>NC_083434.1:44817773-45466107 GCF_020745735.1 Hemiscyllium ocellatum | reverse complement strand
TTATTGGTGGAGACCAGAATGCTTTTTAACCTCTTTCTGAGTGGTATTGATTGAGTTACCTCTGAAACCAACTGAGTTTTGTGATGTTGATTTTTGATCAAGAGATTTAAGAGTTATGCACATCAGACCGAGAAATGGAGTTGGGACTATAAATCAGGTCAGCCATGATGTTCTCATGAATGGCAGAGCCAGATTGAGGAGCTGAATGGCTTATTACTTTCCCTTGTCATTGTGGTCTCCGTGTGCCTGGACAGGACAAATTGACGACTTATTATAAAGAACCTATGGCAAAATTTACCAGGCTGGAATTGGACATAATGTTTTGCAAATAGAGACTGGGAGGACTAATATGATCTTTCCTGATAAAGGGCTTATGTCCAAAATGATGATTCTCTTGCTCCTCAGATGCTGTCTGACCTGCAGTGCGTTTCTAGCATTTCACACACGATTCTGATCTCCTACATCTACAGTCCTCACTTTCTCCTAAATGACCTTTGCTCAAGGTGCGATTGTTATGAGAGAAGTGAGGTCAAGATGTTTAATGGAGATTGAGGTGTGAGCAGGGCATAATGGGAATGGGATAGAGAGGAAGGTCATCACTCCTTCACTGCTGATGTGTGGTTGGAGGCAAAGGCAGAGAATAAGGGAATCTGACAGGTTGTCTGAGTCTGCAGTAGAGATGGAATATTGGTCAAGTTTAAATTTGTCAGACATGGTGGTGATTCATTAAATCTTTGCCATCCTGTTCCTCTCCCCCTCTGAGAATCACTGAATTGTTATGGTATAGAGGAGGACACTTAGTCCATTGTGTCTGCACCAGCTCGGTTATCTGATGCCAATCTCCTGTCATATTTCCCCAGCCCTGCACACCATTACTAGCCAACTTACCATCTCATGCCTCAATTGAAGCTGCCACTACACATTTCCAGGCAGAGAATTCCCTAACGACTTGTTGTGTGGATAGATTTGTTCTCGCATCATCCTTGACTCCAAGTTAGAATGTCTTTAATCAGGTTTGATCATTTTTCCCCGGTAGATGCTTTGGATATTATGAATGAAGCTGAAACATTGAATGTTTTCAAAAAGAAGTTTGATATTGTTCGTAAGGCTAAAGAGGTGAAAGGGTATGGGAAGAAGGCAGGAAGAGGGAGCTGAAGTGGATGATCAGCCATGAATGGTGTAGTAGGCTGAAAGGACTGAATGGCCTATTCTTGCTCCTTTTTCCTACTTTTCCAGCTTTACTGTATTAAAGGCATTATACAAATGCAACTTTTTGTTGTTGTTGGAGTGGGTGCTATTAATATGACCATTCAAAGCTTTTCTGCAGCCAATAGGAACAAAAAAACACAAAACATCTTCAACACTATACATAATGTGATCACAAGAGATTTTAATTCACCAGGGAATGGCTTCCACTTGCAATAACCTTGGACTTCTTGAATATGCACTTACAGGCAGTGAAGTGTTAAAAATACATTTCTCTCAGTTCCATTGTACCAGTCAAAAACAAATCAGTTGTGATACTCACCAAAACAAAAGAATAAAACTGAAAAACAGGAGGGTGCATCATGTAACTGAACCGTTGACCCAATTGCTCAGTTCAATGGTTCTTCCACTGAATGGGGAGTGCAGTCTGTTTGGAAAGATACAGCAATCAAAGTAATAATCTGAGGAAACAGTAAATGTACTGGGTGCCCACTACTGTACGAAATAATGAAGAAACTTTGTATGTATGTCCCCAGTTGACAGTCAGAGCGAAGGACAAACTCACACCCAATTTGGAAGGCTTATGCTTTACCCATTTCTCAATGATTGGGAAAACATTGGTTTTAGACTGGAACTTGACCAACTTGTGCAACTGCTTCAAACTTTGCACAGAACTAAATCTGAAAGAAGTTCTTTGCAAGAAATAACACATACCATGGCATGTTCAGGGCACATGGAACAATTTTTACTGATTAACATGCAAAGCTTAGAGATGAGGTAAGTGGTTTGGAAAATTAGACCTGGGAGTCAAATGTCAAATGTAGAGCTGTCACAATTTAAATGGTCATTTCAACATTGGCTCCTGATATCCAGATGCAATTGTACAAGCTGCCCATCTCATGAAGGACAATGTGTTTAAACTGTTACCAATGTCACCTGTGACCATCTCTGAAGCGAACGTTTGAGGACTCAAATCCCAGTCTAAGGCTAAAACCTAAAAGTCTGGGCTCAACCTTTAGTGCTGCATTGTTGCAAGAGCTACCTTTTGGATATTTTTTTTCCCCACAGTGTACATGTATCCATTGCTCTCTGTAACTGTCAAGCAGAATGGAATATAGCTTGGAATCATAATGTGACACCTTGCGCTCAGAATGCCATCAGATTCAAGATGGTTATAGAAAAGGACAAGGATGGGCCTGACCATTTTAAAGTCAGGGGAGGCTGATTTTAATATGATCAGATATGATTTATCTCGAGTTGACTGGGATCAGATACTTTAGGGTCATACAGCACGTAAACAGACCGTTCGGTCCAACCAGTCATGTCGAATGTAATTCCAAATGAAACCAGTCCCACCTACCTGCTCCTGGCTCATAACCCTCCAAACTTTTCCCATTTGTGTATCCATCCAAATGTTTTTCAAACATTGTAGTTGTATCCATATCCACCATTTTCTCAGGAAGTTCATTCCACACGCGAACAGCCCTAAAAGATTTGCAAGTCTGTCTCAGGATAAGGGATGAGTTCAAGAAGGAAATAGAGAAAAGATAGGGCCAGTATCTTCCAATAAAGAAAACTGTGGAACAAGAAAGCAGGAAATTTGGAGAGCAAAAAGGGAGCATGAGAGATCAATAGCAAGTAAAATAAAGGAAAGTCTGTGTCCAATGCAATTCCACAGGGTCGATGTTAGAGCCCTTGCTGTTTTTGGTTTATGTAAATGGTTTAGACTTCAACGTACAAGGGTGTATCAATAAGTTCATGGATAAGATAAGAAATAGTGGGTTGGTAAATAGTGAGGAGAATAGCCTAAATTGCAAGCAGATATAAATGGGCTGATTAGCGGCCAATTCAATCAGATAAATGTGAGGTAATGCACTCAGGCAGGTCAAACAAGGTGAGGGAATACATGATGTATGTAGAGACCCTGGGAAGCACTGAGGTTCAGAGGGATGTTGGTGTGCATGGCATCGGTCTCTTTGTCAGGGTGGTGGAAAATGTAGTTAAGAAGGTATTTGGAATACTTGCCTTTATTAGCTAAGGCACTGAGGTTAAGAGGAGCTGGAACTGTTTAAAATGTTATTAAGCCCACAACAAGAATATTGTGTGCAGTTCTGGAATCCAAATTACAAGAGGGATGCGATTGTGCTGGAGACGGTGTGGAAAAGATTTACCAGGATGTTGCCTGGACTGGAGTGTTTACTTATGAGGAGAGCTTGGACAAACTGATGTTGATTTCCTCAGTTCATTGGAGATTGGGAAGTGACATGATTGAGGTGTATACAATAATGAGGGGCATAGATAGGGTAGACAGCAAGAAACCTTTCCCCTTGATGGAGGAATCAATGACAAAGGGGGCATGGATTTAAGGTAAGGGGCAGACGATTTTGAGGAAATGTGGGGCAAGACCTAATTTATTCCACGCTTAGTGAACTCTTACTGAGGAGAAAATTAGCACTGCAGATGCTGGAGATCAGAGCCAAGAGTGTGGTACTAGAAAAATAAGCAGGTTAGGCAGCATGCGAGAAGCAGGAGAGTCGATCTTTCAGGCATTCCTGATAAACTGCTTTTGCCTGAAGTGTCGACTGTCCCGCTCCAGCTCCTTGGACGCTGCCTTACCTTCTGTGCTTTTTCAGCACTCCACTCTCGACTCTACTCTCACTAATGGACTAGTAAGCAGCATTCAGAAAGATTGGTTTTGCTACAATGACAAACTTACATTTCGGGGAGAAAACTTATCCACAACAATAAATCACTCATTTAAATGCAAAATTGATTAACATGACCATTCCAAAGTGTCAAGCGGTGGAATGAGGAATATCAGAACAGCAGGAGGTCATTCAGCTTATTGAGCCTGCCCCACTATATAGAGGAGTCATGGCTAACTGAACACTTAAATACATTTTACTCACCCCATCCCCATAACTCTGTACTCCACTGGCAACCAAGATTCTATTAGTATCTATTTTAAACATATTCAAAGTCTGAGATTCCACAGCTTAGTAGAGAAACCGAAGTCACCACCCTTCGAGTTAAAAATCTTCTCCTCATGTCAGCCCTAAGTAGCATGCCCATTATTTTTACTTTACCTTCCTGATTTTAAACTCCCCAACTGGGGAAAACACCGTACCTGCGTCTACTGTGTGTATCTGGTACAGTAGCTCAGCGATCTGCACTGCTACCTCACAGAGCTAAGCACCCAAGTTTAAGTTCCGCATCAGATGGCTGTTTGTGTGGAGTTTGCCCATTCTCCCCATGACTGTGTGAGTTTCCTCTGGGTGATCTGGTTTCCTCCCAAGGTCCAAAGATGTGCAGAATAGGTAGGTTAGCCAATGAAAATGGAAGGATAGGATAGGGAGGTGTGACTAGGTGGGATGCTGTTTGGAAGGTCAGTGTGCACTCGACGGACCGAATGGCCTGTTTCCACACTGTAGGGACTCTATGATACCTTGAAGCATTTTGTATGTTTTAAAAACTGGAGAATATAGGCCAATCTCTCTTCATAGGAAAGCCCCACCATTCCAGGAACAAATCTGGTGAAGCTTTGTTGCTCTCCCTGTAGGCTATAGCATCTTTCTCAACATAAGGAGACCACAACTGCACACAGTAGTTGAGGTACAAGGTCTTATACAAGTGAGCTAAAACTTCATCACTCCTGTACTCTAAACTGAAGTAAGGCCTTACTGTCCCTGTCCACATAGGGCCCCATACTGGGGTCACACCAGGTCCCTCAGGGTTATACCAGACCACTTAGATGAACATTATGACCGGCTGGTCACCTGTTGAACCAACTGCTTTTAATTTTAACTTAGTTCACTCCCACCCTCATACAAACCAATGCCTGATACCCACAGGCACAGGTGTTCATGTGGACCTATTCCTTCCAAACAAGATCATCCAATTCATTTTCATCTCCCAGCCTCCAATTGCTTTGTGGGAGCCCTGCAGAAGAAGACTCTCATGGACCCTTATTCCTCACTGAGGGTCATTATAGAAAATATCACTCGTATTCAATAGCCAAGTTAAATCATTGGAAAGGACTGACTCACGTCTCCTGCATGATGGATCAGTTTCTCATTTCTCACAAGTTTGTCTTCTCTATTGGATTCCTGCTTCAGTTAGTTTTATTAAAATGAATGCACTTTTTTTTCAGAGTCTAATTGTATTAAATTTAAGTGTTGTAAATAATATGAGATAATATGCAGCCTTATTCTTTGATTTCTCTTTAAACCCATGCACTATGCACTTATGACTTCTAATAATTCTAAGTTGCTCAATTCAATTGTCAGTCTCGTGAAGAGACATAATACACAATGAAGCATCTTGTGCTGTCATAGCATTCCCTACCTCTAGGTCAGACCTGACCCAGTGATACATGTTATCAACTAGACCAATCCCCCTCAAAGTATTTTAAGAAGATAGCCTCAACCCTTACCTTTTCTTATTTTAAAGTTGGATGTGCAGTGCTGTATTTCAGATGCAACGCAACTGGTTAAACTACTTGGCATTAAGCAAAACACAATTTATTTAAACAGCATAGTTAAAATACAAGAGGAATTTAGAATAACCTAACTGTTGTAAAACTTAATCAATACAGTAACTATTACTAATTAACTGTTTCAACATTGTAACAGCCCATAAACACACCCATTGGCAAAAAACTTAATTTAGACACACATTCTCACATGTAGTTCTCCAATCCAAGGAGGAAAAAACATCAAGAGAAAATTCGGAGAGGGTAGCAACCAGAAGGTATTCGCTAAATCTTCCAACTTTTTTGAGACCTCAAAGACTACTGCTTAAACTAAATCTGAAAACTGAAAATAAAAACAGAAATGCCTGGTTTATGAAAGCAGGCCACACTCAGGCTGCTTCAGCTTGTTTCAACTTAAGGAAACCCAAGACCTCATAAATTCTTTACTTTCTTAGAAACAGCCCAGTACCTCTGCCATACAACCTCTTTTCGAAAAAAAAGGACAAAATAGCCCGTTAGAGTGACAGCATTATAAAATATATCATAATGCATCTCAATAGGCTGATTACAAATTTGTGTTTTTGTTTGAATTTCTGTTCCCTGCATCTTGGATTCTATGAAACCTGGAATGTATTCACCTCAGTACCTGCCTTGAAGCACATGGTCTCTCACAGATTATAATCTTGATTCAATTGATGGTGACTTTTGTGACCAGTGCCGGGAATGATACAAAACTTCTGTAATGGTTCTCAAGTTATGAGACATGCGTACTCAGAGAACGTTAAGTAACACAGGAACACATTGCCACATAATAAAATAATCTGTACTGCAACTGCAGATCAAAATGTAAGTAACAATCTAAGGATGAGCTGCCACTTGCTCAAACAATCGACTGCACTAAGTTCTCACCATGGCTGTGAATTTTTGCACAAGAACATTGCAGCTTTTCTCTGGAGTTTTACAGTCCAATCTGAACATCGTCTTGGAAGGAGGCATTGTACAGGTTCTCGGGAATCAGGCTCAGAACCACACAGGTTCCAAAGGCACAACAGCAAAGGAGAAAAAAACATACAATCTTAATTGCTCTCCAGCCTGGGGCGGTTCATTTAATTCAATGGCAAATACAATCCATGATCGGCACTTACATCCAACCACTGCTGTCAACAGAATTAATAGCTTTGCCACTGTGACACCACCCTGAGTGTTTGCCATGTTTTAATTCCTTTTTGAGAAATATATATGAATTTTATATCCACTTGCAAGTGAACTCTCTCCAATGGGTAATTTTCCATTATTAGTTCCCTGCATATCTCCCTATCTCTTGGTAGGTTTTTTTCTGTGGTACAATTCTACAGCTGCTGAAAATCCACCCACAGCTGCTGTTTCTCACTGTGGATCCCAAGTGAAAAAAACATTAACAAGAATTGCTGCAGGAATTGCAAAGAATGAACACAGATTGGTAGAGTCATAGAGATGTACAGAAACGGATCTATCATCCATGCTGACCAGAGATCCTAAATTAATCTAGTCCCATTTGCCAGCATTTGGTTCTTATCCCTCTAACCCCTTCCTATTCATATATCCATCCAGATGCCTTTACTGTGGACAAGACAAGATCCCATTAAAATACATAAACTTCTTTAATCTTGAGTGCCAGCTTACCCTCCTTACAAGATGTTAACAAGAGATCAGCCACATAAGACTGGGATAAGGAAAAGCTTCCAGTCTAGGAAGCCATGGTCTAGTGGAGTTTTTCCTTAACTATCTACCCTAAAAACTCAGCTAATGACCCAGGGGATCTGGGTCCCAATGTAGCACATGATGGAGTTTGAATTCAATAAAAGCATTAAGAATCTGATGACGATAACATTTTTTTGATTGATTGGGTGATAAGTCTGGATTAGAGTGGTGCTGGAAGAGCACAGCAGTTCAGACAGGATCTGCGGAGCAGTAAAATCGATGTTTCAGGCAAAAGCACTTCATCAGGAATATAGGCAGAGAGCCTGAAGGGTGGACAGATAAGTGAGAGGAGGGTGGGGGTGGGGAGAAAGTAGCATAGAGTACAATAGGTGAGTGGGGGAGAGGATGAAGGTGGTAGGTCAGGGGGGAGGGGGGAGTGGATAGGTGGAAAAGAAGATAGGCAGGTAGGACAAGTCATGGGACAGTGCTGAGCTGGAAGTTTGGAACTGGGGTGAGGTGGGGGAAGGGGAAATGAGGAAACTGTTGAAGTCCACATTGATGCCCTGGGGTTGAAGTGTTCCAAGGCGGAAGATGAGGCTTTCTTCCTCCAGGCGTCGGGTGATGAGGGAGCGGTGGTGAAGGAGGCCCAAGACCTCCATGTCCTCGGCAGAGTGGGATGGGGAGTTGAAATGTTGGGCCACATTGTGGGGCTGGGGAGGAGGTAGCAAAGAGTACAATAGGTGAATGGGGTTGGGGATGGAGGTGATAGGTCAGAGAGAAGGGTAGGGGAAGGGAGCAAAGAGTATTCTTGTAGAGAAAGGAGGAGAACTTCTTCAAGGTAGGCATCCTTGCAAGACGACTTGCAGTAAGGTTAAAATCAACTAGGCAAATGTGAGGACTACAGATGCTGGAAACCAGAGTTTAGATTAGAGTGATGCTGGAAAAGTACAGCAGGTCAGGCAGCATCCGAGGAGCAGGAAGCCTACTTGAAGAAGTTCTCCTCCTTTCTCCAGAAGAATACACTTTGCTACCTTCCGCCACCGTCCCCTCTGACCTATCAGCTCCATCCCCATCCCCATTCACCCATTGTCATCTTTGTTACCTTCCCCCACCCTCCCCCTGACCTATCAGCTCCATCCCCACCCCATTCATCTATTGTACTCTTTGCTACCTTCTCCCCAGCCCCCCCCCCCCGCCCCCCACTAAGCTGCCTTCTTAGCTGCCTTCTTGAATCACTGTAGTCTGTGTGCTGTAGGTTGACCCACAATGCCATTCAGGACACAATTCCTGGATTTTGATGCAGTGACACTGAAGGAATGGCAATATATTTCCAAGTCAGGATGGGGAGTGGCTTGGAGGAGAACTTGCAGGGGATGGTGCTCCCATGTATCTGCTGTCATCCTAGATGGAAATGGACGTTGGTTTGGAAGATGCTTACTTAGAGTCATTCAACCTAGTAATAGATATTTTAGTCCAAATAGTCCACACTGATCATGTTCCTAAACCAAATCTGTCCCACCTGTTTGCATTTGACCATATCCCTCCAAACCTTTCCTGTTCATGTACTTACCTAAATGTCTTTTAAATGTTGTAACTGTTAACACATCCACTATTTCCTCTTACAGTTCTGTCCACATACCTCTGGAAAAAGTTGCCCCTCATATCCTTTTTAAATATTTATCCTCTCACTTTAAAAAATATGCCCTCTACTTTGAACTCCACCACCCTAGGGAAAAGAAACTTTGCTGTTCACCTTATCTATGTCCCTCATTGTTTTATAAACGTCTTTAAGGTCTCTTACACTCCAGTACAAAAAGACCCGGCCTATCCAGCCTAGGTTTATAACTCAAACGTTCCTTTCCTGGCAAAATCCTGGTAAATCATTTCTGAGTCCTCTCCAATTTAATAATATTCTTCCTATAACAGGGTGACCAAAGCTGTACATGGGACTCACCAGGCCTCACCAATGTCTTGTACAACCATAACATGACGTCCCAACTCCTATACTCAGCAACCTGAGCTATGAAGACAAGTTGGTTAAATGCCTTTATAACCACCCTGTCTCCTTGTAACACAAAATTCAAAGAATTATGTAACTGAACCCCTAGATCTCTCTGCTCCACAACACTACCTAGGGCGCTAGCATTAATTATATAAATCCTATCCTTGTTTGTATTAGAAAAATGCAATACTTCACATTTATTTTAATTAAATTCTATCTGCCCCTCCTCAGCACCTTGGTTCAATTGATTAAAATCTCTTTCTACTCTTAGATAATCTTTACTGTCCACCATACCACCAATTTTGGTGTCATCCACAAACTTACGAACCATATTTTCAAAATTCTCATCCAATTAATTTATAAAAATGACAAACAAAAGTGGACCCAGTACTGATCCCTGTGGAACACTGCTGTTTATAATCTCCAGTCTGATGAACCATACTCCACCATCACAGTCTTATGTGGAGTATGGTTCATCAGACTGGAGATTATAAACAGCAGTCTACTGGTAAGCCAATTTTTTATCCAATTGGTAATCTCTCCCTGAATCCCATGTGATGTATCTTTTTTAATTAGGTGGGCAACGGGTGTTAAAATAGAATTCACCAGTTTCCAAATCTCCTCAACCCTCCTATCCCATCCCAGGTCCAGCCCTCCCTCACCACCCTTCTCCCTTGACCTGACCCTACCTGTCTTTCTTCTTTCCCATCAACCGCTCCACCCTTCCCACTAATCAATCACAATCACCTCCTAGCTCCATCTATCCATCACCTACCTTTTCTGTAACCCCACCTACCTTCCCCTGTTTATTTCACAGCCCCCTTCACCCCTCCCCCCCCCAATCCTGATGAAAGGTTCCGACCTGAAACATCAATTCCCCTGCTGCTCTGATGCTGTTTGACCTGCTGTGTTTTTTTCCAGCTCCACACATTATCATGTGGAACTTTACTAAAGGCTTCACTGTAGTCTATGTAAACAACATCTACCGCTCTGCCTCATCAATCCTTTTGATCACTTCTCAAAAAACTCAGTCAAGTTTCTGGGACATGATTTCCCTTGCACAAAGCCATACTGACTATCCCAAATCAGACCTTGCCTCTTCGAATGCATGTACATCTCATCTTTCAGAATCAACTCCAATGCCTCACCCACCACTGATGTCAGACTCACAGGTCTATAATTCCCAGGCTTCTCCTTACAGCCTTTCTTAAATAAAGACACAACCTTAGCCACCCTCCAGTCCAAGCGGGCTGCTTTGTCCTGGAAGGTGTCAAACTTCTCGAGTCGTGTTGGAGCTACACCCATCCAGGGCAAGTGGAGAGTATTCCATCACACTCCTGACTTGTGCCTTGTGGATGATGTACAAACTTTGGAGTGACAGGTATTGAGTTCCTTGAGGGTTCCTAGCCTCTGATTTGCTCTTGTAGCCACTGTGCTTATATGGTGAGTCCAGTTGAGTATCTGGATTATGATAAGTCCAAAGATGTTGATAGTAACACCATTGAATGTTAAGAGATGGTGGGTTGAATGTGTCTTACAGAGATGATCATTGCCTGGCATTTGTGTGGTATGAATGTTACTTGTAACATGTCAGCCAAGCCTGGATATTGCCTAGATCTTGTTTCATTTGAACATGGACCGCATCAGCATCTGAGAAGTCGCAAATGGTGCTGAACATTGTGCCATCATTGGTGAACATTCCCAATACTGACCTTATGATATTGGGAAGGTAATCGATGAAGCAGCTGAAGATGGTTGGTCCTAGAACACTACCCTGAGGACCTCCTGCAGAGATGTCCTGGAGCTGAGATAACTGGCCTCCAACAACCACAACCATCTTCCTCTGTGCCGGGATTGATTCTAATCACTGGAGAGTTTGCCACATGATAGCCATTATTTTCAGTCTTACAGGGCCTCCTTGATGCCATACTCAGTCAGATGCATCAGTCATACCCTTTAGGGAAGGTTATCTGCCATTTTTACCCAGTCAAACTGAGATGTGACTCCCGCCCACAGCCGGGTCATTGGCTCTGATCTACTTTCTGGGTAATAAATGTTGGCATAGCCACTGAAAACCACGTTCTATGAATGAATAAAAAAAATAGCCCTTAATTGGATGATCAATTATTCAAATTTTCTCTCAAAGTTTGTTTGATAAGCCATTCCTACACAGAGCCCCCACTGGGAAATGGTATCAGCTCAGTGTTTTCATTAAAGAGGTGATCCAGTGTTGCTTCTAGGCATTCTGCTGGTCCACCCACCTCCCCATCATTTGATATGAGGCATACGAGGTGTGGCCTATGTTATTATTTGCAAATGCTAGTGTATAAATTAACACTAGTTCAAATACATTATCCAATGTTATGAGCATGTTGTACTGATGAGTGAAGGGGGGTTATTGTCCAACTGAGTTAGTCTGATGTCAGTGTGTGGATCAGAATAATGCCAACAGCACAAGGTTCAATCCCTGCCTCAGCTCAGGTCAAGCCAACAAATAAGTGCACAGGAACTGCTTTTGGCCAGAGACTGACTCTTGGATGCGACAGAAAGAAATGACCCAGGTTGATCAGTTTTATTATCCAAACATCAGCTGATATTTGGGTAAAATCTAACATGTCATTCCTGATACTTTGCTCTGTGCATTGTTGAATCTGTAAGTTAGCATTTGCACATATTTACTGAATGATAACAACTCAATCACTGGGTAGTTCAGGATTTTGCATATTACAATGCTTTATCTTCTGTCCAGAGATCAGTGGGTTTTATTCACAACTCTAATCAGAGGTAATAGCTTTGTGTTCAAAATTGGATACCTAAGCAAAGGAATCTAAGTAGGCAGTCTGGTGCAGGACCAAAGGAGTACTGAATTGTTGGAGGGTCAGTACTAAGAGAATACTGCACTGTTGGAGAGAGAATACTGAGGGAGTGTTGTAGTGTCAGACAGTCAGTACTGAGGGAGTGCTGCCTTGTTGGAGAGTCAGTATAAAGGGAGTGCTGCACAGTCATTGGGTCAGTACTGAGGGAGGGCTACACTATCAGAGGATCAGTGCTGAGGAAATACTACACAATCAGAAGATCAGTATTGATGGAGATCTGCACAGTCAGAGATTTTATGCTTTTACTAACATCTACTCTCTCAAGTGATGTAAAAGATTCCAGAAACTATTTCAAAGAAGATTAGAGGGGCTCAACACATCATAATGATTAAAATATATCATTTAACCAACATCTCAGAGAAGACGGTATCTGGCCACATCAGGTGACTGTTATGGGGAGCTGGTTCTCTATCAGATAGTTTCCTGCATTATAATTGAGAGAACATTGATTGTAGGTGGGGTGTATTGAGACATCCTGAGGTTGTGATAGAAATATTTTTATTTCTGTCCCGAGATATTTAACCTTCAGTGGGTTTTCACCGTACAGCAGAATCCAATGTGGAGGAGAACAGTGAGATTTCATTAAAGACTTTGACCCCAGGGGCTAGGTTCTCCACTTTGAAACTCTGTGACACTCTGTGCTATTTTTAATGATATAAATACTATGCCCCTGGCACTATCCTGCTGAGGATCAGACTTCTTACTGGCTGCAAAAGCAGATTTCTGTGAAACTTACTGTGGAAGACAAACGTTGACTGAAAGCATGGCAGGTTGTTTGACATCCACTTCAGAGATCTTACAGCCTTGAAATTAAAGTAGTTGTGTTCAATAATGGAACTGCGCAAAGTAACAGATTTATAGGGAAAATGGACCAATTCAGAGAGACAGAACATCAGGGTACAGTTGTAGACCACTGAATGGCACTATCCCATAAACTGCTGCACCTCCCCAGACCCCCAGAAAGAAATCCCTCACTTCCTCCACACCTCCCAGTTATTTCAGGATTGCCAAATATCAACAGGATACCATTGGCACCATGGTCCTGATGATTCTGTCTCAAACAGGAAGGAAGGGAAGTGATTGGAGGAAGTGATTGGAGGAAGTGATTGGAGGAAGAGCATTGACTGGGATTAGGACTCTAATGGGATATCATGGCATGGGGCAAGGGCCTGCTGTTTCTTCACATTAAAAAAATGAAATGGGGGAAGACCAATAAACTCAGAGTGGTCAATGAATAAATGTGCACTCAGCGTACTTAGCTAATGGAATATCCATTTTTTAATGCAAATTCAGAAGGTGATGTAATTCGCTCAAAGGTGCAAATATAAAAAGATGGGTTTATTAAATTGTGAATTAATTAGTCATTCCTACAAACTCCTTTAGGCCATGAAAATCTCACATGGTTCATTTCATGCCAAAAACTATCAGACAGAAACCGAAGACACTCTCCACCAGGTTTTAATTGTCACAGAATCACAGAATTATTAAAGTGCAGAAGGAGGCCATTCGACCCATCTTGCTTGTAGCAGCTCTATTGTTTAGTCTGGTTCTATTACCACATGCCAATTTCTTTCCTTCTCCCCATGTCCTTGCTATCCAAAAATTCCTTGAATGCCTCAATGGAACATGCTTACACCATATTTCTAGGCAGAGCATTCCATGTTTATATCTGAACATGAGCCTTTAAGGGCCAGACTCCTGTCATGTCTTCAGAGTGCACCCTCTTGCTGGCTGTGCTGAAGATTTGGCTGAGTGCCTTTCCCAACAGAGGAACATCAGGTAAGGCTCTGGAGAGATGAGGTGAACATGAGGGATTGCAACATGAGGGGTGTTGTGGAGCTGGGATAAACACTTCTCGTTTGTAACCACCCACAGGGCAAACAACCTTTCAGGTGGATGTTTATATTTGAGGAGATGATGGTATCAATGCAATATGACTGAACTTGTTATCTGGACACGCAGTCTCATGATCTGGGCGACATGGGTTCAATGACCACCAAAACAGCTTGTGGATATTAAATTCGTTAATGAAATCAGGAATATAAAGATAACCTTTCGAGTGAATATTTATGTTATACAGACTGATAATGGCCATTGATTGTTGTAAAAGTATATTTGTTTGACTAATGCCTTTCAGGGAAGGTCATCTGCCATCCTTCTGTGGTCTGGACTACATGTGACTCCTGACGCCCAACAATGAGGTTGATTCATAAATGCCAACTGAAGTGCCCAGCCCGTTATTTCAAGAGCAAGTGGAGATGGTCAACAATGCCTGACCTTTCTGGGGAAAACCGTGACCCATGAATGAAGAAACAAAGAAAACAAATTAATCGAGAAACATTTTTATTTTATCTTAGCAACATAAATATAATTTAAATAATTATGATAAATTCATTTACATGGATATGCCAAACAGTTTTGAACTAATGTTTGTTTACATATGATAAATTAGTGTGGAGGCACGAAACTTAAAACAGTGACTGTAAACTAAATCATAATTAAAACACACATTAATATTGACAACTTTACTAGACTGGTTCCTGAAATGAAAGGATATTGTGTAGATTGGGGCTACATTTTCTGGAATTGAGAAGAACGAGTTGTGATATTACTGAAGCATGTAACATTCTCAGCAGGTTTGACAGAGCTGCTAAAATGATATAGATTCCCCTTACTTCGGAGTGCCGAAATTCGGCATTATAGTTTCAGGATAAAGGGATGGTAATTAGGGTTTGAGAAGCTGGACATTTACTGACTCAGAGGACTGTGAATCAAATGGGGATTGTAGAGCTGTTGGAATTCTCCAACTCCACAGAACTGTGGTTTCTCCGTTTTTGGAAATATTGAAAACTTGAGATTGACAAATTTTTGGACACTGTGGGAATAGAGGGTTAATGGGGTGCAAATAGTCACTTCATCGTACTGAACGAGTATTGCTGAAAAGTAAATACATTTTGTTGAAAGTTTTCATTTTGCACTTGTCATGACAATTTGCAAACATGCCAGTTTAAGGCAGAAGCCAACATTTAATGTTTTGTGAGAGCACGGTGTGAATTAGTTGGGAAATGGGCTCTGCTTGGCGGAGGAATTGCCTTTTTTTTCAACAACACTCAAGTGATGGGAATTAGACAGAGGAAGGTAGAATTAAAACAGCAGATTAGCCTTGATCTCATTGACTGAAGGAACAGATTTGAGGGACTGATTGGTCTACTCCTGCTCCCATTTCTTTTGTTCTTTTAACCTATGCTGTGAAATTTCCATGGGCAGATTTTTCATGCCAAACCCAATAATGGAATGCTGAAAATGTGTTTCAGATATGCTCAAATAAACAGATCTCTCAATGCAATAATGAAAACAGCATTTTAGTGTCCTTTTGCTTAGCTATAAGTTATTAAAATGGATGTGAAGGAATATAACACTAATTTGCAGCTATCGTTCATTGCCAAACATCTCTGCAACAGCTCGGAACATTGGCAAAATGCTTTTGTTTGAACCGGTTTAATTGTATTCAGAACCTTGCTATAAACATGAATAATCTGAGAATCTTCCCGGAAGGTGCCATCACTTATCATTTCACTTTTCTGCTAGATTTTAAATTCTGAGATGAACAGAAAATGAACGCACCTGATGTAAGTACTTGAAATACATTACAGAGTCAAGTCTTGTTCCACATCATTTCCCACTTGTCAGTATTCTGTTGTACATGTCTTTCGTTCTCTCCATAGCTGTATAAAATCAGCTCATCTGTAATATGAATAGCTTTCTGTTTCAAATTTACTTGGAGATCCTTCTTTACCTAATGTTTGACTCTTCTTTACAAGAATGAAAATAAATGAGTACACCCCTCTTATTTTTCACTATTCAGAGAGATGATTGCTTCAGTCATTCTCGTTCCAGCCATTTTTCAGGCACTGGGGTATGGGACACAAAACAAGTCCCGGCTTGCTCTGCAAGTGTCTGGTTTTTCTCATAATCTTAACAAATAAATTGGACTCGGAAGAACAGATGCACACAGGGCACTGTAACCTACCTCTCAGTTGCGACTAGTGTGCAGAGAATACTGTTGAACAATAATTTAATTGCCTGTTCATTTTTTTTTTCAATGGTAATTGTTTACTGGCCACAGTCATAAGTTCGGGCTTCTCTGAGATCCACAGTGGCAGAGTGCAGATTACATTCCAAATCTCCAGTTGCAGCTTTTGCTCAAAAAGCATCTGCACACACAGCTGCTCTGAGGATAGTGGATGTCAGGAACCTCTGAGCTTCAACATTCTGTGAGGCGAGGGCGGGGGGGGGGGCGGGGGGTGCGGTCTGCAGGGTAAGGGGGAGCAGTGTGAGGACTGAAGACAATGAACAAGGCTGTGACCAAGAAAGTACAAGGAATGACTGAGGTCGGTTCTCTGGGCATTCAATGAATATGCATGGAATGTCACCCATGCTACTCCAACTGGTCACAATGCGTAAACTTAACATCAGAGTAATATCAACAAACAAGGTTATGCCACACGGCCTCTCCAGCCTGCTCCATCACTCAATCGGCTCATAACTGATTTTTGATCTGAACTTCACTTCCTTGTCTAATCCTCATACTCCCGTCTTCCCTTCCTATCAATAAGAGCTCTGGGAGCATAGCAAAGTGGACCTGTACCTGACGTTAAGGAAGAATACAACTGTTGCTAGAATCTAGCCTAGATCATCTTGGTAGGATATCCTCAGCCAATCTTTATCTGTTTCACCACCAACATTCCCTCTAGCATTACGTTGGGATAAATGGTTGTCAGGGGAGGTCAGGTGGTGCAGTGGGTGGTATCCTTGCCTCTATTCAGCAATGGTCACCTCCTAAGAAAGGCTATTAAAACAGCTGGGTGGCTTTCATTTGATCAGCATTTGTCAGAAGGAATTGCAAGCATAGGGAATCTGTCCCTACATTCAGGTCCAGTTTTCCAGTTTGTCCCAGTTCAGTATCAACACGTAAGTGCATGAGATGTTAATCATCTGACTACAGGTTTAACAGCTGAGTATATGTCATTGTGAACACAAATACTTATCATGTTTCTGAACCAATGAGTTAAAATAACCAAACTGTTTATGGGAGAGCATTACAGCACAAGATAGAGAGACCAAACTCCTATCAAAGACCACCACATCATGTCGGTAGAATTCACAATGATTGCCATTACTGTGTGGTGATGCTACTTGGAGCAGAGCCCTGTCTTTTTCTAGTCCTGTTATTCTAGTAATTGCAGCATAAGACTCACCCAGTTACCAGTGTGACACACAATACATGTTATCTCTATTAGAAACTGAGAAACTAGGAGTAAAAGTCTGCCATTCATCTGCTCAAGGCTGCTCCACCATTCAATATGATCAAAGCTGATCCTTTATCTCAATGCCCTGTTCATACTTTCTTCCCATATCACTTGATACCTTTGAGATCCAGAAGTGTATCTGTCCCTTTCTTGAATATATTTCTTTCTTGAGTTGAAACAAAGGGTTTGTGTCCGGGCTGTACATTTCTATGACTATTCAGTGATCCATAGCCTTTTGTGGCACAGATTTCTGCAGGCTTACAATGTTCTGAGTGAAGAAATATTCCCTCATCTCAGTCCTAAATGATCTATCCCATATCCTGAGTCTGTGACCCTTGGTTCTAGACTCCACAATCAGGAAAGACATCCTCCCTGTATCAAGTCTGTCCAGCCCTGCTGGAATTTTATCCAATTCAATTGGATCCTCTTTCATTCTTCTAAACTTTAGTGAATAAAAATCCAGTCAAACCAACCTCTCTGATAGAGAAATCCTGTCAGTCCCAGTAACAACCCAATGAGCTGCTGCTGTACACCCTCTATGGCAAGTTAATGAGAACAAAAGGGCATGTTTGGTCTCATCAAGGCTCTATAAAACAACAGGAGAAAGTGAGGACTGCAGATATTGGAAATCAGGGATGAAGAAGGGCTCATGCCCGAAACCTCGACTCTCCTGCGCCTTGGATGCTGCCTGACCTGCTGAGCTTTTCCAGCAACACATTTTCAGCTCTATAAAACAACAGTAAAACAGGTGGCTCTTGAACTAAAATCCTCTTGCAGTGAGGGTGAATATACTGACTGTGTGGAGTTTGCACGTTCTCCCCGTGTCTGCGTGGGTTTCCTCCGGGTGCTCCGGTTTCCTCCCACAGTCCAAAGATGTGCAGGTCAGGTGAATTGGCCATGCTAAATTGCCCGTAGGGTTAGGTAAGGGGTAAATGTAGGGGTATGGGTGGGTTTCGCTTCGGCGGGTCGGTGTGGACTTGTTGGGCCGAAGGGCCTGTTTCCACACTGTAAGTCTAATCTAATATCATTTGCTTTCCTAATTGCTTGCTGCACCTGCCTGTCTATTTTCATTAGATTCAGAGCGAAAGGATCCATCAACAAGGATTCATCATTACTGCTCCATTATAACAAGAATTATTTCACCAAAATGAACCTCACAGTTTGAAATATGAATCTTTAATAGTGTCCATAGGTTTGGATTCCTAATTTACGGAAAGATTTAAATACAATGGAGGCAGGTTTCTCTCTTCATTTATTGCTGGCTGGGCCAACATTAATTTCCTATTGTTAGTTGCCTTTACGAATATGCTGCTTTCCTTGACTTCTGCAGTCCATTTGGTGTAAGTAGCCCCACGATACTGATAGAGAAGGAGTTCCAGGAATTTGATCCCAGTGAATATATTTCCAAATCAGGATGGTGAGTGATTGGAAGTAATGGGGCACAATTGCAAATGGTGGTGTTCCCGTGTTTCTGCTACCCCAGTCCTTCTAGATGGAGGTAAGTAATGGGGGATTTGGAAGATGCTGACTAAAGAACCTTTGTGAGTATCTGCAGATGGTACACATTGCTGCTACTGAGTCTTGGTGGTGGAGTGAGTGGATGGTTTTGAATGGGGTGCCATTAAAATGTTCGAGTAAAAAGTGAGGTCTGCAGATGCTGGAGATCAGAGCTGAAAATGTGTTGCTGGTTAAAGCGCCACAGTGCCATTAAAATGGGTTGTTTCATCCTTGAAGATAGTGAGCTTCTTGAGTGTGGTTGGAGCTGCACCCATCCAGACAAGTGGGGAGTATTCCATCACACTCCTGCCTTATGCCTTGTAGATGGTGGACAGGCAGGTTTTGAAGAGACAGAATGTGAGGCTGTAGTATTCCTAACCTCCGAACTACTCCTGGAGCTGCAGTATTTATTTGGCTAGGCCAGTTCAGTCTGTGGTCAAAAGTAATCCCCAGAATGTTAATGGTGAAGGATTCAGTTATGTTGCTTCCTTTGAATATCAAGGGGCGATGGTTACATTGTCTCTTGTTGGACATGGCCATTTCCTGACACTTCTGTGACATGAATATCACGGGTCTCTTAAATCAGCTTAAATCAGGTTTGGTTATGGATTGTTTCTGTATCTGAGGAGTCACAAATCATTAGAGAAATCCCCACATCTGACTGTATGATGAAAAGCAGGTCAATGATCAAGCAATTGAAGATGGTTAGGCCTATGACACTAACCTGAAAAACTCATATACACCCACCACTTTCTGGGTGTAATTTCTATCCTCAAACCCCTGCTAAGCCCCTTCTGCCATTTGCCTCAACACTATGTCACCTTGTTGTCAACCATTTAACTGAGGGGAATAGCTGCTTTTTATCTAGCTTGAATATTCCTCTCATAATCTTATACATCTCAATTAGATCCCTCACAGCCCTTTCTGCTCAAAGGAAAACTGCACAAGCCTCTCCAGATTCTCTCCATCATTGAACTACTCCATCCCAAGCAACATCCTAGTCAATCTCCTCTGCACCCCCTCCAGTGTAATCATATCTTGCTGATAGTTCCATAATCAAAACTGCCTGAAGAGAGTTTCTCAGAAAGGTGTCAAATACTGAGTTGGTCTCTTATCTCTTCACAGGCTACTCCCTGACTGAACACTAAACAGTTTGAACACTCACAGCCATACACTCAGACATGTGACTTCCAGTAAGTCTAAGCAGTTACTTAAAGACATGAGACTTCTAATAAACACATTCAACCTGTTAGCTCATGTTGTGTGATTTCCATTGTGTCTTTTCTAAAAGAAAGTGCCCCATGGTATCCTTTCAGTAACCTTGTGAGAAAAAAAGTTCCAGCTTTCTCCACATATTCCAAATGAACCAATCTTCATTGTCACTTTGACATGGGTCCCCAACAATTACCAATATTAGAACTATCTTCATAACAACTTGCATTGATAGGAAGGACCCAGGCAGTTATTTGATTTAGATTACTTACAGTGTGGAAACAGGCCCTTCGGCCCAACAAGTCCACACCGACCCGCCGAAGCGCAACCCACCCATACCCATACATTTACCCCCTACCTAACACTACGGGCAATTTAGCATGGCCAATTCACCTGACCCGCACATCTTTGTGACTGTGGGAGGAAACCGGAGCACCCGGAGGAAACCCACGCAGACACGGGGAGAATGTGCAAACTCCACACAGTCAGTCGCCCGAGGCCGGAATTGAACCCGGGTCCCTGGTGCTGTGAGGCAGCAGTGCTAACCACTGTGCCACCGTGCCGCCCCCACTGTGCCACCGTGCCGCCCCCACTGTGCCACCGTGCCGCCCCCACTGTGCCACCGTGCCGCCCCCACTGTGCCACCGTGCCGCCCTTGTGTTAACCCCATCAATGCAAATGGATCTCCATATTCACTTCAACTCCACAAATTTGACCAGCAACCAGAACTTACTAATTCATATTGTAACACACACCAAGTTCTAACTGTCCATTACCTCTGGTCTCACTGACTGGCAGTGGCTGGTCATCTGGCAATACCTTAAAACAAAAAACAATCTCTATTGTCTCGGCCTTCCCCTCCTCTTCTATCTTAGTTCTGCAACCAACCACAGCCTCTGCATCCCTCCAATCCTGAGCTTTTGTGCATCTCCAATTTCAGGTCATCCACTTTTGGCGGCCATGCTTTCAACTCCCTGGATCCTAAATTGTGGAAATCGCTCCTTAGACCAGCACTGCTCTGCTTCTCTCTCTCCCTCAAAACGCACCTCCAAGCCCACCTCAACTTGACAAAGCTTCTCAATGGTTACTTTTTTTTTGTCACTCACTTATCCATTCATATACAATGGTGTCCCTAATCTAAAAGGTTGTTTCCTCTTGGAAGAGTGTAGAACTAGAGGGCATCATTTCATAATAAAAGGTCGCATATTTAGAACAGAGCAGAGGAGGAAGCTCTTCTCTCAGAGGTTAGTGTACCTGTGGAATTCTTTACCGTAGAGGGCTATTAAGGCTGGGTCAGTAAGCATAGCCCAAGTTGAGGTAGACAAATTTTGAATCATTAAGTCAATTAAGTCTTGTGGTGAAAAGGCAGGCAAGTAGGGTTCAGGATTATCAGATCAGCCATGATCTTATTGAATCGTAGAGCAGATTTGATGGGCCAAAAGGCATACTTCTGCTACTATCTCTTATGGTCTTTATGGTATAATTGCTCCCATGAAGCACCTTCAAGGTACTATGCTAATGCAGAACTAGGTTACTGCAGGTGCTGGGATCTGCACTGAAAAAAACAAATGCTGGAGATCACAGCAGGTCTGGCAGCTTCCAGGGAGACAGAACAAGCGAACGTTTCAAGTCTAGATGACTCTTTATCAGAGCTGAAGTGAAGTGTGGAGGGGGCAGCATTTATGGTCTCATTGTGGGTGGGGGAGGAAGAGGAGGGGGTGGGTCTTGTGGATGTTGTTCATTTCTTGGTATTATTGAAGAGAGGTCCAACACAGGCCCATCAAATTCAATCAGTAACTTATCAACAATCTCCCAGTATTGCTTCAACTCTGCTTACAGGGTCCAGATATCAAATCTGGACAGATGGTATGGTTTCAAGAGAAACTTTAGACTGACTTCCAGCAAATTATTTTAACTAAAGCGTCTGCAGCATTCAACAGCTGGAGGG
Organism: Hemiscyllium ocellatum; assembly: GCF_020745735.1. NCBI lineage: Eukaryota > Metazoa > Chordata > Chondrichthyes > Orectolobiformes > Hemiscylliidae > Hemiscyllium > Hemiscyllium ocellatum. The sequence goes on along the minus strand of NC_083434.1, from coordinate 45,443,906 downwards.
ATAAATTGATTTTTGCACTTCCTTCCTTTCTGCATGCAAGTCAGTGTCTTCCTTTCTCGACCTTGCAGGATTTATTAGTTCTTGCCTTCAATTAGCTCTTTGCAGGGTAGAGGCTGCACATTTCACTGCGCCTGCTCTCAGAGCGGAGCTCCACTGCAAAGTTCCGGCAAATATCATTATTCATCTATTTCTGATATTCTTAATGATAGAGTCCCAAAAACAATTTACCAATAAGGAGCTGAGAAACAGATAAAGATGCTTAAAACATGGACATTTGCAATTAGTTCATATGGAAAAAAAAATCCCAGTCTGTTCAAAAACCGAACGGTCTGGTGTGATACACAGCAGATGGCAACCTTCTGTTCATGATAGAATGTAATTCGATAAGAATCTCTATTTGATGTTCTTATGCTTTTAGCTGCAGTGTCAGACTTTCTCGTATCTGGTGAATAATTTACGTTATAAATAACTTAATTAACAGCTTTGCCCTTCCTAGTGAATCAACGTTTAGCTTTTGGGGCATTATCATTTCCTCTGTACAAGGTTGATATATGAAGTGCCTGGGTCAGAAATGCATGAAGAAATATCTGTCAAATCCCAAGCAAAGAGCATTGGTTTCAGGAAGGCCCAGATGGTATTTCATAGACCAATCTCCATGTGGTGGATGAGACAGCGGAACACTTTCAGAGAGTCACCGGAATTGTTTTGTAAAGCCATTGTTCAGCACAAATGTCACTCTCCAGCTTTCCCTTCGGAATCCTTGCCTTGTCCAAAATCAGCAGCTTCCCACCGTCCCCCACCCCCACAGCAAGGGAAGAATCATGTTTTATTTTTATTAAATGCACCCAATCTCCCCAGACACACAAACCATCCACTGATGCACAGTAATGTTCACCAAAAAGGAACAAATGAGAGAAACAGCTGGGAAAGAACCCAACGGTTTGTTTGGTAACTGTCCACCAATTAGACAAAACAATCAATAAAATAAGCTATAAATGGTGATCAACAGGAGCACAGTGACAACTGCAAAACTCAAACCACTGGCGCAACTAAATCAGAATGGTGTCACTGAGGGAGATCATACCCGTCAGTACCTTTGGTTCACACCTCCAAGAACCAAGCTTCTTTTCTGATATTTTTAAACAAACTGTTCAGACACACTGTGACACATTGAAAGCAGATGGGAGTAAGCCCAGATCTTCTGGCCCAGAGGTAAGGACACTACCACAGCATCACAAGAGCTCTGTCTCCATGAAGCAGAATGCCAATTTTTTTCTCATCACCAAATCACTCTAACATTTTTCCTTCGTCTATTATTCGGCCATAAACCAGAACAACTTCAGAGTTGATTGATAGCAGGTGCTCATTAGATTTTGTATTAGGACTCTTGTGGTGGAGGGGTGACCTAGAGAAAATGGTTCCTGTTGAAGCCTGACAAGGGAAGGGAGGGGAATATGTGTCTGGTGGCAGCAAAAATGGCAGCTGATATTCCTGCAGATATGGATGATGATTCCATCACATCTGTTCTGCTGATAGCACCTTCAACAATGGGGTCTTCAAAATGTCCACAATTCCCCACCTCCGAGAGATCCCCATCTCTGAGGGATCCCCACCTCTGAGGGATCCCCACCGCCGAGGGATCCCCACCTCCAAGGGATCCCCACCTCCGAGGGATCCCCACCTCCAAGGGATCTCCACCGCCGAGGGATCCCCACCGCCGAGGGATCCCCACCTCTGAGGGATCCCCACCTCCAAGGGATCTCCACCTCTGAGGGATCCCCACCTCTGAGGGATCCCCACTGCCGAGAGATCCCCACCTCTGAGGGATCCTCACCTCTGAGGGATCCCCACCGCCGAGAGATCCCCACCGCCGAGGGATCCCCACCTCCGAGGGATCCCCACCTCCGAGGGATCCCCACCTCTGAGGGATCTCCACTGCCGAGGGATCCCCACCTCTGAGGGATCCCCACTTCTGAGGGATCCCCACCTCTGAGGGATCCCCACTTCTGAGGGATCCCCACCTCTGAGGGATCCCCACTTCTGAGGGATCCCCACCGCCGAGGGATCTCCAACGCCAGGGTTCCTCAGGTCATGGTCAGGGTAATTGTCTAGGGGAGCTAGGAGGTGGTATCTGAAAGCTGATGCTGACCCTTTGTAAGGCAGAGGTCGGTCCACCAGAAAGCAACACCAGCCTTGTCAGCAGGCTGAGTAACAAACTCAGGGTTGGATCTGAGAGTGTGGAGTGCAGTCACTTCAGAGGGAGATTGTTTGGAATGGGTAACAGAGGGACAGAGAAATTAATTCCACCAAAGTCACATCGCCAGTTCTTGATGAACAGGTCAAGTGCTGGTAAAAGGTCAGAGGGAGGGGTCTAGGAAGGGGGAGAGTGTTGGAGGTGGGTGACAGATGATGCACAGAATCAAAGGGAGAGGGTATAACGTGTCAACAATGCTGGATAGTAACATGTGGAATGAGCGTTCTGCTCAGTTTCATCGCTCTTTCCAGCACAAATTACTCAAAATTCAACACAGCTTTTCCTAAAACTGAGGAATTTTAAATGCAGATTACTTTCAGGAAGAACAATTTCCACAATCCTTAGCACATGTTTAAAATACACTGGCTAATGCCTCACCAACACAAGCATACACAAGGTTACCGGCCAAGGGCTGTACCATGAGATGTGAATAATTAGATGATTGATTTTAATTGGTGCAAACCAAATGGGCCAAAGGGCCTTATTCTGGGCTGCAGACCTGTATTATGAAAATTGACATGCTCCTGATCAAACAAAAAACGTCACAGTAAAGATCAGCTAACTTTGCACATTTGCAGACTTTCAAAGAGACTATAAAAAATTAAAAATCACACAACACCAGGTTATAGTCCGACAGGTTTGATTGGAGGCACACTAGCTTTCGGAGCGACGCTCCTTCATCAGGTGCTATGCTGAAAATGTGTTGCTGGTTAAAGCGCAGCAGGTCAGGCAGCATCCAAGGAACAGGAAATTCGATGTTTCGGGCACAAGCCCTTCATCAGGAATGAGGCATCAGGTGCTATCACCTGACGAAGGAGCAGCGCTCCGAAAGCTAGTGCTTCCAATTAAATCTGTTGGACTATAACCCGGTATTGTGTGATTTTTAACTTTCTACACCCCAGTCCAACACCGGCATCTCCAAATCATACAAAATTAAGATATTTTAGGTAAAAAAGTACCGTATAAAAGCTCACGTTATTTTTTAATTTACTAAGACTCACGATGATATAGCGATGTAACTCATAAACAACACTGCATAATTTCTTGATGTAATTTTCTGACATTTAATTTCAATGACTCTTGGGGGTGAACCAGAAAATCCGGTTTTAAATGTGTATTTTTTTAAAGCTTTGTTTTTTGTAGAATTAATAAAGCAGTACCAGATTGTCATTCTTCAATACCCTCAGAAATAGTTTTAAAGCAAAACAATTACTTTAAATTACATTATAAAAGACCAAAAATATCTTCACTTAGAAGGAACAAGAAGTGAAAGGAGTTGAGCAGAAACTTGATATAGGATTCTCAAAATGAGCATCATATTGAGAGTGATTTCCACTGAAGGGTGTCCATTGCAGAAATAATAATCCAAATTTTGATTGGATTACTATACAGAATCACAAATAACAAATCAGCAATGGCTGCCATTCACAATTTAAGATTGAAGGTTGTAGGTTCAACTTCTCCTCCAGAAATGTGAACAGACCACCTCAGTTGACACAGCAGTTCAAACTGATGGAGAACTGCACTGTCAGAAATCCCATCTGTTCTCAGCTGGGCACGTTTTGAAAAGCAACAGGGTACAGTGCTACAGTGAGCCACAATCTCCATCACCTCACTATTCATGCTAGTGTAGCCCGCTGAGTACAAATTAGCTTCTACTTCATCTGTATGACAACAGTGATAACAATTAAAAATACCCTTTATTGGGTCACAAAGGGCTTTTTCATGTCCCACAGTCATCATAAGGCACTATGGAAATGAAAGGATCTCTTTAAAGAACCTAGCCTTCCATTATCATTGTTTACTGAAGTGCTTTTGGCGATCTTCAGCAAATTTGTGGTTTTTTTCTAGTGTTGGACATATTAACACTAAGCTACACAACTGTTGAAGGGAATGGGTGGTTAACAATAAATATAAATGCTCATGTTTTCAGAGGATATGAACATTCTTTTGAAGGAGCAAAGTGTTTGTGACTCCCATCTGACTATCTGATCATTTTTCCACTTCAGTCCCAGACTATCTGCCAACTGTAAGACCTTCTCGATTCTCATTGACTAAAGTTGGAATCATAGAGAACTACAGCACAGGAAAAGGCCCTTTGCCCCATTGTGTCCACACCGATCAAAAACAACTACCTAATTATTCTCAGCCCATTTCCTAGCACTTGGCTTGTTGCACTGTATGCCTTGGGATCATAAGTGCACATCAATGTATTTATTCAATATTGTGTGAGTTTTTGCCTCTACACACAGTGGGTTCCAGATTCCCTCTACCCTCTTGATGGAACAGTTTTTCTCCACATCTCCACTAAACCTTTTACTTTTTACCTTAAATCTGTACCTCCTAGACATGATCGTTGCATCAAGGGGAAAGGTTTATTCCTGTCTATTCTATCTATGTCCCTCAATTTTTTACATCTCAATCATGTCCCCACTCACTTCTCTCTGCTATAAGCAAAATGACATCAGATTGTTCAATCTCTGTTCATAATTGAAATGTTTCAATCCTGACCACATCCTGGTAAATGTCCTTTGCACCCTCCCCAGAGCAATCACATTCCCCTCTATATTGTGGATTCAATAACTATACACAACATCTCTTGCATCACAATGCAAATCATGGAGCTTACATTAGACATATCACTGGTTGAAATAGTTTTAGTTTCTTTTCTACTCTTGGAAACAGTTGGTGTCTGCCTGAGTTTCTCCAAAATTCATGCTGAGATCACAACAGAAAACTCACAACATTCTGACAGACTTTGTAAGTGACTATTTTCTGTGTATCTGCTGGACTTTCACTGAGAGAGGCTGGGGAGATCCACATAGAAGTTTTACCCCAAGATGTTTCTTGCTGGACTGATTGTAATACTACTTTCCTGAAGAACTGTCAATACGAGAAAGTGTTTCAAAGCCACCATTTTAAAAAAATGTATGATCCAGTAATGTAACTGAAAACTGGGATAGGTGGGTAGAGTTCCAGCTGCTTCATGTTTCTCTCCACAGGAATACCTCGTGAATAGATATTTTGCTAGATAATTTCTCAATATTTTGTCCTGGTCTCCAGAGCCACACATTATTCAGTCCTTTCAAGGTAGAAGATCAAAAGAATTTTTCATCAAAGAATGTCAGAAGCACAGTTTCAACCTCTGATTCATGTTGCCTCATATTGGAAACTAGGATAAAGTTACTTACTTGCCTCACGAGTTAAATATATGTCAATGACTCTTGATCTTAGATGAAACTGTTCTTAATTAATGTAAATTTAGACCTAATCCAGAAGCGAAAACTCTAAGAGATTGGTGAGTGATTATGCTCAGAATTGAAATATATTTCATTCAATTGAACCCTTTCAAACAAAATCTAGTAATTTCTTCCTGAAAGGGTGAGCTGAAGTTGGAAATCTGTTTCATCTGTTGCAGAAATCAATTACGGCATTGGATTAATCAGAATTCATCTATAGGTTAAGTCATGAGTTGGGGGAATTTATCATACTCCAGAGGTTTGTTGTTTCCCCCTCAGTATTCACGCCACAGACATATTCAGTTTTGGCTACTGGACAAGAGTCATTCATAGAAAGACAGTGTCTAAGCTTTTCCATTCAAGTCTTGGCTGCTGTGGTAGCATCATACCATTGTTAGAGTGAGGTCAACTAATGCAGCATCTCAAATCCTTGATGCATCAACAGAAAATGTTGAGAAATTTCAGCAGATCTGTCAGCACTATGTCAATGGATCATAGCCCTGTGACATTTAAAGGTTTAGTGAACTTTTAATTAAAACTTTTATTTTTAAAGAGCATATAGCCAATAGGGGAATGCAGATGTAAATTCAGAGAGAGAGAGAGAGCGCCTGGAATATCATATCTGAAAAGTATCATGAAAACTTCAAACTAGTGAACTTAAGGGGAGAAAAATACATTACAAATTGAGCTGTAATTTCCTGAAGGTATCGCAGTCTGTAAACCTATGGGAGAAAATACTTCAATCTGGGTGATAGAAATACTTTCTGTGCTCCCCTTAAGAAAATACTCAAGAACAGAAGATAATTTTAGTTTATACCAGGTCTGTGTGCATCAATGGAAAAGAATATGTAAGTGAGCGAAGGTGTTATCTGTGCCAAGTTTGAGGTGGGTGTTTGCATGGGTTTGGATTCGAGAACTTGTGCATGGTAAAGGTCACAGTCAAAGAAACACCCTGGAGACCCCCCTCCATTGCAGGTAAAAGCTCTATCTTCTTCAATCCTAAAAGCCAGCTAGTGACTCAAAAGGAACTAAGACAAACAAAGGTCTCTCTCTTGGTGTGTGTGCTCTCTCTAATCACAATCCAAACAAAACAGGATGAAAACATTTCTACCAAACTGCAAAAACAAAAATCTTGACATCAACAGTTGAATGATCAATTGATGTGTTCTTCTGTTAACTCAGGATGCACGCGTTAAACTGGCTCATTTTAAAACATGTGTTCATGTGGCCTGGGGAAATTAACCTTGTTGCTACCAAATGAGGGTGGGGGGTGGGGGGTGATGGCAGGGGACATGGGACAGTTCATGCCTCCTCACTTGAGGCTCGTTCATTTAATCAATTCGAGTATCCAGTCTGGAACTGTAATAAATTAGGGAACCACCCCTCACCTCTAATTGTTTTTCATTTCTGTTACAATGTTAACATTCCCAGACAAATATATTTCAACCAAACTGGAAAAAGTTTGAAACAAAACAATTTGCAAATAAGGATAGGGTGGGGAGAAAGACCAGGGGTTGTAGTCCTTTTTCTACAACTCAATGGGTGTGGTCGGAAGTCAGACAACACCAGGTTATAGTCCAGGTTTATTTGAAATGACAAGCTTTCGGATCATTGCCCCTTCATCAGACGAAGTAAGAGAGAAGAACACAGGCACAGAATTTGTACGCAGCAAGATCAATGGGCAGCAAGATCAAAAGATCATCCAAGTGGTGTGAGCAGAGTATCAACACGCCAAATAATGATTCTCTGCAGGTGACCAAGTATGTCAGATGGTGTGAGTATTGTGTCAACAGCTGAATAACAAGCCAAGGAATAACTTGTAATCTGATTAGTTGAAGCAGAGAAATAATTACAAGAAATTAAAAATAAGATGATGCTGGAGACAAAACAAATGGCTGGAATAACATGATAGGTATACAAGTCATATGCCAATGGCCTAACTAAAGTAATAAGTAATCAAAACTGTACAAACTGATTAAGGCAGAGAGATCATAATAAGTTATCAAGGTAATGGTGTCAAAACAGGACAGTAAGGGTGATTTTACAGATACAGAGCAGTGTGGTAGGCTCACGTGTAGCATGACATAAACCCAAGATCATGGTTGAGGCTATCTTCATAGGTACAGAACTTGGTGATCAGTTTCTGTGTTCTCCAAGGCAGTCTTCAAGACACACAACAACATAGAATTGCTGAGCTGTGACTGATAGTGAGTGGCTTGGAGGGAAACTTTTAGGTAATGACATTCTCATCTATCTGCTGCCCTTGTCCATCTAGATGGAAGTGGTCAATGTTTGAAAGGTGCTGTCTGAGGATCTTTAGTGAATTTCTTTGGGGCACTTTGTAGATAGTGCACGCTGCAGTTACTGAACGTTGGCATGGATGCCTGTAGATGCAGAGCCAGTCAAGTGGGCTGGATGATGCTTTGGCCTGGATGATGTCAAGCTTCTTGAATGTTGTTGTTTCTGCAATAATCACACAAGTGGGGAGTATTCCAACACATTCCTGACTTGCAGATGGTGGACAGGCTTTGGGGAGTCAGGAGGTGAGTTACTCACTGCAGCATTCTTAATGTCTAATCTGCTATTGTAGCCACTGTGCTTATGTGATGAGTCTAGTTGAGCTTCTAATCAATGGTAATACCCAGAATGTTAATAGTGGAAGATTCAGTGATGGTAACACCATTAAATGTCAAAGGGTTATGGTTAGATTTTCTCTTATAGAGATGGACATAGTCTGGCAATTGTATGGCATGAATGCTACTAGGTACTTGTCAGTCCAAGCCTGGATATTGTCCAGATCTTGTTGTATTTGGACATGGACTGCTCTAGTGTCTGAGGAGCTGAGAATGATGTTGAACATTATCTAATCATTGGTGAATATCCCCACTTCTGACCTTATGATGGAGGGAGTGTCATAGGTGAAGCAGCTGAAGATGTTTGGGCTGAGGACATTACCCTGAGGAATTCCGGCAGAGATGTGCTGAAGTAAAGAAAGGAGAAGTCTATGACAGCACTGAAGGCAGGAGAAATTAAATGAAGTGAAGAATCATCAGCAGAACCTGATGTTTGAATTTAAATGACTCCAAACTGAAATTGCTAAACTCAATTTTGAGACTAGAAAAGACCGAATAAATAAGATGAGGTATTGTTCCTTATTATTAATTACAATAACATAGAGGAGGTCAAGGACACAGTATTCAGAGATGAATTGTGTTGGATAATTAAATGATAAGAAACTGAAAACACAAGTTCAACTAATATTTTAATACCTGGCATCGACAGAGTTTCACTTTATATCTTGGAATTCAGTGCTTCAGAATTGCATACGCTTAAACAAACCTTTGATGTTGCCTTTCCATAAGCCTTGCCTGGTGTCTCTGCTGTATAGTTAATTTTTACTACACTTTAAAATTTAACAGATGAAACTTCAACCTGCCTAAAATAAACACCATTTAATTAGGAATGACACACAATAAAAGACCCCCCACCACAGATGCTGAAGATAAAACTCCAAATGTTGCTTTTGGCTCTATATTTGATCAGGCTTTGAAAGGGGAATCACTAAGATTTGTATGACCAATTACAGACCCCATGCAATGCAGAAAATTGACTTGCACCTCACTCCAAGGTAATGTTGCTGAACTTACGCTGAACTTTTACATGCTCTGAATTTCAAGAAATGAATGGGCACTTAATACAGAAATGAAATAATGTGCACAGGAGATGACTTTGAACTTGAAGTGCCTCACTTAGTACTTAAGTGAATGGCTGAATTTTTTTTAACGCAACACAAATTTATCACATAATCTGAAAACTTTTGTCTTTCAGTACGAACAGATAAAACACAAAACAAGGCAAGAGCCCTGGCATGGATAGAGGATTGGATGACTGGCAAAAAGCAAAGATTAAGTATAAAGAGGTCTTTTTCAGAATGAGAGCTAGTGGGCATGAAGAGATATTCTTATCAATAGGAGAGACTAGAACCTCAGAATGAAAGAGCAACCCTTTAAAAATGATATGCCAAGAAATTTCTTCAGCCAGAGGTTGGCGAGTCTGTAGAACCCATTGCCATAGGAGTGGCAACTATTGATACCACAACTATTCATGTCATACATCCATGATCTGAATGAAGGAACTGACTGCATTGTTTTAAAGTTTGCAAATGACAAAAAGATAGGTGGAGGGACAAGTAGAGTTTCAGAACCATGGAGGCTGCAAAGGAACTTGGACAGGCTGGGAGAGTGAGCAAAGAAGTGACAGATGGAATCATTGTGGAAAAGTGTAAAGGTATGTACTTTAGTAGGAAGGATAGAGATGTGGACTATTTCTAAATAGGGAAAGGCTTCAGTAATGTGAAGAACAAAGTGACTTGGGAGTGCTCGTTCAAACTTATTTCAAGATTACCATGCCAGTATAGCTGGCGGTTAGGAAGCCCAATACAATGTTAGCATTCACTTCAAGAGGGCAAGAATACAAGAGCAGAAATGTACTGCTGAGGCTGTATGAGGCTCTAGTCAGACCACATTAGGAATATCACGAGCAGTTTTCAGCTCTGTATCTAACGAAGGATGTGTTGGCATTGGAGGGGTTACAGAGAAGATCTACAAAAATGAACTTGGAGGTGAAGAGCTTGCCATATGCAGAGTAGTTGAGGTCTCTGAGTCTGACTCTGACTTTAAAAGACTGAGGGGGGAATCTGATTGAAACTTTTGGAATACTGAGAGGCCTGGATTGACAATAGACAATGGACAATAGATAATAGGCGCAGGAGTAGGCCATTCAGCCCTTTGAGCCAGCACCAGCATTCATTATAATCATGGCTGATCATCCTCAATCAATAACCTGTTCCTGTCTTATCTCCATAACCCTTGATTCCACTATCTTTAAGAGATCTATCCATCTCTTTCTTGAACAGCCTTCTGGGGCACAGCCTTCTGGGGCACAGCATTCCATACACTGACCACTCTCTGGGTGAAGAGGTTTCGCCTCAACTCTGTTCTAAATGGCCTACCCCTTATTTTTTAAACTGTGTCCTCTGGTTCTGGACTCACCCATCAGTGGAAACATGCTTCCTGCCTCCAGAGTGTCCAATCCTTTAATAATCTTATATTTCTCAATCAGATCGCCTCTCATCCTTCTAAACGCAAGTGTATACAAGCCCAGTCACTCCAATCTTTCAATATATGATAGTCCCGCCATTCTGGGACTATCATAGGACACTCCAGATTGAGTGGGCGTGGAGAGATGTTTCTGTCAGTAGGAGAGACTAGGACATGGGGACAGAACCTCAGAAAGAAGGGGCAACCATTTAAAAATGATATGCCAAGAAATTTCTTCAGCCAGAGGATGACGAGTCTGTAGAACTCATTGCCGTAGAGAGCTATGAAGGCCAAGTCACTGAATATATTTCAGACAGACAGACAGTCAGGGAGTCAACCATTACAGGGAGAAAGCAGGAGAAAGGGCTTGAGAAATTTGTCAGCCATGATCAAATGGCAGAGCAGATCGGATGGGCTGAATGGCCTCATTCTGCCCCCAAACCTTATGGTCTTACAGTCACTTGGTAATTTAACACTGGAACCACCTGAATTTGAGTCATCTAATTCTAGCTGGAACAGGAAAACAGTGGACAGAGTTCCCTAACATGAAATTCTTATTAAAATAGAATTTTTAACATCATTTTGAAAATCTCGTAGCATAAACTAGGGAAGACACTGGCATTATTTTCCTTGCAGGTTAGGTACATCTTTTATGAGAAAAGCTATTGAGAAGTCTAAGTGTTGTGATTGTAGCAAGGTCAGCCAGGTGGGCCTCATAGAATAAACATTCTCTGATTGGGGCTGCTAATTTGGCCCAATCGGGGAGCCTGAGCTAACAGATATAAACAATAATGTATCTTTCTCAGCCGGCCGCCACCATGGAGGGACCGCGGACACGGAACGTTAAACTTGCCCGGGTTACCAAAATTCTTGGAAGGACTGGCTCACAGGGGCAATGTACTCAGGTCCGTGTGGAATTTATGGATGACAGCAACCGTTCCATCATTCAAAATGTGAAAGGGCCAGTCCGTGAGGGAGATGTACTCACACTTCTGGAATCTGAGCGTGAAGCAAGAAGATTGCGATAAAAGATCAACAAAGCTGATGCCAGTTGTGATAACTGGTTGCGGACATTTTCACATATTTTGACAATGGGATAATAAACATCCATTAAAGAATAAAAAAAATAAATAAACAATAATGTCAGAGGTTCTGTTCACCCTGAGAGCTGGCTCTGAGGGAGAATGATCAGTGTCAAGAACTCTCCACATTGTAAATAAAGGGCGACTTGGTGATGGGATACTGGCCTCTGCCGAGTTAATTCAGTGTTGGTGGTGGGAAAAAAAACACAGTATTGAAGAAATTTGATTGCAATAGTTGTCTTCGAGTTGGGGTAAGCATTTCTGACATCATGCCGCTATTTGGGAAGCTTGACTCGTTCGATCCTGCCATCGAAGACTGAGCCCACTTTGTGGAAAGACTGTGATATTTTCTCCAGTCAAATAGCATTGGGGTCGATATAAAGTGATGAGTAATTCTCCTGACAAATGTTGGACCCACCTTTTCAGTCATTGGGAGTCTAACTTTCATTGAGGCACCGGATATGAAAATCTTTTTAAGAGTTGACGGTTTTACTGAAGGAATATTATGACTCCAAGCCTCCTTTAGTTCTGAGGTGCTATTGGCTTTACACAGTGATTTGAAAACCAGGGAATCCTATTCAAATTTTTGACTAGGTTAAGACAACTGTCAGAGGCATGTGACTCTGGTTTAAACCTTAATAAAATGCTGAGAGACTGTTCGTTTGGTATGTGGGATTAATGACTTTACCATGCACAAGTGCTTTTCAGCTGAAGCCCAACTGGACTTTAACAAGCACTACAACTGGCTTTATCACTGGAAAATGTAGCAAGTGCAACATGTGAGTTGCATGGTGTTCTGAAGGAAGTGGACGTCCTCGCCAGTCCAACTGAGCTTGGGGAACACCACTTGAGTGAAGACAATTGCACAGCCTCACTCAGGACATATCCTGAACAGAGGGACTCTAGATCAGCCCACACAAACACTCCAAAACAATGCCAAGTCTCGGCCAAACACTAAAAGTTTCTTTAGGATCCTGGCTAGCAAGCAATTGTAGTTGCTGACAGTATGCAGACTTGAGACAGCAAAACACTCCCACTAGACTTAATTTGAGTAGGAGAACTCAGAGCTAAGAGTTATTTCATGAAGCATGCAGATTAAATTCCGACATTCAATTAGCAACAAAACTGTATTGTTGATATTTTGTCCACGACAGGTTTTTGTTACTTCGATTGCCATGAAAAGGTTAAGGTAATGTTAATAGAGCCATAAAGCATGTGTTTCAAATGGCGACAGACAGGCAGAGCTGAGACCTTGGTACAGTATTCAGCAAATAGTTGAAAGACCACTCCAAATTACTTCAGCAAAGGAACAGCTCAGCATTCATTGAATGTTCTCTTCCTAAAGTGATAGTTTTCTAACATTGAATCTTGTGGCACTTACTCATGTCATAATGTAATAAAGGAAAGCAGACACATAATATTAAGAACAACTACCAGATAGATCTGCAGATGGCTCATTTGGAATACAATCTATGTCATAGAGCTAATATCACCCATCATCTCTTTGGCACCTTCATTGAGCAACATATTCTAAGGCTATTTAATGTGGCTGTGGATAATGGTACAGGATATAAAATAAAGTATCCTCTCGTCTCTAATCGTCACAGCTGAAAACAATTATATTCGCAATAGATTTCTTCCAACATCAATTTCGTGCCATCCAAGTGAGTGTGAACAGTCCGTGGCAATTTCCAGTTTGCCCACTGTACATTTGGCAGAAATCTCACTCTGTAACAATGTGGGAGTTTCTGGCACCTTCAATGGGCATTGCAAAAAAAGACATTCTCCCTGAATATTTTGCTAAACAACAGATTGTTCATAGTTGACTCAGCTGTTCCTTTTCCTTTTATTTTTTTCAATGGTTGTGGGCATCATTAGCTGGACCAGCATTTCTTCCCATCCCTAATTGCCCTGGAGAATGTGGTGGTAAGCTTCCTTCCTGAATCTGTGAAGTACTTGTGAGTGTAGGTACACCTGCAGTGCTGTTAGAAAGAGATGGCTTAGACTTTGAACCAGCAACAATGAAGGAAAGAACAATGATATATTTTGGGTGTGGTTGGAAGAGAGAGTGTAGGTGGTGGCACTCCCATTCATCTGGTGCCCTTGTCCTTCTAGTTGTCAAAGGTCTAGAGTTCAGAAGGTGCAAACAAGATTTTAGTCTAATCTTCTTTCTGGCTGAGAATTTCAATTTTATGAATGCATACAGCAGACAGTGATCTCTGCTCATCAGGAACACATTACATTTGAAATCAACCTTCAGATTATTATGCTGGAAAATTAAAAACAGCATGGAATCAGAAGAGTTTCATTCAAGCCAATGATCCTCCTCATTCCACAGATCAATTAGAATCTCCCAAACTCAGGTTAGGTAAGGGCTATTATCTGAAATTGTGCACCACGCTGTCTCATACAAAGAAAATCTGGGCACACACAACATGTCATTTTCCAGCTCTTTAATGAGTGGAAAGCATGGGGAGCTCATGTCCTCAGCTTGAGAGAAGACATCGAGGGAGGACATTTCAGTACAGTTACCACTTTTATCTCATGCAGCCAACTTCTACACAGAAGTCTATTTGTGTAAATATTTGTAGCTTGGGTGCCAGTTGTTGTAGTTCTGGGTATGTTTATTGAGCTGGGAAGTTGATTTGCAGATGTTTCATCTCCTGTTTGTCAATATAGGACCAATTGGCAGACAACTAGCAATTCGCATCCACAAGAATCAACCAGTCACTAAATGCCATGACCACGAGTCATAAGCACAGATGACATGGACCACAAATTCCGTTAGGACAATGCAATGACCATTGAACAAGCCAAACAGAGGATAGCCATAGAATTTCTAGAAGCATGACACTCATCCACGGAGTCCATCAACAAGCACATAGACCTAGACGCAGTATACCAGCCATACAACGAACAACCGGAACTGGTGAATGGAAACAGCAGGAACGGAACCAAATAAATTCCAGAAAACACACCACAAAAGCACTTCACAGGAGGCTCCAAAGCATTGAAGATGTCAACCATACAGAGGACAAAACATCTGCAAATCAACTTCCCAGCTCGCCAAACGCACCCACAACTATGACAACTTCTACAAAACGTCCATCTACTTGAAAGGCTTACAATATATGTTCAATTATGGTTTCAATTGCTTGGTCAAATGCTTTCCCAAGTGGGCAAAAATTTTGAATTTTATACAAAATGAATGGGATTCTGTAAGTCATATGATTAGAGAGAGAGAGAGAGAGAGAGAGAGATTAGGCATAGACATCTCATGCACAGGCAATACAAAGCCTGAACTTTTGCTACAAGTATGGGTTAATACGAATGTTTTAGAGGAACGTGACAGCATTGTGTAAGGTAAAGTCACTCTCAGTCACACTGCAGGGACGGGGGCTCTTCAAGTACAGGTGTCCAACTCTGATTGCAATTTGTAATCCAAAAGCATTCTTTCAGTCAATCTAATTTGTTGATTCCGCACAGTTAATGAGCAAGACAAGAATTTGGAAACATCTATTAAACCATCATTTCACTTAAGCAATGGAGCTAATTTTAGAGTCATAGAGCTACACAGCATGGAATCAGACCCAATGGTTCAACTAGTTCAGGCCGACTGTGTTTCAAAACCAAACTAGTCTCACGTGCCTAATTGTCCATATTCCTCTAAATCTTTCCTATCCATGTACCTGTCCAAATGTCTTTTAAATGTTGTACCTGTACCTGCATCCACCACTTCCTCTGGCAGCTTGTTATACACACAAATCACTTGTTGTATAAAAAAGGTTGCACCTCATGTCCTTTTTGAATCTTTCTCCTCTTACCTTAAAAAACAGGTTCCCTAATTTGGACTCCCCCACCCGAAGGGGGCAAAAAGTTGTTGTTCACCTTATCTCTGCACTTCATGATTTTATAAATTTCTATAAGGTCAGCCCTCAATCTCCTATGCTCCATGGGGAAAGGTCCCAGCCTGTCCAGCCTATATTTTCTCTGAACAGTTTCCTGCCCTAATGTTTTAGAACAGGATTGCCCCAGATTGGATTGTGTCCCAGCAGTGTGACCAAGACTAAGGTGTACACTAATTAGAGAGACTATTTAAGAGGTCCAGCAACCACCATCCCTCACCCTCCAGTCACATGCACACTTTCTCTTCCTGCTCCCACAACATCTTTTTCAAAGTGGCGTCTGAAAGAATCAACCTTAAAAAAATGTATGTCTCTATACCTTTGTAACCAGAGGACTGCACAGGTACAAGTATCAGGCCAAAGTGAGGACTGCACAGGTACAGGTGTCAGTTCCTTCCAGGTCTGTCTTCCTGCTTGTGTTTCTCTTTGAGTAACACCCACAGACTTTGACAACAAAGATGTTTTCTCCAGCTACAGGTTTCTAAGAATACTTTCCTCTTCCATTTATTGTTGCCAACTTTGGCTGGATATGTAGCTATGGTGATTTCATTTAAAACATAGTCTGAGA
Source organism: Hemiscyllium ocellatum (assembly GCF_020745735.1). Lineage (NCBI taxonomy): Eukaryota > Metazoa > Chordata > Chondrichthyes > Orectolobiformes > Hemiscylliidae > Hemiscyllium > Hemiscyllium ocellatum. The sequence goes on along the minus strand of NC_083434.1, from coordinate 45,427,759 downwards.
GACAGAGTTCCTGAGTGCAGTGGGAAGTTGTTTACATTGAACAAGTTGTTATGAGTGAGAAAATTAAAACTTGCTTTGGGCTTTCATTATAGAAGGTTAGAATTGTATTTTTTTTCCTTTTTTGGACTAAGGGAAATATCCATAACTTGAAAAAAAAATTATTTTTAAATTTTGCAGCTTTCCAAACTCTTTGCTGAAGCCGGAGTGGAAAACAGGCATTGATAAAGAAGGAAAATGGTTTAGCACTTTCAATAAAGAGGTTACGTCAGCATATGGAGTTTAATTTTAAAAATTCAGACCCAAAATGTTTGGTTAAAACCCTGAAGAAGTTATTTGATGCAAAGAAAGTCTTAGCCCAGTTGCATGAATACTCCAAAAGGAAACTTTCAGATTCTTGAGACTAGGAATTAAAGCCACAGTTAAATTATGTAAGATATATGATAGAACAGGGAATTATATCTGATGTGTGTTGTTAGAAATAATGGAATTGCATTTTATCATTTTGAAATATTTAAGCTCATGTCATGTATAAATAGCTTGGCATATTATTTCTAGATTAGACTCCCCACCGTGTGGAAAGAGGCCCCTTGGCCCAAGCAGTCCATACTGACCCTCCGAAGAGTAACCCACCCAGACCCATTTCCCTCTGACTAATGCACCTAACACTATGGGTAATTTAGCATGGCCAATTCACCTGACCTGCACATCTTTGTGACAGTGGGAGGAAACTAGAGCACCTGAAGGAAACCCACGCAGATAATGGGAGAATGTGCAAACTGCACACAGACAGTCACCCAATGCTGGAATTGAACCTGGGACCCTCGTGTTGTGAGACAGCAGTGCTAACCATTGAGCCACCATGCCAACCCCTTTTCTTTCCTTTGGTAAGGAAACTTCTATTTTATTGTTAAAGCCAAATTTGCAGCATTGTGCATTTGTGTTTTAGTAAACACCATCTCAGTAATACCAAATTAAAACACCAAATGTGATCTATTGAGCCAACTTTCAGTTTGGGATCTGACTTGTCCAGTAATAATATCTGCTCAGATCATAACATGATCAATCATAAAGAAAAATAGACTCTCCATTGCCTGGTCGGATGGCTCTTGACAGTTGGTCAACCCAAACCTTCTCTCCCAACTCCAACATTAATATCACTGATGTGTCAAACTAAGGTTTTTTTTAATTAAAGTCCGCTGTGCTTTAATTTCCTCTTTGTAACACTGTCCTAATTTTGAATCTTTAATTTCTTGTGAATCTAGGAATCCAAGAGTTTACTCTTCCCACCTCTGATCCAGTTGTTTGTTAATCTGCTCAGGTAGGACATAATGAACAGGACGAGTGGACTATCCTTCCCATTGCATCTGCGCCATCATTCAATATGATCACGCATGAATTCAGGTTTCAACTTCACTTGCTCAGTCCACTCTTCATATCCCTTGGTTCCTTAAAAGACCAAAGGAGAGGTTAGGCATACTTGGATTGTTTTTGCTGGAGCATTGAAGGCTGAGGGGTGATCTGATAGAAGGATATAAAATTATGAGAGGCATGGATGAGATGGATAGCTGGAGTCTTTTTCCCAGGTCAACCATTAGGGGGCATAGGTTTAAGGTGAGAGGAGAAAGGTTAAGGGAGATGGTTGGGGAATTTTTTTTTGTCACAGAGGGTAGTGGGTGCCTGGAATGTGTTGCCCAGGGAGGTGATAGAAGCAGACAACTTAGCAAAGTCTAAGAAGTATGTAGACTCACACACATAAACAGGCTGGAAGTAGAGGAATATGGACCATGTGCAGGTAAATGGGATTAGTTTAGAAAATGACATCACGTTCAGCACAGACATGGTGGGCCAAAGGTCCTGGTCCTGTGCTGTACTGTTCTATGTTCTATGTTCTATCTTTCTATTCCAGCCTTAAATATATTCAATGCCAGAAGCTCCACAACACTCTGAGGTAAGAGAAGTTCCATACAACCAACTCTGAGTGAAGAAATTCCTCTTCTTCATAAATGATCATCTTTTTATTCTGAGGCTGTACTGCTGTGTTTTAGGTTCCCTGATGCACTGTAACAATCCCTCAGCATCTACGCTGTCAAACCTCTTCAGAATCTAGATCTCTTAATGATAACACCTCTCATCCTTCTGAACTCCAGAGATGTGTGAGCCATCAACAGCACTGGAATTTCATTCAGTTGCAATCGTAAATCTTATTGCCCAGGGATCAACCTTAGTTTGATTTGATTTGATTTATAATTATTACATGTATCTAAGTACAGGGCAAAGTTTTGTTTTGTGTGCAGTACAGGCAGGTCATAACATAAAAAAGATCATAGGCTGATTGAACAGAGCAAGGAATACAATGTAATGGATGCATAGAAGGTGTACAAAAAACAAGATCAACATCAGATTTGAAATTTAAGAGATCCATTCCAAAGTCTAATAACAGTGAAACAATTAGTGTAGGAAACCAGACCAGGGATACTCAAATATGAAGTGCTGAATTGAAGAAACTACTATGGGAGGCTGGTTTAACTTTGTTAATTGGACAGCTGATTTGCAATGGAGATGGATACTGACAGTGTGGGTTCAATACCCACTGAGGTTACCATGAAAAAAATTATTCTTCTCAGCCTTTCCCCTTGTCTGAAGTGTAGTGATCTTCAGATTAAACCATCACCAGCCATTACTCTCTCTAATGAGAGTGCAGCCCCCCTGATCAGGTAGGACGATGATGACTTTACGTATACAATCCATACCCACAAGCCACGGAGTCATATCAAAACTCCCAGATGATGATCCACAGAATCACGGAGTTGACACAAGCACAAAGGAGGCCTTTTGGCCCATCATGCCTGTATTATTCCTCTTCATATGAATCATTTGGATTAAAGTGATTCAAGAGAATGGTTGACCATAACCTTCTCAAAAAAAATGAAGGATGGACAGTAAATTCTAGCCTTACTACACCACTCACATTTCATGAATAAACAAAATAAACAGAAGAAAGTGATGGGGACCCCTTATATTCTCAAAGTAAGTCTTAGCTCATGATTAAAGAGTTGGGGTTGAAACTGAACATGTTGTGTTGATCCCTACTAGATGTATATGAAGAGAAATCTCAGTACCTGCCATCTCTGTTTACCAGGATAATATCCAGGAAAAGTCTGAACTGTTGCAATAACTATGTCTTCCCCACAAGATAAATTCAGAAGTTCTCTATCCTCCACCCCAAGGCTATGATACAGCTACCCTCTCACATGACTATTTCTCCCTTAAGTAAATGGAAGATGTTATCTCCAATTGTCTATCTTGTAATTCATTCCAAATATAAATGGTATTTTACACAAGGAATAAATTCCTCTGATTTGCCTTCTATCTGAGATGTCATCTTTTGTATCTCTGCCTGAATAAAGCTTAGAAAGTTATGATGTGGAGATGCTGGTGTTGGACTGGAGTGGACAAAAGTAAAAAATCACACAACACCAGGTTATAGCCCAACAGGATTATTTGGAAGTACTAGCTTTCAGGGTAAAGGAGCAGCACTCAGAAAGCTAGTGCCTCCACAGATATCTGTTGGACTATCACCTGGTGTTGTGTGATTTTTAACCTTGGAAAGTTAGGCAGACACTGATAAAGCCTTTTATTATCTCGGGGCAGGAACTTGAAACAGATTCTGAATTTGTAATCTTAATCAACGGAAACTTGCTTCTCTGTTTTCCATCAGAGTCTAAGAGTGTGGTGCTGGAAAAACACGGCAGGTCAGGCACCATCCAAGGAGCAGGAGAATCGATGTTTCAGGCATAAACGTGATGAAGGGCTTATGCCTGACACGTTGATTCTCCTGCTCCTGGGACGCTGCCTGACCTGCTGTGCTTTTCCAGCAACACACTCTTTGACTCTAATCTCCAGCATCTGCAGTCCTCACTTTCTCCTTCAGAGTTTTCCATCAGCCATTTTAAGTTTGTTCACTCCACTTACACCAACTGTATGATCCTTTGATCTCTCTGCCTATAAACTCTGTGTTGGTGTGCCCTCTCTCTCTGCACCTGCTTGTGATTTCAAATAAACCTGTTGGACTATAACCTGGTGTCCTGTGTTTTTTGACTTTGTCCACCCCAGTCCAAAACCAGCACCTCCACATCACTGCTTCTTTTCAGTTCTTTATTCCCTTGTCTTATTGTCCTAACTAAGGCTATACACTGGACTGATTTTATTGAACCATTTAATACATCGATAAAGGTTGAAGCTGAAGAATCATAGTTTTCTCTGATCCTTCAACCCAATTCAATTCACTGACACTGAGCATTAGTCACAATACATCAATGTGCCAGTGATTACTCAGTGGATAGCTCTCTCTCATCCATCTCTAAGTTTAAAAGTTGAATCCTAAAATTTAAACATGAAATCCAAGCTGACACTTCAGGGTATGCTGAATGAAGGTCGCTGTTGTTCAGCTGAGATGTTAAGCCAGACCATCCTTTCTCTTCAAGACGGTTGCTAAAGAAGTGGGTGGGGAGTGCAATGTCACTGGATTATTAATTCGGAACCCTAGGCTAATGTTCCAGGGATCTGGGTTTGAATCCTGCCATGGCAAAAGGTGAAATATGAACATCATAAAAATAATCTAGTCTAATAGTGAACGTGTTAACCAGTGTTGATTATTACAAAACTGCACCTGGTTCACTAATGTCTATTAGGGAAGGAAATCTGCTTTCTTGACCTGGTCTGGCTTACATGTCACTCCAAACCACAGCAATGTGGTAACTCTTAACTGCCCTCTGAAGTAACCTAGCAAACTATTCAATTCTGTGAAATTAAGAATGGACAATATATATTGTTTCATGCACAAATGAAAGAAAACTGACTGAAGAACAGCAAGGGAGTTCTCTCCAGTATTCTGGGTAGAATTTATGATTTGACTAATGTTCCTAAAATCAACAATGAACAATGTACTATCTCTTTGCTATTTTGAGTGATTGTGAAAAAAAGACACATTTTGTTGTAACTTTTCATTTTGCTCTCATCGTGGCAATTTGCAAGAATACAGTTAAAATTGGTATTCTTGTGGATTGTCCTAACAGTGCAAGACCAAAACCTTGACAAAATCTGTCTCTTTTCAACAACATTCAGGTTTTGTGATACCAAATTGTTTACCGTGGAGAAAAAAATGGAGGCAAAGGAACTTGGGGAAATAAATATTGATGTTTTGAAAACAGCCCACATTACAAAGAAAACATGCTGGAGGTCCTACAAAACATAAAGGTGGATAAATCCCGAGGACTTGATCAAATGTATCCCATGGCATTGTGGGAAGTTAAAGAAGAAATTGTGGGGCTCCTAGCAGAGATATTTTAATCATCCACAACAACGGATGAGGTGCTGGAGGACTGGAAGACAGTTAATGTGCCTTTATTTAAGGAAGACTGTAAGGAGAAGCCTGGGAACTATAGACCTGTGAGTTTACCAACCAGCAGTGGGTAATTTGTTGGAGGGGATTCTGAGGGATGAGATTTACATGCATTTGGACAGGCAAGGAGTGATTAGCAGTAGACAGTATGGATTTGTGTGAGGGAAATTGTGTCTCGCAAACTTGATTCAGTTTTTCGAGGATATAACCGAAAAGATTGATGAAGGCAAGTAGTAGATGTTGTCTACGTGGACTTTATTAAAGTCTTTGATAAGAGTCTGTATGGGAGACTAATTAATAAAGTTAGACCACATGGGATTCAGGGAGAGCTTGACAATTGGATGGAAATTTAGCTTGATGGTAGGAGACAGGGTGGTGGTGGAATGTTGCTTTTTTTGTACTTGAGGCCTGAGATGAGTGATGTTCAACACGGATTGGTGCTGGGTCTACCTGTATTTGACATTTATATAAATGATTTGCCTGAGTTTTTAAGGGACATGGTTAGGAAGTTTTTGGATGACACCAAAATTACTTAAAAATCACACAACACCAGGTTATTTAACCTGGTGGGACTATAACCTCGTGTTGAAAATGTGTTGCTGGAAAAGCGCAGCAGGTCAGGCAGCATCCAAGGAACAGGAGATTTGACATTTCTGGCATAAGCCCTTCTTCAGGGCTTATGCCCGAAACGTCGAATCTCCTGTTCCTTGGATGCTGCCTGACCTGCTGTGCTTTTCCAGCAACACATTTTCAGCTTTGATCTCCAGCATCTGCAGACCTCACTTTCTCCTATAACCTGGTGTTGTGTGATTTTTAACTTTCTACACCCCCAGTCCAACACCAGCATCTCCAAATCATGACTAAAATTGGTGGTATCATCGATAGTGAAAAAGGGTTATCTAAGATTACAAACAGAGTTTGATTAATTGGCTTAATGAGTTGAGGAGTAACAGATGCAGTTTAATTTGGATAAATGTGAGGTCATGTATTTTGGTAAAACTAACAATGGCAGGGCTTGTGTAGTTAATGGTAGGACCATGGGTAGTGTTGTTGGACAAGGAGACCTAGGAGTTCAGACATGTAGTTCTCGGAAATTTGCATCACAGGTTACAGGATTTTTAAGGAAACATTTATCACACTTGCTTTCATTGATCGGATTGTTGAATAAACAAATTGGAACTTCGTGTTGAGATTGTATAGAATAATAATGAGAGCACTTTTAGAGTACTGTGTACAGTTCTGGTTGCCCTGCTATAGGAAGGATATTATTGAATTAGAGATCTGGATGAGTGTATGAATAGGAAGGGTTTAAAGGGATATGGAGAAGGTGAGGACTGCAGATGCTGGAGAGTCAGAGTCGAAAAGGGTGGCACTGGAAAAAGCACAGCAGGTCAGGCAGCATCCGAGGAGTTGGAGAGTCGACATTTCAGGCATAAGCCCTTCATCACGAAGAGGCCAAATGCTGGCAAATGTGACTAGATTAATGTAGGCTATCTGGTTGAGTTGGACTGAAGGATTTATTTCCGTGCTGTACATATCTCGATGACTCTATGACTCTAAGTGGGACTAATTTAGTTTGGGAAATTTGGTCGGCATGGGTGAGTTAGACCAAAGGGCCTGTGTCTGTGTTGTATGAATCTGTGACTTTAAATGACTATTCATTGTTATTTAGTAGAAATCTCTTGTGCTCAAATTGTCTGATGCATTTTTTTTCATATTACTACAGTGACTACACTTCAGGAGGTACTTTATTGGCTGTGGAGTGCCTTGAGATGCAGTGAATCTATGAACGTTACAATATAAATACAAGGTCTTTTTTCTTTATGATTCTTCTCTGCAATTTCCCTTGTGGTTCAGCGGCCAATACTCATCAGAGCACTCAGGTTATGGTCTAAATGGAGCTCTACACAATTTGATTTATACTTGGTTGAATGATTTATATAATTCAGCATTCTATTTTCTTTGTTATTGTTCTACACTGATTGGACACATAAGTGCAAATCTAATAACACCCCGAGGTATTTTTCAACTTTACCCTGAGCTATTTCTGCACGTTAAATAATTTATTTTCAGCCACTACTCTTCAGTCCTTTTACAATTTTGTTTTATTTCGCTTCTTTTACTGATCTGAATTTATAACCATTAAACCCGTTGTCCCAATATTCAGACCATTTGTCAAAGCTAGGATGAAAATACTCTAGCAATTTTTAACATTTGCTTTTGTTAGTTATAAAATATTTAATAATCTCAAATGAAGGACATGAACAAACTCTGAATTGCAGCCTGAAATTTTACAAGTCCTGACTACACCAGCATTCCCTAAATATAAAACACAATACCACCAAATCAGAAGCTGACAAATATTCAATTCCTTCCTTATTTCTTATTCCTTTATTGAATAAGAAATGCAAAGACATGGCTCTTGAATTTATGCCACCTTAATTTCTCTGTTCAACCCTTGGCAACATAAAGTTTCAATATTTCGTTATAATGTTCAGTAGCACAGTAAGATGAAACAAAGTCAAGGGGAGTTTGATCAAATTTTTAAGTGGATCAATGAATTCTCGGTGCAATACTTTGAGGCTCCATCTGAAGAAAAAACCTCTTAAATAATGAAAGATTTGCATCCCAATGAGGGCTGCGTTGGGCAAGGACGAAGAGATCATTAATCAGATGCCACGTTTGAGCAATAGGTGGGAATAAATCAAATTTTCCAGCACAATCCATCCATAATTATATCTTTAATAGCTAAATTGAATTTTTAATCAGCCTGCATTAGTAATCATTTAGTTTATGAAGGGGGAGAAACATTTATGTCAAGTAAATAGGGTATGTATATAAATGAAGATGAAGTTTACTTCTGCAATGGGACCCAGAAATTTAAATAAATGCAAAACTATGCTTTGAGATACTTTTTAAAATGAATTTATACTCAAATCCTGGCATTCTGTCAGCCACAAGCACAAATTTATAATATCATATGGCCAGAGGAGGGGATGTTTGCCAATGACTGTACCATTCACAGCTCCTCAGATACTGAAACCGTCTACGCTCGAATGCAATATCCAGGCTTAGGATAAAAAAGTGGCAAGTTGCATTTGCAGCACACAAATGCCAAGTAATGACTATCTCTGAAAAATGACAATGTAACCTCTGCCTCTGACATTCATTGGTGTTGCCATCACTGACTCCCCAACTATCAGCACCCAGGGTTACCTTGATCAGAAACTGAACTGGATTCGCCACACATACTGTGGCTACAAGAACAGGTCAGAGACTAGGAATATGGCAATTAGTCATTCACATCCTGACTCCCCAGAGCCTGTCCACCATCTACACGGCAGGAGTCAGGAACGTGATGGAATGCTCCACTCCTGTTTAGGTGACTTCCACACCAAAAGCTTTCAAATAGTTGGACACCATTTTGTGATGTTGCTGGAAAAGCTCAGTAGGTCTGGCAGAAAATGTGAAGACAAAGCAAAATTAATGTTTTGGGACCAGTGACCCTTTTTCAGAACAAAGCAGCCCATTTGATTGGCACCACATCTACTACATTCACTCCCTTCACCATTGATGCTCCACCTTCAACTCCACACCCTTACAATCTGCCTTTTTGACCAAATGTTCAGATATGCTCCATTGTGATTATCTTGACTTCTTTAGCTGCAATCATCATTTTACAGAGCCCCAGAACAGTTTGCTTGGGTTTGGTACTCTATTATTTGAATTATAATCAACATCAGTTCATACAAAATTATGCACATACAAAAAAAACAATCTAGTGCAAGCCTTTCATTTCTGATTCAAAATGCACATTGCGGATCTTAAGGGAATTTCACTATCAAACCCCTTTGATGATACAACTTTTGAGACTTTTGATTAACAAAAACATCCTGTTTTGTTTTCCTTTCTGGTTATTTGTTAAAAAAAAGTTTGAATACTTTATTTTCAAATTGTGAATGATGATGAAATCCTGGTGGAATTGGTTTGGAGGAGTCACTGATGCTGTGAGAGAAATAAATTAGTTAGCGCAGCTGAAATGACACACTAACTGAGGCACCTTCTGTTAATGACCTTATCGTGGATGGTAATAATTTAGCTTTACAGATTAATGACTAAAAAAATCTATTATCTCTTAAATCTCTTCTCACTGTCACACTCAGTAACTCCTGCTTGTCAGCAATGGGACCATTGGCACATAGTGTTTAAATAAAAAAAATCACATTAACAAAAACATAACTGGAATTTTATCTTAAATAGTTACTGATATATATTTGAAATAAGCCAGTATTTAATGTTTGCAAAAGTAAGGGTACATACTGAGATAACTTTACAAGATTCAAGAACCAATCCCAATGATCCACTCCAAACAAACTACGCGGTAGACATCTCTCATTTATTATTCATTCATTGGACATGGATATTGTTGAAAAGAAAAGCATTTATTGGTCATTTCTAACTATTCTTGAAAAAAATGGTTGACAGCAGATCTCTTAACAACTGATTTGTCCCTCCAGGCCATTTGAGAGAGCAGTTAAGAGTCAGCAACACCACTCTGGGTTTGGAGTCCCATGGAGGCTAAAGCAGATAAGGATGGCAGATATCATTCCCTAAAAGATATTAACGAGCCAAGTGAGCTGTTGTTGGGAATGCAGAATGTTCATGGTCCCTAAAATTGATGGTATCTTGAAGTTCTAGATTTAATAATTATCTGAATTTAAAAAGCTCAGATCAAAAATCGACTTGTCTTTTCTTTAAATACTTTTAGTGCTTGAGCTGCCACAACTCTCTCAGTACAGAATTCCAGATAGTCACTATTCTCTGTAGGAAGACAGAACCAGAGCCACACTCTCTCAATCTCACTGTAAGGACATTCCTGATACAGGGCTTATGCCTGAAACATTGATCCTCTTGCTTCTTGGATGCAGCCTGACCTGCTGTGCTTTTCCAGTGCCACACTTTGTGACTCTGATCTCCAGCACCTGCAGTCCTCACTTTCTCCTAATTGCTGTAAAGACAGCATACAATACATTCGAGTTCTGAGGAAGAATCATACCGGACTCAAAACATTAACTCTGTTTCTATCTGCTCAAGAAGTTGGCACTATCCAAGACAAAGCAACCTGTTTGATTAGCACCACATCCACAAATATCCACTCTCCCCACCATCCACGCTCAGCATAAGCAGTGTGTACGATCTAAAAGATGCACTGCAGAAATTCACCAAAGATCCTTATACTGCAACTTCCAAACCCAACACTGCTTCCATCCAGAAGAATAATGGCAGCAGACACATGGGAACACCACTGTGAGCAAGTTCCCCTCCAAGCCACCCACCATCCAGACTTGGAAATATATCACAGTTCCTTCTGTGTCAGTGGGTTAAACCCCTGGAATTCCCTCCCTAATGGCATTGTGGGTCAGCCTAAGCACATGAACTGCAGCGGTTCAAAAAGGCAGCTCACCGCCACCTTCGAGAAGGGCAACTAGGGACAGGCAATAAATGCTGGCCCAGCCAGTGACATCCATATCCCATGAGAGAATGAATGAAAATGATGCTGACTGACATGTTGAGTTTTTCAGCATTTTCTGTTTACTTCAAAGGGAAAGCTATCAGCCACATTCAGGTGGGTTAGCTCTGTTAGCTAAATGGCTGGAGTGTTGTGAGGAATAAAGCTAACAGCAAGGTTTCAATCCCCATACTGCCTGTGATAGTCCACGAGGTCCCTAGCTCTTCACCTTGCCCTTCTCTTGTACGGGTTTACAAGAGTCCCCTTTGCTTTCTGCTACTCCACCAATCTTCATGTCATCTGCAAACTTGTTGACCATGCCAAGAGGGCACTCTTGGTCTGATCAGCAAGTTTGCAGATGACACAAAGATTCTTGGAGTAGCAGAAAGCATAAGGGACTGTCAAAGAATACAGGAGTCTACAGAAAGACTGGAGAGTTGGGCCGAGAAGTGGCAGATGGAGTTCAATCCAGACAAATGTGAGGTGATGCATTTTGGCAAGTCTAATTCAAGAGCAAATTATACAGTAAATGGAAGAGCCTTGGGAAAAGTTGATGAGCAGAGAGATCTGGGAGTTCAGGTTCATTGTACACTGAAGGTTACTGCACAGATATATAGAGTGGTCAAGAAGGCATATGGTATGCTTGCCTTCATTGGACGGGGTATTGAGTATAAGAGCTGGCAGGTCATGTTAAAATTGTACAAGACATTGGTTCAGCCGCATTTAGAATACTGTATACAGTTCTGGTCGCCACATTATCAAAAGGTTGTGGACACTTTGGAGAGGGTGCAGAGAAGGTTTACGAGGATGTTGCCTGGTATGGAAGGTGCTGGCTATGAAGAGAAGTTGAGTAGGTTGGTTTGTTTTCATTAGGAAAAAGGAGATTGAGGGGGGACCTGACTGAGGTCTACAAAATCATAAAGGATATAGGCAGGGTAGATAGAGATAAGATTTTTTCCAAGGTTGAAGGATTCAGTAGTGAGAGGTCACTCTTTCAAGGTGAGAGGCGAAAAGTTTAAGGGGGATACACGGTGCAAGTATTTTACACAGAGGTTGGTGGGTTTCTGGAACGTTTTGCCAGCAGAGGTGGTAGAGGTAGGCACGGTAGATTCATTTAAGATGCATTTGGACAGATGCATGAGTAGGTGGGGAGCAGAGGGATACAGATGCTTAGGAATTGGGCGACAGTAGATTTGGATCGTCTCAGGCTTGGAGGGCCGAAGGGCCTGTTATTATGCTGTAAATTTTCTTTGTTCTTTAGTAGACAGACCCAGATGGCCATCAGTTAACTCAGTTGAGTGTTACCAACACATCAGCTTCAACTTCTGCACTAGCTGAGGTTGTCACCTTTTCAACTTTGCCCCTAACCTCAGGCATAGTGACTCTCAGGTTAAAGCAACACCAGTCACCTCCTTTTAATCAGAGAACACTCCTCTGAGACTAAGGCAGTTTTTATGTTTCGTATTTTGTGCAGTTGCAGACACCACATAGGCAAGATGTGAATGCATTAGAGAAAGTGCAGACATGCTTCACACAAATGGTTTCAGGAATGAGAACAGAACATGTTGAAGGAGTTGGGACTGTTCAACTCAGAGAGAAGAAGGCTGAGAGCAAATTGAATAATTTTAACTTCATGTGCGAACTTGACAAAATAGATAGAGAGGAGCTGTTCCCACTTCTAAAAAGAATGAGAAGATGAATTAAAAGTAATGTGCAAAAATATTTTCACTTAGCAAGAAGCTGAATTATGGAATGCATTGTGTGGATATGCAGTGAAGGGACATTCAACTGAGGCATTCAAGAGGCATTGGATGGGTTTTTGGATGGAAATATTGTCCAGGAAGATGGGGAACTGGCCAGAGCTTGAAACTGGGTAATGATGCTCACTTGAAAAGCTGAAACAGGCAAGATGCAGTGCTCCAGGGAGGCTTGACACCAGAGAAACAAATCTCATCTTCTGCCTGGATATCGAACAACCTTCAGAACTTAACATGGAATTCAGCAAGTTCAAAACACAAATTCTCTCCTCTGTATCTGCACACTGGATATTGTATTGTGTGGGTTGTTCCCAGTATAGCCAACCCCTTTTTGTTCTGAAGAATGCTCATGAACCTAAAATTTTAACATTGCCTTCTCTCTGCAGATGTTATCAGAACTGCTGCGTTTCACCAGCAATTTCTGTTTTTGTAACTTAATTTCAACCATTTAGACTTCTCATTAGCACTGTATCTAACTTTCAACTCTCTCTCAGATAATCAACAATAATCTCTACGTTTGCCTATCCCTTTCTCTCTCTTACCCTGTCTCTACATACGCTATTCACTATGCCACCAGCCCCCCACCCTGTCATCAACATAAGTACTACCATTCTCCAGCAACTTAGTTCTGAAGAAGGTTCATTGGACTCAAAACATTAACTCTACTTCTCTCTCCGTGGATACTGCTGGATCTGCTGAATTTCTTCAACAATTTCCGCGTTTATTAAAGAAAATGTTGGAGAACCCCCAGCATCTGTGGAGAGATGCAGAGTTAATGTTCTAAGTCTCATATGACTCTTCTTCAGATGTAGATCAATACCTGTATGTAGAGAAAAGTAGTCTCTGAAAGGGAAATCTATTAGCCTCATGGGGGACAGATAGCTCAGTTGGCAATATGACTGGACAATAACATATCATAGTGAATATGTTTTCTCTCCAAGCTTCTGAACTCCTCCAACCTTTTCTTTGTTTTAGTGGAGTAAAGGTCTGCAGTAAAAATACACATGGGATTCAGGAAGCTGCAAATTTTTGGATCATTCTTAAGAACTAAGAGCAGGACTAGGCTATTTGGCCCTTTTAAGATTGCTCCACCACTTAATAGGATATGGCTGATCTCATCTCAGCCTCAACTCCACTTTCCTACCTGCTCTCCATAACCCTTTGACCCATTACTGATTTAAAAATCTGTCTCTCTCCTCCTTCAATGTCCCAACATCTACCACATAATTTCATAGATTCACGACTCTTTGAGAGAAGTAATTCCTCCTCATCTCTGTTTTAAATCTGCCACCTCTTATCCTAAAACTATTACATCTCATTCCAGACCGCCCCACAAGGTGAAACATCCTTTCTATGTCTACTTTATCAATTCATTTAGCATTTAATATACCTCAATTTGATCTCCTTTCATTCTTCTAAAATTCAGAGAGTATAGGCTTAAACTGGTCAACTATTTTCAGAACACAAACCCCTTATCGCTAAAATCAATCTAGTGTCTCTCTGCTGAACTACCTACAGAACAACAAATCTGTCCTCACACAGGGGGGAGAACAGTTGTGCACAATACTCCCGGTGCAGTCTCACTAATGCCTTGTATAGTTACAGCAACACCTCCATACTTTTATAATCTATTCCTTTAGCAACAAATGGCTAAATTCAATTTGCTTTCTTTATTACCTGTGGTACCTGTGTTCTGATCTTCTGTAATTCACTTTAGTTTGAATTAGTACCCAAATCAGTGGAATGTGTGTAGAATCAATCCTTCTCATCTCATCAGTGCCATCTGAAAAGGAAGAATGTGCAGGGTGCCAGAGAGAATACGGGGATATGGGATTAAGAGACTTGCTCGTTCCGAGAGCTGTTACAGATATGATGGGCTGAATGGCCTCTTTTTACACTGTAACAGTTCTACAAGCCTGCGCTTCATCTGCCTCCAACTGGTGACAAGGAATGTGCAGTTGTTGGCCATGCTTTCAGATATACAAAATGCATATTAAAGCGACATAAAATATGTTTGTTGCGGAATCTTCACATGGTGTGAGACTTTATGAAGCTGCCCTTTCTTTAAGTAAAGAAGGCTCATGCAAAGGCAGGGGGGGCTCTTATGACACTGAAGTAGTGTCCCTTACTCTGGGCTGGGACGTCTGAGTCCAAGTCCCAATTGCTCTACTAACATCTCTGAACAAGACGATTAATTAAAACAAAAGGAAGAATCTTGAGTGGGAATTTAAATTTGCACACAACAAAGCATTCTACTCCTCTCACGTGAGCTCAACATTTACTAATTATGAATATTAAAGATATTTTCTGGCTTTGCAGGTAATCAAATATTAGGGCAAACTGTGAAGGGCATTCAGAGCATAACTAACAGAATAAAAAATGACATGAACCGTAGATTATTGTGCCATAGGTAATCCTATAATCTCACTGATGTCAGGTAATCCACAGCATTGAATAAAACTTTAACTGTACTCATTACACTAACCCTCTTCCCCCGCCACCCCCAACCCCACCACCTTAATTAATCCATTGGAGATGTAAATTGCGTTGCAGGATGCAGCATGTACAGTTAATGGCCAATTAGTTATTTTAATTGCCTGGAAGGCAACTACTAATTATGTAGTTGATGTCTGCCCACCAGCATTCTGAGGAATGTGCTGTTAGCGTGTTGCAGTAAGCCAACCTATTTCACTGATTTAACAGTCGATAGTTACAACAGTTTAGATGATTAATGAGTAAATTATCAACTTTTTAAACTGGCCTCTGATGTGGAGGAATTTTCAGCCTGAGTTGCAGGGCACCATTACTACATCAGACGCATTTTTCAGAATGTTCTATCATTTTTTCTGTCATGAAGATACCTGATATTCTATTTCACTCCCTGATTTCCAGAAATGCTACTCAGGAAAAGTGAAAATTCTCCTTTACGTCAACTTTCAAAAACATCTCAATGTTATTATTGAGTGGCCAAAAGGAAATATTTTTACAAAGGTTTGTATCAATGATGCAGGCTCTTCCAAATACACTCTGAGTCCAAGTCACAAGAACAGAAATTGCTGGAAAAGCTTACGCAGCATCTGTGGAGAGAAATCTGAATTCACATTTCAGGTCAAGTGACCCTTCCTCAGAACATGAGTTTTGCCAGACCTGCTGAGCTTTTCCAACAATTTTTGTTTGTATCTCTGATTTACAGCATCTGCAGTTCTTTCAGTTTTTTTAGAGTCCAAGTCACCCTGAGTAAACTCAGCAGGAACTAGACAATTCACATACCTCCTACTTCCCCAGCAAGGCACATTAGATGAGTGTCAGATGTGGAGAAAGATTTAGAGAACTTTGAGAGAGATGGCTGATTAAGCTTCAGAGTTAGTACACTGTCTCTGCTCTTCTGAGATCACCAGTTTCAGTAATTGAGTAAAAATGCAGAACATTAGTGGAATTTCCCAACACTATGATATTCCAAAGATGACCATTGCCTCTAGCAAGAACCAAGGCAATAACTCTTCTTGTTCTTCTTCTCTCTCTTTCTCTCTCTCTCTACATTGATTGCAAGCTCTGCTGAATCTTTCCTTTTTTTATTTCAGAATACTGACATTCACGATTTTGTCTGAGAGGAACTTGAATATATTTAACCTTGAGTCATAATGTTAAGGTTGCAAAAATGAAAACACTTGATTTTTTGATGTTTATACCAGTGATCTGTCTAACCCCATTGTCATTAGATCATAAGACAGAGAAGCAGATGTAAGTCATTCAGCCCATCAAGTCCACTCAATCAGTCAATGAGATCAGGGCTGATCTGATTATCGAGTAAAAAGTAAGGTCTGCAGATGCTGGAGATCAGAGCTGAAAATGTGTTGCTGGAAAAGCGCAGCAGGTCAGGCAGCATCCAAGGAACAGGAGATTCAACGTTTCGGGCATAAGCCCTTCATCAGGAATCTGGAAAATCGGGAATCAGGAAAAGTCCTCAGCAGAGGCCTCACCTTCATTCCCCTAAGCCCTCGGATTAAAAAGTCCTCAGCAGAGGCCTCACCTTCATTCTCCTATGCCCTCGGATTAAAAAGTCCTCAGCAGAGGCCTCACCTTCATTCCCCTATGCCCTCGGATTAAAGTCCTCAGCAGAGGCCTCACCTTCATTCCCCTACGCCCTCAGATTAAAAGTTTTCACCATCCCTCCAGACCTCCCCCCTCTCTGAGGATGAAAGATCAGTCCCCAGCAGAGGCCTCACATTCATTCCCCTACGCCCTCGGATTAAAAGATTCCTGATGAAGGGCTTATGCCCGAAACATTGAATCTCCTGTTCCTTGGATGCTGCCTGACCTGCTGCGCTTTTCCAGCAACACATTTTCAGCTCTGATCTCCAGCATCTGCAGACCTCACTTTCTCATCATTGATGTGCTGACTGGTTAAGCATCTGTCTATCTTAGCCTTGAATATATTTAACACCCCAAACTCCATAATCTCTGTGGTAAAGAATTCCACAGATTCACTACTATCTGAGAGAGAGAAAAAAATTCTCATCATCTCTGCCTTAACTGAGGCGATTCCTTATTCTGAGATTAATTATATACCTGGTTCCAGACTGTCCCACATAGGAATACAACCTTTCTGCATCTCCCCCAGTGTGATTATGCTGCTCCTTTAACAAGGTTATGCTGTCTTTGGCTTTTTTTTTAGCAAGGTCATAAAATCCACAATTCGGAAAAGTCTAGGTTTGAAGGGTTTTAGGACCAATTTGATTATAGTTAACAGATACTGCCACAGACAAAAGGCCTTCAAGTTTAAAAGAAACATTCGTCCAATGAAAGGGGTGTGGCCAGTTCTCCAGCTCAGCTTTTCTCTGGGTTGTTTTTATTAGTGGTCTGGCTGTTCACTGAAAGTAGTCAGTCAGTTTGAGGCTGCTGATCTAAGAAACAGCTCCATGGAAGAAGGTGTTCCATGCTGAGTCCCTCTGCCAGATCTCTCTCTCCTGTAGGACCCAATGTTTGATTTTTCCCTTCTTTGCCAAGGGCGTGCTTATGAGGATTGTTGCAGGAATTTGGAACAGCATCACTAAATTGAGATAATCTGTCGGGTTTTCAGGTAGGTTAAGTTATGATATTCTGTTCTACTTTGTTTGTGTTTCATTTGGTAATATTATAAATATATGGTTGGTCAGCTGCATCACTCCTGGAATATCCACTCTCCACCTGCTCAAAACAGCCAGCAAAGTTAGGGTCTGAGCTATTTCCTTGAAATGGTTTCAGGAGGTCTGGCCAGGTCCATAATACCAGCAAGCCCTGTCCTGAGAATTGTTTATGTTTCATGGTATTGCCCTATTGTCTATGCACCTCTGACTTATCTGGATTTCCATGCTTTGTTTTCCCATCTTTGTTTTTAAAAGCCAGAACAAATTTCACTTCCATCTTCTTTCTAAACAAGATTGATGAGATGTGGGCAACAATTTTTGGCAGTCTCAAATTGATCTTTAAACTAATTAACTTGTGAGGCTATTTCAGAGAGTAGTTTGAATCTTTATTGTGGATCTAGAGTCACACACAGGCCAGACCAGGTAATGACAGTAAATTCC
This sequence comes from Hemiscyllium ocellatum, assembly GCF_020745735.1. Classification (NCBI taxonomy): domain Eukaryota; kingdom Metazoa; phylum Chordata; class Chondrichthyes; order Orectolobiformes; family Hemiscylliidae; genus Hemiscyllium; species Hemiscyllium ocellatum. Next base: position 45,409,525 of record NC_083434.1, on the reverse strand, counting down.
CTTCCCTAAAGAGCATTAGTGAACCTGATGTATAGCAGTTTAATAAGCATTATTACTGAGATTAATTTTCCATTCCACATTATGTTTGAATTGTTTGAATATAAATTCCATCAGCTGCCAAACAGGAATTTAAAGTCAGATCCTTTACATTACTGGGCCAGTGAAAGAACCATTACATCACCATCACACCAATGGGAAGTCTAAAACTTCTGTGGAAAGTGCCATAATGGTCCTGGTGTTTCCTGTTGGGGACAGTAAGGATATATATATATATATATATATATATATATAGGCATTATCTGATTTAACTGCTCCCAGCGGAATCCAGCTGTTGTTTGATTTTTCAAGGAGAGGAATTTTCACCTTTACTTTGAAGACAACTGATTAAATATTCATCAGATTTTATGACTGGTGTGATTACCTCCCTGCATAAGTTAAAGGTTTGTATCCACGTGTCAAGGTCAAGTCCATAAATGTTAGAGACTGCTTCTGGATGTTTCTCCGATCCATGGCTGAAAATGTAGAAGTTGTGTCAGTACTCAGGCACAAGCACCTTGACATTTAGTTTACACCAGTTTAACCTTTCCACTGTTAGATGTCAGGTTTCAGTAACAATAGAAGCAGCTCCTCAGGGAGTATTATACTTGCATAAGCTGTGCATCGGTGATTAACGTCCTGACAGTTCCAAGTCTGACCTATATACAGATCAAATTATTTAGATCAGAGTAATTACTTTCCTCATAATGTAATAGATACCATTGGCTGTTCCAAAGCAATCTCTTTGCGGTTATGAATTCTGTTTGCCAGATAACGTGTGTGTTCACTGGTGCAACACATAGCAGTAACTTAATAAGCTCTGTCATCATGTGAAACCCGGAGGTCCCCATAAAGAAAATGAAACTCAAATCATCCTCTCAATTGTCCAATTTAGACAGTTCCATTCTGACTTCAGAGCTTTCCCTGAGATTATTATTGTAGTGATCTCCTTGGGAATCATTGACTGAGTTTGGGCACAAATTGGAATAAAGTACAGGTTGTTCTGTTATAATATGCATTTCGTAAACATGAGTTCGCTGTCACATGATTGACAAATTGAGGACACTGTTTCTAAAGCACAAACTTTTAAAATGTGTGTTGGTGGTAATGCAATTACATCACCAATGCCTTAAGTGCTGTTTCTAACGTGCAGTTTTTTTTCTATAATGAGGGGTTGCACAAGAATGCAACCATCAAGAACTCAAGAGTGTGATGCTGGGAAAGCACAGGGAGCATCTGAGGAGCAGGAGAATCAGAATTCTGCCTGACCTGCTGTGCTTTCCCAGCACCGCACTCTCAACTCTGATCTCCAGCATCTGCAGTCCTCACCTTCTCTTAACCATCAAGAATGACCTGTATTTGATATTAGAAAAAAACCTCAAAAGGGCATATTGGTCTCTATAATATTCCTAATATTAAAACTGAAAATACAACAGTATGTTATAATCTAGGTTTGTCTATTTTACATTGAATGGTAAATTTATTGTCATGACACTTTGTAATCATTGCAGAAATTAAAACTATGATTTTTTAATATAAATTTGCATCAAATCATGATTGCATCACTATAAAGACTGTTTGGAATGTTTTGAACAGAATCTTTAATTGGGGTGTCATGTCAAGCAAAGGTTTATTAATATTCACACAGATCATAGCTCCAAATCATAAGATTTTACCTCAAATTGCAACTACCATACACTGTATATGCCTAACAACAGTTACTACATCTCAACACTATACACTAATGGAGTGCACATTTTATCAAGAGTAGAAATGTTCTATACAGGATTCTAGAGGCAGCAACGCTCTTAGACAGGTCCCTTGGCTCCACCACGATGTTTGAGCTCTCCTTGAACTTCCTCAATCTATTCTCTTCCCACTCGTATATTTGTGGAGCTTCCAATCAACAGTAAAGGTTACATAATCCAACCAGACCAAAGAGCTGATGTCTCGTTAGACAGGGAAATGAGTGGTGATGGTTTAAGCTGAGAGTTACCATGAATCAGGTGAGTAGAAAGGTTCTTCATGATAACCTCAGCCAGGCATTTGGTATCACTCTGCATCGCAATCTGCTAGCAAGCCAACTTGTTAACCTTCCAAATGCTTCAAATGTAGTTGCATCCTTCTTTAAATAGTGTGATGAATATTATGTGCAGTACTCCAGATGTGGTCTCACCAGAGCTGTGTAAAATTGAAGCATTACCTTCTTAATTTTCTATTCGATTAACTCCCCCTCTCCCCAACAATAAATGATAACATTCTATTAGATTTCCTAATTACTTGTTGGCATTTAGCATTCATTTCAGCTCTCAATTTTTGAGTGGATGCCACATTCACCCTATTCTGTGTTCAGACAGTTTTTCTGAATTCTCTGCTAGATGTATCTTAATACCTCTTTTGCGTTGATAACCTCTGGGCATGAATGAATGAATGATTGATTGTCACAAATATCAGTGAAAAGCATTCTGTCACCACAATCCAGCATCATTTTGAAGTACAAAAAGAATAAAAAGTACTTAAATAGACTTCGTCTTCATCAGCTGGGATCAACAAATTCTGCAAGGTCTCTGCTCTTGGCTTACCGCATGTTCTACCCCCAGTGGGAACATTCTATCTCTACTTTCCTAATACATTTCATAATTTTACAGGCCTCTGTTTCTCTCTTTCTGTAATATCTATTGATAAGTGTCCTACAACAAACTCATTCAATTGTACTAAGATCGGGAGGTGATGACCAAGTGGTGTTCTCATTGGATTGTTAATCCAGAGATCCAGGTAAAGTTCTGGGAACCCAGGTTCAAATCCCACCATGGCAGAGGGTGAAATTTGAATTCAATAACTATTTGGAATTAAGAATCTAATGATGATCATGAATCCATTGTTGGAAAAACCCATCTGGTTCACTAATATCGTTTAGGGAAGGAAACTGCTAACCTTACCTGGTCTGGCCTACTTATGACTCCAGACTCACATCAATGCTGTTGACTCTTAACTGCCCTGTGGGCCATTAAGGATGTGTAACTCCTTGTTTTTGAACAGTTCTAGATTTTTCTATAACAGGAAACAATTTCTTCACATCTATCCTGTCAAGTCCTCTCAGAATCACATCTATTTTAATCACTACATCTCTTACACTTCCTTCAGCAGATAGAAGCCTAGTCAGACCAATCATTCCTCACCAGAGAACTAGTCCATTCCGGCTATTAGTCTTGTTAACCTTCTTTCAAATGCTTCAAAAGTATTTGCATCCCTCCTTAGTAGTGTGACCAATAGTATGTGCAGTACTCCAGATGTGGTCTCACCAATGCTCTGTATAATTGAAGCATTACTTCCATACTTTTGTATTCAATCCCCCCTCCACCATAAATGATAACATTCTATTAGATTTCCTCATTACTTGTTGTCACTGCACACTAATCTTCAATAATTCATGCACGAGGACTCTCAGATCCCCAGCATCTCAGCGTTCTGCAGTCTCTCTTCATTAAAATAATATGCTTATTTTTCATTCTTCCTATCAAAGTGAACAATTTCACCTTTTCCTCCCCCCTTTAAGGGTCCTCTCAGCATCACTGGACTTTTTTTGGCAAGATTTTTCTTATTGCTTCCAATTCAAATTCAAGCAAAACTTTGCAAAATTATGTTCCATATGTAATTTCTGGGAACTGTTCAAACTCGTGCAAAGAAGAAAGAATTTGCCATTGCACTGATGTCTTTCACAACTCCAAGATGCCCTAAAACACTTTCAGTCAACTAAATATATTTGATGTGTAGCCATTGTTTAATGTAGGAAGTCAATGATCGACAGCAGGTTACTTAAAAAAACATGCTGCTATAAATATTTGGTAGGACCCTGGATCCCTGTCAGTATCCATTGTGCTGCTGGTTTTGATCTACCCTGTGATTTCCATATTGCTTGTGAAAATTCCAACAGTTATCACCGTGTGGACAGCCTTTTATCTCCCAATGCTTCTTCAACTTTCTAATTTGGATTTGAAATCTGGCTGCACAACATAAAATTCACACCTAAAATAAACTCAATCCACATAATACATTTTAAGAATTATATTAAAAAAATATATAATTTTTGCTCATTAATGATGGAAAAAATACAATTACACTAAAAGGATTGGATATTCTATGCAGTCAACCGGCAGTTCAACCTGTGGTGATGATCCTAAGTGGTGTCCAGATCTGGATCTAAACTAAATCGTTAAGCCATCAACAGATTCAATCACAAGATGTTCCTTGTATCTGAGACTGATACATTGCATTTTTACTCAAGGTATTTCATCTGATTTCAACAAGGAATATTGTTGAGGCACATATTTGGTCAGATGTTGTTTTTCTGTTCTGTGCATTTAGCTGTTTGAAAATATTCAGCCCAAGAGGAAACTAAATCCTGGAATAGCCTTCCTCCTGACAGCACATGGACTTCAGTGATTCAAGAAGGCAGCTCAGTTTTTCAAGGACAGATAGGGGCAGGCAATAAATGTTGGTGCAGCTGATGTTATGCAAGTCCCGTGAGGGAATATTTTTTAAAAAATGATTCTGTCTCTTCAGAGAGTATAGGGGAAGACTTTGAAGGATGGCTGCTCTTAATTGAATCTCAGCAATAAATCAAACAAGTTTTCTGCCTGTCCATCACTGAGTGTGAGGTCTTTGTCCTCAGAATGGCCTGCCTTCTAAAAGAGAAGTAGATATCAAGCAGGCCAGAGAGTGACCATCACTGACACCACTTCTTGTTCTCATGGTGTACCATAAAGTGCAAAGACCAGAAAGTTATTGCATCTTGGAACTGCTGAGGACATACTGCAAATCCAATACCACAGAACTACCCTCCTGCGCCCAGTACATCACCATTCTCAGACCTTCAAATAGACATTTCAGAATGAGGAATACATTTGGCCATTCTAAAGAATAGTCACTGGACTCAAAACATTTACTTGGTTTTCTCTCCACATGCTGCCATGTTCTGCGGAGATTCTTCAGCAATTTCTGTTTTTGTTTCAGATCTTCAACATCTGCATTGCTTTGTTTTATTATATTCATGTGGATTTGTTGCTACTGTAGCAACTTTGGCCACAGTGATGAGACTCCAGGCACCTACACAAGATTGACAGGAAGGATCCCTCCAAATACCAGCTTCACTAGGGATTGTGGCTTGTTGGGAAGTTCTGACCATGAGTGACCAGCTGTAGAGAGGCTAAATAGGCTGGGGCTGTTCTTCCTGGAGTGTCAGAGGCTGAGGGGTGACCTTATAGAGGCTTACAAAATTATGAGGGGCATGGATAGGGTAGACCACAAGGTCCTATCCCTGGGGTGGGGGAGTCCAGACCTAGAGAGTGTAGGTTTCAGGTGAGAGGGAAAGACTTAACAGGGACCAAAGGGACAACTTTATCACACAGAGTGTGGTATGTGTATAGAATGAGCTGCTAGAGGAAGTGGTGGAGGTTGATACAGTTACAGCATTTAAAAAGCATCTGCATGGGTATATAAATAGGAAGGGTTTAGAGGAATATGGGCCAAATTATGGCAAATGGGACTAGATTGATTTAGGATATCTTGTCAGCATGGATGGGTTGAACTGAAAGGTCTGTTTCTGTGCTGTTCATCTCTATGACTCTGTGACTCTACGACTTTGCTGAAAATGTGTTGCTGGAAAAGCGCAGCAGGTCAGGCATCATCCAAAGAGCAGGAGAAACGACATTTCGGGCATGAGCCTTTCTTCAGGAATGAGGAGAGTGTGCCAAGCAGGCTAAGATAAAAGGTAGGGAGGATGGACTTGAGGGAGGGGCGTTGGAAATGCCACAGGTGGAAGGAGGTCAAGGTGAGGGTGATAGGCCGGAGTGGGGTGGGGGCGGAGAGGTCAGGAAGAAGGCTGCAGGTTAGGAAGGCGGTGCTGAGTTCGAGGATTTGACTGAGACAGGTGGGGGGAGAGGAAATGAGGAAACTGGAGAAATCTGAGTTCATCCCTTGTGGTTGGAAGGTTCCTAGGCGGAAGATGAGGCGCTCTTCCTCCAGCCATCGTGTTGCTATGGTCTGGCGATGGAGGAGTCCAACGACCTGCTGTCCTTGGTGGAGTGGGAGGGGGAGTTGAAGTGTTGAGCCACAGGATGGTTGGGTTGGTTGGTTGTGCTTTTCCAGCAACACATTTTCAACTCTGATCTTCAGCATCTACAGTCCTCACTTTCTCCTCGACTCTATGACTTTGTCAGTCTGCTCCAGCAAGTTTCCAGGAGAGTTGAGCACCCATGCGAGGTTTTGAGAACTTCACTGCCTGTTTGACTTACAAGGAATGATCTTGATGTAACATGCTCAAACTGAACAGCATACGTCATGGCAATGTGGTCAAAGCTGACCTTAAAACTATCAGAAAGGGATGGAATCACTGTACATCATGGCACTTGTCTTTGTGTACTTAGTGTCCAAAGGCACTCACTGTTGGAAAGGTTGGGGTCAGAGCAAGGCCAGCATTGGGTTGAGTTCCTGTATCACTGTCTGGACACTGATACATTCTCCTCTGTGCTTATTCTGGTTCCATTGTGTCAGATGCCTGTTGTATAAGGATGGTGGTGACTTGGGAACGACAGATACTACTGCTCATACTTTGCAATGGAAGCTTGAGTTGAGGATATAGTATTGGTTCCTCCCTTCTATCTCTTATGGTTTCCATACTCTCTTACTTTTTAAAAAAATTATCCTGATTGTCCATCCCTAGAGACAGCCTGATTAAACAACCCCTGACTAAATTAACAATCTGATCTTGATCAGATGGGGAACTGGGCTAAGGATTGGCAATTGCAATTCAATACAGATAAGTGTGAGGTGTTGCACTTTGGAAAGTCAAACCAAGATAGGACTTATATAGTAAATGGTAAGGTCCTGAAGAGTGTTGTAGGACAGAGGGACCGAGAAGTACAAATACTTAGTTCTTTGAAAGCAGCGGCACAGGTAGACAGGGTGGTGAACAAGGCATTCAGCATGTCTTAGGGGTGGCACAGTAGTTGGGGTGGCACAGTGGCTCAGTGGTTGGCACTGCTGCCTTAGCACAAGACACCCAGATTTGATTCCAGCCTTGGACGATGTCTGTGTGGAGTTTGCACATTGGCCCCGTGCCTGTGCAAGTTTCCTCCGGTTTCCCCCCACAATCCAAAGGTGTGTAGGTCAGGTGAATTGGCCATGCTAAATTGCCCATAGTGTTAGGTGCATGAGTCAGAGGGAAATGGGTCTGGGTGGATTACTCTTCGGAAGGTCGGTGTGGACTTGTCGGGCCGAAGGGCCTGTTTCCACACTGTAGGGAATCAAATCCAATGTTGGCCTTCATTGGTCAAGGCATTGATTACAGGAGTTTGGATGTTATGTAACAGTTGTATAAGTCGTTGGTGAGAACATACTTGGAGTATTGTGTATAGTTTTGGTCATCTTGTTATAGAAAAGGCATAGTCAAACTGGAAAGAGTGCAAAGAAGATTTACAAGGATGCTGCCAGGACCACTAGGCCTGAGTCATAGGGAGAGGTTGGCCAGGATAGGACTTTATTCCTTAGAACATAGGAGAATGAGGGGTGACCTTATTGAGGTGTATAAAATCTTGAGGAACATAGATAAGATGAATGCATATAGTCCTTTTCTCAGGTATGGGGAATTGAAAACGTGAAGTTATAGGTTTAAGGTGAGATGGAAAAGATTTAAGAAAGACTTGAGGTGCAATTTCTTCATGCAGAGAGTGGTGTGTTTATGAAATGGGCTGTCAGAGAAAATGATTGAAGCAGGTACAATGGGAACATTTAAAAAAAAAATTTGGATAGTTGTATGATGGGAAGGATTTGGAGGGATATGGACCAAATACAGGAAATTGGAACTAGCTACAGGGTACCATGGTCAGCATGGACCAGTTTGGGCCAAACGCCCTGTTTTTATGCTGTATTACTGTAAGACTCTATGACTCTAACCCAGAATTTCAGTGAAGAGGTCATAGGAAAGCAAACAAAGCCAGTCCAGCTTCACCAATAACCACTTGTCATGTCAGAGTGCACATAATGCAAGCTCTAGACCAATACCATTGCAAACCACACAATTGAAACAATTAGACATGTCACAGAAAAACTGCGGGGAATACCTGCTGCCTCCTGGTTTTCAAGATCTCACCGGGAACACAGGCAATTCCTCATACCTGGCAGACCGTCCGAATTTGGAAATATGAAACTCTACTCGAAAACATGGTAGAAGCTAATTCCTTGAAAAAATTTTAAAAGTTAGGGTTACAAGTTAAAAGAAAAGGATGCATAGGACACAGCACAATAAATCTGTGAAATACAAAAGTAGACATAACTAGAGAAACTCAGCAGGTCTGGCAGCATCTGTTGAGAGAAACAGAGTTATCATTTCTCCAGAATAGTTCTGCAGAAGAGTCACTGGACTTGAAATGTTAACTTGGCTTTCCCTCTCCACAGATGCTGTCAGACCTGCTGGGTTTTTTCAGAAATATCTGCTTTTGTTTCAGATTTCCAGTATCCGCACTTCCTTTTCTGAAATTTTAGCTTGATCAAAGAGGCAATAAAGTCATGATGGGCCAAAGGGCTCCTATGTCACAGAATCCCTACAATGTGGAAACAGGCTATTCAGCCCAACAAGTTAACACCTGACTCTCCAAAAAGTAACCCACGCAGTCCCTTTCCTCTCCCGGTCTAGATTTACCACTGACTAATGTCCCTAACCTTCACATCCCTGAACACTATGGGCAATTTAGCATGGCCAATTCACCTAACCTGCATACCCTTGGATTGTGGGAGAAAACTGATGTGGACATAGGGAGAATGTGCAAACTGCACACAGACAGTCCCGCAAGACTAGAATCAAACCCAGACCCCGGCGCTGTGAGGCCACAGTGCTAACCACAGAGGCACCATGTCATAACATTCCAGGATTCTATGACCTAATGGCTTGAGCAATGCTTCTAAAGTTGTGAAACATGTAATGAGCTCGGAATGAAGAAAGACATGCCTGGGTTTGTGTTCCAGGGCTGGGACATCAGTTTCAGGACATTTCCTAGCTCTGTAATCCCGACCTTGTAAAAGATGGCTGAGAATTCAGAACATTCAATGTGGATGGACAGTTTCATTGGAATTGAGGATGGGAGACCCTAGAATGATGAGAGACAGACTGAGCAAAAGGCCCCTCTTTGAGAAACGAACTCCAGGTTGAGTTTTTGAAAAAGAAAACAAGCAAAACACCCTTCTAACAGTCACGCCCCCTCATTTCTCCCCACTCAATCCTTGTACCCAATCCATCTCACCCCTTGCGTAATGTATTCTTGTACTCTTCATACTCATGTCTATCTCTCTGCCCTAGCTCCCAACCCTTCATGCTTGATTGCAATTCATGCCAACCCATGCCCCATCTAACCAACAACCTTTGCATTTACACTTAGAATTCCAACTCATCCAATATCCACTATGGGCAGACCTAAAGAGTCAGGGAGAGATTCAGTAAGATGAAGTTTTAAGTGTCTATTGTAGACCTTGCTATATTCAGGGGGAATAAAAACTTCTTATTCATAAAAATTCATTGTCTGTATTTACATAGCACAATGGAGGATGGTGGTGTAAACATAGAAACAGCAAAACTAGATGTGGAATTAGGTCATTTGGCCATTTGAACCTGCTCTGTCTTTCAATATGATCCACTATCTCAAAGCCATATTTCCACTTTCTCATCATCCCTCATGATGTCTTTAATATCTAATAAAACATCTCTGTCTTTCTTGAGTATATTCAATGACTTGGACTCCACAGCAGTCTCTGGGAGAGAATTCCACAGGTTCGCTCTCCTCTGAACAAAGAAATGTTTCCCTATCTCAGTCCTAAGTTTTCCACCCAGGACCTTGAGACTATGTCACCTGCCTCTAACCTGCCCAATTAAGGGAAACATCCTCCCTGCATCTCCTCTGTCCACAATTGTCAGAATTTTCAATCATCCTCCTAAACTTTAGTAACTACAGGCTCAATCAAACCCAACTCTCCTCACATGACAGTCCTGTCATCCTCAGTAACATCCTAGTGAACCTCCGCTGCACTCCCTTTATGGCAAGCATATCCTTTGTTAGTGGAGAGACCAAAACTGCACATACTCCTCCAGTCCAAACATATGCAGGTCAGGTGAATTGGCTATGCTAAATTGACCATAGTGTTGGGTGCATTAGTCAGAGGGAAACGGGCCTGAGTGGGTTACTCTTTGGATGGTCGGTGTGAACTTGTTAGGCCGAAGGGTCTGTTTCCACACTGTAGAGAATCTAATGAAAAAAAAAGGGGTCTCAGCAAGGCCCTATATAAATGCAGGAAGACATCTTTACTTCTGAATTCATGTCTTCTTGCAATGTATCAACCATTTGCATTCCTAATTGCTTGCTGTTGCTGCCTGTTCATTTCTTAGGTACATCCACACTTCTACCATTTAAATAATACTGTCTTTCTGTTTACAACTTAACTTTTATCCATGATGTACTGTATCTGGTATTTGTTTGTTCACTCACTCAACTGGTCTAAATCATCTTGAAGCCTCTTTGTATCCTTCTCACAACTCACAATCCTGTTCAGTTTTAAAAATGTTGCATTTGGTTCCTCCATCCAGATCATTGATATATACGGTGATTGCTGAAAATGTGTTGCTGGTTAAAGCACAGCAGGTTAGGCAGAATCCAAGGAATAGGAAATTCGACATTTTGGGCCCGAAACGTCGAATTTCCTATTCCTTGGATGCTGCCTAACCTGCTGTGCTTTAACCAGCAACACATTTTCAGCTGTGATCTCCAGCATCTGCAGACCTCATTTTTTATATACGGTGATTGGCAAGGATCCAAGCACCGATTCTCATGGTACCCCACTAGTCACTGGCTCATTTATTCTCACAATTACTTCTTGTCTGTCAATCAATTCTCAATTACATTCTATCTAGTGAGTTTTAATTTTGCCTTCCTCTGAGGGACCTTATTGAAAGCTTTCTGAAAATCCAAATGCACCACATCCACTGGTTTTGCCTTAATCTATTCATGAATTATACCCTCACAAAGCTCCAGTAGATTAGCTTGTCCTTTCATAAAATTGTAATGTTAGTGGACAGGCATGGTGGCTCAGTGGTTAACACTGCTGCCTCACAGCACTAGGGATCTGGGTTTGATTCCAGCCTTGGATGGCTGTCTGTGAGGAGTTTGCACATCCACCCCATGTCTGTGTGAGTTTCTTCTGGGTACTCTGGTTTCCTTCCACAATCCAAGGATGTGCACATCAGGGTGAATTGGCCATGCTAGGGGTGTATGGGTTAGGTGCAGTAGTCAGGGGTAAATGTAAGGGAATGGGTCTCGGTGGATTACTCTTCAGAGGGCCAGTATGGACTTATTGGGCCAAATGGCCTGTTCCCACAATGTAGGGATTCTATTATTGAGAGGGCCAGGAGAATGTTCTGGGGATAGAACTTAAAGTCACTTCATTAAAATCAGAAACTTAAAACATAATTCAGTGATAGATACCCCAGATTAGTGCTTTTGATTCTTGTAAAAGAAAATACTCACCTGGTTCACCGATATCCTTCAATGAAGGAAATCAACTACCCTTACCTGGAAAGGCCTCCATGTGACTCCAAACTCAATGTAATATAGTTGATTCTTAACTTCCCTCCGAAATTGTGTTGCTTTAACTGCCTTGAAAGGACAATCAGCTATAACTTCATCATTAACACTCATATCCCATGGAAAATATAAACAAAATGAAATAAAACCTTAAAACAACAAATGTTTTATTCAAGTGTATAATTCCTTACATTATTGGAAGCATTGGAATTCAGTCCCACATCAAATAGACTAGAAGCCCCCAACAAATTAAAATGGCAAGCACCTGGCTGTGAAAATGGAGGGCCATGAAACAGTCATCCAGCAGCCATCCATAGTACATAGAACAATACAACGCCCTCAATGTTGTGCCGACCTGTGGACTAATCTAAGACATCTCCCTCCACTATCCCATCATCACCCATATGCTTATCCAAGGGTTGTTCAAGTACCTCCTAATGTGGCTGAGTTAACTACATTGGCAGGTAGGGCAATCCCACACCCTTACCATTCTCAGAGTAAAGAACCTGCCTTTGACATCTCTCTTAAATCTATCACCCTACAATTTGCTACTATGCCCCTTGTACGAACTGACATCATCATCCGAGGAAAAAGACTCTCACTGTCCACTCTATCTAATCCTCTGATCATCTTGCATGTCTCTATTAGATCCTCACTTAGCCTTCTTCTCTCCAAAGAGGACAGACCCAAGTTCCTCAGCCTTTCCTCATAAGATCTTCACTCCAGGCCAGGCAACATCCTGATGAATCTCCTCTGCACCTTTTCCAATGTTTCCACATCCTTCCTGTCCAATGGGCGACCAGAACTGTACACAATATACCAAATGAGGCCACACTAGTATTTTGAATAGTTGCAGCATGACATAATGGCCTTGGAACTCAATCCCTCTACCAATAAAATCTAACACACCATATGCCTTCTTAACAGCACTATCAATCTGTGTGGAAACTTTGAAGGATATATGTACATGGACATCAAGATCCCGCTGCACACCAACATTACCATGAATCTTTCCATTGACCCAGTATTTTGCCTTCCTGTTATTCTTCCCAAAGTGAATCACCTCACATTTAGCTGCATTGAACTCCATTTGCCACCTCTCAGCCCAATTCTGCAGTTTATTCAAGTCCCCCTGCAGCCTACAAAATTCTTCCAAACTGTCCATTACTCCACTGACTTTAATGTCATCTGCAAACTTATTAATCCATCCACCTATGCCTGCGTCTAAGTCATTCATAACGGTCCCAAAACAGATCCTTGTGGCACACCTTTAGTAACTGGACTCCAGGCTGAATATTTTTCATCAACCATAACTTGCTGCCACCCTACAGAAAGCCAGTTTCTAATCCAAACTGCTAAATCACCCTCAATCCCATGCCTCCACATGTCCTCCAAAAGCCTACATGTGGAACCTTATCAAAGGCTTTACTAAAATCTATGAACACCACGTCAAATGCCCTATGCTTGTCCTCATGCTTGGTCACCTTCTCAAAAAACTTTAGTGAGGTTTGTGAGACATGACCTGCCCTTGATGAAATCATGTTGACTATCTCCAATCAAATTGTTGCTTGCCAGTTGATTATAACTCTTATCTATTATACTCTTTTCCAAAACTTTTCCTACAACAGATGTTAGGCTCATGGGTCTATAATTACCTGGGTCATCTCTACTGCCCTTCTTGAACAAGGGCATAATATTTGCAATCCTCCAGTCCTCTGGTACTAAACCTGTAGACAGTGACGACTCAAAGATCAAGGCCAAAGGCTCCACCATCTCCTCCCTAACTTCCCAGAGAATCCATGGATATATCCCATCCAGCCCAGGGGACCTATCTACTTTCACACTTTCCAGGATTGATAACAACCCCTCCTTATTAATCTCAATCTTTTCTAGTCTAAAAACCCATATTTCAGTCTTCTCCTCTATAATATTCTTCTTTTCCTGAGTGAAAACAAATGAGATCCACTAATAGAGACTCTTAGGTTAAGTCAACAATGTTAAATAACAAGCAATTATTTTGTTTTTAAATAGTCCAGACATTGTTTTGTTCTGAAGGGATTTAAAGGGCAGGACGTTTAACTACCTTTACAGTTTGACCTATCTGTTTGACATGTACTTGTACCATTGAAATATGAGCTCTACAGCCACAGATTTATGTATTTTTAATGCACGTGAATATCTACATTTATCAATCACAAACATCACCTTACTACCACAATGTGCAGCCTAATTGCATCGTAAGGTTTCATGGGACCATACCCAAAGGGGTACTTTATATTTCTGAAAGGGTACTCTAGTTATCTAAATGAATCCACAAAGTTTAGACCTGTTTAAACAGGCCTAATTTGCACCCAGTGTGTTTCAGACTCCCAGTTACCAAGGTTGTGCAGGAACAGAGGCACCTGTTAATTTCTAAGTCGGCTGCTTCCACAAAATGCAAGCTGCCTCATTCCCTCTCTCTGCATAAACCATCACTGACATGATGGGGTTTCAGCTATGTTCAGCTACTTCTGCCATTTTTGCCAAAAAATGGAAGCCTAAGCCTAAACTTTGACAGGTACAGGAAATCAAAAGGTTGTGTTTCAGACCGATATGTACATATTGAAACTTTAGCATGTAGCTTCTGTTTTTGTTCTGTTAATGCCAAGTAATTACCTTCAGCTCGATGGATAATTCCCTATTCTCTGGAAATTCCTCCATTCCTGTTGCAGCTACCAATAAAAATGCTTCACTTTAATGAATGAAGCAGATTGTAGGATTGGTCTATTAATCACCTGTCCTTGAGGACTGTACATTTCCAGCTGGCTATGGATTGCAATGTATTGCGATATGTAAGGTAACAAATCTGTGCAAGACAAAGTGGACACAGCAACCATTCTTTACTTGTACATTATTTTTCACACGGTTGCACATTTGCAATCATTCTGAGATATTCATTAAAAGATTAGAGGACTCGCCTCAGTTGATCTCAGTTTTTATCCAGAACAATGATGCCAAGAATCCTGCAGCCCAGGATGACATTATGGGGCAGCATCACGTGTAGAATGCATAGGTTTGTCTGATCTCATGATGGAGAAGGTAACTCTGAGTTTAAACGTCTGCTAATGTAGCAGAGAGAGAGATTTCAGTTAAGTAAGGCGAGTTTTCATGTTCCAACATGTACTTTCAGGTGATGATGTCAATTATTTTAATTTTCCAGATGAAAAGCTGCTTCTCTTGTCAATTAAATGATTTCCGTCATTAGTTAATTTCCGGAAAACGAGATTGTTTGAAAACGGTGCAATACTGACGGAACACAGCATGCTCAGCAGGCAGATCTTCTGATCAACCTGAACTGAACACCAAATAAAAATGAGATTCTATTATCTTCACATATACATGTCGAGATTTTAAGAGTTGAAAGTCTCTTCCACTGACTATTTAATGATTTCAAAGCTGCAGCAGATTATTTGTGCTGATATGATCCTTATCATAAAATGAAATATATTAATATTTCAGCTGATACATATTAATGATCTGGATCTTGGTGTGCAGTGGGTGTTTCAAAGTTTGAAGAATTGCTAACTGTGAGGAGGATGATGTGGAGCTCCTAAAGGACAAACACAGGTTGATGGAATGGGCAGGTAGGTGGCAGATGAGTTTCAATTCTAAGAAATGTGAGGTGATGCACTTTGGTCGGAAGAATGTTGAAAGACAATCTAGAGCTTACAATTCTAAAGAGGGAGCAGGAGCAGAGGAGTTTGGATATATATGTGCACAAATCATTAAAGGTGGCAGGGCAACTGGAGGGAGCAGTTCATATATCATTCAGTCCTCCTGGCTTTATTAACAATGCAATCAAAAGCAATGAGGTGGTTTTGAATTGTAGAAGATACTTGGCCTTAACTAGAGTAATGTGTACAATACTGGGTACCACATTATAGGAGAGATGTAAATGAGGTTCATAAGAATGGGTCCAGAAATGAGAAACTTCAATGATGGGAATAGATTGAAGAAATTGACAGTACAGTAATACACAGCACCAGGGCCCTGGCTTCGATTCCAGCCTCAGGTGAGTGTCTGTGTGGAGTTTGCAAATTCTCCCTGTGTCTGCGTGGGTTTCCTCAAGGTGCTCTGGTTTCCTCGCACAATCCAAAGATGTGCAGGTTATGTTAATTTGTCAAGCTAATTTGCTCATAGTGCCTAAGGATGTATGTAGAGATCAGGGATATATGTAGACTAATAGGGGAGGGGGAAGGTCTGGTTGGGAAACTCTTCAGAGGGTCAATGTGGACTTGCGGGCCAAATGGCCTGTTTCCACACAGGAGGGATTCTATGATTATAAATTGGGACCATTCTCCTTGAAGAGAAGAAGAGGGAGGGGAGATTTGAAAGATGTCTTCAAAACCATGAGTGGGCTGGACAGAGTAGACAGAGAGAAACTGGCCCCACTCATAAAAGGAACAAGAATGAGAGGGCATAGATGTAAAGTGATCTACAAAAGAAACAAAGATGTAGTGATAAAATTCTTTTTCACTTAGCGAGTTTTTTAGGGTCAAGAAAACATTGTCTTGAGAAGTGGTGGAGGTAGGTTCAGTTGAGGCATTTAAGGGGTCATTGGATGGTAATTTGAATAAAAATAAAATATGGGCAAAGATATGAGGGACATGCAACAGATGGGCACTCGATAATTATGTTTATTTGATGAGCTAGTGCAGGTACAAAGGACTGAATGGCCACATTCTGCACCTTTAACAATTCTGTAATTCTTCTGTGACATACCACATTCCGTACTGAAAAGGATGAATCATCTCCTGCGTTCACTGAAACTTTCTGCAGAATCAAACTTTAGTCTACAACATGACACACCAAGCAGAGTTATTAAAACATAATGTTAACACAATTCCATTTCCATGAAAATGTTATTTTTTAAAAAATTGTTTTGGGATGTAGGTGGTTGCTCACCGGGGCAGTATTTGTTGCTCATCCTTAAATGCCCTGGAGAAGTTGATAAGAAGGTGAGCAGTCCATGAGGTGTTGGGGACACTGTTGGGGCAGGCCAGGCCAGAGGCAGCACAAAATGGCTGCCCATAGAGTTGGTATGGAAATGGCAGAGAAGACTTTTAGTGATAGAGATAGAAATAGCTTGTTTAGTTCAGTATTAGAACGCGATCATAAGTTAGGACAGTGGCAGCTTTGAGAATAAGATAAATCCAAGGTAACAAGGTAACAAATCTTTCAAATTGAAATACAAGGAGTTTTGTAGAATTCAACAGTTTCAGATGTTCTTACCAGACAATCTGATAAGAACATGGCTGGGAACAGTCCGAAGTTTGTAGTTTGGCAAGAATTAAAATCAAAATATGATTGCACAATAATAAAGACCGTTTCGGTAATGGAATTTATATTGGGAAATTTGTATTGGGAAATTAAGAAATGCAATCTACACCTAATGTTAAGAAATTTGGCTGAATTCTTTTAAACGAAGGAATATAGACAGTGGAGAGGAGACACCACCCCATCAGCGAGGGGGACTTAACGATAAATGGGGAAACCAGGTACCTTCTGAAGAGCACTAGCTTGACTTCAAAAAAATATACAAAGGCAGCTCCACACAAAATGAGCAAAACTAGATAATGATGGAGACCACTCAATTGAATTCATACATTCAAGGATCAAGGGAGGAAGGATACAGACAAATGGTAATGTTACAGGGGAATGAGAATGTATTTTATAAAATCTAAAGAGTTCAAACAAACTTATTGAGCTGTGAAATTGTTTGAGTTTCAGTTATATTAATGGAATTTGAATGGATGTTGTCTTATCAAGTAAAAAGAGTTAGTGTAGAAATATTCAGAGTAGCGACAGTAAATTTCATCTCAGAAGCAATGTCCTGTTCAAACCACATTTACAGATGGCACGTGAACAGAAGGAGTCACACTTGCAGCTATAAGCTAAAGGGGCAGTGTTTGTCTGAGCTTCCAATGTCAAGTGAGACAGAAGCTGCTCACAACACCTTGGCAAAAGAATTCTAACATTAGGAGTAACCATATAATATCAAATATAGTGAAATTTACTATTAGAACTGATGTTATGAATTTTAAAGCTGTTGGTAGAAATTAGCATGTTCTGTATCTCCTATAATTAGGGTAGTTGGGAATACAATCAATAACAGAATTTGAAGTGTCCTCAGAGATAAGACAGTATCTAATTTATTAGCAATTAATACGATGCAGCTGACAAGTGTCTGAGAAACTGTATAACTGCCAGAATTGGAAAGTAAATTAATGAGAAGCGTCAATAGATCCCAAGAACTAGTGATAAAGATGTCTGGTGACATCACGAGATTATGGGGAACATAGGGCTGTCCTTGAAGGTGTCCATCGTTGACTGTATATTTGCAGGATTGGATGTATAGATTGGGAGGACAATGACACCAATGTTACTTGTAATTATCATAACGCGAAATGTATAAAAATACTGTACTCGGTTGGGAGGGGCAGAGTGTTTGGTAGACACTGTTCCAGGAACCTCTCCTATGGTGCATGGTGAAAGACCTCTGGGTAAAGATCAATTGTGCTGCTAAATAAGGAGCTCAAGGCTCCTCCTTGACATCCTTCCCCAACAGACACCTAAAATGCAGTTTGGAAGGAAAATCTTTATATGCATGGTTCTAAAATTAAACTTTGACAGGTAATTACCACAGAAAATATTCAATGGCATAAGAAAATCACAAAATTCTGTGGTTTCAATTGTTGTCTTCCTGTCACTATCTCACTTTTGTTAACCTCAGGTGCAGGTTAATGTCTTCATATAAACTCCACTCTAATTTACTGCGCTCGATATTTTCTCATCAACCTGTTCAGAGATATTATTTCATAGCCCTGGAATGGGTGGTACTTGAACTTGGGTCTTCTCAGTCAGAGGTTTGGACATTAACACTGCACCACAAGAGCCCCCTGACCTACTGGTCTGTAAACATGGCCTTATCAATGAACAAGTAATTCACTAGCACAGCTGACTTATCATCTGATCCTCTTACCTTCCACCAATAAACTTGTGGAGATCTACTTCATATATTTTCTGGGTTGACCCTTTAATTCATTGTTTTCTCCCATGAACCAGAATGTGATTTTATGTGATCTTCCTTATCTTTGGAAGGAAATAGGACGAGCATTTTATTAATAGACAACTTAGGTTGTAAACTGCCAAAATTACAAAATAGTAAATTAGAAGAGGCAACAACGACAAGGACGCGCTATAGATTTACAACAGTTACAGATTTAACAATCACTCCATGTCAGTTTGCAAATAAAATACCATTGTGTCTGCTGAACCAGCGGCCCCTGAGATAGGAACCTTGAATATTAATATCAGCTAGTGCCTCACTGTTGACTTTCCACAGAGTCTGCCTGATCTACGTCACCTGCCTTTCGAATGAGCTACCCAATTAAACAGAAAAAGTTTGAGATATTTGCATTGTAAATTTGAATGGGACAATATAAATAAATGTATGTGGATCTGAAAGTCAAATACTTATTCTAATTGAAGAAGCTTTCAAATAAAGGGCTTAGATTTCTTTTTTGTTTCTTTTTATTGCCTTGTTTTTCAATTTTTTTTCACTTAAAAATTTGTACCTAGATACCTTTGCACTTAAGATGGTGCTGTAAGTGGTGACAATGAAGCTAATTCTAATTCTAATTCAGAGCACATATATATGCATATTGACATGACTGGTTTAATGGCTGCTGTGAATAATGCCGAAGGCAAAAAAAAGGGCATGCGTTCCTTTCAGTGTACATGGGCTGAAGCAGAAGATGTGTGGTTTGTTACTCACACCCCGATACTGACACATGTTTTGGGTTCAGATGGATTTGCATTTCAGACAGCTGAGAGGTGTCAGTATCAATTGGTGTTGTGGAAAATCCCTGTTGTGTTCTACCACAGTGTAAGTGACCTGCTGCATTCGACCTGATGAATTTAAAATTAATACTTGTTACAAAGGCCAGTTTCTGAACAGATTGATTAGCGTGGAGAAATTGGCCTTTTAAATCAAAATTCCTGCCACTACTGAGCCATCAACAACACTGGATGCCTTGGTTGCTAAGGTACAGATGTCAGGAATATTGTACAAATGTACCACCCTCATTTACATTACTTTTCTTTACACTTTAGCTACATTCAACCTCACTTATTCCATATCAGGCCTCACACAGCATCACTGTACCATAGGTTACAACACAGGTAGAACACATTCAGCTCAATGTGCCTCTGCTGCTTGAGTAGGCTATCCACCCATTCTAATCCAGAACCTAGCCCCTAGCCTTGCAGGTTCTTGGACTTCACATGCTGACCAGAGCATAAATTTTTAGCATAAATTTAAAGTTCACCCATCATACTGAGCAATGAACTCCAGACACCCCCCAGTCTCTGGCTGGAAAAGTGTTTCCTCATGCCCCTTCCCATCCTCTTAAACCTGTGCCAGCCTTAGACATGAACTCACTCCAACCTCTGCTCTCACAAAGTCCTAATCACCATCCCCTTCATGTTTCTTGAGGTGGAACTGGTTCTTGATTCAACAAGAATTTGTTATTAAAATCTTCATCCTTTTGTACAAATCCCTCCATTGCACATCATGATATAATTCTGAGTTATTTCAGATCCTCCAATTTTGTCCTCTATTGCAACCTCGCTTCTGTCATTCACAGGAAGTAAGTGTCATCAATCATCCATCTTCTATCCTATCTCTCTTTGTACCTTTCCCTTGCCATCTGAAACATACCAATTGGCCACTGATCTACTTTTGGCTCAATGTCAATTTTTGGCTGTTTGAAATCTGTATGAAGGATTTTGGAAATTAATGATGTATTGGGAATTCTTTTTAATTTGTTCATAGGATTTGGGTATCTTTGGTCAGTCCAGCATTTGTTGCCATCCCTAATTGCCCTGGTAGTGAGCTGCTTTCTTGAATTGATGCAGTCTTTGGAGTGTAGGAACATCAACAATAACACCAGAGAATTTTCTCCCAGTGACAGTGAAGGACTGCTGATATAATTCTAAATTAGCCTTGAAGGGAAGATGTTCCCATACATTAACTGCCCTTGTTCTACTATCTGGTAGAGGTCACAGGTTTAGGAGCTATTTTGGTGGGCTGCTTCATTGTCTCTTGTAGACCACACATTCTGTTATCACTGTCTATCAGTAGTGAGAAGATGAATGTTAAAGGCAGTAGTTGCAGTGACAATCAAGCAAACTTCTTAGTCCCAAGTTTGACAAGCTTCTTGAGTGGTGATGCTGAACACATCCGGGCAAATGGAGACATCCCAGTGCAATCCCTGCATTATGTTATTTACTGATCACCATGGATCACCTACAGAGATTCTCAGAAATATCCAGTTCCTTACAATGGCCACTAGAGGAAGAAAATTTGAATTCATCTCTCATAAAGTTTGGATAAAGTTGCATATGATTCAAATGTCCGAATAAAACCGACAAAATGGTCTGTGCATAAATTTTGAAAACTTCATCCTGGTAATTGTAACTCTCCCACAACTTGCTATACTCCTGATGATCAGCATTGACTCTTGAATATAAAAATAGTGATAAAAAGATACACTGATCGAGTTATATTTGGGTAGACTTTGCAAATTTGTACAGTTTGACAAAATCCCACTTCAGGCGATCAACAACATTGTTCAGAACTTGCAGTATGTTCCATACAGAATAACTGCAACATCTTGCATTTATATGGCGCTCCTGAATTAGCCATGTTATAAAGCAAGTTTGACACTAAGCAAGATGAGGAGAGAGTGGGGAAAATAACCCAATGCTTGATTAATGAAGTAGATTTTGAGAAGCATCTTGAAAGAGGAGAGAGTGAGATAGAGAGTCATCAGGTTCACGGAGGAACTCCAGAGCTTTGGCAAATAAATCGAGAACTCTGAATGGTAATGTCTAAAACTGGAAATGCACAAGAGGCCAGAACTGAGTGATTGTATTATAATATTAAAATTGTCATTGAGGATTACATTTTGTACTCTGTGTCTGAAGTCCTGATATATATACTCATCAGGACAAGTACTGCTCCAGAGAGAAGTGAAATGACACATAGAAGAGAGACAATTAAGATATAGAATGTATAGGACACGTAACACAGATAACGAAAACCTTAAAGCAGCTCTTTCAGGAGCCCAGAATCTCTACATACAAGCTCCTTAAGATGAACAGAAAAGCCTTAGGGACTTTGCTCCTGCTCTGTTCAACTCTAGAAAGATAAATGCATTCCACAAAACATCAGCAGTGAATGCAATCTAACCTCAGTCTCATTGAGCTGAAAATCAACCTTTCAGAGTTCACAGGCTTCAACCCATCTCAAATGAATAAACAGAGACAGCGCTGAGAGACTTCAATGAGATGCAGAGCAGTGACATCTGCTCAATATAGAGACACTTTCATTCCCCATGTCCCTGATGACTTGGAGTGATGCCACAAGGGATATATACGAGCTGGTATTTAATTTTCAACGAACAAATGGTCTAAAATAATTGGATGAACTATAGTTCTGTTCAATCACAACAATTCTATCCAGCTAGTGTTCATTATTTGTGATTGTATCTTGTGTTACAATGCAAAGTTATATTAAACAATATTATAACTGCAGCCAATTGAATATATTAACACTGCCATGGACTATGAATCCCAACATGAAGCAGCAAGATTGTTTTCTTTCGTTTTGTTTAATGGTGATCAAATATATGAGGGTAACTTGTTAAAGTAATGAGTCACACAGTGACCGGGTGGAATTACTAAGGCTCACAGCCCATTTGGGTTGAACACATATACAAGATGTAAAGCATTAGATTACAACAGTGCTGTGGGTGAAACAGTTTCTCAACTGTTGTTAATTCAACTTTATCAGGTGACCACATTCAGTTACACAATCACATACATTGCCCTGAGGACCTTTGCAGCATTTTCCTTTGAAATGTACATATTGGAAGAAAAGAGGATTTGCAAATTAAATACAGAAAAAATAAAGGCAATGCATTGTTATTGTTTGACATCAACAATGAGCCGTAAAGACAAGAACTACAGGGGTTGGTTTATCCTACAGGCAATCTGCCATCAGTACTGCCTCTTCTGTCTTCTATTCTTGGAATCTACAACAGATGGGAAATCCATTCCATTAGGTCATCATCCAACCAGCCAAATTGAGAGAAATGCAAGAATATTTCACATCCATGTTTCCACATCCCTCAACCATTCCTTCTGCCACTGGCCTTAACTTGACCCTTCTTTGAAGATCATTCTTCACGGAGGAGTTTTTATGGTGTGCACCAGAGACTGTTGCAGCAGAAAAGGAAGCCTTTCTGACCATGTCTCTGTGCTAGATCTTTACAAAATCCATTTGTTGCCTCATGGTATGATTGCACCACAAAACAAGGCCATTTTCAGCTGTGCTGGCTCTCTGCAAAGAGCAGCTCAGCTCGTCTCACTCCCCTGCCTCTCCCCATAGCCCAGCTCCTCAGATAATTATCCAACTCTTTTTGGGAGTGGGTGATTGAAAAAGACTCTGTTGGATTCTGACACAGTGCACTTCAGACCCTTACCATTCACTGTGGGAAAAGTTATGAATCTTGTTTTTAGTTCTTCTATCATGAACTTATCCCTTAAAAGGATATCGCATACTCACTGTGAACCAAAGTACCACGAGACCTACCTCCCGAATTCTCTCACATGTTATCACACTCTCATGCACACACTTACATTCTCTCTCTCTATCTCTCATGCAAGCACACACACATACAAGTCAACAGGGTGAATTTGTATTTGCACTATTATATTGGCGAATACATTCTATTTTGCTCAAAAGATGCACAATCTGCAGACAGTCGATGCAGGCAGTCAACACATAACATTTTGTAAATTCGATTTTGGAAATTGAACCAGTCTGACACACGACCGGGATACAGACAGACTCTGACCTCACACCTTTAATACATTGCCTGAGCTAAGATGTCACCTTTTGTTATAAAACCTTAAGTTATCTCAAGAACATGTCTTAAACCAAGTTCTGGGATTTATATATTAATGAACCCATTCTAAAAGACGAAGGAGTTAACAATTCAGGTTTGTTCAATATATCATTTCAGTTCCATAAATTTGCAATTTTTTGCTATAAATCTGTGTTTTATAATCTTATTCTCCACAACAACCTGATGACGGAGCAGGGTTCCAAAAGCTTGTGCTTCCAAATAAATTTGTTGAACGATAAACTGGTGTTGTGTGATTTTTAACTCGCTCCACCCCAGTCCAAAACTGGCTCCTCCTAATCATCCTTAATTATTTGCATCATGGAGTAATTAACAGTGACAATCTAACCTGCACAAATTGCATTCTCACAAAATATAATGCTATATTTCATTATCTCACTCTAAACAATTTCAGAACAAATAAATGGTATCTAAGGAAATGAGAACAATCATTGTTCTTTTGTTAAAGATTAAACACGTGCTGAATGGTCAATTGTAATTGGCAGATCTGATATTGCAAGCTGTCAGAACTCTTCTCCTTCCTCAGCCATGGTACGATAGAGAGGTAATGAGACACAGTATTTATAAGCAAAAAGTTAACAACTTTAAGCAGCCCTAGTTGAATCCTTTAATCAGGTAGGAGGTAGACTGCTAATTAAAATGCAAAATCCAGATTCCTTTCAAGTCTTTATCCCTAGATAATTAAAGGCTTTATCAATGTACAAGTGGTGAAATCTCAGGTTAGAAAATGCACTGTGGGTGTAAGATCCCATTTAGAATCTGATTATGTTTTAAGCTGAGGTGAGGTTTCATTTTTTAAATCACAGAAAAAGAATCTTGAATGAAATGTATTGTGTGTGTGTGTGTGTGTGTGTGTGTGTGTGTTTGTGTGTGTGTGTGAGGTAATTTTTGACCTTGTCCATCCCTGTCCAACTCCAGCATCCCCACATTGTAATTAGCAGAGGCTGATAGTGGAGTGAAAACAGTGTGGGTTCCTTAATGTCCCATGTACACCGTGTGCATGGTATTTGCTCTGAACATTGATCCTGGGAAGCCCAAGTGCCCTTCAACCACTCTACTCTCTGCAAATTGGGATCTCAAAGCATATGAACGACCATGCTCCAAAATGGGGTGAGGTTGGGAGGGGGGCGGGTTAACAATATCTGGGCATCAACACTCACTTTGAGAAGCCTTGGAATGTTACATGAAAAGTTACTTTTTTAGGGTTAAGGGAAGAAGGGGCCAATAAGAATAAAGGAAGACTTCCACTTACAGATTGTGTTTCATGCCTATAGGATTTGCCAAACACTGCATGTTATTGCAGGGCAAGATGGAAGCCAATTGCTGCACAGGAAGCTCCAAACAACAGCAATGTAATGATAACTAGGAAATGATGCAGCATGATGCAGCATGACATCATGGCCTTGGAACTCAATCCCTCTACCAATAAAATCTAACACACTGTAAGCCTTCTTAACAGCACTATCAATCTGGGTGGAAACTTTCAGGAATTTATGTACGTGGACATCAAGACCACTCTACACATCCACATTACCATGAATCTTTCCATTGACCCAGTATTCTGTCTTCCTGTTATTCTTCCCAAAGTGAATCACCTCACATTTAGCTGCATTGAACTCTATTTGCCACCTCTCAGCCCAATTCTGCAGTTTATCCAAGTCCCCTGTAACCTGCAACATTCTTCCAAACTGTCCATTACTCCATCAACGTTAGTGTCGTCTGTAAATTTACTAATCCATCCACCTATGCCTGCGTCTAAGTCATTTATAAAAATGACAAACAGCAGTGGTCCCAAAACAGATCCTTGGGCACACCACTAGTAACCGGACTCCAGGCTGAATATTTTATATCAACCACCACTCGCTGCATTCTTTCAGAGAACCAGTTTCTAATCCAAACTGCTGAATCACTCTCAATCCCATGCTTCTTCATTTTCTCCAACATCCTACCATGTGGACCCTTATCAAAGGCTTTACTGAAGTCCATGTATACCACGTCAACTGCCCTACCCTCATTCACATGCTTGGTCACCTTCTCAAAAAACTCAATTTGTGTGACATGACTTGCCTTGATGAAACCATGTTGACTATCTGAAATCAAATTGTTGTTTGTTTGATGGTTATCAATCTTATCTCTTATAATACTTCCCAAAACTTTTCCTACAACAGACCTAAAGCTCACTGGTGTATAATTACCTGGGTCATCTCTACTGCCCTTCTTGAACAAGGGCACAACATTTGCAATCCTCCAGTTATCCATGGGTTGGATAAACTTAGATTGTTTTACTGAAAGACAGAGGTTGAGCATTAATTACCAAGCACCAGATCCAGTGTGGCCTCCCCTTTTGGTGACCCTTCGACATACTGTGTCAGAAAACCCTCCTGTACACATTGGACAAAAACTGATCCATCCGACATACTAGAGTTAAAGCATTTCCAATCAGTTTTGCGTGCAGTCCTGATCACCACACTACCAGGAGGACGTCAATCGTTTGGAGAGTGTGCAGAAAAGGTTTACCAGGATGTTGCCTGTTTTGGAGAGTTTTTGTTTTGAGGAAGGGTTGGATAAACTTAGATTGTTTTCACTGGAAAGACAGAGGATGGGGTGGGGTGGTGACTTGATAGAGGTCTACAAAACTGTGAAAGGCATTGATAGGGTAGGTAGTCAGAGATTTTTTCCCAGGGTGGGAAGGTCAGCTACAGGAAGGGCATAGTTTCAAGGTGAGAGGAGAAAAGTTTCGAGGAGAAAGTGGGGAAAGTTTTTCACACAGAGGGTAGTGAGTACCTGGAACACACACACTGTCAGTGGAGATGGTAGAAGCAGGCACATTAGCAACATTTAAGGTGTATCTTGATAGTTAAATGAACGGAAGGCGAACTGAGTGATATAAACTGTACATGGGCAATGCATAGCGAAAATAAGGATTAGGAATCGGTGCAGGCTTGGTGGGCCGAAGGGCCTGTTCTTAGGCTGCATTGTTCTTTGTTCTTTGTTTGTATTGAAACAGGCGTAACAGAAATCCAAAGATATAAGAGAAGAGCCTTTAATGCAGTGAAATGTCAGGAGACAGTAAATCAGTGCTATGATGTGTAAAAATGAATGACAAGGAATTGAAGAGGTGTCTAAGAATGGTCAAGAGGTGAAGGATGCTACATTGATGTTTCAGCAGGAATATGCAATAAAACTATCTGACAAGGATTCACAGCCATATCTTTAATAAAAATAACGATTGGGATTTGATGCAAGATAAAGATGACAATAAGTTTGAGAGAAAATGAGGAGGTTAGACTGTAGCAATAATGTTTTGACAATGGATGGCTTCAATCAACTGCAAGTAAGTCTGGTCACTAATGTCCTCTCATGAAGGAAACTGCCACCCTTATTTGGTCTGGCCTACATGTGACACCAGATCCACAGTGATGTGAGTGACCCTTAACTGCCCTCGGGGCAATATGTGCTGACCCAGCCAGCTTTGCTCACTTCTTATGAATGAATTTTTAAAAAATTCAAAGTGGAATGGAGAATCAGTTACCAAATCACCCTTCATTAACTTCTCAGTATTTAACCTCAGCATTCAAGGCTAATACTCCAGCACTGTTATACAGTCATAGTGTCATAGAGCTATGCAGGACAGAAACAGACCCTATGATCCAACTCATTCATGCTGACAATATATCCTAAATTAATCCATTCCCGTTTGCAAGCATTTAGCCCATATCCCTTGAAACCCTTCCAAATCATGTAGATATCTTTTAAATGTAATTGTACCAGCCTCCACCACCTCATCTGGCAGCTCATTCCAAAATGCACCAACCCCTGAGTGAAAAAAAAATGCCTTTTAAATCCTTTCCCTCTATCCTTAAACCTGTGCCCTTTAGATTTTGACTCCTCCACCCCAGGAAAAGGACCTTGGCTATTCACCCATGCCCCTTGTGATTTTATAAACCTCGATAAGGTCACCCCTCAGCCTCCGAAGCTCCAGGGAAAACAGCCCCAGCCTGTTCAGCCTCTCCCTATAGCTCAAACCCTCCAACCCTGGCAACATCCTTGTAAAACTTTTCTGAACCCTTTCACAACATTCTTCCTACATCAAAGTTTAAAAAAAATCAAACAAGACTAGGTTATAGTCCAACAGGTTTATTTGGTAGCACTAGCTTTCGGAGTGCTGCTCCTTCATCAGTTGGTTGTAGAGTATAAGATCACGATCACAGTATTTATAGCCAAAAGAGTCCAGCGTCATGGAAATGTAACACATTAAACCATTTCAGATCTAAGCTTTCATCTTTTAGAATAGGATATGTTGGTTTCTGTTCTTTGCTATGTAAATCCCAGAACGTCTTTTAAATTACATTCTCAAGGTATGATTTGGAGATGCCGGTGTTGGACTGGGGTGGATAAAGTTAAAAATTACACAACACCAGGTTATAGTCCAGCACTTTTAAATGAAAGCACTAGCTTTTGGAGCGCTGCTCCGAAAGCTAGTGCTTCCAATTAAACTTGTTGGACTCTAACCTGGTGTTGTGTGCTTTTTAACATTTTCATGATAGCTCAGTTTTTCTAACAATAGGTGTAAAGTCTGTCTGTATCCCAATGGTGAGTCAGACTGACAAGCCCTCTATATAGTTTTACAGAGTTTTAAAGGGATTCATGCAGTTTTTGAGCAAAATACAATGTAATTCTGCAAAACCAAACTCAGGAGCGTCAGAGTGTGTATGTGAGTGTGTGCATGTAAGCTTGATTAGATTAGATTAGATTTACAGTGTGGAAACAGGCCCCTCGGCCCAACAAGTCCACACCGACCCGCCGAAGCGCAACCCACCCATACCCCTACATTTACCCCTTACCTAACACTACGGGCAATTTAGCATGGTCAATTCACCTGACCCACACATCTTTGTGACTGTGGGAGGAAACCGGAGCACCCGGAGGAAACCCACGCAGACACGGGGAGAACGTGCAAACTCCACACAGTCAGTTGCCTGAGTCGGGAATTGAACCCGGGTCTCAGGCGCTGTGAGGCAGCAGTGCTAACCACTGTGCCACCGTGCCGCCCACTTGATTAAGTGTGTGTGTGTGAATGTGATGGAGTATGTGTTTCTGAGAATGTGTATGTGTGTGTGCGTGATGCAGTGGGATCACCTTTATGATTTGGAGATGTTGGTGTTGGACTGGGGTGTACAAAGTTCCCACTGAAGTGTTCCCCAACTGGGAGGAAACCCTCCTGTCTGTTGATTGTTGTGCGGTGCCCATTCATCTGTTTATTTCAGTGGTCCAGGACATTCAGCCTCGGACCTTCGGGTGACCATCCTCCAAGGCGGACTTCGGGACCGGCAGCAGAGGAAAGTGGCTGAGCAGAGGCTGATAGCTAAGTTCGGTACCTATAGGGAGGGCCTCAACCGGGACCTTGGGTTCATGTCACATTACAGGTGACCACCATTGCACTATGCACACACACAGATATTCCTACACACACTCACACTCTCATATACACACGGACACAGGTACACACAGATGTGCACACAGACACCCACACACACCCTTATAGACACACACACTCCCACGCTCACACATGCACCCCTTCACAGACTTAAGGCACTCTGCACTCACCACACACACACACACACACACACACACTTTCTCACAACCCCCAACCCAGACAGACAGACACACACAGACAGACAAAGACCCACACGCACACATATATTTTGTGGGATGAATTTGTACTTGCAGAGTTAGATTCCACTTTGCTCAAAAACTGCATACATTCATGAAGAACTCTGAGCTCAAAAATTGCAAGAATTTATGTAAAACTCTGTTATCTCACTTTTTAGATTAGAATCAATCTAAACACAGGTCATAGACAGAGAACACAGGGGCCTAACACCTTCAACATATTGTCTAGCTATCACCATTGTTAGCAGCTAACCCGAGAATGCAACTTAAAAAAAAGGTTTTGTGGTTTACACATGAAAGAAGTGAAACTATCACTGTATTCTAACAGATGAAAGGCTTAACAGACAATCAATTTTTCAATGTATAATTTCAGTTACATCACACTGCAAATTTTTGCTATAAATTCTGTGTTACGATCGAGCCCTCCACTATCACCTGATGAAAAAACGTCGCTCCGAAAGCTAGTGTGCTTCGAATTAAACCTGTTGGACTATAACCTGGTGTTGTGTGATTTTTAACTTGGATCACCTTTAGTGTGACATGAACCCAAGGTTCCAGCTGAGGCTCCAAGTCATGGCTTGTTTGTCGATTGAACAGAACTGAACACAATGTTCCAAAAGTGATCTAACCAATGTCCTGTACTGTTGCAATATCACCTGCAACACCTACACTCAGTGCTCTGATCAAAAAAGGAAAGCATACCAAACACCTTCTTCACTATCCTATCTACCTGGGATTCCACTTTTAAGGAACAGTTTATATAGCATTTATATTTTCACTTCCACGGGATAATTCAAAGCGTTTCCACATCTACCAAATAAAAGGATTTGCGTCAGGGTTAGTGAAGTGTTGTTTCAATCATATAGGAACCTGATTAGACCACAGCTGAAAGATTGGGTACAGTTTTGGTCTCCTTATCTCAGGAAAGATATAACTGCCATAGAGAGCAGACAGCAAAGGTTAACCAGACGTGTTTCCAGGATCAGAATCTTTGTCTCAGTGTTGAAATGTCTGGTGCTAGGGGCAAATATTTAAGGTGAGAGGGGGAAAGTTCAAAGGAGATTTGAGAGACAATATTTTTGACACAAAGAGTGGTAGGAGTCTGGAATGTGCTGCCAGGGGTGATGGTGATATGATCGGGGCATTTAGGGGATTTTTAGATAAGCCGGGCTTATGCTCGAAACATCGAATTCCCTATTCCTGAGATGCTGCCTGGCCTGCTGTGCTTTGACCAGCAACACATTTTCAGCTGTGATCTCCAGCATCTGCAGACCTCATTTTTTACTCGAAGATTTTTAGATAAGCACATGAATATGCAAGGCATGTAGGGATATGGACCAAGGGTAGAACAATGTTGTGGGTTGAAGGGCCCATTCTTGAACTGTACGGTTCTACGCTCTTTGACGGTGGGACTGTCCAATGAAGAGAGATTGGACAAATTCAGTTTCAAGCAAAATTTAAACCCAAGATAAACTTGGAGATTAGAATCAAAGAAGAGAGTGTTACAGAGATTTTTAAAAAGAGAAATGAAAGACTCTACAAAGGGGTGATGTTTAGGGAGAAAATTCCAAAGATTAAAGCCCAGGGGAAGCATGGTCATCAATCACACAGCAATTAAAAACAGAGAAGCAAGAGGCCAAAATTAAAGGAACACAGTGAGGATGGAGAGGTTTATAGATACGGGAGATTGGAGATGGAGAGAAAAGCGGTCATTGAGATTTGAAAGCAAGGGTGAGGATTTTAAAATTGTAGCGTTGCTTCACTTAGGTCCAACATTAGCACAGCCAAACATTGGTTAGAGAGGAATTTAAATTGTAATGGTATTGTAAATTGGCTGGCGATACACGGTGCTTTGACAGCCAGGAACCTACCTTCAGGCCGATTTTTCTGACAAGCCCTTCATTGAAAAGCAGCACCCACATAATTTTCTCACTGACAATCTGATTGAAGAATATTGGATTCTTAAAGGGCTAGATAGGGTCAATGCTGGGAGGATGTTTCCCCTTGTGGGAGAGTCTTGAATCAGAGGGTGCAGTCTGAGAATAAAGGGGCACCAATTTACGACTGAGATGAGGAAGAATTTCTTCTCTCAGAGGGTTTTGAGCCTTTGGAACTTATTCACAGAGAGCTATGGGGGCAGAGTCCTTGTGCATTTTTAGAGCCGAAATAGGTAGATTACTGATGAGTAGGGAATCAAGGGTTATGGGGAAAAGGCAGGAAAGTAAACATGAGAAATCTTGGCTCAGCCATGATTCTATTGATGGTGGAGCAGGCTTGAGGGGCTGAGTGGCCTACTCCTGTTGCTATTTCTTATGGTCTTATAGTAATTGGAAATCATGGGGTTTGGGCCTTTGATCTTCCATCCATTTCAATTAATGCACCAACTATAAGCTCAAATATCAATCCTCTCCAAAAGTTAGAGGCTGAGACCTCCTCTGTAGTAAATTTTAAGGAATGTAAGTGATGAGGCTGATGCAGAAGGAGAAAACGATGGAAATACCAGACTCCTCATTTCTGTCAGTGTTTTTTGAGGAAGTTACAGGAATGTTTGATTGTAACTACACCCGAAACATCACATGGGGGTTTGAGGACTGGAATTCTGGATATGTTGCAGGGGTTCAAATGCATAAGAAACACTCAGTCAGACGGCATAAACTGCACTCATTGAGGGAAACTAGCAAAGATTTTCATGGCAAGAATTTATCATAATGAATATGTTCTTGCTGCTGGTGAGTTTTTAATGGATTTATCTAGGCTGACAAATCAAAACTCTTCCTGCTATAGGTTTAGCCATCAACTTTCGGTTGTCAAGTAAATCACAGAAACCGTACTGAACATTTGACTGAATTTGTGTCGGTCCAGGAATGAACTTCTCAGTAATAGACAGCATGGCTTAGATGGGAAGATCACATCTGACAAGTGCCTTTGATCTCTTTAACTATGCTACAGAATTGTGTTCTGTGGAGTTCCATGTAATATAGCTTACTCATGCTATCAGAAGAATTTTGATAAGGATCAACACATAAGATTTGTAATTAAGCTGTGAGGCTTAGAGACTCTGAGTAGAGTATGTGACTAGATGCAAAGTTATTTAAAGAATAGGAACTGAGAGTCCTGGAGATTGATTTCCTACTAGGTTTAGTGAGAGGATTGGTACTGTAACATTGTTCTTTTGCATTTCACTCAATAGTTTGACCTCAGAAACAAAGGGAGACACTACCAAACAGATGATAGTACATTAGAAAGAGCAAAAAACAGCTCAAAGTGCCACTAATGCCACAGTGTAGATTAACATGAAAGCAGAGAAGGCTGGAAACATAGACAAGGTCAGACAACAGTTTGAGGAAGTAAAGAATCATTAAGGTCCCTGAGGAGATCAGATTGGAAGCAGCTGGGGAGCAGAGTGTAGGGCATAAGTGCAGAGGGGTGTGGGATTGAGGGTGGTGGTGGTACACTCCCAACTGTCTCCTGACAAACCTCCTGAAACTGGGTGCAGTAAAGTGTTGGCAATCCTTTCCAACGAGACAGGCAGGTAATTAGAGCCTAATTATTTTTGAATGTAAATGAGATCGTTTTGCTGTTGGAGTGACTCTGCATCATGGATGAAGATAAAAATCATGCAACAATATATTGTTTCAGTTGGATTACACTGTCATCTTATGCTATAAGTTCTGTGTCTTATGATCCTGCTCCACAGCTACCTAATGAAGGAGTAGGGCTCTGAAAGCTGGTGCTTCGAAAGCTAGCGCTTCCAAATAAACCTGTTGGACTATAATCTGATGTTGTGTGATTTTCCATCCCAGTCCAACACCGCACCCCCACATCGTGGATGAAGTCTGTTCTGTATTGTCACACATTACTGTGCCTTCAAGTAACTTGCTCATGGCATCATTGCCACATCAGAGTAAATGAACAGAGGAAATAAAGATCTCAGATTCCATCTTACTTCAGAGCACTAGAAGTGTGACATGCTACTGGGAGGATGCTTCTCTGTTGTAACACAATACCTTAATATCAGCCCAGGCACACATGTGCCCAAGGAGTGTAATGGTTATAAATAATGTTGATTGCAATAAATCTTTGTTAAATTTTTCAATATTGTGATGCCCACACCCAGTTTATTACATCACCATAAGACCGTAAGATATAGGAGATGAATTAGACCATTTGGCCCATCAGATCTGCCCCTGCATTTGATCATGGCTGATAGGATTCTCAACTCCACTCTCCTGCCTTCTCCTAACAAGCCTTGATCCCCTTACTAATAAAAGACCTATCTATCTCTGTCTTAAATACACAATGACTTGTCATTCAAAGCCTTTTGTGGCAATGAGTCCCACAGATTCCCCATCTTCTTGCTGAAGAAATTCCTCCTCATCTCAGTTCAAAAGGGTCACCCTTTCACACTGAAGCTATGGCCTGATGACCTAATCTTTCCTACCACTGCAAACTCCTTCTCCACTTCCATTGTATCCAGGCCTCTCAGTATTCTATAAGCTTCAATCAGGTCTCCCTTCATCATTCTAAACTCCATCAACTACAGACCCAAAATCCTTACTCCTCCACAAATGATAAGCCCTTCATCCCTGGGATCATTTTTGTAAATCTCCCCAGGACACCCTCCAATGTCAGCACATCCTTCTTTGTATAAGGAGCCCAAAACTGCTCAGCCTAACTGCACGAAGGTAGCCTGTTAACAAGCTGCCTCTGGGGAACCATACAGGCAGCATGTGGACTCTTATACATTTGGAACATGGATATCATCCCAGTGTGAGAAACTTGCACCCACTCAGAAATATAATCAATAAACTCGTTTTCTCTCTCCACGGTTGCTATCTGACCCATTAAGAAATCCAAACATTTTTGTTCTGATGTCAGTTTCCCTACAGCTGCAGTATTTTACTTTAATGAAGAGGGTTGAAAAGAATATTTTAGAATCCATGAAAAAAAGAACAGAAAGTGTTGGAGAAACTTAGTAAGTCTGACAGAGAGAAAATAGAGTTAGTTTTTAAAGCTGACTTCTTCAGGACTAGCCTTGAAACATTACCTCTGCTTTCTTTCCACAAATGCGGACAGACCTGTCGAGTTTTTCCATCAATTTCTGTTTTTGTTTAAGATTTCCAGCATGTGCAGTCCTTTGCTTTACTGAGGGAAATTCCAGAGAGGTGAGCAATAACATTTGAAACTTTCAAATCCCAATAGCTGCCTGGTGAATCAGGAAAGGGAAGGAGAAACTTATTTTCCTGCAGGATCTTTCACATTCTCGAGATGCTTTACAATGCTTAGGGTAAAAAGTAACAACCAAATTGCACACGGCAATATCCCACAAAGAATAAATCTACTTTGGCACAATCATAGAAATCCCTACATTTTTCCACTAATGGGTGAGTGCCGAACCAGAGGACACAGCTTAAAAATATGGGGTAGACCATTTAGGACAGAGATGAGGAGAAACTTCTTCACCCAGAGAGTGGTGGCTGTGTGGAATGCTCTTCCCCAGAGGGCTGTGGAGACCCAGTCCCTGGATTCATTTAAGAAAGAGTGGATAGACCTCTCAAGGATAGTGGAATCAAGGGTTATGGAGATAAGGCAGGAACAGGATACTGATTAAGGATGATCAGCCATGATCATATTGAATGGTGGTGCAGGCTCGAAGGGCAGAATGGCCTACTCCTGCACCTATTGTCTATTGTCTACAGTGCAGTAGCAGGCCATTGAGGCCACATTGACACTTCTCCAAAAAGCATCCTACCCTGACCCACACTGCTTTTCCCATGGCTAACCCACCTTGCCTACACATCCCTGGACCCCCCATGGGCAATTTAGCATGGCCAATCCATCCTAACCTGCACATCTTTGGATTATGGGAGGAAAGTAGGACATTCGGAGGAAACCCCCATACATGGGGCAATGTGCAAACTCCACACAGACAGTTATCAGAGGATGGAGTCGATCAGAGGTCCCTGGTGCTATGAGGCAACAAATGCTAACCACTGAGTTACCGTGCTGGAATCAGAATGCCAGTATATTGGTGCAGCAATAATTTTTGTTCATTATTCTGGGAGGTGGGTCATAGTGGCAAACTCAGTGTTTGTTGCTCATCTCTTGTTGTAGCTTTACTGAAGGTAACTGAGAGTCACCCACATTGTTGTGGGTCTGGAGTTCACATGATGGCCAGACCAGGTAAGGATGGCAGATTTCCTTCCCCGAAAAGACGTTCATGAACCAGTTATGTTTTTACAACAAACAATAACAGTCACACAGTCACTATTCCTCAGCTTTTAATTACAGAATGCTCTTATTTTATTCAGTTAAAAATCACACAACACCAGGTTATAGTCCAACAGGTTTAATTGGAAACACTAGCTTTCGGAGTGATGCTCCTTCATCAGCGTTGCTCTGAAAGCTAGTGTGCTTCCAATTAAACCTGTTGGACTATAACCTGGTGTTGTGTGATTTTTAACTTTCTACACCCCAGTCCAACACTGGCATCTCCAAATCATGACTCTTATTTTATTCAAATTTTAATTATCAGCCATAGCAGAATTTGAACCCATGTCCCCAGATCATTAGCCTGGCGATCTAGATAAGCCCTTCCTGAAGAAGGGCTTATGCCCGAAACATTGATTCTCCTGGTCCTTGGATGCTGCCTGACCTGCTGCGCTTTTCCAGCAACACATTTTCAGATCTAGATAACCTCACTGTTGATGCTGCCATGATACCAGCACCTCCCCTGCCATTAACATTTTGGCCTTTGTTACAAATAAAGGAAATTTTGCTGAAATTGGGCAGGGATTGCCTTGGGAGTACCGAGTGAAATCTTGTTTGCTGTATTTAAGGGAGGATATAATTTCATTGCAGATTCCCAAAATTAGTTGTTGGGATGAAGGATTGTCTGATGATGAGAGACTGTCTAAATTGGGTTTGTATGGTCTGAAGTTTGGAAGAATGAGGGGTGACCACATTCAAGCATTTAATATTCTGATGGGCTTGACAGAGTAAATACTGGTCAGAAAATTTAAAGCATGGGGTGGGGGGCACAAGTATAGGATGGAGAGGCTGATCACCTGGGATGGAACTGATGAGAAATTCCTTTAGTTAGGAGGTTTGGGAGAACAATTGGAATTATCTACATGAGGGTCCTGACTGTACCAAGATTGTATATCATTAAGACCTTTTATGATATATTGCAGGGAATCAAGGGTGTGTGGAAAAGGCTGGAGATTGGCGTTCAAACTAAGCATCAGCCATGATCATGATGAATGGTGGAGTAAGCTCAACAGGCCATTTGGCACACTTAAGATCCTATTTCTTATCTTATATTTTCATGGCACATGCCCAATAATGCTCTATCAAGATTTTATATGTTTCAATAAAATCACCTCTCATTCTTCTAAACCCCAGCGAGAGTAGGCACAACCTACTGAACATTTCCTTACATCACAATTCCTTCATCACAGAAATGAGTCAAGTCAAAGTTCTCTGAGCTCCTTGGCATGCAATTATATCCATTTCAAATAAAACACAGTACTTCAGATGTGTCTTCACTAGAGACTCTATATAGTTGCAGTAAAACATCCCGACTATAAACTTCAGTTTCCTTGCAATAAACACCAACAGTCTATTTGTCTTCCAAATCAGTTGCTGCACCCACCTGCTAAATTTTCTGGAAGTACTATTAAACATGATTTAACATCTCCTCTGAAAGTACAAGATGAATTGAACACAATTAGCACAGATTAAATCTGACTGGGATTGGGTTGTTATAATAGACTCACCACAGTAAGGACTGGTGAATCTAATTTTAAAAAATCAAATCCTGGGATACATCAGTAATATTGTGAAATCAAATCATCTAACGTTATGGCAAAGTTATTGAGGGCACTGTCCAATGTCACTTGGATTAATATGATCTATATAATGGTCATTTTTTCCTTTGTCCCTGAATTGGCTTCATGTCAGTGTTCTGTCTAAGATGACCGTTTATGCTAAATCACTTTGACGTGCAGATAATTAGGGGAAACAAAGTAAGATCAAATTTTATCATCGTCGGCACTAAGGTGTCTGACAGCGACAGAATATTTTACTGATGAACTCTCAAACTTCTATCACCACCATGTTAGTAGCTAATTTTACAAGGTCTCATTGATGTCTGGAACCTTGCAGTACACGCCAGGCAAGTGAGGACATACTGTCCATGCAAAATAAGCTTCTCAGCTTCAAGGAAAAGTACCTACAAAAAAAACGGAAATAGCTTTGAAAATTCTCATGTAAGATTGTTTGGAAATCTCAAATAAAATCTCAATGCTGAAGCCAAGATCAAGATTACAAAATGAGAAAAGGGAATCTTGCACTTTTATTATTTTTCTCATCCTCAGGATGCCCCAGAATTGCCTCTTCTCATGTGAAACAATCTCATGATTTATAGTCACTGGTCAGTAATGGGATATATGCCGTCCAAATCCCACCAACCAAGCTACACTAAACAGCTATACGATAATGATTGGATAGTTATGCATTACTTTTATTCATCTCTCACTATGAACAAAGAGGTGAAAATATCACTTATCAGAAGTTCATAAAATGATGATGGGTATAGGTAGAGTTAATAGTGATGTCTTTTCCTTCAGATGGGATATTTCAAGACTTGGGGGCATATTTTTAAGATGAAAGGAGAGAGATTTAATTTTTTTTACACGGGGGTGGTTCATGTGTGGAATGAACTTCCTGAGGAAGTAGTGGTCATGGGTACAATTACATCGTTTAAAAGACATTTGGACAAGTACATGAATAAAAAAGATTTGGAGGGATATGGGCCAGGAGCAGGTAGGTGGGGCTAGTTTAATTTGGGATTATGTTTGGCATGGACTGGTTGGACCCAAGGGACTCGATGACTGTATCACAGTCTGGAAAATGTCACAGTCCTGCAGAAAACCATTACACAATCTAACATCACATTGAATTTTTCAGCATACTCAATGCTCTGGTTAATGTCTGCTCTGGAATAGTGCAGAAGATCATATGGAGCTCTGTTATATAATTTATGATTCTCGGACTTAACTCTACAATAATTGCCCTCACATTCCACAGTTTTCGAATTATGATTACATTTTGCATGTAAACATGCCTGGATGAACACAATATATTTTAATTTGCAGCTGAGTTGTACTTAGTGAGCAATATTAATTGCGCTTTTTTTCAGATCAATTTCTCTTGAGAGGTTTGTCAATAAAACAGGTCATTCCAGTTTATACTATCATCTACGTGCAATCCAGGGAAAGACGAAGTGAGAAAGATTCTTAATTTTCACTGTCCCATGTTATATTTGGATTGAAGTCTGGTTGAAGATTTGTAGCTCGGGTGTCCGTTGTTGTGGTTCTGTTCGCCGAGCTGGAAGTTTTTGCTGCAAACATTTCGTTCCCTGGCTAGGGAACATCATCAGTGCTATTGGAGCCTCCTGTGAAGCGCTGCTTTGATGTTTCTTCCGGTATTTATAGTGGTTTGTTCTTGCCGCTTCCGAGTGTCAGTTTCAGCTGTAGTAGTTTGTATGTGGGGTCCAGGTTGATGTGTCTGTTGATGGATCTTCTTGCCGTTTCCGGGTGTCAGTTTCAGTTGTAGTGGTTTATATATGGGGTCCAGGTCTATGTGTCTGTTAATGGAGTTTGTGGATGAATGCCATGCCTCTAGGAATTCCCTGGCTGTTCTCTGTCTGGCTTGTCCTATGATGGTAGTGTTTTCCCAGTCAAATTCATGTTCCTGGTTGTCTGAGTGTATGGCTACTAGGGATAGCTGGTCATGTCATTTTGTGGCTAGCTGATGTTCATGGATGCGGATTGTTAGCTGTCTTCCTGTTTGTCCTATATAGTGTTTTGTGCAGTCCTTGCATGGTATTTTGTAAACTACGTTAGTTTGGCTCGTGCTAGCTATTGGGTCCTTTGTTCTAGTGAGTTGTTGTCCGAGTGTGGAAATTGGCTTGTGTGCTGTTATGAGACCTAAGGGTCGCAGTAGTCTGGCTGTCAGTTCTGAGACGCTCCTGACGTATAGTAGTGTGGCTAGTCCTTTTGGTTGTGGCATGTACTCGTTCCGTGGTCTATCTCTTAGGCATCTGGTGATAAAGTTGCGTGGGTATCCGTTTTTGGCGAATACCTTGTATAGGTGTTCCTCTTCCTCTTTTCGCAGTTCTGGTGTACTGCAGTGTGTTGTGGCTCTTTTGAATAGTGTCCTGATGCAGCTTCGTTTGTGTGTGTTGGGGTGGTTACTTTCATAGTTTAGGACTTGGTCTGTGTGTGTTGGTTTCCTGTGTACCCTTGTGGTGAATTCTCCGTTGGGTGTTCTCTCTACTAACACGTCTAGGAATGGGAGTTGGCTATCCTTTTCCTCTTCTCTCGTGAATCGTATTCCTGTGAGTGTGGCGTTGATGATTCGGTGTGTTTTTTCTATTTCTGTGTTTTTGATGATTACAAAGGTGTCATCGACGTATCTGATCCAGAGTTTGGGTTGGATTTGTGGTAGGGCTGTATGTTCTAAACTTTGCATAACTGCCTCTGCTATGAGTCCCGAGATTGGTGATCCCATGGGTGTTCGCCAAAAACGGACACCAATAGCTAGCACGAGCCAAACTAACGTAGTTTACAAAATACCATGCAAGGACTGCACAAAACACTATATAGGACAAACAGGAAGACAGCTAACAATCCGCATCCATGAACATCAGCTAGCCACAAAACGACACGACCAGCTATCCCTAGTAGCCATACACTCAGACAACCAGGAACATGAATTTGACTGGGAAAACACTACCATCATAGGACAAGCCAGACAGAGAACAGCCAGGGAATTCCTAGAGGCATGGCATTCATCCACAAACTCCATTAACAGACACATAGACCTGGACCCCATATATAAACCACTACAACTGAAACTGACACCCGGAAGCGGCAAGAACAAACCACTATAAATACCGGAAGAAACATCAAAGCAGCGCTTCACAGGAGGCTCCAATAGCACTGATGATGTTCCCTAGCCAGGGAACGAAATGTTTGCAGCAAAAACTTCCAGCTCGGCGAACAGAACCACAACAATATTTGGATTGAGGCTTCATATAAATCTGGTGCCAAATATAAGGGCCTTGTCCAACTTGTGGCACACTTATTTGTAAGTTGGGTAGAAGTGCAACACCATGTTGACAAAATTACCAAAAGGCAGACTTTCAGTATTAGTTTGTGCAATGTAATAACCAAGATTACTCCTCAATTATTGTTTCACATAATTTTGTAGGATATGTGTTGTGCATCATGAACTGACTTTGAGAATAACTTAAAATTTCCAGATCATTTTCAATATATAATTTCAGTTGCATCACACTAGCAGTTTGCTATAAACTCTGTGCCTTACAAAGTTATACTCCACAACCACCAGATGAAGGAGCAGTGCTCCGAGAGCTAATGCTTCCAAATAAAACTGTTGGACTATAACCTGATGTTGTGTGATTTTTAACTTTGAAATGGTGGTGATGACCTGCCTTTTTCAACCTTGGAATGTGTCTACCTGAAGTCCTTTGACAGTTTGCTGGTGTGACATTCAATGATTCCTCAGGGAACTCAATGCATTCTACGTAGGAATTTGAGACAGCTGTTGAATTTGCATCCTCAGCCAACTTTTGGCATGTATGTCTTCCTTCTCACAAAATTTTGGCTAAGCTTGCAGATGATACAAAAATAGATAGAGGGACAGGCAACATTGAGGAGGTTGCCCAAGGATTTGGACAGGTTAGGAGAGTGGGCAAGGAAGTGGCAGATGGAGTACAACGTGGGAAAGTGTGAGGTCATGCACTTTGGGAGGAAGAATAAAGGCATGGGCTATTTTCTAAATGGGGAAAAGATTCAGAAGTCTGAAATGCAAAGAGACTTGGAGTGCCAGCCCAGAATTCTCTCAAGGTAAACTTGAAAGTTGAGTCAGTAGTTAGGAAGGGAAATGCAATGATGGCATTTATTTTGGGAGGACTAGAATATAAAAGTAAGGATGTACTTCTGAGGCTCTATAAGGCTCTGGTCAGACCACATTTGGAGTACTGTGTGTAGGTTTGGGCCCCATATCTCAGGAAGGATATACTGGCCCTGGAGAGTGTTCAGAGGAGGTTCACAAGAATGGTCCCAGGAATGAAAAGATTGACATATGAAGAATGGTTGAGGACTCTGGGTTTATACTTGATAGAGTTTAGAAGGACATGGGGTGATCTAATTAAAACTTACAAAATACTGAATAGGCGAGACAGAGTGGATGTTGGGAAGAAGTTCCATTGGTAGGGAAGACTAAGACTGCAGGCCACTGCCTTAGAGTAAAGGGAAGATCTTTTTAGAATAGAGATAAGGAGAAATTTGTTCAGCCAGAGAGTCGTGAATCTGTGGAATTCATTGCCACGGAAGATTGTGGAGGTCAGGTCATTGAGTATATTTATGAATGAGATAGGTTCTTGAGTATCAAGGGGATCATGGGTGATGGGAGAAAGTGGGAAAATGGGGTTGAGAAACATATCAGGCATGATTGAATGGCAGAGTAGACCCAATGGTTTGAATGGCCTAATTTCTGCTCCTGCCTTATGGTCTTATGTTCGTGAGCACATGTTGTACTTAAAACATTCATTATTCAAGTAATTTGAACTGATGATTCATTTTCATGGCACTGATCAAGTGGGCTGCTTTGTCCTGGATGGTATTAAGTTTCTTGAGTGTTGTTGGAGCTGCATCCATCTAGGCAATAGGGGAGTATTCCATCACACTCTTGATATGTGTCTTATAGATAGTGGACAGGCTTCAGAGGGTCAAGAGATGTGTTACTCACTGCAGAATTTTCAGCCTCTGACCTGCTCTTGTATTTATATACTAGCCCAGTTCAGTTTCTGATCAGTTGTAACCCCTGATAGAGAGCAATTCAGTGTTAGCAGAGCTACTGAATGTCAAGGGGTGGTAGATAATCTGTTGTTGGAGATGGTCCTTGCCTAACACTTTTGTAGCACAAATGATGTTTGTTGCTTATTGCTAACCCTGAATGTTCACCAGTTCTCCCGTTGCATACACGCATGGACTGGCTTGTTATCTGAGGTGATATTGCACAATCATTAGTGAACATCTACACTTCTGTCGATATGATCAAGAAGCAGTTATTGATGAAACAGCTGAACATAGTTGGGCTTCGGAGATGACTCTAAAGAACTCCTGCAGAGGTGCCTTGGTCCTGTGATGTTTGGCTTTCAACAATCAGAACCAACATTTCTTATGTTAAGTCTGACCTCAACCAGCAGAGAAAGTTTCTCCTTGATTCGCATTGACTTCAACATTGCTGGAGCTCCTTGAAGTGACATTTGACCCAATGCAGCCTTGATGTGGATGGCAGTCATTCCCTTCTCCGTTCTCGTGCTCTGGCCTTTGTGTCATGTTCAGACGTGAGTTACAATAAGGTGGAAGAGCCCAAACACATCATCAGTGAGCAGGTTATTGCTGTGCAGTGCTGTTGACAAGAAAGCCATCAGATCAGAGAGCTGTGGTCAAGGGCCAGAGACACTCCATTCTGACATTTGCTTGGTATTGACCTTGCAGTAACATGGCCACCAATATGTCCAGATAACGATCTAGAAGAAATTGGGCTGATCTGAGGGGTCCTTTCCTGAATCATGGCCATTTTCTTTGTTTGCTCCTGCCCCCTCCCACGGGGCACCTCAAACAAAGATTTGCAGGTGCACTGAACTGTGTGGAGCTGCTTCCAAAAAGCGACCTTTCACAGCCTCCTTGTCAAGCGGGAACCTTTCCAATTCCAGGACTGTCCGAAATGGGGATCACCGATGGCATTTCCCACAGTGAGAGCCCAGGCACCTGTGTGCTGCACTTTTTTAAAAAAAAATCACTCACATGATGTGGGAGTTATTGGCCGGGGCAGTATTTATTATCCATCCCTGGAGAACAGTTAAGAATCAACCACACTGGGTCTGGAGTCACACATAGGCCAGAGCAGGGAAGGCAGCAGATTTCTTCCCTGAAGGACATCAGTAAAGCAGAGTTTTTCCCAACAGTGATTTCATGGTCATCATCAGTCCCTTAACTTTAGATTTTTTTTTGTTGAACTTTAATTCCACCATTTGCCGACTGGATTCGAACTCAGGTCCCCTGAACATTACCTGTGTCTCGAGATTAACAATCTAGCAATAATGTCACTCGGCCATTGCTTTTCCTGATACTGTATGACTGGTCATTTTTCCTCACTTTTTCCTCATTTTTCCTCACTGAACAGTAAATCACATAATGAATATTGATGTACTTAGGTGGGCAACATCTTTTCTGAGCTGGTGGGGCTGAAATGTTACATTTATCATGGCAGCATTTCTACAATTCTGATATACGTGACATAAAACCATCCATGCTCCTCAGATTGTTTTGAGTAAAAATGCTTTTAGCTGAGTTTACACAGTGACAAAGAATTCCCAGTGGACCTTCCCAATCGCAAGTTTATTCCTGAGAAAGGCAGACATGGCCCATCACCTGAGTAAGTTGAAGCTGAATGATAATAACAGAAAATGTCAGACAGAGCAAATAAAATTCTGCTTATTTGTGTTTTATTACAGAGAGTGCCTTAAATATTTAATGGAATAATTGAAGTTTGTGACTCATTCTGGGACTTCACATTCTCATCATTGTTTCTAACACTTCTTGAGCATTTCGCTTTCACATTA
Organism: Hemiscyllium ocellatum; assembly: GCF_020745735.1. NCBI lineage: Eukaryota > Metazoa > Chordata > Chondrichthyes > Orectolobiformes > Hemiscylliidae > Hemiscyllium > Hemiscyllium ocellatum. The sequence goes on along the minus strand of NC_083434.1, from coordinate 45,365,438 downwards.
GTTCTTTCAGGAAGGCTACATACACATCACATTTGACCTGTTCTGTGTTTAAAGGATGACGACACTCCAGAATATTTATTTTGGTCCATTTTTCCTAAAGGAAAATTGCTGGTCATGCCTGCTCGTTGTAATGATATTTGGCTGTTGGAATTTTTTTAAAGCACTGAACTACAGAATAAAAATGGAACGTAAGGAAATTGAACAGGTATTTTGTATCAGTCTTCAATAAAGACGATACAAGGAAATGGAAGGGAAGAAGGAATTCGGGAAATCGCAATCACCAGTGAAGCAGTACCTTGAATTAAGGAACTGCCAAGTGCTGGGTTTGTATAATTTTATTCAAGGATAGTTAAAGAAGTGGTGAAGGATATGGTTTTAATTGGTTTTATTTTTCCTAACTCCCTTGTTTTGGGGAAGGTTGCACTCATTAGAAGATAATAAAGACTCCTTCATTCAACAAGAAATAGGACAGAACACAAGAAATCAGAGGCTGGTTTTGAGTTGCCCTGTTTGAGGTCTATCCTCTTTAACAAAGTGGTAGAGTCACACACACATCCTTAATGTGGAAACAGGACTTCTTCTCCAGGCCTGTGTGGTGGTCATTCTCACCGATTCTGTCATGGACAGATGTTTCTGTCGTAGGTCGTTTGATGAGGATGAGGTCAAATATATTTTTCCTTTTTGATGAATTCCTGCACCATCTGTGGTAGGCACACCCTGGCAGCCATGCCCTTTTGGACCTTGTCAACTCTATCAGTCGTGCTACTGTTGAACCACTCTTGGTCATGGACATTGAAGCCACCCACACAGGTGCCCCTGCCACCTCTGTCCATGTTTGACCTGATGCCATGAGACTTCATGGAATCTAAAGTCAGTGTTGAGGACTCCTAAGATCAAACACTTCTGACCTTATACCACTGTGCTTCACCTCTGCTGGTTCTCTCCTGTCAGTGGGATCAGACTGACCCAGGGATGGAATATTGTGTGGAATATGACCATGTCAGGGTGTTGCTTAACCAGTCTCTCTGGGTTTTTGATCAAAGATCCGACGTGCAGGAAGGAGGAGTGTGCAGGGTGGACTGGGCTATATTTGTGAAAACAATGACTGCAAATGATGGAAACCAGATTCTGGATCAGTGGTGCTGGAAGAGCACAGCAGTTCAGGCAGCATCCAAGGAGCAATAAAATCGACGTTTCGGGCAAAAGCTCTTCATCAGGAATACAGGCAGAGATCCTGAAGGGTGAGAGATAAGTGAGATAAGCATTTATCTCTCCACCCTTCAGGTTCTCTGCCTGTATTCCTGATGATGGGCTATATTTATATCTATTGTTTCCAGAGCCTAAGTTAATGGCAAATGGTACATCCAGTTTCTCTTTATTTGAGATGTTTTGCTGCTGGATACAGCTGAGTGGCTTGATAGTTGAAAGTTAACCACATTGCTAAGTGCCCAAAACATTACCTGGATTTCTGGATTACTTGTCCAGTGAAAATACCATGAAGCGATCATGCCCCATCCCCAACACTGCACGCTCCCCTGTCCCGGTTGCCAGCCTCTGGAGTGTCAGACTTGCTTCTCAAAATGTTCTCTGGGAGGGGGATTTCAATGTCCAACCACCAAAAGTGGCCCGACAGCAATACTACCCAGAGCTAGTTGGGTCCTAAAGGACATAGCTGCTCGACTGGGTGTGTGGCAAATGGTGAGGGAACCAACAAGTGGGAGGAACATACTTGACTTCATCCTTACCAATCTGCTAGCTGCAGAGGCCTCTGTCCATGAGAGTATTGTAAGAGAAACTACTGCACAGACCTTGTAGAGACAAAGTCCTGCCTTCACACTGAGAATACCCTTCATCATGTTATGTAGCACTATCACCGTGCTAAATGGGACAGACATTGAACTGATCTCGCAGTTCAGGACAGGGCATCCATGAAGCGCTGTGGACCATCAACAACAGCAGGACTGTACTCCAGCACAATCTGTAACCTCATGGCCTGGCACATCCCCCACTTAACCATTCCCGTCAAGCCAGGAGATTAACCCTGGTTCAATGGAGAGTACAGGAGGCCATGCTAGGAGCAGCACCAGGCATACTGGAAGATGAGGTGTTAATGTGGGGAAGCCACCAAGGAGGACTACTTGCCAAACAGCATAAACAGCAAGTGATATACAGAGTTAAGCGATCCCGCAACCAATTGATCAAATCTAAGCTCTGCAGTCCTCCAGTAGTGAATGGTAGTGGACAATTAAATAGCTCACTGTTAGAGGAAGGTCCACCGATATCCGCATCCTCAATGATGTCGCACATCAGTGTAAAAGATAGACTGAAGCACTCACAACAATCTTCAGCCAGAAGTGCCGAGTGGATGATCCATCTCAGTCACCTCCAGTGGTCCCTAGCATTAGAGATACCATCCTCCAGCCAATCCGATTCGCTCTTTGTGATATCAAGAAACTATTGGAGACACGGGATATTGCAAAGGCGATGGGTCCCGACAAATTTCTAGCAATAGTGCTGAAGACTTGTGGTCCAGAACTGCCACTCCCTTCACCAAGCTGTTCCAGTACAGTTACAACACAGCATGTACCCAATAATGTGGAAAATTGCTCCTTTGTGTCCTGTACATAAAAATCAGGACAAATCCAACCCAGCCAATTACTGCCCCATCAGTCTACTCTCGATCATCAGTAAAGTGATGGAAGGTTTCATCAGCAGCGCTATCAAGCAGCACCTGCTCTGGAATAACCTGCTCAGTGATGCCAAGTTTGGGTTCCACCAGGGAGTCACTCAGCTCCTGACCTCATTACAGCCTTGTTTTCAATATGGATAGAAGAGCTGAATTCCAAATGTGAGGTGAGAGTGATAGCCTTTATCATCAAGGGTGCATCAAGGTGCCCTTGGCAAAACCGGAAATAATGGGTATCAAGGGGCAAACTCTCAGGTGATTGCAGTCATGCCTGATGCGTGGATAGCTGATTGTGGTTATTGAAGGTTAGTCACCTCAGCTTCAGGACATCTCTGCAGGAGTTCCTCAGAGTAGTGTCCGAGGCCCAGCCATCTTCAGCTGCTTCATCAATGACCTGCCCTCCATCATACAGTCAGAGGTGATTACACAATGTGCAGTACAATTCGTGACTCCTCAGATACTGAAGCAGTCCATATCCAAATGCAATAAGATTTGGGCAACATCCAGGCTTGGATTAACAAGTGACAAGTATCATTCGCACCATACAAATGCCAGATTATGACCGTCACCAATGAGAGACAATCTAACCACCACCCCTTGACATTCAATGGTGTTTCGATCATGGAATCCTCCACTATCAACATCCTGGGAGTTACCATTGACCAGAGACTGAACTGGACTCACCACAAAAAAAAACACAGTGGCTCCAAGAGCAGGTAAGAAGCTAGGAATCCTGTCGTGAGTAACTCACCTCCTGAATCCCCAAAACCTGTCCACCATCTATAAGGCATAAGTCAGGAGTGTGATAGAATATTCCCCACTTGCCTGGATGTGTGGAGTTCCAACAACATTCAAAACTGGCATCACCCTGGAGTAATCAGCCTGCTTGATTGACACCACATCCACAAGCATCCATTCCCCCCACCACTGACGCTCAGTAGCCGCACTGTGTACCATCTACAAGCTGTGCTGCATAAACTGACCCAAGATCCTCAGACAGCATCTTCCAAACCATGAACACTTCCATTGAGAAGGGCAAGGGCATCAGATACATGGGAACATCACCACCTTCAAGTTCTCCTCCAAGCCACTCACAATCCTGACTTGGAAATGTATTGCCGTTCCTTCACTGTCACTGGTTCAAAATCCTGGGATTCCCTCCCTAATAGCATTGTGAGTCAGCCCACAGCATATGGCCTGCAACAGTTCAAGAAGGCAGCTCACTAACATCTTTGTGAGGGGCAACTAGGGACGGGCAATAAATGTCAGCCTAACAGGCGATACCCACTTCCAACAAGTGAATAAAGAAAAGCGCTGGAATGGGGCTTGAACCAATAACTTTTTGACTGAGCATAGTTCCTTGAGAGTGGAATCACAGGTGGACAGGGTGGTGATGAAGGCCTTAGGCACACTTGCCTTCATTAGTTTGAATATTGAGTATCAAAGTTGGGATGTCATGTTGCAGCTGTCCAGGACATTGGTGGGACCAGTTTTTGAATACTGCATTGAATTTTGGTCACTCTTCAAAATGAAGCATGCTGTTGAACTTGAGAGGGTACAGAAAAGATTTAAGACATAGGAGTGGAAGTAAGGCCATTCGGCCAATCGAGTCCACTCCGCCATTCAATCATGGCTGATGGGCATTTCAACTCCACTTACTAGCGTTCTCCCCGTAGCCCTTAATTCCTCGAGACAACAAGAATCTATCAATCTCGGCCTTGAAGACGTTTAGCGTCCCGGCCTCCACTGCACTCCGTGGCAATGAATTCCACAGGCCCACCACCCTCTGGCTGAAGAAATATCTCCACATTTCTGTTCTGAATTGACCCCCTCTAATTCTAAGGCTGTGTCCACGGGTCCTAGTCTCCTCGCCTAATGGAAACAATTTCCTAGCGTACACCCTTTCCAAGCCATGTATTATCTTGTACGTCTCTATTAAGTCTCCCCTTAATATTCTAAACTCCAATGAATACAATCCCAGGATCCTCAGCCGTTCCTCATATGTTAGACCTACCATTCCAGGGATCATCCGTGTGAATCTCCGCTGGACATGTCCCAGTGCCAGTATGTCCTTCCTGAGGTGTGGGGACCAAAACTGGACACAGTACTCCAAATGGGGCCTGACCAGAGCTTTATAAAATCTCAGTAGCACATCTCTGCTTTTATATTCCAACCCTCTTGAGATAAGAGACAACATTGCATTCGCTTTCTTAATCATGGACTCAACCTGCATGTTTACCTTTAGAGAATCCTCGACTAGCACTCCCAGATCCCTTTGTACTTTGGCATTACTAATTTTCTCACCATTTAGAAAGTAGTCTATGCTTTTATTCTTTTTGCCAAAGTGCAAGACCTCGCGCTTGCTCACGTTAAATTCCATCAGCCATTTCCTGGACCACTCTCCCAACCTATCTAGATCCTTCTGTAGCCTCCCCACTTCCTCAGTACTACCTGCCTGTCCACCTAACTTCGTATCATCTGCAAACTTCGCTAGAATGCCCCCAGTCCCCTCATCCAAATCATTAATATATAATGCGAATAGCTGTGGCCCCAACACTGAACCCTGCAGGACACCGCTCATCACTGGCTGCCATTCTGAAAAAGAACCTTTTATCCCAACTCTCTGCCTTCTGTTAGACAGCCAATCCTCAATCCATTCCAGCAGCTCACCTCGAACACCATGGGCCCTCACCTTGCTCAGCAGCTTCCCGTGTGACACCTTATCAAAGGCCTTTTGAAAGTCTAGATAGACCACATCCACTGAGTTTCCCTGGTCTAACCTACTTGTCACCTCTTCAAAGAATTCCAACAGGTTTGTCAGGCATGACCTCCCCTTACTAAATCCCTGTTGACTTGTTCTAATCAGACTCTACTCTTCCAAGAAGTTAGAAACTTCATCCTTAATGATCGATTCCAGAATTTTACCAACAACCGAGGTTAGGCTAATTGGCCTACAATTTTCCATCTTTTGTCTTGATCCTTTCTTGAACAAGGGGGTTACAACAGCCATCTTCCAATCATCCCGGACCTTTCCTGACTCCAGTGACTCTTGAAAGATCTCAACCAATGCCTCCGCTATTTCCTCAGCCACCTCTCTCAGAACTCTAGGGTGTATCCCATCGGGGCCAGGAGATTTATCCATTTTAAGACTTTTTAACTTTTCTAGCACTATCTCTTTCGTAACGGCAACCATACTCAACTCTGCCCTGTGACTCCCTTTAATTGTTGGGATATTACTCATGTCTTTCACTGTGAAAACTGACGCAAAGTACTTGTTAAGTTCTCCTGCTATTTCCTTATCTCCCATCACTAGGCTTCCTGCATCAGTTTGAAGTGGCCCAATATCTACTTTTGCCTGTCATTTGTTTCTTATGTATTGAAAGAAACTTTAACTATCATTTCTAATATTACTGGCTAGCCTACCTTCATATTTGATCCTCTCATTTTTTATTACACTCTTTGTTATCCTCTGTTTGTTTTTGTACCCTTCCCAATCTTCTGATTTCCCACTGTTCTTAGCCACTTTGTAGGATCTCTCGTTTTCTTTAGTACATTTCCTGACTTCCTTTGTCAGCCATGGTTTTCTAATCCCTCCCCGGATAATCTTTCTTTTCTTGGGGATGAACCTCTGTACAGTGCCCTCAATTATACCCACAAACTCCTGCCATTTTTGCTCTACTATCTTCCCGGTTAGCGTCTGCTTCCAGTCTATTTTTGTCAGTTCCTCTCTCATGCCCTCATAATTACCTTTATTTAACTGTAACACCATTACATCCGATTTTGCCTTTTCTCTTTCAAACTCCAGACTGAACTCTACCATTTTATGATCGCTACTTCCTAAGGGTTCCCTTACTTTAAGATCTTTTATAGAGTCTGGTTCATTGCTAAGCACTAGGTCCAGAATAGCCTGCTCCCTTGTGGGCTCCATGACAAGCTGTTCCAAAAAGCCATTCTGTAAGCATTCCATGAATTCCCTTTCTTTGGATCCACTAGCAACATTATTTACCCAGTCCACCTGCATATTGAAGTCTCCCATGATCAATGTGACCTTGCCTTTCTGACATGCCTTCTCTATTTCCCGGTACATGTTGCGCCCCTGGTCCTGACCACTGTTAGGAGGTCTGTACACAACTCCAATTACGTTTTTTTTGCCTTTGTGGTTCCTCAATTCCACCCACACAGACTCCATATCCTCTGACGCTATGTCATTCAGTGCCATAGATTTAATTTTGTTCTTAACTAACAAGGCAACCCCACCCCCTCTGCCCCCCTCCCTGTCTTTTCGATAAGTTGAAAAACCATGGAGGTTTAACTGCCAGTCCTGACCCACCCGTAACCAAGTCTCTGTGATGCCTACCACATCATAATCATTCACTATTATCTGTGCCATTAGTTCATCTGCTTTGTTATGAATGCTACGAGCATTCAGGTAAAGTGCCTTAATGCTAACTTTCTTATCATTAGAGATGTTGGAAGTCATATGATGTCCTAAGTTATCCTTGCTTTTTTTCTGCATTCTCAGTCTGCCTCAATTTTAAATCCGCCTGGATCCATACTATCCTGCTGTTTATCTTTCCATTTAACTCCATACTCCCTGTCGCTTTCACTTTCCCTTCCCCCCAACTCAGAAGTTTAAAGTCCTACTGACCACCCTATTTATCCTCTTGGCTAGAACATTGGTACCTGATCGGTTCAGGTGGAGACCGTCCCAACGGTACAGATCCCCCCGGTTCCAAAACTGAGGCCAATGCCCCATGAAGTGGAATCCCTCTTTCCCACACCAATCCCTTAGCCACGTGTTTACTTGCCTAATTTTCTTGTCCCTATGCCAATTGTCACGTGGCTCGGGCAGTAATCCGGAGATTATGACCCTTGAGGACCTGTGCTTCAATTTCCTGCTTAGTGCTTTGTAATCCCCAAACAGGCCCTCACCCCTAGTCTTGCCTATGTTGTTAGTACCAACGTGGACCACAACAACTGGATCCTCCCCCTCCTGCACCAATATCCTTTCAAGCCGGTCGGAGATGTCCCGCACCCTGGCACCGGGCAGGCAACACACCATGCGAGACTCCCGATCCGGCTTGCAAAGGATACTATCTGTACCCCTAATTATAGAATCCCCTATAACCACTACTTGACTATTATCTCCCCCCCTCTTGAATGGCCTTCTGCACCATGGTGCCCTGGTCGGTTGGCTCATCCTGTCCAGAACCCTTTTCCTCATCTGAACAGGGAGCAAGAATCTCATACCTGTTGGACAAGGTCAAGGGCTGAGGCTCCTCCACTCCTGAACTCAGGTTCCCCCCACCTGCCTCACTTACAGTCACACTCTGTTGTGCCTGATCACTAGCTGAATGTGAATTACTTAATCTCCAGGTGTGACTGCCTCCGGACTGCCTCCGGAGTCCTGAGGTCATGTTGCAGTTGTATAAGACTCTGGTGAGGCCTCATCTGGAGTATTGTGTGCAGTTTTGGTCGCCATACTATAGGAAGGATGTGGAAGCTTTAGAACGAGTGCAGAGGAGGTTTACCAGGATGTTGCCTGGAATGGTAGGAAAATCTTATGAGGAAAGGCTGAGGCACTTGGGGCTGTTCTCATTGGAGAAGAGAAGGTTTAGGGGAGATCTGATAGAAGTGTATAAGATGATTAGGGGTTTAGATAGGGTAGATACTAAGAACCTTTTACCGCTAATGGAGTCAGGTGTTACTAGGGGACATAGCTTTAAATTAAGGGGTGGTAGGTATAGGACAGATGTTAGGGGTAGATTCTTCACACAGCGGGTTGTGAGTTCATGGAATGCCCTGCCCGTATCAGTGGTGAACTCTCCTTCTTTATGTTCATTTAAGCGGGCATTGGATAGGCATTTGGAAGTTATTGGGCTAGTATAGGTTAGGTAGGACTCGGTCGGCGCAACATCGAGGGCCGAAGGGCCTGTACTGCGCTGTATCCTTCTATGTTCTATGAAACAATGCGTCCAGGTAACTCTCCCCCTCCCGGATGTGCCGCAGTGTTTGAAGCTCAGATTCCAGATCATCAACTCTGATCTGGAGTTCTTCCTGCAACCAACACTTGCTGCAGATTTGGTCACTGCCGTTCTCAATGGGATCAGCCAGCTCCCACATCATACAGCTACAGCACATCACCTGCCCAGCTATCTCTGCTTAGTTAGTTAATTACTTAGTTACTTTATACAAGTTTGAGTTAGAATACTTTCTGATACCTCTCTGCTATAGTTTTTTCCCTAAAAAAGGAATTAATATATATGCACACAAAAAACAATGTAAATTTTTAACTAGTCACTGGTAAAGAAATAGAAAATCCTTACCTTAAAAAAACAGAGTAGTTAAGAAGGTTAGAGGAGGAGGGTGGGTGCGAGATACTACAGGTAAGGATGTTGCAGGTTTTGGAGTGTTTGAGCTATAGTGAGAGGCTGAATAGGCTGGGGCATTTTTTTTTCCTGGAACGTTGGAATCTGAGGGATGACCTTTTTGAGATGTATAAAATCATGTTTAGGGTGCGGGAGCCCAAAACTAGAGGGCATAGGTTTAAGGTGAGAATAGAAAGGTTTAGAAAGGATCTGAAGGGTTACTTTTTCACGCAAAAGATGGTGCATGTATAGAATGAGTTGGTAGAGGAAGTTGTGAAGACTGGTACAATTGCAACAATGAAAAGGCATCTGGATGGGTCAAAACATTGACTCTCCTGCTCCTCGGATGTTGCCTGACCTGCTGTGCTTTCTCTGCGTCATACTTTTCAAATATGAATAGGGAGGGTTTAGAGGGATATAGGCCAACTGTTGACAAATGGGACAAGATCAGATTGGGACATCTGGTCAGTAAGGATCAGTTGGACCGAAGGGTCTGCTTCCGTATTGTATAATTCTGTGACTCTATTTGTACTATCAGTGTCCTACCACAGACACTCCAATATGATTCATTTGAAATGGATTTGGTCCATTGGGACATTATGACACCATTCAATGTAGAGTTATAGAGCAGAATCTTAAAAATGTACAGGTTGTATCTAGTTTATCTTCCTTAACCTAATGTAATACTTCCTCATTAATTCTTTGTCTCAAATGCAGGGACAAATGAAAACTGTGTGGTGTGGATGTAAAAATGTGACCGTTCTTTCAAGTGCAATCTGTTTATTTTTAATAGTGTAGTCCACTTGATCGATTGGAAACCTATTTGGGCAATATGTCAGTGTAGAAGGATTTCGAGAATAGGAATGGATCAGTGTAGTGCCTGGAGGGAGGGAAGGCCACTTCTTCTGAGGGAAGATAATCCATCAAATGATCCAATTGTCAAAAGATTTCAAAAGGTTCTTATCTGATTATATGTGCGGCTTTAAAAAATGGCTCAATACAGCTGATGAATAGTCAAAAACAAATCCTTAATTCCTAATGTTGAACACTGGTTGCAATATTCCAATGGGCAATGTTGGCACTTTCATTACTGAAAACAAACATATGAGATGAGATGATCAAATAAAATCAAAATATTTCAGAAGCAGTTGCACTGTACTCTCTGTCTGTCTCTCCAGAGGCTGTGTGAGTTGATGAGTTTCTCCAGCAGGTTCTCTCTTTATTTTATGAGTTTAGAAATTGCTTTGGCACCACAGCAACATTGAGAATGAGTGGTGTCCTGTTAATGTTAATCCGTAAGACCATTCGTTATAGGAGCAGAATTAGGTTGTTTGGCCCAACAAGTTTGATCATGACTGATATGTTTCTCAGCCCATTCTCCTGCTTTCTCCCCATAACCCTTGACCCCTCACTAATCTAGAACCCAACTATCTCTGTTTTAAAGCCAGTCTAGAATCCCAGATATATGTTTTGGAGACTGAGGTTCGAATTTCACCATGGCATTTAATGGAATTCTATTACAAGCTGCAATTTTTTAAAAATCTAGTTGAATGGTGATCATGTGATCATTGTTAATTGTCATTAAAAACCCATCAGGTTTCTTAATGTTCTTCCAAGGAGAAAATTTGCTACTTTTACCTGGTCTGGCCTACATGTGCCCCTAGACCCATAGCAATGTGTTTGGCTCTTGACTACTCATGGCGCACCTGTGTCTGTATGGGTTTCCTCTGAGTGTTGTGGTTTCCTCCCACAGTCTAAAGATGTGCAGACTAGGTGGGTTAACCATGGGGTCACAGGAATAGGGTAAGGGGCTGGGTCTGGTGGGATGCTCTTCAGAGGGTTGGTGTGGACTTAATAGACCAAATAGTCTGTTTACATGCTGTAGGGTTTCTAAGATCTTCTGTGACCTTCTATGACCTATGAAATACTGATCTAGCCAGCAATGTGCATTTATCATGAATGAATCAAAAAATAATGTGTCTCCCCAACCAGGCGAAGTATCCTCTCAGCTCTACCTTGTCAAGCCTTTCAAGAATTATACCTCTTTCAATAAGATCACTTCTTATCCCCTTAAATTCTATGGGCAATTTGCTTTTTCTTGCCCAAATCTTTTGCTCTGCTTGCTTTGAAGGAGGAAGCTTTGATTGGACATTTTTATATCATTGGCAGGCAGATTCCAGCAGGGATGGGGCTGATGAAATATCAGTCCTTTCTCTTTCCAAGGGTGGAAACTGTCAAGAGTGATCTGCATGCTAATTTCACTTGCACTGTGTGAGCAAAGAGAACTAAAGGGTAAGATATTGAAGTGGGTTCAGTCATTTCACACGTCCCATGTGCCAGGAGAAATAGGAAGGACATTAAAAGATTACTGAACGAATCAATTTTAAAACAAAAGAAAGAAAAGACAATTGTCCTGTCAGCAAAAAAATCAAAGGAATTAAAATGAAAAGGTGGGAAGCAATTACACGGGGTTTGAAGGATTAAATCAGTTGTCCAGGATAATGACAAGCTAATAAATCATCAGGCCTTAATGAGTGGGCAGTTTCAGCTCAGACCCACATGTAAAGAGGTTTAGATTTATGCATCATAAATTCAGATTAACTGGGGGTGACTGAAGGCTTTTAACGCTAAAATAAGTTTGGTCTGAAAATCTAAAATCATGAATTAGCAGAAATCACATAGAATTTGAGAGAGTATTTTGTTGCTTTGGAATGATACAAAAAATGTTGAATTGTGATCGAAAATAATTTAATGAGGTTTCATCTGCAAGTCATAGAGTCATGGAGATGTACAGCATGGAAACAAACTCTTCGGTCCAACCCGTCTATGCTGACCAGATATCCCAACCCAATCTAGTCCCACCTGACAGCACCCGGCCCATATCCCTCCAAACACTTCCTATACATATACCCATCCAAATGCCTCTTAAATGTTGCAATTGTACCAGCCTCCACCACATCCTCTGGCAGCTTATTCCATACACGTACCGCCCTCTGCATGAAAACGTCGCCCATTATATATCTTTTATATCTTTCCCCTCTCACCCTAAACCTATCCCCTCTAGTTCTGGACTCCCCCACCCCAGGGAAAAGACTTTGTCTATTTATCCTAAGAATGCCCCTCATAATTTTGTAAACCTCTATAAGGTCACCCCTCAACCTCCGACACTCCAGGGAAAACAGCCCCAGCCTGTTCAGCCTCTCCCTGTAGCTCAGCTCCTCCAACCCTGGCAACATCCTTGTAAATCTTATCTGAACCCTTTCAAGTTTAACACCATCTTTCTGATAGGAAGGAGACCAGAATTGCACGCAATATTCCAACAGTGGCCTAAACAATGTCCTGCCCAGCTGCAACATGACTTCCCAACTCCTGTACTCAATACTTTGACCAATAAAGGAAAGCATACCAGATGCCTTCTTCACTATCCTATCTAACTACGACTCCACTTTCAAGGAGCTATGAACCTGCACTCCAAGGTCTCTTTGTTCAGCAACACTCTCTAGGACCTTACCATTAAGCATATAAGTCCTGCTAAGATTTGCTTTCCCAAAATGTAGCACCTCACATTTATCTGAATTAAACTCCATCTGCCACTTCTCTCTACATTGGCCCATCTGGTCCAGATCCTGTTGTAATCTGAGGTAACCCTATTTGCTGTCCACTACATCTCCAATTTTGGTGTCATCTGCAAACTTACTAACTGTACCTCTTATGCTCGCATGCAAATCATTTATGTAAATGACAAAAAGTAGAGGGCCCAGCACCGATCCTTGTGGCACTCCACTGGTCACAGGCCTCCAGTCTGAAAAACAACCCTCACCACCATCTCTGTCTTCTACCTTTGAGCCAGTTCTGTATCCAAGTGGTTAGTTCTCTCTGTATTTCATGAGATCTAACGTTGCTAATCAGTCTCCCATTGGAAACCTTGTCGAACACCTTACTGAAGTCCATATAGATCACATCTGTCCTCATCAATCTTCTTTGTTACTTCTTCAAAAAACTCAATCAAGTTTGTGAGACATGATTTCCCACGCACAAAGCCATGTTGACTATCCTGAATCAGTCCTTGCCTTTCCAAATATATGTACATCCCGTCCCTCAGGATTTCCTCCAACAACTTGCCCACCACCGAGGTCAGACTCACCGGTCTATAGTTCCCTGGCTTGTCTTTACTGTCCTTCGTAAACGGTGGCACCACGTTTGCCAACCTCTAGTCTTCCGGCACCTCACCTGTGACTATCGATGATACAAATAGCTCAGCGAGATGCCCAGCAATCACTTCTGTAGTTTCCCACAGAGTTCTCGGGTACATCTGATCAGGTCCTGGGATTTATCCACCTTTAATCATTTCAAAGCATCCAGCACTTCCTCCTCTGTAATCTGGACATTTTGCAAGATATCATCATCTGTTTCCCTACAGTCTATATCCTTTTCCATCGTAAATACTGATGCAAAATATTCATTTAACATCTCCCTCATTTCCTATGGCTCCACACAAAGGCCACCTTACTGATCTTTGAGGGGCCCTATTCTCTCACTAGTTACCCTTTTGTCCTTAATATATTTGTAAAAACCCTTTGGATTATCCTTAATTGTATTTGCCAATGCTATCTCATGTCCCCGTTTTGCCCTCCTGATTTCCCTCTTTAGTATACTCCTACTTTCTTTATACTCTTCTAAGGATTCACTCGATCTATCCTGTCTATACCTGACATATGCTTCTTTCTTTTTCCTAACCCAACCCTCAATTTCTTTAGTCATCCAGCATTCCCTATACCTACCGGCCTTCACTTACACCCTGACAGGAATATACTTTCTCTGGATTCTTGTTATCTCAAGTCTGGTCATCAATTCACTCAATTGTTAAAAAAAGATTACAAAACAAATCCATGGCACCAAACAAAACACACTTAACATTGGATTGTTTAAATAAACTAAGGGATGCATGTTTTCCAAAATCTTAAAATATAAATTCAATTTCAACAAAACAACTGCTGTTAATGACAGAATGGTGACAGGAAATAAATTCACAGGAGATAAATTCTAAATACACATCTTAGGAAGAACTTCCTGCATCTGCATCTCGGCAGGCTGATCATAATCCAAGCTGAAGTTATTAGTTCAGTTAAAGCCTGCAGAAGACAGAAAATCAGATTGTTTTTCTTGCTGAGCTCCAACCTGCTGAGTACTTTGATACTTCATGTAGTCGTGCAATCCTGTGGACCTGAGCACTGACCCAGGAAAATCTCCCTTTGATATCTTGACACAGTTTAGAGAACCAAAGACAGCAGGAACCGCCCTAATGTGAACATGGTGTAATCAAAAGCTGATGCACAGAGTGAATCATTCTTGTTAGGACCATAGATAGTTTTAAAGTACATAACAGTCAAATGGTTGCTGTAAATTCTGAGACACTACCAGTATATAGATGCCTTTTACAATCAAATCCATTGAGGGCAGTCTATATCCGACTCTCAACATTGTAAAGAAGATCATTAAAAATCTACAATGATCATTGATGATCATTGAGATGCCTGTTGGTAATGGCCTGTAGTTTCCATGGAGCAGCTCCTGTTCTGAGCTTACAACTTTCCCAGAGGTTTGGCTGACAACTCACTTTCAGATATTCTTGGCAGCAGAGTGGAAAATTTTGGTCACAAATCATAGTGGGCAGGGCATCAATCTAAAGCAGCTTCAGAAACAGGTCAGGCAGCATCTCATACTGCCAGAGCAGGCTATAACCATAACCTCAGAACATCTCCTGTCCCACACCATCGCCTTGGGCACTGTCCAGAGGAGACCTCTGTAACTGTAGAACGTGCTGAGTCAGAGCTAAAAGGAGGAGCAATATTTTGATTCAAACCTCAAATGATTCTCTACATGAAGGAAGTTTACCCTTCAAAACATCGTTGAGTCTCAATTTAATAAATGTACACGTGGTAAGGGAAGAAGTCAGGTGACATTGCACATGTAGAATTAAACAATTGCAGGAATATATGAGACTGAAACATGATGAGGCTCAAATAACATGATCTTGGATTGTCCACATTTGAATTGAAGGAGGCAAGGTGGGGGGAGTTGGGGGGAAGTGGTGGTGGGAGATGGGAACAGCCCAAGTTTAATTTTAACCTGTTCCAGAGGTATCTATGATCAGTTTAATTAGAAACCTATTCCTGAGCTGTGTAATAACAGCTTTGAACAGGCTGATTAGAAAATAGCATTTTTTTTAAAAATTGCCTTTGTCTCTCTCAACAGTTTAAAGATAAACATAACCTCTCCACTCAACCCATTACATTTTATCAGCTAACTCTGTAAAAACGTATGTGTAATCACAGAAAGGGAATTAAAGGTGGAATAAAGCCGAAAGGTAAAGGACACCCTCAAAGGATAGAAAATAATTGAAACTGAGGAAGGGAACCATACAATGAAAAGTTGAGCTGGAGCAAAATAATTACACAGAAGGAGGGGAACGATGACGGAAAGATGAATCTGGATGTATGAAAAGGAAGAAGCGTGGAATTCCTTAAAAGTCAAAGACCGTGCATGAAATGTGATGCAAAGACAAAATACTGCAGACAATCTGTAATAAGAATAGAAAGTGCTGGAAGGGCTGATGGAGGAGATGACATTGTTTATGCGTGGAATTGAATGGAGAAGGCAGGAATCAGTCTCATATGTTTGGACCATCAGCCAAGAGCCACCTGTCGCTTCTCTTTCAGAAGGCACACCAAAAGCAATGCCATTCAGAGACTTACCTTGACAGCGATGGGCCCTGACCAAAATCACGGGAGGGTGGGGAGTGGGTGGAAGTCGTGTCAGCCAACAGGTTTCAATTTGGCTGTCAGAATTCTGCAGCTGTACTGAAACTGACAGAATACAGAGAGGCCTGGGCAGAGTGCACGTGGAGGAGATGTTTCCGCTAGCACAATAAACTGGGACCTGAGCCCCAGCCTCAGGGTAAAGGGACAACTCTTTAGAACTGGGATGAGCAGGATTTTCTTCAGCCAAAGGTGCTTAATCTGTGAAAGGCATTGCCACAGAAAGCTGTAGCGGCCAAGTCATTAAGTGTGTTTAAGACAGAGACAGATAGGTTTTTAAATGGTAAGGGGATCAAGGGTTATTGGGAGAAAGCAGTAGAAAGGGATTGAGAAACATATCAGCCATGATCAACTGATGGAACAGACTCAATGGACCGAATGACATAATCCTGCTCCTACATCCTACAGTCTTATGGAGAGTGATGGCTTCTGCTGGTATGATAGTCTCCCAATATGTAGGTTCACACAGGATCACAGGCCACAGGTGAATTATGACAGTTGAGGGGGGGCGCGGATGCGGTTTGGTGTAGGGGTGTGTGGAAGAGTTGGGAAGGGGCTGGGTCATAGCAGGTCCCCTTCATCATGCTGTGTCCCTCCAACAGGCACCAGCTATGTTTGAACAATGGGCTCCCCAGTTTGGAGCATACACACCACTATACACTTTGTGTGCAACGTGCCCTCTGCATAGCAAGCCCACTTTCCGCCTTTGGGTTAATTCTAGAGGCAGTTTGATGAGGATCTTCATGATCATTAAATGTCCAGTTAAGAGCCTTAACTGACAGGGACACGGGAAAGTCCTCCTGGAACCTTTCTGCACTGGACTTAATTGGACTGAAGTGTCAACTTCCCTTCTGACACCATGTTGCCCAATTTAACTGTCCTCCCCCACCATCAGACTCAGCACAGGAGAGCCTGCCTGACACCTCCGATCAATAGCCTTTCATCAACTGGATTCTAACTAACCAACATTGACTTGAATTCCCAGCTCTGAGAAAAACGGTCTGTTTCTGACTGAAGAATTTGTGAATCCTTGAAAAGTCAGAAGTGCTGGTAGATGCCCCCTGACTTGTAAGGTTTACCTTGTGTGTTTTGTAGTCACAGAGAATAAAGCTCCTATCATGATAAGGCTGGATATCCTCTGTATATCCTTTGGATCAAAGTGAAGAACACGACAGGAAAATCACTAGAGTTTGCTAAATATGGCTCTAATCTATATTTATCCAAAATCTAGGACAAATCTTTGGAGACTTGCACCTCTGTGAGCCCTTTTACTTGGATTTAATAGACAACCTACTTTTAATATGACTCTTGATTTGATTTCCAGTTTCCAGTCTTGTTGTTTTCCATTGTAAGTTAAACTAAACTTATTCCATGTGTATTTTTTTTAAACAAAACTTGACATTGAAATGCTGGAAACTTTGCCCATTGCAACGCCCTCTACTGACAATTCCACGAGAGATCTGCCTTCCTCCACAATTAAAATATATCTGTCCTCTCTGACAGCGTGTCTATTCTCTAGCATTTAGAGGTACCAATGTTGGGACAATTAAAACTGATTCACGAGAACCAATGTCTCCTGTTTTCTTCATTTCATCATTTTTCAAGATCCCAAGGTTTTCGACAGATGGGTGATTCATGTTGTTTAGTTTCAAAACTTCTTAGGACCATTTCATCACCATTGATTTCTTTCTAATAGGACAACTGCCCACCACTGAACATCCTCTCCCTAACCTCCAAAACTCTGTCATAAACTACAGCTCCTCGCAGCAACATGTCATCGGCCCACGTTAGCTCCATTTTATTGGAGACTGAGACCAGAACTAAGGAACTCAAATATAAGACATTGACTAATAAATCCAACAGGGAGTTCAGCACCTTTGCCCAGTGTTTGATTAGATTGCAATCCTCGCTATCAGGAGGCATGCATGAGGCGACTAGATGGATGTATTTTGGGGTAGTTGCAGTGACAGGAAAGTTAAACCCAGACTCTGATGAAGACGGTGGTGTAAAAGTGTGAAACTTCTCACCAATTTGAAACACCCCCTGCCAAGTTTCTACTGTGCCAAACTGGGTTAAAATTGCCTTCGTCAGTCTAAAAATAATTGTATTCATAATTAATAATTGTGTCCATTGTACTGACAGGGAGAGAAAATTAAGGCAAGGAAAATGATGAGCTGTGCCTTGTAGTTCACAGAGAAAAGGCATTATTCATTCTTAACAAGTCACAGGGTTCAAAGGTCAATCCATCACTCACAGCCCGATGGATAGTTTCCCACTAATAGGAGCAAGCTTTAAATTTTATTCAATGCTCCGGGCAGGCTGAAAGCCAGAAAGCCCATCACCAACTATGAGTAACACAGGATAGAAACTGGGCGATGCAGCATTTCTTAGTTGGATGCTATAGGTTCCAAAACATCCAAGACCCCAATAACAGACATCAGACCCTGAAGTTATGTGAGAACTTTTTCAGATTTCTAGACCAGCTGCATATAGTGAGCATGAGACACCCCCTGGCAGGTGCTGGGGAGGAGGGCTTCTAGTTTCTGAATCACCTTCAGAGAGACTGGGCCCCCCTGAATGAACACAGATTTTGCGTCATCTCTGAAGGGAGTTACAATGTCTGGAAGCAGCCCAGTGAGAAACCAGCTTCCAAAACTAAGCTAAGTCTGTCATCTGTTTGGTATAATTCATGAGAAGCCAGGAGGAGGAGGAGAAAGAGTCTGCCTCCCAGAGACAATTTATGTCTTTGCTCAGATATGTGCCCATGGAAATGTGACCTATGCCTACAAGTCAGTACGATTATCCTGTGAGTCAACGTTTTGCAATCCTGAACATCGTAAAACCAAAAAAAATCATATCAGGCCATTCAGCCCACTTAGTTTGTTCCACTATTCAGTGAGATAATGGCTAATCTGATCATCTTCAATTCGAATTCCCTGCCTTTTGCCCATAACTTTTGATTTCTTTACTGATTAAAATCTGTCTCAGCATTCAATCTACAAGATGATCCAAGCCTAACCAATCCCTATCCAATCTTGGGTAAAAATTCTATAGATTCACTACCCCTTGTGAAAATAAATTTGTCCTCATCTCTGTCTTGAATGGGTGACTCTTTACTGTCAAATTATGCCTTCTAGTCCTAGACTGTGCCGTAGGGAGAAACAATCTCTCTGCATCTACCATCAAACTCTCAAAGAATCATATGACCATAAGACATTGGAGCAGAAATTAGGCAATTCAGCCCATCGGGCCTGCTATGCCATTGAATTATGTCTGGTGAGTTTCTCAACCCCGATCTCCTGCTTTCTATCCATAACCCTTCATCCCCCTTGACAATCAAGAACTTATCTATCTCTGGTTTAAATACCCTTAATGACCTGGCCTCCATAGCCTTTGGTGGCAGTCAGTTCCATAGATTCCCCACTCTCTGGCTGAAAACTTTTCTCCTTATCTCTGTTCTAAAATGTCTTTACTCTGTGCCCCTGGGCCTAGTCTCCCCTATCAATGGAAACGTCTACTCTGTCAAGGCCACTCAGTATTCTGAAAGTTTCAATTATATCCCTCCTCATCCTTCTAAACTCCATTGAGTATAGATCCAGAGTATTCAAACGCTTCTCATATATTAAGGTGCTCCTCCTGGGACCATGCTCCAGGGCCAGTACATCTTTTCTGTATGTTTCAGTAAGGTTACCTCTCGTTCTTATACGCCAATGAATATAAGCCCAATCTACTCAATCTTTCCTGACATGAAAAGCCTTACTTGCCCAGGATCAACCAAGTGAACCTTCTTTGGACTCCAATGCCATCGATATCTCCTTAGCTAAGGGGAAAAAAATTGTAAACAAAGTTCCAGTCTTTGTTACATCTTCACCTATTTGGGGTCAGGAAACAAGACTAAACAACTATCTGATTCTAAATATTTCACATAGATCCTCATTTATGCTCCTGAAACCTGGACAGCCTATAGCAAGATCCTCAAAGTGTTGGAGAATAACCTGCAAGTGGCATCTTTGAAAGATTCTCCAACCTCAGTGGCCAAAAAGCAAGCCATGAGACAAGTGTTCTCCTATGCCAACTTTTCCAGCATTGAGGAGCCAATCACTCAAAGACAGGTTAGAATAGGATTGTCATCTTCCTGACATTCGACTCCCAAAGCAATAATCTGAAGAAGTTGGTCATGATAGGGCAACCTAAGGAGGAGAGTGGAAACATTTTGGGGTTGTCCTCAAAGCCTCCTCAAGAATGGAAGAGGTTCATTTGGGAATTGCAGAAACAAGCTCAGAAGGGATGTCCCCAAAAGGATTCAGAGACAAAGGGGAAGCAAGGACAGGGAACACACAAATCTCAGAATGGCCTATCTACTCAAGTTTCAAAAACTCTCCCAATGTAATAAGTTCCTATTTGCCTCCAAGAACTATTTACCCCAGTCTGAGCTTTAAAGGGAAATTACCATAGCGCGAGAAATACAGAAAAGTGATCCATAAACATTTCAGACACGCAGATTAAAAACCACATAACACCACTTCAAATTTAAACTCTAAACTAAATGAACTAAAATGTAGATAAATCACACTTTTAACCAAAATAAAAAAAAGTGATGAAAGCACAAAAGCACTCTCCTCAGTTCATGAACACTTCAAATCTTTGAAGCTTGAGGGGCAAGTTGTTATATCGTCATTTTCCTGAAGACCCAATGGAGGCCCAGGTCAGGTGTGAGAAACACAATCTCTCCTTTAATAGCCTGAACCTGGAACCTGGAACATTTATGCTTACTCCTTCATTCTTCAGTGAACATGGTGGTTCAGTGGTTAGAACTGCTGCCTTACAGCACCAAGGACTTGGGATCAATTCCACCTCAGGTCACTGTCTGTGTGGAGTTTACATATTCTCCCCATGTGTCTGTGTGCATTTCCTCCCACAATCCAAAATTGTGCAGGTTGGGTGGATTGGCAGTGTTATTTTACCATGCAGTGTTCAGAGATCCGTAGGTTAGGTGGATTGTCTATGGTAAATGCAGGGTTATGGGAATACATTGAGCATCTGGGTGGAATCTTCTTTGAAGGATCGATGCAAACTGGATGGGCCAAATGGCCTTTTTCCACATTGCGGGGATATTGTGAACTTTGCTGAAATGGTTTTCCTGGATAGGCATAGGTTACCTCAGCAAATCTTCTTATGCCTCTGCCACTCCCCACCCCCACTGCCCTGCCAGTAGCTGTGCTAACATTCTGAAAGTGTACAAATGCGAGTTATTTTTGTACTGTGCTGACTGGAATTAAAACCTGCTGACACTGGGGATGAATCTCCAGCCACACCTTCCATTCCCATTCAGTTAAAGTCATGGTTGGTTGCTCAGAGGAGAAGGAGAAAGTGAGGTCTGCAGATGCTGGAGATCAGAGCTGAAGATGTGTTGCTGGAAAAGCGCAGCAGGTCAGGCAGCATCCAAGGAACAGCATCCAAGGAACAGGAGATTCGACGTTTCGGGCATAAGCCCTTCATCAGGAATCAGAATCCTGATGAAGGGCTTATGCCTGAAACGTCAAATCTCCTGTTCCTTGGATGCTGCCTGACCTGCTGCGCTTTTCCAGCAACACATTTTCTGCTCAGAGGAGAAGTAGATGTAGATTTATACTTGGTCAGAGACACCAAATGGGATGGAGGTGTTCCAGATTAAGAGGAATCTTGTTTGTTGAGTAGGGAGTCAGTCACTGGAGAATATAAAATACAACAGTAGTTGTTTTATTGGATGTGGAATGGTTGGGGTAACATTGAGGGAATTGGAGACTGGAAACACTTGCACTGGTTTCCTTGAGGAGGGAAGAGTGTGAGAAGATTGGAGAGGGATATTTAAGTTCATGAAGCATAAGAGAGATATGCAGATTTTTAAAAAAAAATTCATTCATGGGATCTGAGTGTCACTGGATATGCCATCCAGCAGTTAAGAGTCACCTACATTGCTGTGGATCTGGAGTGATATGTAAGCAAGATCAGGTAAGGATGGTGTTTCCTTCCCTGAAAGACATTAGTGAACCAGATGGGTTTTTCCCAACAATCGATTCATGGAGTAGTAGAGATGTACAGCACAGAAACAGACCTTTTTGTCCATTCATCCATGCTGACCAGATATTCAAACCTAATCTAGTCTCGTTTGCCAGCACTTGGCCCATATACCTCTAAACCCTTCCTATTCATATACCCATCTAGATGTCTTTTAAATGCTGTAATTGTACCAGCCTCCACCACTTCCTCTGGCAGCTCATTCTATACGTGCACCACCATCTGTGTGAAAACATTGGCCCTTGCATCCCTTTTATATCTTTCTCCATCACCCTAAACCTATGCCCTCTAGTTCTGGACTCCCCCACCTTGTCTATTTATCCTATCCATGCCCTTCATGATTTAATAAACCTCTATAAGGTCACCCCTCAGCCTCCAACGCTCCAGGAAAAAACAGCCCAGCCTATTCAATCTCTCCCTATAGCTCAAATCCTCTAACCCTGGCAATGTCCTTTTAAATCTTTTCTAAACCCTTTCAAGTTTCACAAAACCCTTCCAACAGGAAGGAGACCAGAATTGCATACAATATCCTAAACGTGGTCTAACCAATGTCCTGTACAGCTGCAACATAACCTCCCAACTGCTATATTCAGTGCTGTCACCAATAAAGAAAAGTATACCAAATGCACTCTTCACTATCCTATCTACCTGCAACTCCACTTTCAAACCTGCACCCCAAGGTCTCTTTGTTCAGCAACACTCCTCAGGGCCTTACCATTAAGTGTATATCCTGCTCTGATCTGCTTTTCCAAAATACAGCACTTCACATTTATCAAAATTAAACTCCATCTGCCACTCCACAGCCGATTGGTCCATCCGATCAAAATCCCATTGTACTCTGAGGAAACCTTCTTCGCTGTCCATTATACCTCCAATTTTGGTGTCATCTGCAAACTTACTAACTTTCCCTCCAATGTTCACATCCAAATCACTTATATAAATGACAAAACACAGTGGACCCAGCACCAATCCTTGTGGCACACCACTGATCACAGGCCTCTGGTCTGAAAAGCAACCTTCCACCACTATCCTCTGTCTTCTACCTTCAAGCTAGTTCTGTATCCCTGTATTCCATGTGATCTAATCTTGCAAACCATTCTCCCATGAGAAACCTTGTTGAACACTTTACTGAAGTCTATATAAATCACATCTATTGCTCTTCCCTTATCAATCCTCTTTGTTACTTCTTCAAAAAGCTCAATGAAGTTAGTGAGACATGATTTCCTACTCACAAAGCCATTCTGACAATCCTGAATCAGTCCTTGCCTTTCCAAATACATGTACACTCTGTCCTTCAGGATTCCCTCCAACAACTTGCCCACCATCAATGTTAGGCTTACTGGTCTATAGTTCCCTGTCCTTACCGCCCTTCTTAAACAGTGGCACCACGTTAGCCAACCTCCAGTTTTCTGGTACCTCATCTGTGACTACCGATGATACAAATATCTCAGGAAGGGGCCCAGCAATCACTTCCCTAGCTTCCCACAGAGTTCAAGGGTGCACCTCATCAGGTCCAGGGAATTTATCTACTTTTATGTGTTTCAAAACATCCAGCACTTCCTCCTCTGTAATATGGGCATTTTTCAAGATGTCACTATCTATTTCCCTACAGTCTATATCTTCCATATCCACTTCCACAGTAAATACTGATGCAAAATATTCATTTAGTATCTGTCCCATCTCTTGTGGTTCCACACAAAGGCTGCCTTGCAGATCTTTGAGGGGCCCTATTCTTTCCTTAGTTACCCTTTAGTCCTTAACGTATTTGTAAAAACCTTTTGGATTCTCCTTAACCCACCTTACCAAAGTTATCTCATGAACTATTTTTGCCCTCATGATTTCCCTCTTAAGTATACTCCTACTGCTTTTATACTCTTCTAAGGATTCACTCGATATTGCCATGTACCCGATAAATGCTTCCTTCTTTTTCATAACTAAGACCTCAAGTTCTCTAGTCATCCAGCATTCCCTATACCTACCAGCCTTCCCTTTCACCCCAGCAGAAATCTACCTTCTCTGGATTCTCATTATCTCATTTCTGAAGGCTTCCCATTTCCCAGCCGTCCCTTTACCTGTGAACATCTGCCCCCAATCAGCTTTTGAAAGTTCTTGCCTAATACCGTCAAATCTGGCCTTTCTCCAATTTAGAACTTCAACTGTTAGATCTGGTCTCTCCTTTTCCATCACTATTTTAAAACGAATAGAATTATGGTCGCTGGCCCCAAAGTGCTCCCCCATTGACACCTCAGTCACCTGCCCTGCCTTATTTTCCAAGAGTAGGTCAAGTTTTGCACCTTCTCTAGTAGGTACATCCACATACTGAATCAGAAAGTTGTCTTGTACACACTTAAGAAATTCCTCTACATCTAAACCTTTAACACTATGGCAGTCCCAGTCGATGTTTGGAAAGTTAAAATCCACTACTATAACTATCCTATTATTCTTACAGATAGCTGAGATCTCCTTACAAGTTTGTTTCTCAATTTCCCTCTGGCTATTAGGGGGGCTATAATACAATCCCAAA
This sequence comes from Hemiscyllium ocellatum, assembly GCF_020745735.1. Classification (NCBI taxonomy): domain Eukaryota; kingdom Metazoa; phylum Chordata; class Chondrichthyes; order Orectolobiformes; family Hemiscylliidae; genus Hemiscyllium; species Hemiscyllium ocellatum. Next base: position 45,340,985 of record NC_083434.1, on the reverse strand, counting down.
AGGTGATCATGCCTTTCTTATTTCTCAGTTCCACCCAAATAACTTGCCTGGATGTATTTCCAGGAATATCCTCCCTCAGCACAGCTGTAATGCTATTCCTTATCAAAAATGCCACTCCCCCTCCTCTCTTGCCTCCCTTTCCATCCTTCCTGTAGCATTTGTATCCTGGAACATTAAGCTGCCAGTCCTGTCCATCCCTGAGCCATGTTTCTGTAATTGCTATGATATCCCAGTCCCATCTTCCTAACCGTGCCCTGAGTTCATCTGCCTTCTCTGTTCGGCCCCTTGCATTGAAATAAGTGCAGTTTAATTGATCAATCCTACCTTGTTCTCTGCTTTGTCCCTGCCTGCCCTGACTGTTTGACTCCTTTTCCCAACTGTACCAGTCTCAGATTGATCCCCTGCCTCTATCTCTTCTTGCCTTACTAGTTTAAATCCTCCTGAGCAGCTCTTACAAATCTGCCAGTATATTCGTCCCCTTCCAATTCAGGTGCAAATCGTTCCTTCTTATACAGGTCACTTCTACCCCAGAAGAGTTTCCAATGATCCAAAAATGTGATCCCTTCTCCCATATACCAGCTCCTCAGCCACACATTCATCTGCTCTGTACTCCTATTCCTACCCTTACTCTCTTGTAACACCGGGAGTATTCCAGATATTATTACCCTGGAGGACCACCATTTTTAATTTCCTGCCTAGCTTTCGATATTCGCCCTTCAGAATCACATCCTACTCCCTTCCTGTGTCATTGGCTCCAATGTGTACAATGACCTGCTGCTGGTCCCTCTTCCGTTTGAGAAGTTTCTGCACCCTCTCTGAGATATGCTTGATCCTGGCACCAGGGAAGCAACAGACCATTGTAATTTTTTGCTGCTTGCCATAGAAACATCTGTCTATGCCTCTAGACGACAGTGTTCCCTATTACAACCGATCACTTGGACCCCAATGTACCCCTCATTGCATTCAAGCCTGTCTGGATACCAGAAACTTGGCTGTTCTTGCTATATTCACCTGAGAAACCATCATGCTCTACATTTTCCAAAACAGCATACTTGTTTGAGATGGGGATAGCCAAATAAGACTCCTGCACTACTTGCCTCCGTCTCCTACCTTTCCTGGAGGTAACCCATCCTGACTGCGTCTGCAGCTTTTCTCTCTTCCTGTAACTGCCATCCATCATACCCCTAGTTCATGTAAATTCCACATTGTCTCTAACTGCAGCTCCAAACAATCCATGCAATCTGATAGGATTCACAACCAAGTCCCATCCTGCAGACACAATCCTCAGTAACGTGGAAACTCTTCCTAAACTCCCACATGCAACAGGAAGAGCACACCACTCTACTAAAGCCATCTTTGCTCCTTCACAATCAACAGACACAGAAAATAGCACCGTCTTTTTGCTCCAAAAAACAATGCTCCAGGCTAACTTCAAACTTATGTTTTATATTGTGAACATTTAATCAAGAGACAGATCTCAATAAAATTGATAATCAAGAAAGAACTCACTCTACTCACTGCTTTCGACTTACAGCAAGGTTACACATTAAAAACTATGCACTTATCTGTTCCTGCGCTATGAGCTCTCCCACACATGTTCCTTCATGATTAGCTGTGAATTTCCCTGTTTGTTCATTTTTTCCTCAACGCACTCTGATGTCCAGAGATTCACAAACTCAAACAGCAAATGCAGGAACTGTACAGATTCACTGCTGTGTCAGTTAGCAGTGCAGGATTCTTTCTCTCTCTCCCTCACTGACCATGTGGTCACTGCCTTTTGTCTATCTTCCTCCTTTTCAAAGTGCCATTGCTATGATTTCTTTCCCACATAGTTCCAAACCAACATAACAGCATATAAAACAATAATTTCAGTTCCTGAAATTCGAGGAAATCAGCTCCAACACCAAAAATGTCACAAAACAGGAGCAGCTCTTACAGCCACAAGTTTTCCCGCCTCCATCTTGGATTATCCAGAATCATTAGACTCTTAATTCCAGATTATTTTTAATTAAGTTCAAATTCCACCGTGGCAGAACTTGAACCGGGACCCCCAAGATGCAAGATACTCCAGGAGATAGAAAAGATGGGTAGGAAAGGCAAAGTTACATGATCATGAGATATTTCAATACACAGATGGGCTGGGAAAATCAGGTTGGTAGTGTGTTGCAAGAAAAAATAATTTGTGGAAAATGTATGAGATGGCTTTTTGGAGCAGTTAGTGGTGGAGCTCACGAAGGAACGGGCAATACTGGATTTCATGTTGTGAAATGAGGTAGACTTGATAAGGGAGCTTAACATGAAGGAACCTTTCAGAGGCAGTGGTCATAATATGATTGAATTTACTCTGCATTTTCAAAGGGACAAAATAAAATCAGAGGTAACAATATTAGAGCTGAATAAAGGCAACTACAGAGGCATGAGAGAGAAGCTGGATAGAATTGCTTGGGAAAGACACCTAACAGGAGAGACACCAGAACAGCAATGGAAGGAATTTCTGGGAGTGAGTCAGGAGACACAGCACAGATTCATCCCAAGGAAAAAGAAGCATGGTACAGGGAGGATGAGGCAACCATGGCTGACCAGGGAAGTCAGGGATAGCATAAAAGCAAAAGATAAAGCATCTTATGTGGCAAAGAGCTGTCGGAAACCAGAGGATTGGCAACCTTACAAAGACCAACAAAGTCAAAAAGTGGGGCACTGGAAAAGCACAATCGGTCAGGCGGTGTCGAAGGAGCAGGAGAGTCGACATTGCAAGCATAAGCACTTCATTCTGTTGCCCAAACCATCAATTCTGCTGCTCCTCGGATGCTGCCTGACTTGCTGTGCTTTTCCAGCACCACATTTTTTAACACTACCCATGGTCCTACGACTTACTGTACAAGTCCTGCCTTTGTTAGTTTTACCAAAATACATTACCTCACATTTATTCAAATTAAACACCATCTGTTACTAATGACTTTTGAGAAGATTTGTAGCTTAGGTTGAGGTTCTGGATATAGGTTTGCTCGCTGAGCTGGAAGGTTCGTTTTAGAAGTTTCGTCACCATACAAGATAACACCATCAGTGAGCCTCCGGATGAAGCACTGGTGATATGGCCCACTTTCTATTTATGTATTTAGGTTTCCTTGGGTTGGTGACATCATTTCCTGTGGTAATGTCCTAGGACAAGCCAAACAGAGACACGTGCAAGAATTCTTAGAAGCATGGCATTCCAACCGGAACTGTATCAACAAACACATTGACTTGGATCTGATTTACCACCCCCTGAAAAAAGAATTGGAAATGCCATCACCACAGGAAATGATGTCACCAACACAAGGAAACCTAAGCACATAAATAAAAAGTGGGTCATACCACCAGTGCTTCATCCAGAGGCTCACTGATGATGTTACTGATCATGGTGACGTAACGTCTGAACCCAAACCTTCCAGCTCAGCAAACAAACCTACATCCATCTGTTAGTCCTCAGCTCATTATGCCAATTAGTTAAGATCTCGTTGTAATCTTAGATAAGCTTCTTCACTGTCCACTATATTGACAGTTTGGTGTCATTCACAAACTCCTGATGAAAAGCTTATGCTCAAAACGTTGATTCGCCTGCTCCTCAGATGCTGCCTGACTGGCAATGCTTTTCCAGCAACACACTTTGTGATTCTGATCTCCGGCATCTGCAGTTCTCTCTTTCTCCAAGACCAACAGAGGGCAGCAAAAAAAGGGGAGAAAATTAAATATGAGGGAAAGCTAGCCAGTAATATAAAGGAAGACTGTAAGAGTTTCTTTAGATATATAAAGGGCAAAAGAGAGGCACAAATGGACATTGGACCACTGGTAAAAGGCACAGAATTGATAGTAGTGGGGAACAAGGAAATGGCTGAGCAACTGAATAATTACTTTGAGTCAGTATTCATCGTGGTAGACACAAGTAATATCCCAAAAATTCAAGAAGGTGAGGGGACAGAGCTGAGTATGGTGCCATCACCATGAAGAAGGTGCTAGAAAAACTGAATGGCTTGAAGATGGATAAATTACCTGGACCAAATGGATTACACCCCAGAGTTCTAAGGGAGATAGCTGAAGAAATAGTGGAGATGTTAGTGGTGATCTTTCAGAATTACTAGAATTAGGGATGGTCCCAGAGGACAGGAAAATTGCTAACGTGATACCCCTGTTTAAAAAGCAAGGCAGGCAAAACACAGAAAATCACAGACAGATTAGCCTAACCTCGGTCATGTGTCAGATCCTGGAATGCATTGTGAAATACTTGGAAGTGTACAGTAATCTAGGGCAAAGACAGCATTATTTCATCAAGGGGAGGTCATTCCTGACAAATCTGCTAGAATTCTTTGAGCAAGTAATGAACAGGATAGACCAAAGAGAACCAAAGGTTATCTACCTGGACTTCAAGAAGCCCTTTGACAAGGTGCCACACAGATGAGTAAGATAAGGGTCTATGGTGTTAGAGGCAAGGTGCTAGCATCGATAGAAGCTTGGCAGTCTGGCAGAAAGCAGCAAGCAGGGATAAAAGGATTCTCCTCAGGACGGCAGCCGGTGACAAGTGGTATTCCGCAAGGCTCAGTTTTGGGACCACAACTTTTCACTTTTTACATGAATGATCTAGACAAAGGAACTGAGGGCACTCTGGCTAAGTTTGCAAACGATACAAAGATAGATAGAGAGACAGGTAGTAATGAGCAGGCAGGGAGGCTACAGAAGGATTTGGACAGGTTAGGAGGGTGGACAAAGAACTGGCAGATGGAGTACAACATGGGAAAGTGTGAGGTCATGCACTTTGGGAGGAAGAATAGAGGCATGGACTATTTTCTGAATGGGGAGAAAATTCAGAAGTCTGAAGTTCAAAGAGACTAGGAAGTTCTAGTCCGGGGTTCTGTCTAGGTAAATTTGTAGGTTGAGTTAGTAGTTAGGAAGGGAAAGGCAATGGTGGCATTTAGTTTAGATTAGATTAGATTGCTTAAAGCATGGAAACAGGCTCTTTGACCCAACAAGTCCACACCGACCCTTCAAAGAGCAACCCATCCAGACCCATTCCCCTACATCTAACACTACGGGACATTTAATAATGGCCAATTCACCTAACCTGCACATTTTTGTACTGTGGGAGGAAACCAGAGCAACCAGAGGAAACCAACACAGACAAAAGTAGGGATGTATTTCTGAGGGTTTATAAGGGTTTGGTCAGACCACATTTGGCGTGTTGTGCACAGTTTCAGGCCCCATATCTCAGGAAGGATGTACAGGCCTGGAGAATGTTCAGAGGAGATTCACAAGAATGGACCCAGGAATGAAAAGCTTAACTTATGAGGAATGTTTGAGGACCCTGGGTTTATACTTCATAGAATTTAGACGGATAAGGGATGATCTAATAGAAACATATAGAATACTGAATGGCCTGGAGAGAGTAGATGTTGGGAAAATGTTTCCATTGGTAAGAAAGACAGGGAGTATAGCCTTAGAGTAAAGGAAAGACCTTTTAGAATGGAGATAAGGAGAAATTTCTTCAGCCAGTGAGTGGTGAAGTATGGAATTCACTGCCACAGAAGCCTGTGGATGTCAGGTCATTGAGTATATTTATGAATGAGATAGATAGGTTCTTGAGTATCAAGGGGATCAAGTATTACAGGTAGAAAGTGGGAGAATGGGGTTGATTCAACCATGATAGGGTGGTGGAGTAGACTCAATGGGCCTAATTTCTGCTCCTATGTCTTATGGTTTTATATGGTCTTATTACTTAGGTCTCTGAATTAACAGTCCAGCAATAATGCCATGAAACCATCACCTTCTCCTAGATCTATCTATAAAGATTATAGAGAAAACTAAACTGTTCCCATTGGTGGAAGGATTGAGAAGTAAATGGTTCAGATTTCAGGTGATTCACAAAAGAACAGAGATGTGAGGAAAGCCCAGTCCAACAGTGAATCACTTATGTTAAAGTCAGGTCTCCATTCTGGTGAGTCAACAGGAATTGCCTTTCAAAACAGATTGATATGCAAGGGATAGTAAGAAATGTCATAATCAGAAATCCTACAGGTACAGGCTCCAGTTCCATGTGATCTGACGTCAGTATGATGTAGCATTTAATACACATGCTCAATATCTATTATTTGGGCAAAAAGCATAGTTAACCCTTTATTCCACACAGTTAGAATTGTGAATGCACTGCCCCAGGGTGTGGTGTGTAGGGGGACAGGTTCAACAGTGAGCTTTCAATGAGAAATTGGATTGTTATCTGGAGAAAGGAAGAACATTCTGGGTTACAGGGAGAAGGTGGGTGAGTGGCACTCGGGAGTAAATTGCTCCCTGACAGAGCGCAGAGTAGGCAGGCAGGAGGCTGGAACAGTACAGCAAGCCAGGCAAGATCAGGAGGTGGGGAAATCGACATTTTGGGTGTGACCCTTCTTCAGGACTGGGAACGGGTGTGGAGGGAGCTGCAGGTAAAGGGGATGATGGGGAGATAGTAGATAGGTGAAGAGAGGTAGAGGGTACAACCTGGTTGGTCAATAGGAGGAATGAATCAGTATACCTGAAACATGGACTTCTCCACCTTCTGATGCTACTTGGCCCTTCCAGCCCCCTGCTTGTCTATTTTGGATTCCAGCATCTGCAGTTTTTTTTTGTCCCATGACAGAGTGCTGACATGATCAAATGAGTGGCCTCCTTCTTGTACTGTAACCGGTCTGAGATAAAATAAAGTACTACAGAATATTCAGTCTTTAAATTGAAAATCAGCACCAGGGGAGCAGAGGGGAAAGGTCAGGAGAAGCATTGTTATGCAGAGAGCTTTGAGTATCTGGAATGTTCAACCAGTAACCGTGATGGAAACAAAATCAATAACAGCTATTTCAGAGAGTGAGTGTAACTGTATGGAATGAATAACTGTGCTGTACAATTCTGTTATTCTAATGTAGTCAACATCTTAGAAACTAGCAGGAGTCCAACACAATATATGTAGAGATGGGTTGAATTGGTTATCCATCTTCTTCCCTTCCTGAGCTAACTAGAATTGCGAACGCAAGTGTCACAACCTAGTGTCACATGACCAAACACTCACTGTGCACTGATGCAAAGCAAATCTATCTGTTGGTACAAGAAAGGTTAGGGCTGCAGTGTTGTGTATTTATGAATTTCTGATTCCCATAATCTGATTCCAGGAAAAGGCGTGATGTGGCTGTTGAAAACTGTGAACCAACATCAAAAAGAAACCTACTCTCTGCCAAAAACAGAATAATCTCTGCATAGACACTTGTTAATCTTCAATTGAAAGATTCCTCCTGATACAAGTGACATGAAAAATTACTTCTTCAGATAGAACTTTGTTCACTTGCCAAGGGGCTGGGAGGTCAGTCAGAGTAATTTATGAATCTGATGATTTATCAGTAGTTAACAAGAATTGACAATGTTTCACAAGCACCATGATTCTGACATACAGACTCTTGCATCTAAATTCCAATCTGCATTTCCTCCACCATCCTCAAATGTTAACATCAGCTGTTAAAATGTTTCCAATAACACAAATTAACATGGCATGTGAATCCAGAGGTCTGACACACAAACTAATATTATATGTTCAAAGACCAATATAGTACCACATCAAAGGCTGTAAGGGAAAATTAATAGCTGCTTGGCACATCAGAACTGAAACTTTTTTAAAAGAGACATGAAGTCAAAGTCTTACACTATATGCACATTAGTACTAAAATGGAAGAAAGAAAAACTTTGGAAGGAGAACAATAATTTATACAGCAGGTGAAAAGGAGAAGATTGTTTGGACTATGGCTGGCATTGAGACACCACAGAGCTGTCTTACTTCACTGCTTACATTCAAACCAGCCACGTTGATGCTGATGGGTAAATGTGATGCCATGATAATACATCTGAAATTGACTGTCTCCATAGCCCTCTGTGAGAAACTACAATGTGTAGGTATATTCCTATTACCTACAAAGTACCTACCAAGCCCTTTGTGTGAATTAATGCAACTTCAGGCACATGCAATTGAATTACATTTCAATTGATAATGTATTGATTTTCAGTCTAATTCTTAATACACTCAGGGTTAATCAGTATATGCCCTCAGTATTACAAAACATAGGGCATGATGGGCAGTTTGCTCACCAAGGACAGTTAAAGGGAGGTATTGCATAATGAGGTCCACCAATCATTGATCTGATAGTCTGTATACCTGGCATCACACTGGCAGTGAAATTCGTATATCACATGGCTGAATTCTGTGACAGACAGAACATCATTTAAGCTTGACAGCAGCATTCTGTCAGTGGGAAATACCTCTCATATGTTTATAATGTGAGTCAACTAGTTTTACCTGTATGTTTTTAAAATTAATTCACAGGATGCAGGCTCTGCTAGCTGGGCCATCATTTATTGACCATTCCTAATTGCCCAGAAGACAGTTAAGAGTCAAACATGTTGCTATGGGTCTGGGGGGTTACATTTAGGCCAGACGAGGTAAAGATGGCAATTTCCTTCCCCAAAGAGCATTAATGAACCAGAGTGTATTTTCTGATAATCAACAACAATTAAATGGTCACCATTTAGCTCATAGTCAATTAGGGGAGGTGGTGGCCTGGTGGCCTGGGGACATTGTTGCTGGACTATTAATCCAGCAACCCAGGTAATGTTCAAACCCCATGGTTGAATTTGAATCCAATTTCAAAAATCTGGAATTAAGAATCTAATGATAGTCATGTATCCATTATCAGGGAAAAACCCATCTGGTTCCCTCATATTCTTTAGAGAAGAAAACTGCTGGCCTTACCTCGTCTGGTGTACATGTGACTCCAGACCCATAGCAATGTAGTTCACTCTTAATTGCTTGATGGGCAACAAATGTTGACTTGGCCAGTGATGCTGTCATCCCACGAATGAATAAAAAAAATTGTATCCTGCAAACCCGAATTACCCAGAACATTACCGCTCGATTAATAGACTCGTGGTCATATCACTAGGCCATCACCTGGGTACTCTAGGAGAATCTCTGAAGTCTAAAAGTATAAACCAATTAACTAAGATAGTTGAAATTTCCTGCTGCATCTGTATACTAATCATAGTCCAGCCAACAAGCATATTTTTCTCATGCTGCATAAATTGTAACCCCTTTATGAAATTACTTTTCGTGAGTTTTAATCCTGATGGGTGCAAAATGAAACACTTAGTGTTTCTACATAGCAACAAATTGGCAACACAGCAGACAGTGTCTTACACAAGCCCTTTGTATAATACACACTGTCGTATAATGTTCTTGTCCAGTCCAGTTTGACCAAGGATCACCAAGAAACAAAATGCAAATATATTGCAGGAGATTGAGTTTTGTACAGCACTAGTAATATTACAGAAATGAGAGGTATCACATTTAGATTAAACTGTTAATTTTACTAGTAACAAATGCCCACTTGCTGAGTTCAAGAATATCACTGTAACAAGTTATTATGCTTTAATTATTCATGAAATAGTTGCATAACATACTCTTTTTATTGAAATAATAGAGATCAGGTTGTCTCCATCTTCACAGTTCCATAATTGCCCCCCAGGTACAATCCTTTCTTGTGAATTATTGGTTTATTGTATTTCAGAAAAGTTGTTTCATCCAAAGACTCAGTTCTGGGCCTACGGGAAGAATGCATATTAACTCTGGTCATTAGGAACCACCAGAAAGGGGTAATGTGCTGAAGACAATTAGCCAGATGCAAACAGATTCTCTACATTATTCACTCATTTAACGCCTTCGCCCCTGTGAAACTAATCATCTCCTTTGGTAACTCATTACATGTTTTGTTACATGTGCTTCTAACAGTGCTTGGAATCTTAAAATGTTTGGAATTGACTGGGATTATCAAATGCATTTGGGTTTATTAATCAAATGGTATCAATAATTTATCTTTTACAAGTTCCATTCAAAGATTGGATTTCTCCAGCTAGAAGATTTAATTCCTGGCTTTTAGCTGAATATGTGCAAGAGGATATTTAGGATTTTATTAATAAAAGATGGCTATAAACACAATAAATGCCTAAGTGGAAAGGAAAATGGTATTTCCTAGAAATACTTAACAAGTCAAGTAGCATCTGAAAATAGGAACAGGATTAATTCTTTCCATTTAATCAACTCTTCTGATGACAGGTCATTGTCCTGGAGGGAGCTGATTCTCTATCCACAGATGATGGCTCACTTGCTGAGTATTCCCAACAGACACAAGCATCCTAGTAAAGCAAATGGTCATTGTACATTCCTTATCTCCCTGGTGAAGGTACTGACCCATTAGACTAATCATGTTGTTGTTGCATCTGGAGTCACATGGAGGGCAGACCACACAAGGACATAGATTTCCTTCTGTAAAGGACATGGGTGAACAAGTTTGTTTGTAAAGAATCTAGTTGTTGCATTGTTGCCATTATTGTGATGAGCTTCTTTTAATCCAGGTTTAATTTTCTGTTTTCCTACTTGCTAAGTCTTAGATTGGCAGTAAGACATTGTTTTCCGTCTTATGTCTGCCCAATCTATTCAGTGCTTCTGGGAAAAAAACAATGACTGCAGATGCTGGAAACCAGATTCTGGATTAGAGTGGTGCTGGAAAAGCACAGCAGTTCAGGCAGCATCTGAGGAGGAGGAAAATCGATGTTTCGGGCAAAAGCCCTTCACCAGGAATACAGGGAGAGTGCCTGAAGAGTGGAGAGATAAATGAGAGGAGGGTGGGGGTGGGGAGAAAGTAGCATAGAGTACAACAGGTGAATGGGGGTGGGGATGGAGGTGATAGGTCAGGGAGGAGAGTGGGGGAAGGTAGCAAAGCGTATAATGGGTGGATGAGGGTGGGATGAAGGTGATAGGTCAGAGAGGAGGGTGGAATGGATTGATGGAAAGGAAGATAGGCAGGTAGGACAGGAATGGGGAAGGTGCTGAGCTGGAAGTTTGGAACTGGGGTGAGGTGCGGGGAGGGGAAATGAGGAAACTGGTGAAGTCCACATTGATGCCCTGGGGTTGAAATGTTCTGAGGCAGAAGATGAGGCGTTCTTCCTCCAGGTGTTGGGTGGTGAGGGAGCGGCAGTGAAGGAGGCCCAGCACCTCCATGTCCTCGGCTGATTGGGAGGTGGAGTTGAAATGTTGGGCCACAGGGTGGTGTGGTTATTTGGTGCGGGTGTCCCAGAGATATTCCCTGAAGCGCTCTGCTAGGAGGTGTTCAGTTTCCCCAAGGTAGACGAGACTGCATCGGGAGTAACGGACACAATAAATGATACTGGAGGAAGTGCAGGTAAAACTTTCATGAATGTGGAAGGTTCCTTTGGGGCCTTGGATGGAGGTGAGAGAGGAGGTGTGGGCGCAGGTTTTGCAATTCCTGTGATGGCAGGGGAAGGTGTCAGGACAGGAGGGTGGGTTCTTGGGGGGGGCGTGGACCTGACCAGGAAGTCACGGAGGGCGGAAGGCAGAAAGGGGTGGGGAGGGTAATATATCCCTGGTGGTGGGGTCCATTTGGAGGTGACATAAATGTCATCAGATGATTTGGTTTATGCGAAGGTTGGTAGGGTGAAAGGTGAGCACCAGGAGGGTTCTGTCCTTGTTTTCGTTGGAGGGGTGGGGTCTGAGGGCAGAGGTGTGGGATGTGGACAAGATGTGTTGGAGGGCATCTTTAACCATGTGGGAAGGGAAACTGCGGTCTCTAAAGAAGGAGGCCATCTGGTGTGTTCTGTGGTGGAACAGGTCCTCCTGGGAGTAGACACAGCAGAGGCAGAGGAATTGGGAATACAGGATGGCATTTTTGCAGGAGGTAGGATGGGAAGAGGTGTAATCCAGGTAGCTGTGGGAGTCGGTGAGTTTGTAAAAAATGTCGGTGTCAAGTCGGTCGTCATTAATGGAGATGGAGAGGTCCAGGAAGGGGAGGGAGGTGTCAGAGATGGTCCAGGTAAATTTAAGGTCAGGGTGTAATGTGTTGGTGAAATTGATGAATTGCTCAACCTCCTCGTGGGAGCACGAGGTGGCGCCAATTCAGTCATCAATGTAACGGAGGAAGAGGTGGGGAGTGGTGCCGATGTAACTACGGAAGATGGACTGTTCTACGTAGCTGACAAAGAGACAGGCATAGCTGGGGCCCATATGGGTCTGGAGGAAGTGGGAAGATTCGAAGGAGAAATTGTTAAAAGTGAGGACCAGTCCAGCCAAATGAATGAGAGTATCGGTGGAAGGGAACTGTTGGGGACTTCGGGAGACGAAGAAATGGAGGGCTTGGAGGCCCTGGTCATGGCAGATGGAGGTGTAGAGGGATTGGATATCCTTCTGTAGAATGATAACTCATGAAATTCGAGTTGAGAAAGTGTGAGGTGAGGTGTTTCAGTAAAAGTTAAACAAAAACGATTATTCTCAGAGTGGAAGTATGTTTAATTCTGGGATCATGAGGAATTGCTTTCTTCAGCTGCCTCTCCCAGAGACCAAATAACACAAGCTAGACCTCTGTACTGGAGTATACAAGTCAGACTGTATACAAGTATACAGTCAAGTGTTATTTGCAAGTTTTACTTTGGTTTTTCCTTCCCACTGTTGATTGGGATTTCCAGAACTTTGACCCAGCGACAATAAAGGACTATTTCCAAAATCGATGGTCTGTATCTTGGACAGTAATGTGGACTATGTTCAGTCCCTTTGCAAATTTTCATGCAGTTGTACATGCAAACAACAAGGTTAAGAGGTGACAGGTAACATTAATGCTATTCGAGTGCCAGGCAAAGAGCATTATCAATCAGGGAGAGTTTGACCATTTGTCCCCTGGTTTCAATGGTATTACCAATACTGAATTCCACCAAACCCTATTAACATCCTAGGGATTATCATTAACCAGAAGGTGCAATTGCCTAGCCATATACATAATGTAATTGCAAGAGTAGGTCAGAGAAAGAGAATTGTGCAGCAAATAATTCACATCTTGACTCCCCATGAGTGTCCACTGTCTACATGGCACAGATCAGAAGTATGATGGAAAACTCTCCAGATGCCAGGATGGGTCCAGCAATATTCAAGAATTTGACACCATCTAGGACAATGCAACCTGCAGAATTGCCACACCATCCAAATTAACAACTTACTCCTCAACCAATGGGACAGCATGGTGGCTCAGTGGTTAGCATTATTGTCTCACAGCCGAGGGTCCCAGGTTCAATTCCAGCCTTGGGCAACTGTCTATGTGGAGTTTGCACATTTTCCCTGTGTCTGCATGGGTTTCCTCTGGGTGCTCTGGTTTCCTCCCACAGTCCAAAGATGTGCAGGGCAGGTGAATTGGCCATGCTAAATTGTGCATAGTGTTAGGTGCATTAGTCAGAGGGAAATGGGTCTGGGTGGGTTACTGTTCGGAGGGTCGGTGTGGACTTGTTGGGTCGAAGAACCTGTTTCCAAACTGTAGGGAATCTAATCTAATCAATGGTGCAGCGGTGTTTACCATACACAAGGTCATGCTCCAGCAACTCCCCCTGGTTTCCTTGACAGCACCTTCCAAATTCAAGACCACTTCTATTTAGAAAAACAAGGGCAGCAAATATATGAGACTACCACCAAGTTCCTCCCCAAGCTACTCACAATCCTGACTGGGAAATATACCAGTGTTGTTCGGTCAAAATCCTAACATCATAGTAGATCTACCTACACCAGACGTACAGAAGGTTGGTCCATACTTTATTCCATAGGAAAATTAAAGGTGGGCAATAAACACTGGATCAGCAATACTCATATCCTTTGAATTAGTAAAATTATTGTTAAAACAGACTAATTTGAAACATTAGTGTCATAACATGCCGACAGACTGAAGTAGTTGTAGGCTACAGCATCAAGGTATCCTCAAAGGATGTTTCTGTGTATAAAGATACGTAATTTTATTTGCTGCAGCCTTTGGTGTTAATGAGGGACACAAGCAGGTTGCAGTGTTTATTGTGCCACCAACATGTTTCAAAGATTACCAAAGTGTGACAAATGGGAAACACTATTTATTCAGCAAATGCTTAAAATAAATGAACAAATGTTCTGCTAAGGCGAATGGTATTCTTGCTCTCAAAACAAAAATCAATGGAACAAATGTGGCAAAGCATCTCAGCTCAGCACAGCCGGTAAAGTCCCAAGGCAGGAGGGTGTAATGCAGGCAGTCCATCCACATTGGAGGGAGGAAGACATTCCTGAAGAAGGGCTCATGCCCGAAACGTCAATTCTCCTGCTCCTTGGATGCGGCCTGACATGTTGCGCTTTTCCAGCAACACATTTTCAGCCCATCCACATGGGTTACCGTAAACTCTTGGGTTGTTGCCTAACTCCTGTGCAGCATTGCCTTTTGCTATTAATTAAATGCATGATTGTGTTCAGCATGCAGCTAATCTGATTATCTGGCAACAACTAAGGGGCCTAATCCTAACCTATCCAATAGGCGGCACTGAGGCTCTGTGGTTTAGCACTGCTGCCTCATAGTGCTAAGGATCTGGGTTCAATTCCACCTGCGGATGACTATTCATGTGGAGTTTGCATATTCTCCCACAAGTCTGTGTGGGTTTCCTCCAGGTGCTCTGGTTTCCTCCCACAATCCAATAATGTGCAAGTTGGGTGGATTGGTTATAGTGTTCAGTAATGTCCAGCCCAGGTGGGTTAACCATGAGAAATACAGGGTGAGGGTGGTTGTGTGGGTTAAGGTGGGATTTTCTTTGGAGGGTTGGTGTTGACTCGATGGGCTGACTGACCACTTCCACATTACAGGAATTCAATGACTGATTTCAAAATCCACTACTTACAAATGCCAGAGAACTAATTGGGGTTTACATTGTCGATCCTTTCAGACTGCTCAGTGCAACCAATCTGGGGATGGTCTGAATGAAGGTCCCTATAAAAGTGGCAAGAAGGGATAGCAGAACAAATAAGAATGAATGTACATTTATGTAGCACCTTTTGTCACCTCAGGATACTCCAAAAGCACATCAGAGGAGCAAAGGCTTTGTGGAAGCATGGTCATTGTGTTAATATGGGAAACATGCCAGCCAACATTTGAACAGCAGGATCTCACAAATAGTCGTGCAATAATGACCAGATTATCCACTGTCTTGTGTGATTGAAGGATAAATATTTTCCTGGACATCAGATTAACCCCCCTCCTCTTCTTAGAAATAGGGTCATGGATTATTTAGCTTCCACCTGAGAACATTACAAAGTCACAGAGTCTACAGCACAGGGAAAGGTCAGGGAAGCAACTACTTGAATTATTCGAAAGGTATCACAGTTTAACATCTCATCTGAAAGACAGAAGGTGAGAGTGGTTGGATCAGTGCAGTTTTAGACATGTCTCCAACCCTTTTCCCACTGAGCAGAGTACAGGAAACTGAAGTGTGTCAACTGTAAGATTGCATGCATTCAAGAGAACGAGACCAACCTCATGGAACTCCGGGCTTGGTTGAACAAGCAATGACATGGCTACTGAAGAAAATTGGAGACAACACTGAATTTGTCGAAGAAATGATTTCACTGGGCCCAGTATCACACCCCCCTGGATTCATTCAGATGGGATTTGTACACTTCCAACCTCAGTAACAAACAATCATCAAAGCTACTACAGCTGATGAGGAAAAGCAAAATCTACTTGAGAGAAAAGGGTTGAATAAATATTATCCCTAAATCAATAGAACCATGGCAATATCTCTTTGGCCTGCATTTGATACATATTTTAGCATTTCATTGTTACATGTCACTTCATAAGACTATTAAAGAAAGTAGGAGCAATGATTTGCTTTAAGATTACTGAACCTGCATGAAAATAAACATAAAATAACACCCAGTCTACACCACAGGCACAGTTTCTTTTTGCCCATATGGTCTATTCACATTAAAGCAGCAAAAACCAAAAGAACTGCAGATGCTATAAATCAGAAACAAAAACAGAGATTGCTGAAAAAACTCAGCAGGTCTGGCAACATCTATGGAGAGAAATCAGAGTTAACCCCTTGAAGGATCATTGGACTCGAAACGTTAACTTTGATTTCACTTCTATGGTGCTGCCAAACCTGCTGAGATTTTCCAGCAACTTCTGTTTTTATACCAAAGAAAGACAGCCTTTCAGTGTTGCAGTATGGCATGCCTTAGATTGAATTAGAACATGTACAAGTTTGACTTCCAATGTCTCTCAGGACCTCAAAACGTTTCAAAACACTCCCGGCCTTCTGAAACACTTTTCAAGTGAAGCCACTGTTGTAGAGTTGAAAACGTAGTCATCAATATACTTAAAGCCCCCAGGGTAATGTTAAAAAACAAGTAGCCAATTGACACACACCAAACTCTCATTAAGTGCATGGAGATAATGACCAGGTGAAAATCTAATTTCTTGTATTGGCTAAGGGATATGTTCTGGCCAGGACCTCCATCCCTTCTTTAAAGCAAAATCATGGGATTTCATTTTAATTCATCTAAGAGGGCATATGCGGCCTCAGGTTAACAAGATGAACTACTGACCACCTACCTGCGGGATGGATAGATATTTATAGATTGCCTCTGATAATCATTGTATAGTATTCTTCTGAAGAAACTGAAAGGTCAAAGCAAGGCTGCCAGGCTTGATGGTTATCTTCACTGAAATATATTAACCTGTCAATTTGAAGTCTCTGTTTGTGAAAATACTTCACAGAAACAGGAAACAATTTCAAAGAAAACAGACTGCAACTTATTTAATACATCGTAAAGCCATTAAATTAACAGAACAATTAAGAAAACTGTTAAGTGCTCTGATTTATTCAAGTTTAATAAATCTGAACTATTTACTATTGCTGGAAAGTAGACAAAACTTGTTAAAGCTGTTCAGCTTGACCTCATCAGGACAATTTGCAAGAATATCAAAGTAAAGGGAAAGAACTGTTTGCCGAGCTAGGAATTTGTGTTGCAGATGTTTCGTCCCCTGTCTAGGTGACATCCTCAGTGCTTGGGAGCCTCCTGTGAAGCGCTTCTGTGATCTTTCCTTCACTATTTGTAGTGGTTTGAATCTGCCGCTTCCGGTTGTCAGTTCCAGCTGTCCGCTGCAGTGGTCGGTATATTGGGTCCAGGTCGATGTGGTTATTGATTGAATCTGTAGAAGAGTGCTATTCCTCTAGGAATTCCCTGGCTGTTCTCTATTTGGCTTGTCCTATAATAATAGTGTTGTCCCAGTTGAATTCATGTTGCTTGTCATTTGCGTGTGTGGCTACTAAGGATAGCTGGTCATGTTGTTTCATGGCTACACTAGCCACGAAACGACATGACCAGCTATCCTTGGTAGCCACACATGCAGATGACAAGCAACATGAATTCGACTGGGACAACACTACTATTGTAGGACAAGCCAAGCAGAGAACAGCCAGGGAATTCCTAGAGGAATAGCACTCTTCTACAGATTCAATCAATAAGCACATCGACCTGGACCCAATATACCGACCACTGAAACGGACAGCTGGAACTGACAACCGGAAGCGGCAGATTCAAACCACTACGAATAGTGAAGGAAAGATCACAGAAGCGCTTCACAGGAGGCTCCCAAGCACTGAGGATGTCACCTAGACAGGGGATGAAACATCTGCAACACAAATTCCCAGCTCGGCGAACAGAACCACAACAACGAGCACCCGAGCTACAAATCTTCTCACAAACTTTGAAAAGGGAGAGAACATTTTTATGTTGTATGAGCAGAGCATACAAATTGGTTGGTAAATAGAGGAAGTGCCATAGAGAATACACGAGTGAGATGACTGAATGCTGACTGACAATATTTGTTTAAATTTGTACCAGACACTATGACTCTGATTAATCAAGACATTGCCGTGAGGAAAGAATCAGAGAATGTCTATCGCCTTTGTGTAAGTGTTCTTCCTGTCTACAAAGAACATCAGTTCTGAGTCTTAACATAAACAGCTACCAGTATGTACTGGTGTCCAACTCTGCCCAGTTGGAATGATAATAAAATGGAACAGAATAAGCAGTGCCATGTCTGTTGTTGTTTTTTTCATTTCAAAAATATACTTTATTCGTAAAATAATCATAAAATAATTTGATGGTCTGTACATTTGGTCATACCTTACATATGTCAACATACACAGATCAGAAATTATCATTGTTATATACAGGTCTGTGCATTTCTCACTCATATGTCCATATATTTAGCTGAGGCGTCAGCAGAGCCCAAATGACTGCATGGGCTCCCTGTTCTTCTTCAGGCAGGCAGATGTTAAACGGTGGTCTTTCCCCACCACGCCCCAAGCTTCAGCGCGTCCCTCAACACGTAGTCCTGGACCTTGGAATGTGCCAGTCTGCAACACTCAAGCGTGGTCAACTCCTTCAGCTGGAAGATCAACAGGTTTCGGACCACCCAGAGAGCGTCCTTCACTGAGTTGATGATCCTCCAGGCACAGTTGGTGTGCGTCCCGGGGAACAGGCCGTAGAGCACGGAGTCCCGCGTCATGGCTCTGCTCGGTACGAACCTCGACAAATACCACTGCATTCCTCTCCAGACTTCCTGGCCTCGCTGCCGCGGAACGCTCCGAGTAGTTGGACCATTCCATATCACCTGTCCTTCGTGGAGAAGTTTATGAAGAAAAACACCTTTGACCACAAGTCCTTCAGGAAGTGGTCAGCACATAGTGTCCTCGAGACCCTTCGGGAAAAGGAGAGGGCGGATCCTATTGAGCAGTTCCCTGAGCAGACTGTCAAAGCCATTTGGCAGAATGCCTCATCGCCAGAACTGTCCAACAAGCACCAGGACATGGCTTGGCTGGTGGTGAGAAGGGCTCTGCCTGTGAGGTCCTTTATGCAGGCCCGGACTCTCAGCCGCACCGCACGCTGCCCTCGAAGCGGTTGCGGGGGGGAAGAGACTGTCACACACCTCCTTCTGGAAAGTGCCATGTCTGTTGTTGTGTATTAAATTTATATTTCCTTGAGACACTAAGACTCAGAGCACTGAATGAGTCTGAGGTATCCTCTGTTTCACACAGTTTATTATATGTGACTGTCTGTGTTTCTGTGCAGTATCTAACATATTTATGCAATCATCAAGACCATTTAATTCCACTTTTCTGGCATCACTATAATATGCATGTGTGTCAGCCTATCTGCTACTGCAACTTCAATCCACAATTTGTCCCAGTGATCTGCAATCTTCCCTCTCCATAATCTTGAGCCAATTCTAGCCTGTCTCCTGAGTTATGTAAAGTCCCATTCCCACAGTGCTCTCTGATCTCCAGGGGCTACCAATCAAACAACACATCCATTTTAAGGCCCTCATGTTTGTTTTCAAATCCCTCATCACTGCCAGTCACTACAACCTCCTCCAGTCCTATGATCCTGTGAGAATTCTGAGCTCCTCCAATTCTGTCCTTTATCATATACACAATTTATTGATGCTTTTCCCTTCGGCGACACTCCCTCACTAAAGTCTCTGTTTTTCTTTAAGTGATTCTTCTTTGGTCACTTGTCATGACAGCTCCTTTATGTGGCTTGAGGTCACATTCTGTTCAGTAACATTCCTGTGAAGGGCCTTGGGAATGTTCTTTGGCTTTCAAATCTTGGTGAAAAGTCTTTGCGATTATTTAAACTGTGAATTTTTTCCTCTGAAGATCTTTCGAATCGGAATATTGGCCTGATTTGATTCTCAAGTCTGCAGAGTGGAATTCAAACCATCGTCTCCTATCTCAGGGGAGAAATAGGACTATACACTGAGCCAGTTAACATCAGGCTATCAATGACTGACCAGGAGGGAGTTCACAAAATTTTTGATGCATTATTCTATTTGCTTGTCACCCTTCCTTTTGTCCACAACCCTAAAAAAAATCTCAATTTACCAAATCCTTACCGTTTTAGATTCATACAGTCTTAGAGCATGAAAACTGACCATGCTCTGTGCTGACCATGGTCCCATACTAAACTAGTCCAACCTGCCTGCCAAGTATCCCTCCAAACCATTCATATTCATGTACTTAACCAGATGTATTTTAAATGTAGCTGTACCTGCATCCATCAATTCCTCTGGCAATTCATTCCACACACAAATACATCTCTCTGTAAAAAGGTTGCCCCTCAAGTCCTTTTTAAATCTTGCTGGTCCCACTTAAAAATTATGCCCCCTGGTTTTGAACTCCCCCACCCGGGGAAAAGATGTTGGCTATTCACTTTTTCCTTGCCCCTCATGATTTTATGAACCTCTGTAAGGTTACCAGTCAAGGTCTGCCATCAATAATCTTTTTGGTTATTCCCTCAAAACACTCAATCAAATTTATGGGGTATGATTTCCCCCACGCAACACCATTTGGAAAAAGATACACAGTTAACTCTGTGTCTTTCTCCATGGATGCTGCTGGACCTGTTGAATTTCTCCAGAAATGTCTTTATTGATTGTTTCAGATCTCCAGCATCTGTACCTTTTTCCTTTTATTGAGTATATTTGATACTTGGAAACAGAAACAGTGACATTGAAGTTGGCTTTTGTACTGGAATGTGGTTGCATGTGGAATCCTCATACAAACAAGCAAGTGTAGTATTATTGGGTGTGCATGACACTGCAACAAGAACTCCAACTTGTATTATTATAGTGCCTAGAAAGTATCACCATCAGCCCACAGCCCCACCTCAAATTCTGGTCTCTTATACACCTTCAATTTTAATAGCTTTTTCCTTGATGGTAATGTCCAACATAGGTCCCAAGCTCTAGAATTCCCTCCTTTAACCTCTCCTCCACTTTACTACTCTTCTTTCTTTTGAGAACATCCTTAATACAGGTCCATTTGAGTGGACAACATCTTGCATTTATATATCATCTTGGAATATTTTATGACATAAAAGGCTTAAAGCTGGGGGTTGAGGCCTGCACCGTTCACTCTCCAAGCTTCCTTTAAAGCTGGCAGGGTGCCCTATAAAATAATTGCAATCTTATCCATATTCCTTAATCAAGCTCAATCATTCAGTAGACATTGTAGAATGTCCATCAGTCCATTATTCCTAATTACAGTTTGCTAGTGGTTCCTTACTCACTAGGGATGCCATTTTAAATGCATCAGCTTGATACTTTAACATTAGTGCAAGGCACTTTTGAGGTGTCAATGAAAAGATGATTACTGTAGAGAAAGAAGGTAAATTTGCAATAATAATGAGGGCGGCAATATTGTTTTCTAAAAGAATAGCTCAGCTAAAACAAAACATGACAGCCATTTGTGGTTAATTTCTCAAGATAATCTTCAACCAATCCAAGTTAACTTGTCTGTTTTAAATTTTATTTAGTGTCTGGCAGTTAACTATCAATCATCATTAACAAGTGCATTCTGTAACACCTCCGCCAACGTCCAACTGTCAATCAGCACTCCCCTGTCATGAGATACCAATATTGCTTTTCTCCATAAATTGTTATTTTTGAAAGTTGTCCTGATAAATGCAAAAGGAAAACTTTGACAATGTGCATCTTTATTTTAGCAAAAGAATTGAAATGAAACCATGAAGAAGTGGATCCGTCAAACCATAAAAATGTCAAAGCCAAATAAGTTTGGAAGTGAGGAGGTAATTGTTAAACAAGGAACGTGGAAAGGTGACTTTGCATTTAATGAAGAAATAAATGGAAAAGTTGATTGATTCTGGATACACAAGGAGCATTAAAATGAATCTGGTTTTAATGAGATTGTGTCGTTCAAAGCCATGTGTATAGATCAGCTCAGTAAACCTGCTTCTCCACTGCAACAAACTATTGCCATAACTAATAAGACTATACCAATGAAGAAATTGGAAAAATGATGCAGGAAAGGAGATTGACGTACCTCAAGCTCACAAATAGCTCAGGAGTCTTGAGTACTGAGTTTAGGGGTGAAACCAGTCAAATAGTGTAAAGCATTCAGGATGAGCATTCAACGTGTATCCAGTGTTGGTATGTCTAAATAGTTTGCATTCAAATTGCACTTGGATGAATTATGTCTTGCAACAGCATCTAAAATCCCAATTCTCAATCAGAAAATGAACTGAAGAAAGCATCTCAGTCCAATCATTTAACAAAAAATGCAGATAGTTCTGGTTCTTAAGCACCACTTGCAGGGGCTGTAGTACAATCTAGAAACCTTGATCATATCTGACTGTGAGGGAACATATTTGCTGCAAACAAAGTGGGCATGCTAGGATTAAATGGATCATGAATGTTATTCGAGTTAGATCAGCTTATCAACAGGTTCTGTTGAACACAGAAAGCTGTAACATCACAGTAGCCAGCAACACTCTATGCAGAGGTCTGCTGTCCATGTTACAAAAGGAGGATGTTAAATGCCTGCAGGTGTGAATTGCAAAATTTGATCAGAAATTTTTGGATGAAAGTATCAGGAGTGATTTGACAAGCTGACTCTTTAAAAAAAAGAGGAGGCTACATGGTATTCTATTAGAGATTTAAACGTCATGAAAGGGATTTAATGGGATAGACACAGTGAAGATGTTTCCACTTGAGTGTGAATTCAGTACTCGGGGAAATAAATACAAGATGGTCACAATGGGGAAATTAGAATAAGCATCTTCACTCAGACAGAAAGTGGTTTGAATTAGTTGAGGGTACGTAGCTTAGATGTATTTCTAAGATAAATATGTATAAGGGAAAGGAACAGATTAATATGAGATTACATCCATGCAGAGCAGAAACATGGGCAAAATGATCTGTTTATGGGCTAGAAGTAGCACCTTTACCACAGATTGGTCACAATACTTGGGTAGTTTTTCATGTGCTAGCTGCCCAGACCTAATTATCCGAGAAACAAAAATAGAAATTGCTGGTAAAACCTTAGCAGGTCTGCTGTTCCTCCAACAATTTCTGTTTCTGTTTCAGATCTTCAGTTCTTAATTCAAAGACAATTAGATAAAACAATGTGACTTGCTAGACACTTTAGAGGCTAGGTAAGAGTCAATGTAGGACTGGAGTTGGATCTTGGTAAGACACAGGTAAAGATGGCAGGGGTGTTTCCTCTAAAGAACATTGGTGAACCAGGTCTGTATTTATCACACTCTCCCTGAAAGTTGCCATCCAAGTTAATTGGACTGGAGAGAAAGCAAATGGCGTGTTAGCTTTTATTGGTAGAGGGATTGAGTTTCGTAGCCATGAGGTCCTGCTGCAGCTATACTAAACTCTGGTGAGGCTGCACTTTGAGTATTGCAAACAGTTCTGGCCACCGCAATATAGGAAGGATATGGAAGCTTTGGAGACAGTTCAGAAGAGAGTTACTGGGGTATTTCCTGGTATGGAGAAAAGTCTTATGAAGAATGGCTGAGGGCCTTGAGGCTGTTTTTATTGTGGAGAAAAAAGTTGAGAGGTGACTTAATTGAGACATACAAGATAATCAGAGGATTAGATAGAGTGGACAGTGAGAGCCTTTTTCTTTGAATGTTGATGGCTAGCATGAGGGGACATAGTTTTAATTTGAGGGGTGATAAATATGGGACAGATGTCGGAGGTTCTTTACTTAGACACTAGTGGGGGCATGGAACGCACTGCCTGCAACAGTAGTAGACTCGCCAACTTTAAGGGTATTTAAACGGTCATTGGATAAACATATCGATGAAAATGGAAGGGTGTAGGATAGATGGGCTTCAGATTGGTTTCACAGGTCAGCTCAACATCGAGGGCTAAAGGGACTGTAATGTGCTGTAATGTTCTATGTTCTAATAGTAATGGTTGAGGTGACTGAACTCGGATTGCGTGGCAGATTTGTATCATCTTGATGACACTGCCACCAGCCACTATGCTGGAATTTGAACCCAACCCCACAGATTGACCTGAACCATTTCTCCAGTTACAACACCACTGAACCACCATCTCCTGTCCAATGAGATTATGTAGGTCCTGTTGACTGTATAAAGTAATTGCTGCAGCATGGACACCATAAAAGGTGACATCTGTTAATAATTTCCATTGAAATGAAATAACAACATTCTAAGTTGAAAAATGTCATGTCATAATTGGAATACTCTCCAAGTATTCCATTACAGCGTGGGCTTCCTCTGGGTGCTCAGGTTTCCTCCCACCATCTAAAGATGTGTAGGTTAGGTGAATTAGCCATGCTGAATTGCCTGTAGTGGTAGGTGCATTAGTCAGGGGTAAATGTAGGGGGTAGGGGAATGAGTCTGGGTGGGTTACTCTTCAGAGGGTCAGTGTGGATTCGTTGGGCCGAAGAGCCTGTTTCCATACTGTAGGGAATCTAATCTACAGCAAAGTGAGAAACATCCAATTTTTGCCATCTTTCCAACATGACCAATTGATCGCTTTATTTCTGAACACATTGTAATATCTACTGGGTGACTATAACTCAACAACTTTCTGTACTGATAGAAATGGAGGAAAGTTAGACGGATTCCTTTCCCAGTGTTGAAAAATGTGGCACTGGAAAAGCACAGCAGGTCAGGTAGCATCAGGAAGGGCTTATGCCTGAACTGTTGACTCTCCTGCTTTTCGGATGCTGCCTGACCTGCTGTGCATTTCCAGTGCCACATGTTTTGACTCTGATCTCCAGCATTTACTGCCCTCACTTTCTCCCAGATTCCTTTTCCAGTGTGTTCCAAGCTGCTTGGTTTTTCACAAACGCAGGAATGTCTCCCTCTTTGTCTTTTAGAAGTTCAATTGTGTCACTTCTCATGGGTTTCATAACTAGCATAAAATGCATTGAAGGAGGAGGCAGGAAATCAGGTTAATAATTCACAGCCTGTTCTTCTTCATGTTTAAGATGGCTCTGAAGATGAAGAACGTTAACAAACCAATGCAAGATAAGAGTAGAATATGATTTTTAGTCCGCTCATTGAGATTTCTGCACTGGATGTTCACATGGGGAATGTGTGTGAAGAAATCAGTACGTCCGACAGGATGTTCTCTCAGTGGCTGTGTGAAAATCTCTGACATGTGATTATAGCCAGATGCATGCAACTGGAAATGTTTAGCTCTTCATCATTAATCAGAGAGAGACAGAAACACTGAAGAGGTTCAATTCCTTAGCCAGTTTGCTGCAGGGATAAACAATAATGAAAAATAAAAACTGTATGTATTCTTAGGCTTCATGTCTACCAGAGCTCTTCTCGTTGGTGTCATCATTCCTTTTCCTACTTTTGCTTCCTCAGGTTTAGCTGGTTTGCAGTATGCAATGTGATGGAATTTGGTCAGTGGAACACTACTCCCAATGAGAAATCACAAATGTGCATCCATCCCACTCTCTCGCTTTCTCTCCATTTCTCATGCCATTACAAGGAAAATATTAATTGAGTGGGGGGAGGGTTTTTCTTGGTGGAACCTCTTTCAGGTAGCTTTGGGTGACTGGGAATGAGGATCCAGATCAAACAGGGGTATAACCATAATCTTTCTGTTCCAATGTCCTTGCCAATAAACATTAGGGATCAGAAAGGTGGCCTTTTTAAAAAATCAAATTTAAATTTCACATTTGATTTGGCTTTAAGGTTATTTTGTCCTTGTTCTAAAGAAAGATTTTAAGACTGAGGTGAGAAGCTGTCTAGTTGGAAAGCCACTAAAGAAAACAGCTTGTGAGGCTTCTTTTTTTATAAAAACGTGTTGAAACAATAGAAGCAGCCTGAATGGGTGGGATCAAACTCTTGCAGATCAAGGATTTTTAGTTTGCTTTCAGTAGTTGTTGCTGGGGCTCAGCAGGTTGGAAGGCAGTAAATCTCTACCAGCTGCTACACTCTCTCTCTGTCTGAGTTTTCTCTGGATGTTGTTCCTCCTGGGCTGCTGGAATTATATGTAAGACAATCTATTTTCTGAATTTGCTTTTTGTCCAGGGTTTGTTTATGAGATGTTATTATATTGGAACTGTTAATTAGTAATAGTTACTGTATCTATTGTCCCGTTAAATTTCCCAATATAATTAAGTTATTCCAATTCCTTCTTTCTTTTGCTGTATTTTAACTATAGTGAATGAATAAAGTGTGTTTTGCTTTAAATCTGGTAGTTTAACCAATCGAATTCTATCTGGAATGCAACATCTTACATTTACCTAAACATTACAATAAAAAAAAGCTGGAGTCTAAACTATTTTTTGAATAGCTTGAGGGAGTTTGGTCTGGTCTATAATATACTTACAAATTGTTCAGGTTTCATTGTCATCACACTAATCATCTGTGCATCATTGCTATTTATTGAGATGAGAGCGAAATATATTTGCAAGTTTCATTGGGGATGGAGTTATGGGGGACTTCAGGACGTCTTCTTTGCAGAAGGAGTAATGTTGGGTTTCATTGTCCAACTTAGGTGGAATTTTTGTATTCGTGCCCAGTGTTGTACTCAGTGTCTGTGGGGCATGGCTGAACTTCCAAGCTCAGCTGGGCTTCCCTTCTACAGATTGTTAATGCCATCTTTAAATCACCAGACCAGAGTACACTGAGATTATCACCTATCATTTACTTCATCTTGAAATTGAGACCATATTTTTAAAAAACAGGTTCATGCCAATGCATATTCGTGGCTTGCAAATGAAGTATGAACGCAGCAGAGTACAGCTCGATCTCAAAGACTCTGCTGAGACATCACTGACTGGTCATTACATTCCAATCTGCTGTAGGGAAATTAAAATTTCCGATCCTGCTGAATTCCATGATATTTTTCCAGTCCTTGCTGGTTCCAACAAATCCAACATCTTCCCTCCTCATTCTCAATGGACCCTGCATACATTGGCTGTATAATGACCAGTAGATCATATCAATTTGTAACTCTAGGGACAATCCTGGCACAGAGTATTCTGCAGTTGTAGATGTTTTCTAGCCTACTTGTTCAGGGGTGTTGATACACACCTCTCTGGAACAGGCGGGATTTGAACTTCTGAATTCATGTGCTGCCCTCAGTTCAGTTCATATCAGCTAAGGTCACACGTCATTCATTTGTGGTGGACAAGAATGAAATATATCTTTTTACAGTCATCACTGTTTACTACTCCAATCAAAGGTTGTTTTACAGCTCCAGGCAACAACTGAAACAATTATTAATAAATAAATAAATGGCTGTGATTTAAAACATAGGGTTTACAATTTGTATTAATAAGAAAGGACTTGAGATTCGAAATGTTAGCACTGTTTTTTCCTCTCCAAGATGCTGCCAGAATTGATGAGTTTCTCCAGTATTCTCAGTTTTTCTTGTTTTCAGATCTCCAACGTCCACAATTCTGAGGAAGGGTCACCAAACATGAAATGTTAACTTTGGTTTCTCTCCACAGATACTGCCAGACCTGCTGAGCTTTTCCAGCAATTTCTGTTTTTGTTTCTGATTTACAGCATCCGCAGTTCTTTGGGTTTTGATCTGTAGTCCTTTGTTTGATTGTAAGGTTTCCATTTCTATTCAGTCCGTGTGCACACAGCAAAACATTGCACAGCACTGTTGAATATGTTGTCTGTTGTAAGATAGGAAAAGTGGCAGCTAATTATGCACAGCGATGAGTCAGCGATGTGATAATGAACAGATCGTCTGTTTCTCATGATGTTGATTGAGGGAAAAATATTGACCAGAACAATTAAGATAATTGGCCTTTTCTTCAGAATAATGTCGGGGGACCTTTTTGTGTCCACTTGAAAGAGCAGGCTCAGTTTAACATGTCATTCAGTTGGCAGCACTTCCAACACAGGAGTGTGTGTCCAGATACTAGAGCTCAGGTTCTGGAAGGAGATCTGAACCTACACATTTCTGACTCAGAGGCAAGAGCTATCAAGTGAGCCATGCTTCACACCTACACAAAGCCATCACACATAAAGCAGCGACAGCCATTACAATCATTTTTCACACTGATCGCAAAGATAGCTCTCTCACTAATGCTGCAGTGCAGAAGGAAGCCATTTATCGTGCCATGCCTGTGTCAATGTTAAACTGTTCACCATTTCTTTTCTCCTTTAGCTATAGTTAGCAGCATGAAACCAATCCAGTCGCATTTGCTTGCAGTCTAATGTAATAGAAGGGTTAGTCCCAAATGCATTAATGTCGATATAAATAATTCACTTTGGAGCACTTCAGAAAATAGTAACCTGGAAATTGCAGTTCCAATGTTTCCAGATGAACTCTTAACAACATTTGCACAGCCTTCCTCTACCAAGCATATTGATTCAAATGCGTGAGTTTTCAATTAGTGCCTCAGCTGAAATAATATATGAAAGAACATTATATAAAGATACTAAACTTTCACCTGTGAATACTGTTGGATATAGCTTCTTGCATTATATTTCAGTGAAAGGGTTTTGTGGTTTTAAATGAAGAACACTACTGATGACAAAACTATTGGTTTATCATGCAAACACCAAATGTTCATCAGGAACATTATTTATAATTTAATTTTAACATGAAACTAAGTAGCAATCCTGATTACTGCCACTTCCCATTAATTTCTACAGAATTAAGGAGACAGCAGCTTTCTGTCTTTATCCATCGCTGGCTACACGTTGTCGATGGAGAGACACAAAAGGTAAAATCTTACAGAGGTCTGAATGATGAGCACAATATGTGGCAGAATCATGTGAGAATTCCACGAAGGTTTACCTCGAATTCAGAAACAACTCATTGCATCCTCTTTGAAGGATCTGGCTGTCCATGCAAGATTCTCACTAGGAAGCACTGAGGTGTTTATTAGTGGGGATTCTTGTCTGTCAATGACCTTATTAACTGCAGATATTCCCTCATTTCTGCGGTGCTTCCTAACCTAACATTGCCATGAGCAGATGGGATTCAGAGTGGATACTGAGCAACTTCAGCTCTCTGCCGTCTGCCCAAAGTCTCTGTGTTGCTCACCGCATTACATAGTCTCAGGGCATGGTCCACAAGTACCAACTGTACTCAACCCTCATCCACACACATTGGTATCTGATACTGGCCAATCCCTCATGAGTTTGGTGACACTCCTCCAATCCACTTGCAGGATGACCATAAGACATAGGAGCAGATCTAGGCCATTCAGCCCATCTATACTGCTTCACCATTCAATCATGGCTGATATGTTTCTCAACCCCATTCTTCTGCCTTCTCTCCATAACCCTTGATCCCCTTACTAATCAAGACCCAAGTCCTATCGTTACAAAGGTGTGGGAGTACTTTAAGAGAGTTAAAAGCAGCAGACCTACAGGACACAGCACCAAGTTTTCTCAATAAGGCAACAACATAGCACTCAGTCGAACAACTTGATTAGCTAGTTGCCTGGAGACAAAAACAGATTCAAATTCGGCCAATCAGTTTAAATTATACCCCGAAAAAGTCAAATTCCAATGCAGTTTGAATTGAGTATATTGACAATCTTAAAAGCCAATGACACAATCTGACACTTTGTGTGTATAAGACCAGGTAAAATTGAACAGTTGAGAGGAGAACTGATAAGCTCAGCATGATACTTTCTTAAAAGTATCTCTCTGATCAGTAACCTGTGCCGAAGAAATTCCTAGGAAGAAGTAAAAAAGACCCAGGAAGATCTGAATAGAAGCACAAAGGCTGCCTGGTTTTGAGATAAGAAGTGTGGTTTTGAAAATTTTAATTGGTAGTTTTATCAGACTAGAATTCTGCAATGGAAGGTAAGAGATAGGTTAGAGGAAGAAATTGTAAATTGCGGTGAGTTAATTATTCTCTGTTATGATTTAAGAAGTAAAGTTGTTAATTTTTACTTTGAATAGTTCTTGGCCACTCGGACCTTTAACAGATTACTCCATAGGATTAATCTTTTCTGTGTTGCTGGTTTTAAATTAAGCAGGAGGGTTTGCTCAATGACTGGGTAAAGGATATTCCTAAGGTGGTTCTCAGGGTACAGTGGAAGAGTTGATGTGGAAAATATGAACAAAAGCTTTTCATATTTCAGAGAGAGTGAAGTTTATCTTCCATTTAAATATATAATTAATGCCACTCATCACAGAACTTGACTGTATTTCATTCAATTGCCAGGATGCCACTTAACACATTCCCATGTAATTTCTGCAAAATGATTAGTTTAATAAATACATCAAAACAGGAGATAATGGATTTTATGTGTACTATCAGAAGGAAATTAAGCCCCTCAGAAATGATTGCCTCACTAGTTGTTTGCAATAAACCACACAGTTCCCACAGCGAAAAGTGAGTTTAGTAAGGGCAGGTTTGACATGATTATAAAGCAAAATGGAAAAGAAGCCACTTATGTTTGAGATCTGAAATTAACTCAAAAATTCCTTAAGGCACTCAAGAGGTAAGAAAGCATCTTTGTAGAGAGAAAGGTAGGTTAACATGTCGACACAATAATCTGACATTTCAGGTCAAGACAGATTAAGTCAAAATATCATTTATCTGAAACATTAACCCTGCTTTCCTCTATCTACTGTTTAGCCTGCTGAATGTGCCATCTATGAAACAGAGCTTGTGGCAAAATAATGTAAGCAAATAAAATGATAAACAATTATGTGTGTTAATATCTGGTATTGCTAAGTGCTATGAAGGTGGCATTTAACTTGAGTTTGTATGAAAACAAAAGCAGAAATTGCTGGGAAACTCAGCTGGTCTGGTAGCATCTATGGAGAGAAAGCAGTGTCAACATTTGGAGTCAAGTGACTCTTCACCAAAGTTGATTATAGCTGGGCACAGGTGCTATTAATGCTGAAGGCAGGGTTTGGGAGATGGGGGAAAGAGAGGTGAACAGATGAGACAAAACCCAGAGCGGGAGAGATATGGAAGGGTGGATGTGGGTACAATTACAATATTTAAAAGACATTTAGATAGATACATGAAGAGTAAAGGTGTGGAGGAATATGGGCCAGGAGCAGGCAGGTAGCACTAGCTCAGTTTGAGATTGTTTAGCATGGGCTGGTTGGACTGAAGGATTGGTGCCTGTGCTGTAAGATTCGATGACTCTCTGAGTTTAAGCTGAAAGCAATCTATGTCATGACAGCACTGCAGCATAACCTGCCCATTCTCTCGCACTCTCAGCTCTCATTATCACTGATTCAGTTTCTCTTCTGTCCTGGCCTGTTACCATTAATCCCCTCGTCTTCTGACCCCTTTCATATCTTTGTATCACTGGGCTGTCTTCACCCACCCATTCACCACTTCCCTCCACCACCAACCTCATTTTCAGCATAAGTATCACCTTTCCCTAGCTATTTTCAATTCTGAAGAAGAGTCACTGGACTCCTCACAGATGGTGACAGACCTGCAGAGTTTCACCAGCAATTTCTGTTTTTTGTTGTTTCGATCTCCAGAACCTGTAGTTCTTTGTTTTAATTGTGCGTTTGAAGGGTTATGGAGATACCTGGACATCCTTTGTTTAAGGAGTTCAATGAAAGGACAGTGTTATTTTAAAACAAGATATATCTAAGTAGTCATATTTCTTGCAATAACTATTTATTTTCTGGAGGTCAACTTTATGACAATCAGGTTCCAGATATTGGATATTGTTTGATGTAATTAAGGAGAATATTTCTCAGAGAAAGCAGTTTCCCAATTCAATTATCTCGATACAGCATGGACACTAACCCTTTGATCTAATGGTCCATGCAGACTAATGTAAACTAGTCCCACCTGCTTACACTAGGCCCATATCCCTTCAAAACCTTATGAACTTAACCAATTGTTTTTTAAATGTTGTAACTGTACCTGCATCCACCACATACTCTGGCAGCTTATTCCACAGACGAACCACACTCTGTATTAAAAAGTTGCCCCTCACGTCCTTTAATTTTTTTTTCCTCTCATCTTAAAAATATGCCCTCGAGTTTGAACTTACCTATGCTAAGGAAAAGACTCTTGTTCCTCACCTTCTCTATGCCCCTCATGATTTGTGTAATCCTCAATCAGGTCACCCTCCACCTCCACACTCCAGTGAGAAAAGTCCCAGTCTTTCCAGTCTATTTTTTTATATCTCAAACCTTCCAATCCCAGCAACAGCCTGGGAACTCTTTTCTGAACCCTCTCCACTTTAATAGTACCCTCCCCAGTACGGGGGAATGACCAGAACTCTCACTGTTCTTGCAACCAGATCTTGGTAAAGAAATAGGGATCACTATAACAATCTTTAAAACACAAAAATTATAATCTTTGATGTGTTCAGTCGTAAAAAATAACAGAAGTTGTCAGCACGTTTTCACATCAACAATATTTTACTGTTACTGTTCTTATTGCTAATACAATGAGCTTTTGATATATTATGCAAATATAAATCTACCACTGCAGAAAAATGATCTTACAGCATTTAGATTTATTTCACAAATCACACAATTGTTATTTTATGAAGCTCCTGAATTCTAGTAAGTTATTTATGACCCTCTTTCCCATTCTTGGGTATGATACTACGACAGTTACAATTCATCAAAATGGTTTTAAGATGTTACCACCCAACAATGTCAATAACTAATGGAATGTGTGAAGTATAAACAAACTCAAACCTCCTAAAACCTGAAAGAGCTGCAGATGATGAAAATCAGAAGCAATAAAATAGAAATTGCTGGAAAAGCTCAGTAGGTCTGGCAGCATCATATGGAGAGAAGTCAAAGTTAACATTTTGGATTGAAACTGCCAGACCTGCTCAGCTTTTCCAATAGTTTATGATTTTCGTTTCAACTTTTTTTTCTGGCTTTCTGCACCTGTAACGTGAGGATAAATATGAATTATTTCCTTGTAAAATTGATTTTAAAATATTCTAATATCTGGTGACGAACCTATGCAGTGTGATATCTGCAGACATGTTGTAACTGCTTTAGCATGAGAAACCTCAGAAAAAGTTTGGTGATATTCCTTGAATAACTATAACTGCTTAGATTCCCTATGACGATCACATCAGATCTTCAATCTTTGTTTTTGTGCACCAGAATGTCAGATTGATAGCTATCCAAATATTTCAAGACTTAGCATTTCTCCCTTCAAAACTATGCCATTTTGGCCAAAAGTTATTTTGTTTAGCATGAATCTCTGCAAGGAGAATCTTTGAGGTGTGTGTGTGTGAAAATTTTATAATATCAAGAGGAATAAACATTTACTATTTTATTATTTTACTTTGAAAATATTTATATTATTTTAACCAGTTTTACATCTTCATGGGCCAGGTTTTGATTTATAATAAATCATTAATTGTTGGGCTTTATTAAAGAAACCTGGTTGATGGACCATTTTAAGTTTAATACAGGAGAGACAGACAATTGGCCATATTAGGAACCTAATAAAACAATCAAATTTATGCTGTGACCTCCAGAGCATGGAACTAGAGAGAGGTGATGCTGTCTCAGTCATAACATTAACTTTCCTTTACTCATTGAAGTTATTGAAAAGCATAAAACAAAGAGAGCCTGCCTATGAAAATAATTATGATACTAACCCTGGATATTCCATTGTGCTAAGATAAATGGATTCAGTTGCTTGAAATTTGACGCAGGTTTGTTTCAGTTTTGAACAGTTAATCTAGAGTCTGTAAGGAATTGTGTGTTGTGTGTCGTTTATCTGCAAACAGGAATTACAAATCAGTTGTACCATTTCCATTGAGGGCATGATGAGAGAGCAGAAATCATCAAAATCTCTGACCTCTATTTGATTTTGTGAGCAACTCTTTCATCTTTGCTTTCCACGAGTTAGATTTCTTTTTGCTCCCTATGGTCTTCATTTAGTTTCCTATCATCATCCTTGAGTCTTTCAGAACATCTACTCTCCTTACTGTCTTTTTCAAGAGCCCTGCTATTTTGTTTCCCGATCTTACCGACCAGATTCAATTTGAAATTCAATATTACACTTCCCGAGCTTTGCAAAATGTATTAAAACCTCAACTATGAGCGCATGAATTGTGAAGCAACCGTAAGATAACTTATTCCCACCAATAGTATCCTGTAAAAATTCAAGTTCAAATCTCGAGGACAAAATTAAACAAAATTTGACCAAAATGTAATCAATAGTCTGTGTTAAATGAGAAAGTGTTTCTACACAGCAATGATGTAAGCTGCTAGCACATGGACAATGTGCACTTTCATACATTGTGCAATATCAGATATAATGTTCCTCACCTTACACTTAACTGTGTGACTCCCTGAGAAAAGTATAGAACAGGAAATAACCCAGGTTAGATTAGATTATTAGATTAGATTAGATTTACAGTGTGGAAACAGGCCCTTCGGCCCAACAAGTCCACACCGACCCGCCGAAGCGAAACCCACCCATACCCCTACATTACCCCTTACCTAACACTACGGGCAATTTAGCATGGCCAATTCACCTGACCCGCACATCTTTGGACTGTGGGAGGAAACCGGAGCACCCGGAGGAAACCCACGCAGACACGGGGAGAACGTGCAAACTCCACACAGTCAGTCGCCTGAGTCGGGAATTGAACCCGGGTCTTCAGGCGCTGTGAGGCAGCAGTGCTAACCACTGTGCCACCGTGCCGCCCATCTGTGGAGAGAAATCAGAGTTAAAGCTTTAGATCCAGTGACCTTTCTTCAGAAATGATGACACTGCGATTAAGCATAGATTTTATGCAGTATATAGGGAGAGGGGAGGCAGAAGTTTGGGGATAAAGTTAAAAAATTTCCCTCCAACCACAGAGGTGATCATAAATAGCCCAGGAAATCACACTGGCTCTCATACGTTTTGACATATTTCACCAGAGATGATCTAAGGTTAAGCCAAGAGTAGGATGGCTCCTTTTCCAAAGGAAACACAGTTACAGGGCTTTGGGAGAGAGAGAGAGACTAACTGGAAGCGTTTTCAGTGTGGTGATACAATCACAGTTTGCGAAATGACCTCTTTCTGTGCTGTCTCTTTCCATAACTCAATGAAGGAATTATTACAAATTGTTATCCAGTTGTGAATGAATTACTGTGTAGTGCTTCTCTTAATTTGAAATCTAATTTGCATAGAACTCTTCAAATGGTTGAAGGAGTGCTATTAAAGAGAAGAGAGCTGCAGGCCAGACAGACTGTGTGGAAGTGCAGATGTGCAATGTGAGCCTGTCACTGATAATGAAAGGCAAAATTAAAACTGGTTTTGCAGTCTGCAGAAATTAAAGAAAAGGTTAAAAAGTATTCATATATTTTGTGTTAATTATATTTCTCCTATTCAAACCACAAACAAGTAATTTTGGTTTCAGCGCCAGATGGATATTATTCATTATTATCATGTATCTCATAACAAACAAAAAAGTGAAAATGCAAAAATTTTTACAGATATATATTAATAATTATAAAGTGCAATGTCTAATTCAATACATCTTGACATTCTTTAGAAATGCCAAGGGTTAGCATTTGTCTATATTTGAATTGCTGCCATCAAGGTCCTGAACTATAAACATTATCAATGTTGCACTTGATACAGCTTCAAAATACAGTTGATATGTAAATCTGTTTAGATTTTTAACAATCCATAAACACGTCTGTTAAAGACCTGTGCCGATCCACTATCACTCCAACTGGACATTCTGATATTTAACCTTTACACTTGGAAAAAGGGACACAAGACCCCCGAAACAGCTCAGTGAGTCAGCATGTATCTGTTGTGGTAAAGAACTACACAGATCCTGGCCCTATCACTGGTCTGCGTACTGTTATCTGACCTCTCAGTGATGGAAAATGGCGATGTTATAATAACCGCAGGGAACTCAAAAATTATAACTGAAACAGACTGGCAAACATCCATCATCTTTCCTATTTCAGAATGTTCCAAAGGAACTTACAATCAATGAACCAGATTTTAAAGAGGACCCACATGGGACTCTGAATGCTAACTGTTTCTCTCTTCACAGATGTTGACAGACCTGCTGAGTTCCCGCAATTTTTATTTCCCATCTCTGACATATGCTATTTTTTTGTTACAGGTTCAGTTCGTTTGGATTGCAAAACTGTTTCAAGTTAGGAAATGCTGGAAGCTAATTTATGCACAGTAAGGTCCCACAAACAATGAAATTCTGACTAAATCATAAGTTTTCCACAAAAAAGCTGGTGTTTATTGAGGGATAATTATCCCCGAGGACACATGGGGTCAAATCCCTTGCTCTTCTCCAAAATAATACATTTGCTCCTGACAGCCATCTGAAATCTCAGCCCCTCTCTCACTCCCGCATTCCCTCATGACCACACTGTTCCTCATCTGACTTCCTCACTACAACGTCAGCCAAGAATTTTATCTTCAAGTCCATGATATGGCATCAACATGAATCCCTTCAGTGTGGCCCATCAAATCCACACTGACCCTCCAAACAGCATCTGACACAGTCCCATCCCCATCCCATCCCTGAAACCCTCCATTTCCCATGGCTAATCCACCAAACCTGCACATGTTTGGATTGTGGGAGGGAATCAGAACACCCGGAGGAAACCTATGTAGACACAGGGAGAACGTCCAAACTTCACATAAATGGCTGACTGAGGGTGGAATCAAACCTGTGTCCCTTGCTTTGTGAGACAGCAGTGCCAACAACTGAGCCACCATATTCACCTTTGGACCCTCAAGCCAGAGTATTAACAACTGAGTCATGGTTGAACAAGATGAAGGAAATTGATGGACAGTCCAATTCTTGGCAGTTAGTGCTCCAGAGATTCCAGGTGAGGAGAAGATGGGGCCTAACACTGACTAGCACAGGTGATTCTGTTGGCTGTACTGGGTGTGGTCCGTTGAGGAAATTCTGATCGGCCTTTTTCACCTTTGCACCAGCCAGCCTGAAGTACTGGTTCAGGAAAGTTTACAGAAACAAAAACAGAAAATTCTGGAAAAAGCTCAGTCGGTCTGCCAGCAACTTCTTCAGAACAATTCTGAGGAACGGTCACTGGACTCGAAATGGTAGCTCTGCTTTCTCTCCCCAGATGCTGCCAGACCTGCTGAGCTTTTCCAGCAATTTCTGTTTTTGTTTCTGATTTACAGCATCTGCAGTTCTTTTAGATTTTCCTGAGGTAAGGTTACAGACTGATCGAACATTAAGCTGATGTCAAACTGTGTCGGAGTCTGGTCATCAATCACTGTTTTTGGGACAGGAAGGAAGGAAAGCAGAAGAGAAGAGGTGGAAGAAGAATGAGTCTATAGTGAACAACCAGCCTCCACACAAAATTAGAGAATTCTGTGTAATGCAGACAGAATTGGAGGTCCTCCATGACAAGTTTAGGGGCATTTCATCAGGTAGGAGGGAGACAAGTGGTAACCTCAACATTTTCTCTGATGTTTTCCAGACGATAGAAGGCAACCTTCCTGAGCCACTACCCGCTGAGACCCTTAAATGGACAACTAATGCCCAGTGAAAAAACACCACAGGGATTAACCCAGCATGACAAGCACACCCTGGTAGGTTTGTCTAGGGACTTCCAGGAGCCAATAAAAGTCTCCATCCTTTCCTTACTGCTGACCACTCCTCAAACCACCCTCCTACCTCCCCTCCCCTATGATCCCTAGCCATTGCTCATCTGTGCCTGGGTGGGTACGTTGTGGGTGTTGATCCAGCAGAAAGCATCTCCTGTCCTTGACACAGCTCTTCTCTTGACAGATTGGCAGTCCTCATCAGCCAGGGCTTCACCCTCACTGGGATACTTGAACCCTGACACTGGCCTTTTCAATGTCTGAGTGTCACACGATGTGGTGGGTCTTCCCGAAAAGTGGTGGCTTTGGGGTCTCACTGATTTACAGCCAATCACGGAGACCCTCCCTATCAGCCCCACGAGATTTCAGCAGTGCATCATCAAAACAGTGGTTGAGAATACTTCTACAGAAAATATGTGATGGCAGGTAGCTCAAACTTCAAGTAAACCATGAGCATTAGATGCGAATTTCTGATTAAAGCCGAAGAAAAAAATTGAACAATCAGCAAATAGAGCAGGGACATGGAATTGGAGAAGATTAAGAGAGTGAAACGTAGTGGGCCAAATATTCTTCCACTGCACCTACACTCCATATGATCAGTGTAGACCAGAAAACAAATAAAACACATATGAAGGATTTCTGAACAACTCTAATTCTCAAACTATTAAATCAGCAAAGCATACAGAATCAGGGTCAAACTTCCATCAATGTGGAGTATAAAGTATTGGGAACATCACTGCAAGTCCAGAGTAAACTCACTCCCAAATCGACCCGTGTAATGGAATAATTTGCTGGATTATCTTACTGGGTACACACAAACACAAGCATGAAAGACTAGACCCAAGTATCAACCAGTATTTCACAGCACTCATTGCTTAAAACTCTCTCAAACTGCTGAGTTTAACAAAGAACTTGACAATGTTTAATCCACTCACTGAGAGGACAGTGAAGGAGTTGGTGAGTGAGATATTTTTAAAAAAAGCCACTTGCCTACACATGGCTGGTAAAAACATCTGGATTTCCTTTAAGTGCCAAGATGATATAAGCACTGAAGCTAATGGCATTTTCTTCAAATGCAGGAGCAAGCAAACTCGTAAATCCAATTTAAAAAAACACAAACAAAAATTAAAGCAAGGAAAATTCATTTAGAATGAACACTCAAGAATAGAACAAGGAAATCCGCAGCTAAGAGTGAGAGCAGCCCAGCAGAAGTGCCCCCATGAGTGAGACAAGTGAGTGTGATTGATGAATGAATGGTGATTCCTGCTGGAATCTGTTCTGTACCATTGGATATAGATCAAGTTCTCTGTGTGAAGAAGGTGGTGAGTGCGTTCAAGATAATTGCTTATATCTAATGAACAGATCTACATTCCAGAAGAAAAAGAACCCCAAAAATATTAATAGGAAAATAGTATCAAGAGTAGGCCATTCAGCCCATCAAGCATGGTCCACCATTCAGTAAGACCATTGTTGATTCTAGATAATAACCTTTAGCCCATATCCCTAAATAGAGTTGGAGAACAACAACACAGATTTAAAATTAACAATTGATGCACCAGCAATTGTTATTTGCAGAAGCAAGTGTGGAAGTTCTCCCATTCAGTATTTATCTAATGCTTCTCTAATTACAATCCTCAATGATTGGTGGTGACATCACCTGGCCCTAGACTCCCCAGTTAGCAGAACTAGTTTCTCTCCATCTATCCAGTAAGGTCCCCTCAATATCTTCAAAACATTAATCAAATCACTCTGAAATCTAGAGTTTGCAAAAGTAGTTTGTGAAATCTTTCCATGTAATTTATCCAGGAATCATTCCAGTAGGTCTACATTGCACTTGCTGCAAGATCAATATATTCTCTCTAGGATGAACCCTAACTGGAGCCTTTACACAAGTGTGCATTGAAACCTCTTGAATTCTAGTCCTTGAGATTAAATTTTCAACATTTCAGTTGCAATGCAATGATCTACATTTGCTTTTGGCAATAATGGTGTGACCAACACAATGGCTCCTGTGTTGAGAGAACATAGGAAGTATACAGACAGGGCATCTGCCATGTTTCAGCCTCCCTCTGTTAAATCTCTGCTGTGTAAACTATGGCATGAGGATTTGTTCCTGAGACAGGGACACAGTCTGGAAAGTCCCCAGCCCCTTGAAAATGATGCTGGAATGCATGCCCTGGACAGCCAGAGAGTTTTGTTCTTGCTGTGGGATGGGTGAGCAGACAGGCAATTGTAGAAGAGTTTGGAAGCATCCTCAGCAGCTAGTGAGTATGGGGGCAGGCACTGGGAAAGGCCCATCTCTGTACTTTACTTTTGCTTCTCACAAAAACAAAAAGCCATTAAAAACAAACAAAAAGTCCTCTAGCACTCAACATTCACACCTCCAGATCTTCCCTCATTCACCTCTGCTTCCCATGGTCAACACGTCATGGCTACACACCTAAATCAGACCCCTCGACACCCCTCAAGGCCCATTGCATATTACTTTAAAGAGTAATTGACTGAATACGGTCAAATACGGTCATCTACTAATACCACTTCAAAATACTCACCTATTTTCCAAAATAGATTTCTTGTCCTCCCAGTTGAAGTCAGATGCTCAACAATGTGGGAGATGGAAGAGCAATCGTAAATCATGTCATGATCTATCACCATCCTAAAGTCAGAAAGTTAAAAAGCGCACAACACCAGGTTATAGTCCAACAGGCTTATTTGAAGGCATGAGCTTTCAGGGTGCTGCTCCTTCACCGGGTGGTTCTGGAACAAAATCATACAACACAGACTTTATAGCAAC
Organism: Hemiscyllium ocellatum; assembly: GCF_020745735.1. Classification (NCBI taxonomy): domain Eukaryota; kingdom Metazoa; phylum Chordata; class Chondrichthyes; order Orectolobiformes; family Hemiscylliidae; genus Hemiscyllium; species Hemiscyllium ocellatum. The sequence continues at coordinate 45,300,950 of NC_083434.1, read as the reverse complement.
AGCATTGCAATGTCATGGAATGTAATATTAAATAAATTTATCTTGATTCTGTCATCTTTTAGAATGATCATGTTTGTTTTGGTTCCTTCATATGTGACTGAAATATTTGTATCATTGATAGGTGAGGTGCTGGAAGATTGGAGGTTAGCTAATGTAGTGCCACTGTTTAAGAAAGGGGGTAAGGACAAGCCAGGAAACAATAGACCAGTGAGCCTGAGGTCAATGGTGGGCAAGTTGTTGGAGGGAATCCTGAGGGACAGGTTTACATGTATTTGGAAAGGCAAGGACTGATTAGGGATAGTCAACATGGCCTGGTGCAGGGGAAATCATGTCTCACAAACTTTCCTGAAGAAGGGCTCATGCCCGAAACGTCGATTCTCCTGCTCCTTGGATGCTACCTGACCTGCTGCGCTTTTCCAGCAACACATTTTCAGCTCTGATCTCCAGCATCTGCAGTCCTCACTTTCTCCCAGCAAAGATGGTTACCTCAGATTAGAACAGGATCTGGACCAGATGGACTAATAGGCTGAGAAATGGCAGATGGAGTTTAATTCAGATGAATGTGAGATGCTGCATTTTGAGAAATTAAACCTTAGCATGCTTTATACACTTAATGGTAAGGTCCTAGGGAGTGTTATTGAACAAAGAGATCTTGGAGTGCAGGTTCATGCACCTTGAAAGCAGAGTCGCAGGTAGATAGGATAGTGAAGAAAGGGTTTGGTATGCTTTCCTTTATTGGTCAGAGTATTGAGTACAGGAGTTAGGAGGTCATGTTGAGGCTGTACAGGATATTGGTTAGGCCACTGTTGGAATATTGTGAACAATTCTAGTCTCTTTCCTATTGGAAAGATGCTGTGAAACCTGAAAGGGTTCAGAAAAGATTCACAAGGATATTGCCAGGGTTGGAGGACTTGAGCTATAGCTAGAGGCTGTACAGGCTGGGGCTGTTTTCCCTGGAGTGTCGGAGGCTGAGGGGTGACCTTATAGAGGTTTACAAAATCATGAGGGGCATGGATAGGGTAAATAGACAAAGTCTTTTATCTGGGTTGTGGGAGTCCAGAACTAGAGGGTTTAAGGTGAGAGGGGAAAGATATAAAAGAGACCTAAGGGGCAAATTTTTCACACAGAGGGTGGTACGAGTATGAAATAAACTGCCAGAGGAAATGATTTAGGCTAGTACAATTGCAACATTTAAAAGGCATTTGGATGGGTATATGAATAGGAAGGGCTTGGAAGGATATGGGCCGGGTGCTGGCAGATAGGACTAGGTTGGGTTGGGATATCTGGTCAGCATGGACAGGTTGGACTGCAGGGTCTGTTTCCATGCTGGACAGCTCTATGGCTCTATGTCAATCCCAAAACCATTTTAAAGTTACATTTTCAAGATATCTTTTAACAATAGGTGCCATCTCAGCTCAGATAATGCATTGAAGATGTGAAGATAAAGTCTGTCTGGGTCCCAGTGTTCGGTCAGACTGATTCTACTTCTAAAGTGGGATTTACAGAATTTTATATGGATTTATGCAGTTTTTGAGCAAAATAAAATGTAATTCTGCAAGTACAAATTCACCCCACAAACTAATATGAATGTGTGTGCTGGGGAGACCGAGTGACTGTGTGCATGATGGTGTGACTGTTGGGGGGTGTGTCTGTGAGAGAGTGTAAGTATATATGTGAGTGAAATGCGATATAAGTCTTTTAGGGTGTGTGTGTCTGTGTGTGAGTGGGGGGGGGGGGGGGAGTGTTTGGTTGAGCATGTGAGAGAAAGCTTGTGTATGAGAGAGGGTCTGTGTGTGCACGCATGCGCGAGTGCACGTGCACTTGTGTGCTGTGTGGTAGAGTGTATAGTGCAGTGGGGTCATCTGTAGTGTGACATGAACCCAAGGTCCCAGTTGAGGACATCCCCATGGGTCCGAATTTGGCAATCAGGTATCAAACTTAGCTATAAAGTCACACACGCACACACACACTCTTACGGACCCACAGACCCACACACCCACATAGACCCTCTCTCATACACAAGCTCTCTCATATACTCGCACATACACACCCACACTCAGACACATGCACACACTCACTTGGTCTCCCCAGCACACACATACATATCTGTTGTGGTTCTGTTCGCCGAGCTGGAAGTTTTTGTTGCAAACGTTTCGTCCCCTGGCTAGGCGACATCATCAGTGCTCTGGAGCCTCCTGCGAAGCGCTTCTTTGATGTTTCTTCCGGTATTTATAGTGGTCTGTCCTTGCCGCTTCCGGGTGTCAGTTTCAGCTGTCCGCTGTAGTGGTTGGTATATTGGGTCCAGGTCGATGTGTTTGTTGATGGAGTTTGTGGATGAATGCCATGCATCTAGGAATTCCCTGGCTGTTCTCTGTCTGGCTTGCCCTATGATAGTGGTGTTGTCCCAGTCGAATTCATGTTGCTTGTTGTCTGCGTGTGTGGCTACTAGGGATAGCTGGTCGTGTCGTTTCGTGGCTAGTTGATGTTCATGTATGTGGATTGTTAGCTGTCTTCCTGTTTGTCCTATGTAGTGTTTTGTGCAGTCCTTGCATGGTATTTTGTAAACTACATTAGTTTTGCTCACGTTGGGTATCGGGTCCTTCGTTCTAGTGAGTTGTTGTCTGAGCGTGGCTGTTGGTTTGTGTGCCGTTATGAGTCCTAAGGGTCGCAGTAGTCTGGCTGTCAGTTCTGAAACGCTCCTGATGTATGGTAGTGTGGCTAATCCTTTTGGTTGTGGCATGTCCTCGTTCCGTGGTCTGTCTCTTAGGCATCTGTTGATAAAGTTGCGCAGGTATCCGTTTTTGGCGAATACCTTGTATAGGTGTTCCTCTTCCTCTTTTTGCAGTTCTGGTGTGGGAAAACACTACTATCATAGGGCAAGCCAGACAGAGAACAGCCAGGGAATTCCTACAGGCATGGCATTCATCCACAAACTCCATCAACAAACACATCGACCTGGACCCAATATACCAACCACTACAGCGAACAGCTGAAACTGACACCTGGAAGCGGCAAGGACAGACCACTATAAATACCGGAAGAAACATCAAAGAAGCGCTTCGCAGGAGGCTCCAGAGCACTGATGATGTCGCCTAGCCAGGGGACGAAACGTTTGCAACAAAAACTTCCAGCTCGGCGAACAGAACCACAACAACGAGCACCCGAGCTACAAATCTTCGCACAAACCTTGAACATACTTTTCTGTTTGTGGGGTGAATTTGTACTTGCAGAATTACACTTTATTTTGCTCAAAAACTGCATAAATCCATATAAAATTCTGTAAATCCCACTTTAGAAGTAGAATCAGTTTGACCTAACATTGGGACCCAGACAGACTTTAACTTCACACTTTCAATGCATTTTCTGAGCTGAGATGGTACCTATTGTTAAAAGCTATCTTGAGAATGTAACTTTAAAAACATTCTAAGATTTACATATGAAGGAACCAAAAATAACATGATCATTATAAAAGATGAAAGACTCAAGTTAAATTTGTTTAATATTACATTCCACGACACTGCAATCCTGTTACTATACAGTCTGTGTTGTATGATTCTGCTGCGCAACTACCTACAGAAGAAGCAACGCTCTGAAAGCTAGTGTCTCCAAATAAACCTGTTGGACTATAACCTGCTATTTCTGATTTTTATCTTTGTCTAGCCCAGTCCAACACTGGGATCTCCAAATCATCCTAAAGCCTGCATCTTCCACAATCTAAATCACACAAACTGACACAAACATCCAGCAATAGTGGATATCAAAGGAATAATGAAATCATATGTTTTCACATTATACAATGGTTTATCACCACGGAAATCAGATTGAAAATTGTGACACTTATCTGCAGAATCCCTGTAAATTGCCCAAGATAATTGTTTTACTCTGGATTCTTGTTCATTACCAAATCAGTGCATTCCAATGTTTTCTGCTTTTATTACTCCATGCCTAATCTATGCAATTACATCTCGGTTGCAGCGTGGTTGGAATCAAGTGAATATTTTGCTGTTTACTTTGATCCCGTGATTTTTGCTCCTTTTGAGAGTCAGTGAAATATTAGTTCTTGTTTGATTCAATCTGTCAGATTCACCATAAAAACTTTCTGATGATAACGTTTATTGGAGATTAAAGCACCCTTGAGTGATTTGACAAAAGAGTTTCTCATTTTATCACCTCACAGTGAAACTTATGAAGCATTAAAAAGCTGTTTGTAGTTCAATCACCACCTTTGGAAAATAAAATACATAATCTAAAGTATTTATTAGCATTTACCTTCCTATAAATGTAATGTCCTTCAATAGCCCCTGAATACCAATATCAGACTGGAAAAGGGAAATGGAAGCTGTTGTACTTGATTTTAATGAATACAATGTTTGCTTTGCTTCCAAAATACAAAAGCTCACAATTGTCGGAGCGTAATGTGAACATCATAACTCTAAATTTAATTCAGTAAACTATCACTTTAAAATGATCAATCAGTCAATTGCACTTGTTTTAAGAACAGTTCAATTGTGGTGAGTACTATTGATTTTTATGGAAATAATGATAAGACACAGTGTGTATGGCAGATTAGGACCATGAGGCAGGGTGTCAGTCCCAGTTTTAGATGCAGATTGCCATCAGGGTCACCACTTAACCTCCTGCTGCTCAACAACTGCTGATCGCAAGCCAGCTCTGAAAGGTATTGCATCAAGCAGGGGCAGCGTGCCAATCGACAGAAGGAAGGAGTCACCAGAGATTTCATGAATCCATACCTCTTGCCAAATGGCAGCTGAGTAGCATGAGTCAAGGTGATTGGTATTCTGCATTGCTTTCCTATCACACAACCAGAATCCAAGTGCAGGCTTCCGAGACAATAATGGAAGATACAATTAGGTTTCAGAAATCTACCAGGTCAAGGTTGACGAAATTTGGTGATGTTGCTTTCTCTCGGGGTTCCAGGTGGAGTATCTTGGTTATGTGACTGAGGTCACTGAGGTCATGCTTAGTGGTTTGATGAGAATGATATTATCTAACAACAGCTTGATTGGCCTGACGGTCAGACAGAGTGATTCAGACTGACTCCAGTCATGGTGATGGATGTTCCATGTGAGATTTCACGTTTTAACGACTCAAGGAAAGCAACTGCTTCTCAATCTGAGATGAATCCCTTGGACTCACTCAGGAATTTGTTGCTGGAAATTATAGGCTAATGTCCCAGCTGTTCAGGTTTACAATGAAAACAATTCAAAGCTCCACATGGAAAGTCTGAATACTCCAAAAAGAACTCAATGTCCCTCAGTTCTGCTCTCCAGCGTTTTGGAAAAAAATGGTTAATTGTTGAATAGTAGTTCATTTCTTGAATCAGGGAAAACTAAGTGGTGCAAATCATACATGAAATGTAATGACAGTAATCTATTTGCAGGGTCAGAACAATTGAACTATGACATTTCACTGAAATGAAAACAATTAATCAGTCCATCACAACCACACCCGCGCTGTGGAAGAGTTTGCCACTTATTGCCTCATCTACCCTTTCCCCAAGCTCCTTTCAAGTTGTGGATTTTGATTAAAAAATAAAGTTGCAGATGATCACATGAATGGAAGCAATGTTATATGGTAATGTCACAAGATTGGTAATCCAGGCAAGCTGGTTAATGTTCTGGGCACATAGATTCAAATCCCAAATGACAAATGGTGTAATTTGAATTTTAAAAACAGATCTGTCATTTCAACAAAACGAAACTAATGTAATGTTGAGCATGTAAAGATTATCTTAAAAATGTAATCATGTGCTATAAAACTTAGTAAGACGTAGATGGAGTATTGTGTCTTGTTCTGGTTGAAACACTATGGGAGGGATGTGGAGGCTTTACACAGACCGCAAAAGAAGAGAGTGCCTGGATTGGAATGTATCAGCTACATGGAGAGGTTGGACAAACTTGGATTATTTTTGCTGAGGCATCGGAGGCTGAGGCACGGTCAAGATGTATATAAAATTATGAAAGGTATGGATAAAGTAGATAATCAGAATCTGTTTCCCAGGATGGAAATGTTAAACACTGGAAGGGTAATAGGTTTAAAGTGAGAGGGAAAACTTTAAAGGAGATGTGCAAAATATTTTTTGATACAAGGTGTATTGTGCCTGAAACATGCTGTCATGGGGAGATGGTAGAAGTAGATATATTAACAACATTTAGGGAGGCACTTAGACAAAGACAGAGACAGGAACGGGCAGGGAATAGAGGGACACAGAGCATGTGCAGGCAGATGGAATTAGTTTAAAATGGCATCATGGTCAGCACAGACACTGTGGGCTGAAGGGCCTGTTCCTGCACTGTGCTGCTCTGAATGTCTCACTGCCATGAGAGAAGGAAATCTACCAGCATCAGCTGACCCATGTGTGACTCCAAGTCTACAGTAACCTGCTTGACTCTTATCTGCCTCTAAAATGTCAATCAGTCCAAGAACAACTTGGGAAGGGTAGCAACTGCTCATCTTACCAATGAAGCCCACCACCCATCTGAAATCTTTAATAGAAGAAACAAGATTTATTGACTATCTGTGGTTGGGAGGTGATGGCCTCATGATATTATCACTGGAGTATTAATCCAGAGATCCAGGTCATGTCATGAATCCCGCCACGGCTTCATGTGGAGTTTGAATTCAATAAAAATCTGGAATTAAGTATCCAGTGATAGCTATGTTCATTGTTCATTGTTCATTGTTGGAAATACTCATCTGGCTCATGAATGTCCTTACCTGGTTGGGCCTACATGAGACTCCAGACCCACAGCAATTGGGTTGATTCTCAATCAGGGACAGGCAATGAATACTGGCCTCGCCAGCAATGCTCTTATCCTGTGAATGAATAGAAGTATTGCAAGTCATTTAATGAGGATGCTCAAATAGTGCTGGTTGAGGGAAGGGGCAGGATTTTGATCCTGAAGGAATAAGGACACAGTGAATGGCTTTTGCCTGAAATGGAAATTCTCCTGCTCCTTGGATGCTGCCAGACCTGCTGTGCTTTTTCAGCGCGACACTTTCAACTCTGATCTCCAGCATCTGCAGTCCGCACTTTCTCCCAATAAGGATACAATGCCAAGAAGGGTGGGTGGTTTGTAGGGTACTTTGTAGGTTGTGGTATTGTCCTATGTATCTGCTATGCATGTCCTTCAAGTTGATAGAGAGCTTGAGTTTGGAAGGTGTTGTCAAAGGAACCCCCTCATCTTGCCTCAATGTATCTTGTAGTCAATGATAAAGGGAGTAAGTGTTTGTTGTGGTGAGTGGAATTCCAATTGAATGGTTGCACAGTACTGAATGATGTCAAGCTGTCAAGATGAAACTGCACACATCCAGATAAGGGGAGAGTATTCCATCACATTGCTGACTTGTGCCTTGTAGATGATGAACTGGTTTTGGGGATTCTGGAGGTGTGCTACTTACCACAGAATGTACAGCCTGTTCTCATGGTCACAGCATTTTTCTGGATTGGTAAATACAGAAGAAAGCCATCTCAATGAAGGTAGATATTGAATGATGGCAATGCTGTAAAAGGCACTAGGAGAGGGTTTCACTCTCTGCTACTGAAAGAGATGACTGCCTGGAACTTGTGAGCCACAATCTTATTTAAAGTTATCAGTATAAGTTTGGATGCCGTCCCCAGTGTTTTGTCTGTTATCAGAGGTTTTGTGAATGGAATAGAATTCTGTACGATCATCAAATAGTCCCACTTTTGTTCTTATGAAGTGGTAAAGTACATTGATGAAGAATCTGAAGATGACTCACTCGAGGTTAGATCAGCGTGGTCAGACTGGCTCTGAGGAAATGCTGGGCCTATATTTTCCTCCACTCTATCACGTTTGCTTTCACCTCTGCTGTCAGAATAGAGAAAATCTATTTGATGGAACATCTGAAGTTAATTTGGCTTCAGATATTTGCCTGTGGTGTCAGTGAATGGGTTATTTGTGAATGGGTGCACTTAAGAGCACTGCTGATGACTTAGTCCATAGCAGATGATTGAGAGCAGGTAGATGGATGTGAATTGACTGATGTGGATTTTCCGTGGTACAATGCAACCATTTGATTGGAATCCCACTCACCACAATAAACATTCACTCTCTTTATCGCTCACTACAAGATACATTGCAGCAAGTTGTGGGGGCTCCAATATCAGTCATCGAGCTTAATGAGAATGGAAAATTGTGAAAGATATCACATTTTAATGTTAAAGATTAAGGCCGTTTATCGAGGAGGGCCATTATGAAGATCAGGTTTAGATTGCTAACCAGGACAAACAGTGATACATTACTCTTTTAAAACCTCAAATGATTGCTGCTTCTTCCTTTTAAGGCATTCCATATCCTAACAAACTTCTGGGCAATGCAATTATCTCCTCTGAAATTATCTCTCTGTATCTGGTGATCATTTATTATTTAATTACTGAATTGCTGAATATTGGAAATAGTTTTCTAATTTACTTTGGGAAAAGCACTTCATTTTTCTGAACACCTCCCTTCTGTGATCTCATGAGCTGGTGCAAAAAGCTTCAGTTTCTCTACAGTCCTCTCTGTGTTGAAACAAACACTCTGGTGCTAACCTCAGAATCTTCTGTATGCCCTCTTTATGTTCCTGAAACTTTCTATAAACAGATGAGATCAACTTCCAATCAATTTGTCTGTCATTAGTAAGGCATCTTAAAGAGGTGATAATGTGTTGCTGGAAAAACGCAGCAGGACAGGCAGCATCCAAGGAGCAGGAGAATCGATGTTTTGGGCATAAGCTTAAAGACGTGTCAGCATCCTTACTATAGAATCATAAAATTATTAAAAGCATGAAAAGTGGCCATTTGGCCTATCATGTCTATACTAGTTCTCTGAAAAGAGCATTTCACCCAATCTCACTTTCCCTACAGCCCATAATTAAAAAAAAGAAAATAATCCAATGTCCTTTTGAATAACTCAATGGAATCTGCCTCCATTGCGTTTTCAAACAGTGTGTTCTCGATTCTCAAGTTCACTGCACAGAAAAAAGGTGTCACATTCTGTTTTCATTGCTTGAATTTTCCAATCACTTTAAATGTGTTATCTTTGGTTCTTGAACATTCCACCAATGGGAACAGTATCTACTCTTTTCTCCAAGCAGAGTAGACCCAGCATCTTCAACGTCCCTAAATATCTGAAGTTCCTCATCACTAAAATCTTTCTTGTAATTTTTTTATTCACTTTCTCTAATATCTTCACATGCTTCCCAAAGTGAAGTGCACGGCATTAGGTATCACAGTCAGCTGAGGCTGAAACAAATTTGATACAAGTTTAAATCAATGTCCTTGAGAGGGATCTCCCACCAAAAGAAAGTTCTTCTTTGAGATAATGATTATCTTCTAATATATTAATTGTAAAAGGTTTGTTGGACAATTCTGAGGCCTGCACCAGCTTTCTACTATGAAGGCTGTTACCTTGTGAAAGCAAACTTTGAATTATAGAATCCATACAGTGTGGAAGCAGGCTATTCAGCCCATTGAGCCTACACTGACCTCCCACCATGTCCTTGTAACCCTGCATTTCCCATGGCCAATCCACCTAAACCGCACATCTTAAGACTATGGGGAGGAAACTGCAGCATCCAAAGGAAACCCATACAGTCACAGGAAGAATGTGCAAAGTCCACATAGAGAGTTGCCCAAGGATAGAATCCAGTCCAGGCCCCTGGTGCTGTAAGGCAGCTGTGCTAACCACTGAACTGCTGTGCTAACCACTAAACCATTGTGCCACTTGTTCCTATACATCCTTCAGGGAAGTTATCCTAACAAACACATACCGTGATTCAAGCTCTTCAGTATGCCATTGACTCTTATTGTCTTCAAGACACCAAGATTTTGGTATATGTACAAAAACAATAGAATTAGAGATCTGAGACTAAAACAGAAACCGTTGGTGAAACCCAGCAGGTCTGGCAGCCTCTGTGAGAAGAAAGCAAAGTTCATTGGTAATATAGACCTGCCTACAATCTGAGATCCATTCCGAAACTCACCTTTGGTTCAATGTTTACTTGAATAGAGTACATACATAAAGTAAAAATGAAGGTTATAGTGAACTTTAATGAATAGATCCTTTGTGGTCATGAGGAAACTAGTTCATAGCACTCGAATTCATAATTCATCATGAACTACACATCCAGAAACCACATTGCTTTCCTAATGCACTTAGGCACTAAGTAACAACGCAGTGTGTGAATGATTGTTTTCAATTCAATTTCTGGATTTACTATTGCTATAATGAAAGGTTACTAACCTGAAAAGCTAACTCTTTTTCTGATTGCAGCTTGACCTGTTGTGGATCTCCAGCATTTTCTGTTTTTATTTCAGATACTCAGCATCCACAATATTTCTTTATATATTAAATACATATTTGAAAAATGTGCCAAAGAGAAATTTAAAAATCACTTATAATAGATTTGGAGAGATACATGGATAGGAAAGGTTTGGAGGGATATGGGCCAGGAGTAGGCAGGTGGGACTGGTTTAGTTTGGGATTATGTTCAGCATCGATGACTGTATCGGCGCTGCCCCGTGCTCCCATGAGGAGGTTGAACAGTTCATCCACTTCACCAACATCTTCCACCCGACCTCAAATTCACCTGGACCGTGTCAGACTCCTCCCTCCCCTTCCTAGACCTTTCCATTTCTATCTCGGGCGACCGAATCAACATGGACATCTGCTATAAACCGACTGACTCCCACAGCTACCTAGATTACATCTCCTCCCACCCTGCCCCCTGTAAAAACGCCATCCCATATTCCCAATTCCTTTGTCTCCGCAGCATCTGCTCCCAGGAGGACCAGTTCCAATACCGTACAGCCCAGATGGCCTCCTTCTTCAAAGACCGCAATTTCCCCCCAGACGTGATCGACGATGCCCTCCACCACATCTCCTCCACTTCCTGCTCCTCCGCCCTTGAGCCCCGTCCCTCCAACCACCACCAGGACAGAACCCCACTGATTCTCACCTACCACCCCACCAACCTCCATATACAGCGTATCATCCGCCGTCATTTCCGCCACCTCCAAACGGACCCGACCACCAGGGATATATTTCCCTCCCCTCCCCTATCAGCGTTCCAAAAAGACCACTCCCTTCGTGACTCCCTCGTCAGGTCCACATCCCCCACCAACCCAACCTCCACTCCCGGCACCTTCCCCTGCAACCGCAAGAAATGCAAAACTTGCGCCCGCACCTCCCCCCTTACTTCCCTCCAAGGCCCCAAGGGATCCTTCCATATCCGCCACAAATTCACCTGCACCGCAACACACATCATCTATTGCATCCACTGCACCTGATGTGGCCTCCGCTATATTGGGGAGACGGGCCACCTACTTGGGGAACGTTTCAGAGAACACCTCTGGGACACCCAGACCAACCAACCCAACCGCCCCATGGCTCAACACTTCAACTCCCCCTCCAACTCCACCAAGGACATGCAGGTCCTTGGACTCCTCCATCGCCAGAACATAATAACACGACGGTTGGAGGAAGAGCGCCTCATCTTCCGCCTGGGAACCCTCCAACCACAAGGGATGAACTCAGATTTCTCCAGTTTCCTCATTTCCCCTCCCCCCACCTTGTCTCAGTCAAATCCCTCGAACTTGGCACCGCCTTCCTAACCTGCAATCTTCTTCCTGACCTCTGCGCCCCCACCCCACTCCGGCCTATCACCCTCACCTTGACCTCCTTCCACCTATCACATCTCCATCGCCCCTCCCCCTAGTCCCTCCTCCCTACCTTTTATCTTAGCCTGCTGGACACACTTTCCTCATTCCTGAAGAAGGGCTTATGCACGAAACGTCGAATCTCCTGTTCCTTGGATGCTGCCTGACCTGCTGCGCTTTTCCAGCAACACATTTTCAGCTCTGATCTCCAGCATCTGCAGACCTCACTTTCTCCTCAATTATGTTCAGCATGGACTGATTGGGCTGAAGAGTCTGTTTCCATACTGTATGACTCCATGACTAAACCGCATTCGTTCCTTTCATCCAGAATATCTGGGCGATCAATAAAATTCTGATGCCAATTAAAATGCTAAATAAACATCAAAAGCAACAGCACACATTATTCTTTTTCATTTTTATGTTAATTATCTTGAAGTATTATTCATAATATTGATATAACAAATCTGATGTTTGTCATCAATAAACACAATATATTTGTATCACTTTCTTTTTCAGTTCAATTACAAGTTATAATAAACGACATACTCAATGTTTTTTTTTACCATTCATTTCTCTCACTAGATTTCTCCAGTGGAAATTGTAGACTCGTAAACAATTTCCTCAGCTCAAACTGATCTGAATGATCTATGATGATCCTGTACAACTTTGCCTCGGAGCTTTTTCCATTTATCACCCATTAATGATCCATGGTCACACACAACAGCAGAAAGCTCTGGAATAACTTAATAAGAAGAAAAGAATCCAATGTCTACAATAACAGCAACTCAAATGCCTTGGGTTTCCCAATTACATGTCAAACTGTCAACAATCTGAGATATTTCACTTTGGATTTTACAAATTCAGTGTGTTCTGTATGTCTTATTGATTACTTTCCTGACAAACAAAACAAATCCATTATGTGGAAAATCCTAGTCATGCACAAATACTTATGGTATTTGGATCCTACTTTCATTAATCTTCTGGTACAAACCACGTGAAAGGGAGGCCACATTCTGATGAAGATAGTACTTTCTAGAATGTGCATAATTTTCCACAATATTTTATGCTGTACCTTGCTACTTATACATTTAGAAAAAAAAAACTCTACAGATTATACTGTACAGAAATATATTTCCCCTACAAATGTCAAAATAGTCATTTTCATATACCTATACTCAAACCACTTTAGTTCTTATGTGTTTGCCAACAACCATGATTTAAAACCATGGAGAAGTAGAACTGGACTGATAAATAGTAACATTCATATTGGGAAAGTGCCAGGCAATGGTGATTCCCAACAAGGAGAATCTAATATCCCCATATCCCCCTGACAGTCAATGGAATTAGCATCACTGAACCCCCACCAGCCTCAATTTAACTGAGCTAATCTTATGTGATGACTATAACCTGGTGTTGTGTAATTTTTAATCTTATGTGAACAATTGCACTGAAACTAATTTTGGACTATTAGCTGGGCAAGTAATGTTACAACCAACTTGTGGAAAAAGTGCTAATTCTTGAGCATCATGACGCCCAGGATAACCACAAAAATGAATGACTTAATCAAGGCATGCAGAGACCCCTCCCACCCCATTTCCCATCTAATGGAATCAGGTTTGGAGAAAATGCTGCCAAGTTCCTCTACTTAACAAGAATTACTGTTCGTGTGCCCTGGCCACTGGTGAACATAAACCTGTAACCTGGTCAATTTGAAACTCTTTAAAAAAAACTCTGCACACACTTACAAAAAAAAAGTTTATAGATGCAGAAAAAATACGAGGAAATCACATTTCAAGAACTCAAGTCCACAAGTTTGAGTGAGATGTTCCTTCTGTTTTCAAAACCTTCTTTTTCTCTGATCTCCTTCTTATGCTCTTCCAGCTTGTCACAGGAAACACAGAATGATTAGTATAATAATTGTAAAGTATTTGAGTTTCTGGTAAAAGGCAATGAATTTCAGGAAATGGTGGGAAGGAATAGATGGCTTCAGGGCATGATTATTTTTACTGCAGCAGGATGAAAACACAGCCAGCTTCTTTCACTCTTGAGACCGTTGCCTCAGTATCTGTCATCCACACCAGCTGCCAAGAGGCAGTCAGTCAAAGGGTTGTTACCAAGCTGACAATCTTTGGCATTCACAACTGCAACAATCAAGTATTAGTTGAATCTTACTACCTTACTTCATACACACAGCCTGATGCCATACTGTTCTGTCTCTCCTCCCCCATGGTTGGCAAAGCAGCATAGAGTCAAAGAGAGTCATAGAGAGTCATAGTGTCATAGCGTCACAGAGTCAGAGTCATAGAGAGTCAGAGAGTCATAGAGATGTACAGCATGGAAACAGACCCTTCGGTCCAACCCATCCATGTTGACCAGATATCCTAACCTAATCTAGGCCCACTTGTCAGCACCTGGCCCATATCCCTCCAAACCCTTCCTAATCATATACCCAACCAAATGCCTTTTAAATGTTGCAATTGTACCAGCCTTCACCACTTCCTCTAGCAGCTCATTCCATACACATACCACCCTCTGCGTGAAAACGTCGCCCCTTAGGTCTCTTTTATATCTTTCCCCTCTCACCCTTCACCTATGCCCTCTAGTCTGGACTCCCCCACCCCAGGGAAAAGATTTGTCTATTTATCCTATTCATGCTCCTCATGATCTTATAAACCTCTACAAGGTCACCCCTCAGCCTCTGATGCTCCAGGGAAAACAGCCCCAGCGTTCAGCCTCTCCCTATAGCTCAAATCCTCCAACCCTGGCAACATCCTAGTAAATATTTTCTGAACCCTTTCAAGTTTCACAACATCTTTCCGACAGGAAGGAGACCAGAACTGCATGCAATATTCCAACAGTGGTCTAACCAATGTCCTGTATAGCTGTAACATGACCTCCCAACTCCTGTACTCAGTACTCTAACTAATAAAGGAAAGCAAACCGAACACCTTCTACATTATCCTATCTACCTGTGACTCCACTTTCAAGGAGCTATGAACCTGCACTCCAAGGTCTCTTTGTTCAGCAACACTCCCTAGTGTATAAGTCCAGCTAAGATTTGCTTTCCCAAAATGCAGCACCTCACATTTATCTGAATTAAACTCCATCTGCCACTTCTCAGCCCATTGGCCAATCAGGTCAAGATCCCGTTGTAACCTAATGTAACCTTCTTCGCTGTCCACTACACCTCCAATTTTGATGTCATCTGCAAACCTATCAACTATACCTCTTATGCTCACATCCAAATCATTTATATAAATGATGAAAAGTAGTGGAGCCAGCACTGGTCCTTGTGACACTCCACTGGTCACAGGCCTCCACTCTGAAAAACAACCCTCCACACCACCCTCTGTCTTCTACCTTTGAGACAGTTCTGTATAAACGTAATCCACAACATGTTCTAGCAACTTTCTTTCTGAAGAAAAGCACAGCAAGTCCTTGGTTTTATAGTCATTGTCGCAAGGCTGGTCCTTTTTCTAAAACCTGTTCCTTTTCTCAAGAATAATGTGTCCTTGATTTTTTTTTCAGATGGGGTGTAAACAGTCCAGGCTCTGAATTGGCTGGGTTCATATGGAGATGAAAGGGTTTACTGAGAGGCCTTTTTGTTTATATGTAAACAGATGAGACTTTAGGCCACAGCTTTCATGTTTTAGACATGACCTGTATAATGAAAGGGGAGTGGTCAGTCCTGGAAGCTAAATTCTTATAGTTAGTCAGTTCAGTTCAGCAGTGGGCTGTGTGGAAACAGGCTGCTAGATTTTCTCTCCCTTTGTTTCATTTTTGCTCTGTTTAAGAGGTTTATTTATTGGGACTGTTGCATGTATTTTTCGGAACAACATAATTAAGTCTAGTTTGGATAGACTGAATTCTTTGGGTGTTCTATATTCTGTTCATTGTGTTTCATTCCATAATTTTGTGAATATATTTTTGTCCATTTTAAAACCTGGTAGTTAGCTAACTTATTCAGGGTAGCTTACACTATACGCTTACTGAAAACAAATAGCAAAGTTATGGTCTGGGGCTGCCTGCTTAAGAATGTTTTGAGTGGTCTGGCCTAGTCCATAATATAAGCTTTCTCCCATTTAAGCCCACAATCACAAACAAAGAACAATAAAAATACATAATATTTACAAGAAAAATAACATGTGCACACAATGCATCAGTTTGAACTCAACAGAATAGTTTTGCAGCCATTGTCTGGTCTGCTTCTCTGGGCAATGCATTGACCAATCAGAATCAAACGTTTACATTTTAAAAATCTATGGCAGTTAACCGTCAATCATCAATTGACTGTTACATTTGTCCTGGCAACACCTCTGCCAATCAGAGCCTACTTGACACCCAATCAGAACTATCCACACACACAGTATACATGTTGACTTTCACCTTGGATCGGTAATCTTGTGGACTGTCCAATCAAGAACAAGCCCAAGGTTTTGACAAAATGTAGTATTTTTTCCAACAATATTAAAGTTTATTTTGTTTAATTCTGAGGAGGGGTTACTCGAACCAAAATGCTAATTCGGAGTTCTTTCCACAGATGCTGCCTGACCAGCTGAGCTTTTCCAGCAATTTCTATTTTTGTTAAAGTTTCTTTTGTTTGTCCAAACCATGGAATCTTGTGATTTTATTTACATTAGTTCCTGAGAATTCAAACTTTGTCAACTTTAAAAAATATATAATTTGCTGATCTCTCAACAGATTGTAAGATAAATTTGGCAGTCTGATCCAGGAGCATGTTTGACTTTTGTCCACTTGTCTGGCAGAAAGTGATCTAACAGGAATCAAAAAGATCGACACCATCTAGGGCAATGTGTTGATTAGTACACTCCTCATCAGCACAAACATTCACTCCTTCTATGAATGCAGTTTGTCCCAACTACAATCATTCCTTCAACATCATCTCCTAAGCCTGTGACCTTTGTTGACACACAAATGGTGTAAGGTCGCAGTTGCATGGGAACTACAACCTCCAACAAGTTCAACTCAACGTCATAGAAGATAACAACTTATAATAGGAGTAGGCCATTCAATCCTTGACTGTGTTACGTCATTTAATATTGAAAACAAAAAAGAATGCTGGCAATCACAGTGGATCACGCGGTGTCCATGAAGACAGAGTACGCTTACATTTTGAGTCTCAGTCCACTGTGATTCAAAGCACATTTTCTTTGCTTTCAATAGAGATTCCCACATCTACAATAATTTGATCTGCCTTTTAATACGATCATGGTTGATCTTATCTTGCCTCTTTCTACTTTCCTGTCTGCTCCCTGTAACCCTTCAACCCAATACCATCCTGACTTTAAAATCATTGCTCCTTCACTGTCACTGGGTCAAAATCCTGAAACTCTCTCACTGGTTCACCACCAACTTCTGAAAGAGCAATAAACTTCCCAATGGACTTTACATCCCCCCTAATTACCAAAGAATAAATTATTATGACACCGGCTGTCAAGTGAAAGAATGTGAATTGAGAAGGATAAGTGGGTAAAGCTTTGAGATGTGTGCTAATACGATTTAAACTTTTTCTTGGATTGAGCCACAAGGTTTATGATAAGTATATTATGCAGTATCACACAGTTAAATCCTGTTACAGCTATTTATTATCACTAATCCTCTTCTATTTAAGTGTAAAGCTTTTCTTTGGTTTCAACTAGAAACCAAGTTGCACAAGGTCTCAGACCTCAATAAGGTGAACTTCTGATAAGCACAACAGTAACTTGATGGGCCCCACAAGGCATTAGCAACAAGATCTGACAGTTTTTTTCTTAATGTCAGCCTGTAGCTCATTACTCGTTCACATAACAATGATGTTCATCTCATTCACATTTAAGCCTTGATCCCTATGCCCATACTTAGGGGAATGTTTGATTTCTCAGCCAGAATCTAGTATTTGCAACATTAATAATTTATCATGGTATGAAAAATGTAATTGAATTGGAACTGTCTTGTTTCATACAATGTTGCAACAATCATTCCAAAAAAACAGGAATAAAATGATTTGTTATATCTGAGTTTTGAGGGCTTGCTTACAGACCAAGTTCTGTATTAATTCAGGTATATTTATTTATTAGAATATATGTGCTATTGTTTTTAATATACATATGTAAGGCCTAAATTCCAAACAACATATGTCGCTTGATTCCCATGGTATTCAATTATTCAGTTCTGCTGATTTAGCCTGGAGTTAAAGCTTAATCCAACTGTAATCTGTCTTCACAATTCAAATAATGTAAGCAGTTAATATATATTCTACACAGTTTGCTCATATTAGGAAGGAAACACCTTTCTTCATAAACAGTGTCACATTTAGCATTTTTCTGAATATTTTTTGGTGTTAATAGCTTTATATGTGATATCTCAAAAGGATACATGCTTGAATTGATGTGGTTTGCAAAGTTTATAAAAATGACATCTCGCCATAACAGATAAGATCGCCCTTTGTCTCTCTTTCTCTCTCTCTGATGTTCTTTCATGACCTTAATGAAATTAGTCTTTTTTTTTCCCTCAGTGCCATGTCATGAAGGTAAAGTTTAATACTGTGATAACATTTTGACTGGAAGCCCCCCACCCCCAACCCAGCACAGGAACAGTTAACTGTCAATCTTCATTCTCAGAGCAGGCAGCCTGAACATTGATTTCTCAGGGAGAGTGTCTTGGAAATGCAGGTTGGCGGTCTTCATGACCATATTTTTCTTTTTAATGACAACAATGATTATTAAAAAGTGCACATATTCCTTTGCCTACACAAAATAGGATTCCTTGTGTAGGCTATAGCACATGCACACACATCACACTTAAATTGGTTATGGTGATTTATTGGTCCAATTGGTTTTAAATCAATTCTCAGTGTCATTTTCAGCAAAGTCCCAAAGGTATTAATGTTTACTGTAGTTATGTAATGGATCTTATTTTGCACACCTTTTACACTAACTATGTAGCAACATGGAAAACCCTGCTATCATCAGATTCCATAAGGGAATCTTCACAATTCAACTAACATCCAAAATCCTGAGGTATGACTGTTGTATAGCCAATGGGTAACGTTTTCACCTCAAAAGCAGGAGATCCAATGTGTGTAATCTAACTTTAGAGACTGAAGCACGAAAGAATGAGGCTAATAGTCCTATCAGAGGTGGTTTGTTTTGGATGAAATGGTAAATCAATCCACAACCTGCCCCTCTGGACAAAATAAGATGATCTTGTGGCAGCATTGCAAAGCTTTGTGTTGTGGCTAATATTTAATCCTCAATCACCATCAGTGGAGATGATTAGGGGCTTATTCATTTATTCACACAATGATAAACTTTGTAAAGTCCTTCATTGTCTGTCCAATACCGCGAGAGGCCGAGAGAATGTGGCCAGGTGCTATAGAAATGCATTTCTACCTTCCTTCCTTCTTTTCCAAACGAGAAGATCCATCTGACTTCTTGTAACCTATCCACTGAGAACATATCCTGGCTTTCTCAAGCACAACATTAAGTAATACCTTGAACTATTCCTGGAAATGGAGCTTCCTTCCATTTATCAAGAAGCCCATACCTTTTCCTGATACATTTCCAACATTTCGATACAGTCAGCCTGAGCCGATGTCATCGCTGAATCAATAATCTTTGTGTAATTATTTTCGATGTGATTAATTAATGCTCAAACCTCCGTCTATCTTCCTGGTAATCCCTTGGGTCTACAGAGGTGCAGTTTTTCTAACCTTTACTCATAGTTAGGTGTCAGTTTCATGAATCTTTTCCAAATTACCTCATTTTGCTTGTACAGGCAAGATGATACACATTTTAAAGCATGTCCTTTTTAAAACAGACACTGACTAACTATCAAGGTGAGTATCAAAACCATTGAGTGATCTTTACAACTTCAAAACACACAAGGGGCACTTTTATTGAAATGTTTGACTGGAACTAACTGAGCAAAACTGTCCTCCTGGTGTTATGCCTCACAATCAGTATATCAGGATACAGGTAAGGTAGGGGACGGTTAGCTCAGTTGGCTGGACAGCTAGTTTACAATTTAAAGTGATACCAACAGCATGAGTTTATCTCTTATACTGGTGGAGATTGCTGCAAAGGCCCCACCTCTCCACTCACCTGAGGCATAGTGACCCTCAGATTAAACCATCACCGTTGTCTCTCTCCAATGAGAGAATAGCTCTATGATATGATGGTGAATGTATCTTTAATAGATATGCTTACAATGTCAGTAGTGTATCCTAGAATGTGACCCACAGAGCACAAATATCTCAAAGTCCATCTTCACTGGGACCATTTAAAGTATGAGATACTGGTGAAAGCATACTGCTGTTTGTAACCAAATAGCCGAAAGCAATCCAGGCAGTTATGTGATTGTGAATGTCATGTTTGTCTATATCAATGAGCTGTAATCAGTTTTCAGTTGGACTCTTCAATACCATGTTCCCATCATCTCGTTCTTATGTCACAAGTTCAGTTCGTCACCTTCACTTAAGGAGTGGTTGGAGTATCATAAGAATGTACAGGCTCCCTCTGTGCTGAGGTTGATACATTTGGCATCCCTCATATGCATTCACAAGTCATTGAATATCCCTGGCCCATGCACAGATTCACAAACTAGACATGCTGTACACTCAAAACACATGTATTGCTGCTGCAACATGGCCGGTAACCTGGGGTGATAGTATTGGTATTAACTCGGCTTTTTAGCATTGGCTTGTCTTCAAAAAATGACTCATCATATTGACCAAAAGAGTGAAAGAAATGTGAAGAGTTAACTATTTTGTCAGTTTGATAGTGTGAAGTTCTGCCGATACTTTCATTATATCCTCCCTAAGTGAGTGTTGTGTGATTGACCTAGCCTTTAGATTGTTCAGGGGAAGCATCTTATTAAATCTAAAATTTACTGGTCAATTGCTTACACAGATGAATACTTTAAAGAGTTAAATTTGGTATTCTAACAGTTTACAGTTTGCAAAAAACATCAAGTGGGAAAACTTCAGTACCAAATTCAGCAAAAGGCCATTGAAATTTCACTTATTTTAGACTCGTTTCTGTCAAGAATTTAGCATACTTGCCTTCATTGCACAGTTATTTGAGTAGAGGAGTAGGGAAATCATGTTGAGGTTGTATAGGACATTGGTGAGACCTTCTCTGGAATACTGTGTCCAGTTCTGGTTGTCCAGTTATAGGAAGAACTTATTAAGCTGGAAAATGTTCAGAAGAGATTGACCATGATGTTGCCTGCTATGGAAGGTGTGAGTTATAAAGAAAGGCTGGGTAGGCTGGGCCTTTCTTCACTGGAGCCTAGGGGGTTGAGAGATAACCTGATAGACGTATATAAAATAATGAGAAGTATGGCTAAAGTTAATGGCAGTTGTCTTTTCCCCAAGGATGGGGGATTTCAACATTAGGGGGCACATTTTTAAGGTGAGAGGAAAAAGATTTAAAAAAGACATGAGAGGCTTTTTTTTTACACAGAGGGTGGTTTATGTTTGGAATGAACTTCCTGAGGAAGTGGTGGATGTGGGTACAGTTGCAATGTTTGCATAAGTGCATGAATAGGAAAGGTTTGGAGGGATATGGGCCAAGAGCAGGCAAGTGAGACTAGTTTTAGTTTGGGTTTATAGACTGATTGGACTGAAGTGTCTGTTTCTGTGCTGTCTGACTCAATAACTGTAAATGTGTGGATGCAGCAGTCAAGTCCAGCCTTTGTTGTTCATCTTGAATTGTCCTTGAACTGAATAATTTGCGAGGCCATTTCAAAGGCAGTTTTAAATGCAACCACATTGCTGTAGGTCTGGACTCACAATACCTCAGGCTTCCTTCTTTTAAAGAACATTAATGAACTAGATAGGGATTTAACAGCAATCTATGATAGTTTCATAATCATCATTACTGAGATTAGCTTTCTATTCCGGGATTTAGCTACTGAATTTAAATTTCACTGGCTGGTGGAATAAGGTATGAACCCCTGTCCCCTTGATTACTAAATCCAGTGACATTTCCTCTTACTTCTGTGAAATTAATATTTTGTCATCTTGCTTTTTTATTAAAAAGAATTGGACACGCTTGTAATGTGTGTGTGAAATTTTAAATTCCAGCTGCATTAAATTTTCATGAGTGGGAGACATGCCAACAATCACGAATAATGATCATCAAATATTATGTTTCTGCCTTGGTACAGATGCACAATTGTGGCCTGCATCACTGATTGTCTAACTGAAACATGTAGGGCCATACTTTCCTGTTTCCACAGGGATCTGTCTAGAGTAGTGTGCACAGCAAATGGGTTGGTTACTGGAAAATGGACTGAAAGCACAGTCTTCATCCTTTGAAATAAACAGGTGCAAATGGTGCCTAAAAACAAAACAATTGACTGTCTACATGGGCCCCTCAAGACTGTCCTTACATTCAATGAGATTATGGCTGATCTGTGGCCTAACTCCATACCTGCCTTTAGCTGATATCCCTTAATACCTTTGCTTAACAAAAATGTATCTATCTCTGAATTAAAGTTAGCAACTAATCCAACATCTGCTGCCATGTCTGGAAGAGAGTTCCAAACATCTACCATCCGTTATGTGTAGAAGTGCTCCTTAATATTTCTCCAGAAATGGTCTGGCCCAAATTCTCAGACTATATTCCTTTGTTACAGCATTGTGGTACAGCAAGAGGTGATGGCATTGTGGTTTCATCACTTGCCTATTACTTAAGTAGCTGCATCTAATGTTCTGGGTGATCCAGGTTCAATTCCTGTTGTAGGAGGTGGTGCAACTTGAGTTTAATTTTAGAATTAAGAATCTAATTACAGCTAGAAATGATGAATCCATTGCTGATTGTTTGGGTAAAACTAACAATTTTACTAATACCTTTAGGGAGGAAACTGCTGTCTTCACTTGGTCTGGCCTACATGTGACTCCAGACTCACAGCAATGTGGCTGACTCTTAACTGCCCTCTGAGCAATTAGGGATGGACAATAAATGCCGACCCAGCCAGCAATAGCCTCATCTTGTGAATAAACAAAAGAAAAATTCCCAACCAGTAGAAATAGTTCATCTTTTTTTTTCTGTTCATTTGCTTTTTCAGTTGATATCTCGAACTATTCATATAAATCAAAATTCCACCAGAACTGCAGATAAAAAAAAAATCCACTAGACAGTTGAGAGTATTCACCCTTTGCACTGGGAACTTTACTTTTTTTCATATCCAGCTTTAAAATGTCAAAGCAGAGCAAAAGGATTTGCTTCTTTTGAACTGCTTGAATTGAACTGAGATCGTTTCTTTACTTGGATTCATACTTGAGAGATAGTTATATGAAATGAGTGGTTTTTTTCTGAAAAATGATACATTTTGTCAAAACATTTTGTCTTATACTCATCTAGGCAGTTTGCTGAAACAAAAGATAAAACAAAAAATTTTTAGGCTGCATGATTGGAGAGTGCTCATTGGTTGTCAAGTGAACTGTAATTTCATAAATTTATATAAGGTCACCCTTCAGCCTCTGAGGCTTTAAGGGGAGACCTTACCGAAGTTTATAAAATCATCAGGGGTGTGGATAGGATGAATAGCCAAGGTTTTACCCGAGGGTAGCAGAGTCCAAAACTAGAGGGCATAGGTTTAGGGTGAGAGGGGAAAGAATTAAAAGGGACCTAAGGGGCAACTTTTCCACACAGAGGGTAGTGCATACATGGAAAACTCTGCCAGAGGGAGTGGTGGAGGCTATTACAATTACGACATTTAAAAGATGTCTGGATGGGGACATGAATAGCAAAGGTTTACATGGAAATGGGCAAGGTGCTAGCAAACGGGACAAGATTAGTTTAGGATATCTGGTCGGCATGGATGAGTTGGACTGAAAGGGTCTCTTTCTGTGCTGTAATTCTCTATGGCTGTATGATTGATTGAGGTGTTGCCATGGAGAAGGCACCCTATGAATGATGATTAACAAAATACACATACAATCACTGCGCCTATTTAATCTGAATAAAACAGGTGAAAGCTATTCTCCATTTCATCTTGCGTAACAATGCCTTGACCAATCACAATCTAGCTATGGTTATTAAAATTTCAACGAGACTTGACAGTTAACTGTCAGCCCTCATTAACTGGTGCATTGTTATTGGCAATCTATGTGCCATTCAGTCCCTCTGTCAGCCACGCTTTGCTCTCCACTTATCCTGTGATATGTTATTTTCTCTTCTCGTTGGTAATCTTGAGAATTATCCTGCAGACATCAACTTGAAAAGCTCCAGCAAAATGTCTTTTTTCAGCAATTCCTCAGTTTTAAGAACATAGGAATATGAGACCTAGCAAGAGGAGTAGGCTAGGCGAAAGCGAGGACAGCTGATGCTAGAGATCAGAGTCAAGATTAGAGTGGTGCTGGAAAAGCACAGCAGGTCAGGCAGCATCCGTGGAGCAGGAAAATAGATGTTTTGGACAAAAGCCCTTCATCAGGAGTAATGACGCAACAGGAGTAGGCTGTTTGGTCCTACCATTCAATAGGATGATGATGACTGATCAACATTCCTGACATCCGTTTTCCTACATTTCTGCATGACCTTCAAGTCCCCAACTGATCAAGCAGCTTTCTCTGCCTTCAATATATATATGGAGTGTACCTCCACAGCTCTCTGTGACAAGGAGTTCCAAAGCCTCACAACCCTCTGAGAGAAGAAATTCCTTCTCATCTCTGTCTGAAATTGGTGCCCCTTTAATCTGAGATGATGCCCTCTGGTTCTAGACTTTCCGATGAAGGGAATCATTCTCTCAGTATTTACCCTGAAGGATCCTATATGTTTAAATGAGATCATCTCTCATTCTTCCAAACCCCAGTGAGAAGTGTCTCAACCTGTTTATTCTTTGCTCATAAAAAAAATCCCTCCATGTCAGGCATCATCCTAATGAAGCTTCTCCAAACTTTCTTCAATGAAACAATACCTTTCCTTAAATAAGGAGATCAAAACTGTCCACAATACTCCAGATGTGTAGTTGCAGGAAGACCTCTGTACTCTTATACTCCAACCTTCTTCAATTAAGAGTCAACAATCCATTAGTCTTCTTGATTATCTGCAGCACCTGTGTGCTAATTTTCTGTGTTTCATATAAAAGTAACCCTAATGGGATTTGAGGTTTATCCTCACGTCCCTGTATACTGGTTGAACAGTAGGGTTTGGGGCCTGGCTTTGCTGCTCCTCTCCCTTGTAAAATTGCTATCTCTTGTACAGCTGTAAATGTAACTGTTGTAAACTGTTTTTGCGATTTGTTTAATAAAATAAAAGTAACCCTAATTCCCTTTGTCTTGCACCTATCTGGAGTTTTTCCTCTACATAAGGTTGTGCGCACAGCCCAGACCACCATGGAAGCCTACCTCCCATCAATGGACTCTGTTTACACTTCTTGTTGCCATAGAAAGTCAGACAACATCATCAAAGACCCCTCCCACCCCGGTAATGCTCTCCTACAACCTCTCCTGTCAGTCATAAGATCCAGAAGCTTGAACACAAGTACCAACAGGTTCAAGAACAGCTCCTTCACCATTGTTATTAGACAGCTGAATTGATCACTCTGACTTCAAATCAAATGTTGATCTTGCTGTTGTACAGCTGTAAGCTTGTATGCCTCACTTTATCTAAGCACCCTATGATTTGTATGTTTTATATGTTATGATCTGCTTGTACTGTTTGTAAAACAAAACTTTTCACTGTACTTAGGTACATATGACAATAATAAATCAAATCAAATCAAATTTAAATACTATTACGTCCTTTTATTCTCCCTTCCAAAAATGATCAACTTCACATTTTCCCAGATTATGCTTATAGTTTTGTACTAAGGAACAATCACATGGAGTGCTCAGGCTTTCACACTTTGATACTCTATAACAAATCAGTTCACTCCTGATGTGTGTCATTGCTTTGTGGGAATATTGTTGTCTCTTAGATTTGGCAACATATTCTCAATTCATTTGACATTTGTCTTTCTATAGTTCCAGGATGTCTTCTCCTTGTCTGGGATGAGTGCTGATGACAACTGTATTTTCTTGGAATAAATGTCCCTGACTGAGTATCCCCAAATAGAACTGAGAATCCAGAATGCACAAACGTGGAAATCTTCATTTTTGGGATGAACCATCCCATGCAGACTGTTTATGTTCAGTCTCAGTGATGCAAGGAGCCTAACAGCAGATAGTGTTATATTCTGGTGTAGACCAGACAGACAGGGTACATTGAAGACAGTCACATGACATAATGACACATGGCAATCTTGTATAAAGGTGTCTGTCTCACCGTTAGTCAGTGTCTTTGAGTGAGTCAGCTAGTCTGTTTAATCAGGAATGATGAACGGCTTTTGCCCAAAACTTTGATTTTCCTGCTCCTTAGATGCTGCCTGACCTGCTGTGCTTTTCCAGCACCACTCTAATCGAGACTTTGACTTCCAGCATCTGCAGTCCTCGCTTTTGCCTAGTATGTTTAATCAGTCAAAGGTACGTAAGATGAAGCAATATCCAAACTTGCATACCAAACTGTGATATTATAACAATGGAAATAATGTTATTAATAAACTTCAAGATAATTGTTCCAATGAGATTAAAAATATTTGTTACATATGATACATGAGGATGCAACTCAGACTATATCATATTGACTGCAGTTCTGAATGTCTTTTTTATTTTGTGTGGGCTTACTGACACTGTACTATGTTTCACCTTCCTGGTTTTATACATCTCATTTAATATCCAGCTCAAAACGACTGTCTAGTTGGCAATTATACAGCATTAAAGATGTTACTTGTGATCTCCTCATCAAATATTGGCACAGTATGGTCTGCTCACTTGAACCACACCTTCACGATCAGATTATGTTTGAGGCATTCGGAGATAATTATGGTAACGGGTTGTACAAATACCAGGTTTTTCTGTAAAAAGCTCTCCAGCATGAAATACAGAAAAACAAAATCTTCACGATGTGATCAAATGCTAGTAGCTGACCATGAACTTTTAAGTTCAGCACAGGCTGGAAGAATGAAGTATTTGACCTTCAGTTTTGTACTATAATTATCTACACGGACCAGCATTCAGCACAAATATGCATCCATTCTGCTTCATTCAATTTATAACATGCATCTTCACTATTCTGACTGTAATATTACACCCAGACCTCCCGTCGAGAGGATGAGGTGTTTGCAATGATTGTAGATAATCTGCGGATATAAATAATTTGGATTTCACTTGAAGTACAAATGCACTTCATTGCAATTAAGTTATCAAGTCTGTATTAAAATATCAAGAACTCAAAAAGGACAACCAGATTCTTCCCAATGATTACTTTTACAGCTTGCTGCAGTCTAACAATGTATTTCAAAAATGCTTAATTTGCTTTGAGACAAGATGAGGTCATGAGAGGCATGAAATAGGTGCAAGATATTTTTTTCTTCATTTCTTAATTATAAAGGTAGAATTCCTAAAACGTAAATGTATTCTCTCCATAATTACTTTAAACTGCCAGGGATGTGCCATATGCACAGTGTGGGCTGTCACTGATTTCAACAATTGTTCAGAACCTTGGATAAGTGGCACAGAGGTCCACAGTGTGTGATTTCATCAACAAAATCAAACATAAGATAAATCAGGAAAGTGGTGATTTACTGACACCAAAGGAAAAGTAAATAGAAATTACAGAAAAGATCTAAAAACTGAACATATCAATACATGACAAGACATGACAATGAGTCAGTGTTTAGACCTGGTGCCGACATGTCCAACCTGTTACTAGAAAAATGCAAACTAAATTGTCGCATCCTCTTCCCTTAAATGGTAGCTGCTTCTCTTGTGAGCAGTTGGAAAGTGTTCCAGTGGAGAGAAGGAGCTTAACATTGTGTTCAAGCAACATCTCCAATCCCCTCAAACCACAGCAGCAGCTTTTTTTTTATTGGATCAGTCTTTTTAGAAGAATAGAGCTCTTCTGGCTTTATTTAGGTATGCACTCGTAGGAGTGAACCAAAGGTGAGAAATGAGACAGTAAAATTGCAGTAGAAACATTTTAGTTTCCACCAAAGTGCACACAGCTTCTGTGGTGCAGTAGTTGTGTCTTTCCCCTGGGCTAGGAAAGCTGGGCTCAAACCCCATCTGCTCCTGAGGTCTGTTAGAACATCTCACTACAGGTTCATTCAAAATATCTACACCTTTGATAAGAATGAAGAAATGACAGCTGTGGTCTTAGAGTATGTCAATTCCAAATTTCACACCAGTGAAGGCTGGTTGGTTAGCCATGCGTTTGCTTTCATAATTATTTATTTTAAACATGTTCAGACATGTCATGACACATCTCCAGGGTAGGTGTAACTTGAACCCAGACCTGTGAAGGCCAGAGATTAAAAATAATTCCCTGTTGTTATTGTTTGTTTCAGATGTCTGCTGTTGTATATGTTACAGCTTGGAACTAAGCTATGTTCAAATGTTTCTGTAGGGAACATTTCACTGCTGCATGTATGTAGTGACTGGAACCAGGTGGGCTTCATTGATAATGAGGTCATTGGTCGGGGTTTTAAACCTGGACCAATCAGAAAAGCCCTGGCTGACAGATATAACCAGGAGATTCAGAGGCTCCTTAGTTTAGGGGACTGACTCTGTGTTGGCTGGTGTTATGGTCAGCATGTTATTGTTAGTTTCTGCTTCCTTTTTCTTCTTCTGGAAGGGGAAACCTGATTCCTGAGCTGGCTGAATTATTTAGCCAGTTTGTTAACTGGTATTCCTTTTAGTGAGGACTGATTGTTAAACTCCTGATGCACAGAATGTGTTTAGATTAGACTTAGTGTGGAAACAGGCCCTTTGGCCCAACAAGTCCACACTGACCTGCTGATGTGCAACCCACCCATACCCCTACATTTACCCCTTACCTAACACTATGGGCAATTTAGCTTGGCCAATTCACCTGACCCGCACATCTTTGTGACTGTGGGAGGAAACCAGAGCACCCGGAGGAAACCCATGCAGACACGGGGAGAACGTGCAAACTCCACACAGTCAGTTGCCTGAGTCGGGAACTGAACCTGGGTCTACAGGCGCTGTGAGGCAGCAGTGCTAACCACTGTGCCACTGTGCTGCCCACATTTCAGGTGTAACTCAGTTCTCATTAGGGGATTATTGATTCAGTGGCTGGTTACAGCCTGTGTGTTACTCTTTTCTCTTTTTACTTTTTTTTGAGAAAAGGACAATGTTACTTTTATGGTAGGGCTTAGCCCTTGGACTGTAGTTTTCTTTGGTTTTTGTATGTATTTTCACTTTTTTTTAACTGGTGTTTGGACTGAGACCTTGTGGAAGACATACATTTTACCAGAGGAGCTGTTCCTGTGGGGAGGCCTAGCCCTGGGACTGGGCCTCTGAAGATTGAACACCTGTGTGTGTGCTGGGAGGTGAGCAGTTGCTGTATCCTGGAGTTTGGGAGAAGACCTTTCCCTCAGGAGTGGACTAAACTGCTGTGAGTTAACTGCACCTGTACAATGTACTGTTCCTGTGAGTGGGCCTGGCTCTCCAAGGCTGGGCCAGGACTCTGTGGAGACTGAACACCTGTGTGCTGTGCATTTGCTGCCTTCAAGAGTGGACTCTGCCCTTGGTTGTGGACTCTGTTTTTAGTAACTGACTCTGCAATTTGGAGCGGACTCATTTCTGACCATATGTCGTATACTGCAGTGGACTCTTCCTGGCAATGGATTCTATATCTTGAAGACTCTAATGTATGAATTTGGACTGTGTGCCAGAAAGGACTCTTATTTTTATTGTGGTGTTTCCTGTATCTATCACCTGCACTGTCTTGTGTGTCCCTGGATCTGGCAGGCCTTGTGAGTTGGGAGGCTCATGCGTCACCCTGAAAGCTGTCACCCTGAGAGCTGGAAGGTGGGTAGGCCATCCTGTGAACCTGAAGGTTGGTAGGCTGTCCTGAAAGCCAGAGGGTGGGTAGGCCACCCTGAGAGCCAGATGGTGAGTAGGCTGTTCTGAGCGCTGTCGTCCCGATAAGGGGTAATCGGGACAGGCTGTCCTAGAGGTGGTCGAAAGGTGTCAGGGCAGCCGAGAGCCAGAAGGTGCGTAGGGGCGGCTGAGTTCCGGAAGGCTTGTAGGCTACCCTATACGCTGTCATCCCAGGGAAGGGGACGGGCTGCCCTAGAGGTGGTTGAAAGGTGTGCTAGGATACTCCACTAGTCGGAGGGGCAACAGGGTAGGTGATAGCCCAATGGTACGTAGGGTCAGACCGAGAGCCTGAAGGTGGGTAGCCATCCTCAGTTCTGTCACCCTGGGCGGGTACTGGGGCAGGCTGCCCCAGAGGTGGTCGAAAGGTGCTGAGGGTGGTTAGTGAAGCCTGAAGGTGGGTAGCCATCCTCAGTTCTGTCACCCTGGGCGGGTACTGGGGCAGGCTGCCCCAGAGGTGGTCGAAAGGTGCTGAGGGTGGTTAGTGAAGCCGGAAGGTGGGTAGGCCATCCAAACCGCTGTCACCCTGGGCGGGTACTGGGGCAGGCTGTCTTAGAGGTGGTCGAAAGGTGAGGGCGGACTGAACTGGAAAGTGGGTAGGGGTGGGCTGCCTTAGTGGTCGGAAGGTGGGAGGGGTGGGGGCTTGCTAGGTCTGTATTGTCTGCACTTCTGTATGTAACAGTATTGTTTAATGTACAAATGTCATTGTCACTGTCTTGTTAAATGTGGAACTGGGATTTGAGGTTTGTCCTCATTCTCTGTAAAATGGTTGAACGGTAGGGTTTGGGGCCTAGCTTTGCTGCTCCCCTCCCTTGTAAAATTGCTGTCTCTTGTACAGCTGTAAATGTTTATTGTAAACTGTTTAATTAAAAAAATATATAACCAGGAGATTCAGAGGCCCCTTAGTTTAGGGGACTGACTCTGTGCTGGCTGGCTGGTGTTATAGTCAGCACGTTGTTGTTAGTTTCTGCTTCCTTTCTTCTGGAAGGGGAAACCTGATTCTTGAACTGGCTGAATTATTTTGCCAGTTTGTTAACTGGTATTCCTTTTAGTGAGGACTGATTGTTAAACTCCTGATGCACAGAATGTGTTTCAGGTGTAACTCAGTTCTCATTAGGGGATTGTTCATTCAGTGGCTGGTTACAGCCTGTGTTACTCTTTTCTTTTTTTCTCCTTTTTTGAGAAAAGGACAGTTACTTTTATGGTAGGGCTTAGCCCTTGGACTCTGGGTTTCTTTGGTTTTTGTATGTACTTTCATTTTTATTGGTGGTTGGACTGAGGCCTTGTGGAAGACATACATTCTACCAGAGAAGCTGTTCCTGTGGTGAGGCCTAGCCCTGGGACTGGGCCTCTGAAGATTGAATACCTGTGTGTGTGCTGGGAGGTGAGCAGTTGCTGTATCCTGGAGTTTGGGAGAACACCTTTCCCTCAAGAGTGGACCAAACTGCTGTGACTTAACAGCACCTGTACAATGTACTGTTCCTGTGAGTGGGCCTGGTTTTCCAAGGCTGGGCTAGGACTCTGGAGACTAAACAACTGTGTACTGTGGGGTGTGCATTTGCTGCCTTCAGGTGTGGACTCTGCCCTTGGTTGCAGACTCTGTTTTTAGTAATGGACTCTGCCGTTTGGAGTGGACTCATTTCTGACCCAGTTGTATACTGGAGTGGACTCTTCCTGGCAATGGATTTTATATTTTGAAGACTCTTATGTATGGATTTGGACTGTGTACCAGAAACGACTTGGGTTTTTATATATTGTGGTGTTTTCTGTATCTATCACCTGCACTGTCTTGTGTCCCTGGGTCTGACAGGCCTTGCTGTGAGTTGGGAGGCTCATGTGTCGCCCTGAAAGCTGTCACCCTGAGCTGGAAGGTGGGTAGGCCATCCTGTGAACCTGAAGGTTGTAGGCTGTCCTGAAAGCCAGAGGGTGGGTAGACCACCCTGATGCCAGTCACCCTGAGAGCCAGATGGTGAGTAGGCTGTTCGGAGCGCTGTTGTCCCGATAAGGGGTAATCGGGACGGGCTGTCCTAGAGGTGGTTGAAAGGTGTCAGAGCAGCTGAGCCAGAAGGCGCATAGGGGCGGCAGAGATCCGGAAGGCTTGTGGGCTACCCTACACGCTGCCTTCCCAGGGAAGGGGACGGGCTGCCCTAGAGGTGGTCGAAAGGTGTGCTAGGATAGCCCACTAGTCAGAGGTGCAATGGGGTGGGTGAGAGCCCAATAGTATGTAGGGGCAGACTGAGAGCCAGAAGGCAGGTAGCCGTCCTCAGCGCTGTCACCCCGGGCAGGTAACGGGGTGGGCTGTCCCAGAGGTGGTTGAAAGGTGTGTGAGGGCGGACTGAGAACTGGAAGGTGGGTAGGGGTGGGCTGCCTGAGTGGTCAGAAGGTGGGAAGGGTGAAGGCTTGCTGGGTCTACATTGTCTGCACTTTTGTATGTAACAGTATTGTTTAATGTACAAATGTTGATGTCTATTTTTGTGAAACTGGGATTTGAGGTTTAACCTCACATCCCTGTAAACTGTTTGAATGGTGGGGTTTGGGGCCTGGCTTTGCTCCTCTCCCTTGTAAAATTGCTGTCTCCTGTATGCAGCTGTAAATGTAACTTTGTTGTAAACTGTTTGTTTTTTTTTGCAAATTGGTTAATAAAATAAAATAAGCAGGAGATTCAGAGGCTCCTCAGTTTAGGGGACTGACTCTGTGCTTTTCTCTTGGGTAGAAACTGGATTCCTGAATTATTTAGCCAGTTTGTTAACTGGCATTCCTTTTAGTGAGGACTGATTGTTAAACTCCTGAGGAAGTGTTTCAGGTGTAACTCAGTTCTCATTAGGGGATTGTTGTTTCACTGGCTGGTTACAGCCTGTTGCCTCTTTTCTCACTCTTGAGAAAAAGATAATTTTGAGTAGGGCTTAGCCCTTGGACTCTAGCTTTCCTTTTGGTTTTTTGTATGTCTTCACCCTGATGCCAGTTGCCTTGAGTTGGATGGTGGGTAGGCTGTTCTGAACACTTCTGTCCTGAGAAGGGGTAACTGGGATAGGCTGTCCTAGAGGTGGTTGAAAGGTGTCAGCAGCTGAGCCAGTGGGTGTGTAGGGGCAGGCTGAGATCTGGGAGGCTTGTGGGCTACCCTGTATGCTGTTCCCGAGGGAATGGGGTGGCTGGAAGGTGTGCCAGGATAGCCTGTTGGCTGGATGGTGCATTGTGGGTGAGAGCCCAATGGTATGTAGGGGCAGACTGAGAGCCAGAAGGTGGGTAGCTGTCCTCAGTGCTGTCACCCCAGGCAGGTACCAGGGTGTGCTGCCCCAGAAGTGGTCAAAAGATGCTGAAAGTGGTTGTTGAAGGTGGGTAGGCTGTCCTGACAGTACCCACCCAGGTGACAATGGTGGGCAGTCCTAGAGGTGGTTGAAATGTGGGTCAGGGTGGACTGAACTGGAAGGGGCATGGGGTGGACTAGAAGGTGGGTAGGGGTGGGCTGCCTTGGTGGTCAGAAGGTGGGAGGGATGGGGGCTTGCTGGGTCTGTATTGTATGTACTTTTATGTAACTGGATTAGTTTATGTATAAATGTCATTATTGCTGTCTTCCCATATGTGGAACTGAGATTGGAGGTCTGTCCTCATCTGTGTATACTGGTTGAATGGTAGGATTTGGGGCCTGGCTTTGCTCCTCTCCCTTGTAAAATTGCTGTTAAATATAGCTGTAAAAGTTAACTGTTTTGGTAAACTTTTTAAAAAATAGTTAAAATTTTAACCAGGAGATTCAGTCTCCTCTGTTTAGGGGGCTGGCTTGTATTAGTCTTTGTTACTTAGTTTCTGCTTCCCTCTTAGAGTGAAGCCTGATTCCTGAACTGGCTGAATTATTTAGCCAGTTTGTTAACTGACATTCCTTTTAGTGAGGACTGATTTTTTTAAACTCCTGATTCACAATGTTTCAGGTGTAACTCTGTTCTCATTAGGGGGTTGTTTCACTGGCTGGTTACAGCCTGTTACTGTCCTTTTCTCAAATGTTAATTTTGTGGTAGGGCTTTGCCCTTGGATTCTAGTTTCCTTTGTTGTTTTGTGTATGTCTTTACTGTTTTTGGTGTTTGGATTGAGCCCTTGTGGAAGACATTTTACCAGAGGAGCTGTTCCTGTGGGGAGGCCTAGCCCTGGGACTAGGCCTCTGAAGATTGAACACCTGTGTGTGTGCTGGGAGGTGAGCACTTGCTGTATCCTGGAGTTTGGGTGAAGACCTTTCCTTCAGGAGTGGACCAAACCCCTGAGTTAACTGCACCTGTACAATGTTCCTGTGAGTGGGCCTGCTTTTCCAAGGTTGGGCCATGGAGACTGAACACTGTGCTGTGGGGTGTGCATTTGCTGCCTTCAGGAGTGGACTCTATTTTGGACAATGCACCTTAAACTGGAGTGGACTCCATGCCTGGGAATGGATGCTATATTTTGAAGAGTTGAAAATGTTGCTGGAAAAGCACAGCAGGCCAGCAGCATCCAAGGAGCAGGAGAATTGATGTTTTGGGCATGAACCCTTCCTGAAGGCTGGATGCTGCCTGACCTGCTGTGCTTTCCAGCAACACATTTTTCAGCTCTGATCTCTAGCATCTGTAGTCCTCACTTACTTTATATTTTGAAATATGTACCAGAAAGGACTTTTTGGTAATTAACTGTATTGTGGTGTTTGTTGGGTCTATCACCTGCACTTGTGTCCCTGGGTCTGGCAGGCCTTACTGTGAGTTGGAAGACTTGTGCTTCACCCTGAAAGCTGTCACCCTGAGGTGAAGGTGAACCTGAAGGTTGGTAGGCTGTCCTGAAAGCCAGAGGGTGGATAGGCCATTGAGTGCTGTCCTCCTGAGAAGGGATAATAGAGAGGCTACCTGAGGTGGTTAAAAGGTCTCAGCAGCTGAGATCCAGAAAACTTGTGGGCTACCCTGCATGCTGCCTTCCCAGGGAAGGGGACCAGCTGTCCTAGAGGTGGCTGGGATAGCCCACTGGCTGGATGGTGCATCAGGGTGTGAGCCCAATGGTATGTAAGGGCAGACTAAGCCAGAAGGTGGGTAGCTGTCCTCAGCACTGCCACCCTAGGCAGGTACCAGGGCAGGCTGTCCTAGAGCTGGTCAAAATGTCAGGGCAGACTGAACTGGAAGGGGCATGGGGTGGACTGAGCCAGAAGGTGTAGGGGTGGGCTGCCTTAAAGTGGCTGGAAGGTGGGAGGGATGGGGGCTTGTTGGGTCTGTATTGTATGGATTATGTAACTGGATTGTCCATTTATGTGGAACTGGGATTTGTGGTTTGTTGTTATCTTCCTGTAAACTGGTTGAACAGTAGGGTTTGGGGCCTGGCTTTGCTGCTCCTCTCTCCTGTAAAATTGCTGTTTACAGCTGTAAATGTTACTGGTTTTTGTGTAAATTTTTTTGGTTTAAAATATAACCAGGAGAGATGGGCTCTCTTGAAGATCAAATGCTCCTTCTCCAACCCCCTGAAGTTGTTCAGGGAGAGGTGGGTGCTGCACGGAGTGGAGTGCACTATTTTCCCCCTCCACTGCTGTTTTTGATTTAGTCCCTACCCTCCCCTTCACTGTTTGATCACACAGCATTGCCCTTTGATGTGAAGGGCACTACTTGTCACTGGCCACCCAGGTGTTCCCTATCTTCCTGGTGGTGGAAACTGAATAAAAATTTGTGTACCTGATGAGAAAAAAATAACCAGGGGCTTCAGAACCTCTTCAGTTTAGGGGACTGACTCTACTGGCTGGGCCAGTGTTTCTGTGACAGTTGGTTCCTGTAAAAGGAAAAGAGACCTCCATACCCAGGTGTCCCTGGAAAGGAGCATGTGGTGTCCACCAACACCCTGGAGTTCTTCATGGAGGTGGATGCTGCAGGGAGTGAAGTGTATCTTCCCCCTCAATCTATTTTTGGTTTAATCATTGCCCTCCCCCTCTGTTTGATCACAGCATTGCCCTCTGAGAAGGACTCTGCTTGTTGGGTGTTTCCTTTCTTCCTGGTGGTAGAATATAAATAAAAATTTATGCACTTGTTGGTTTTCCACTCTGACACCTGCACACATGACATGGGGGGTTGGGGACAAATCTCCACAGCTGCTGTCAGGCAGTGATGTGGGGGACAAGAGGGAAGAAGTAAGTAAACATCTCACTGACAGCTGGCTCAGGAAGCTGGATCAGTGTGTGAGGGACTCATCACTTATTAAAAAAATATAAACCAGGAGGAATATCCATGCCTGGGTGTCCCTGGAGAAGGAGCACAAACTGTCAAGATGTAATTGTATTCACTGTTGCTGCCTTAATGATGCAAATGGGATTCAAGCTTAGCTTGTTTCCCTGGGAATTTGTTGGACAGTAGGGTTTGGGGTCTGGCTTTGACTCTTTCCCCTATAAATTGTCATTTGTATGTGGCTATTAGTGCAAATTACAAACAGTTAACATTGTTTAATAAAATAGTATACATAAAACCAGGACATTAGAATCTCCTCAGATCAGGTGACTGACTCAAAGGAGATTCTTATTTCCTTGTTATATACTTTTTTTTCTTTAGACTGCAGTAGAGTTTGTATTCCACAGCACTCATGCACCACTACATAAGTGTAAGGTACAATGAAAGCACCAAGTGAAAATAACTTTATTTTTTCCTGGTGATGGAATGTTAATACCCATGCAGCCAACAAACCAGTGACAAACAAATCCCACAGCAAGCAATGCTTATCCCCTCATTTTTTTTGGGAGGGATTGTATTCTCTTCATTATTTTGCTCAGCCACTGTCGCTGCACTGCACCCCCCCCCCCCCCCCCACCTTGATTAGCCCAGGTTAACAACCCCAATCAATTACCTCATAGTCAACAGTGTAACCTGGTTCCCATCATGACAACCTGAAAAAGTTGTCATGTGCAACAAAAACTATTGAAAACCAGGGAGTTGACGGCCTAATGGGATCGTTGCTACACTATTAAACCAGATGTCCCAGGAGCCAGGTTTGAATTGTGCCAGAGCAGATAGTGAAATATGAATCAATAAATTCCTGGGATTAAAAGTTTAATGAAGACCATACTACCAATGCTGAATGTCAGAGGTAAACCTGTCTGATTTACTAATTTCCTAACATGGTCTGGCTTACAAGTGACTCCAGACCCACGGCAGCATGGATGACTCATCTACCCCCTAGACAATTAGGGACTGACAATAAATGTTGGCCTAGATACCCACATTCTATAAATGAATATTAAAAATAAGTCTAGGGGGGGAAGAGTTTTAAAGGTGTAATTCAGATGGTTTGAAGGGGATTTCAGGAAATCCTTTTCATCCCTCAACCTTTTAAAAATACTTGGATGACTTGAAACATCATCATGTTCAAGGCTATGGGCTGACTGCAGAATAGTGCAAGTAGTGTAGGTAATACTGTTTACAGACTTGATGGGCTGAATGTTTTCATATCAAGGAATCAGAGGAACAGCCTGCAAGTACTTGATAAGATTGAGTTAAGCTTGAGTGTGATAGATCAAACATCACGAAAATCTGACCAACTTTTCAGTTTTGAAACACTGCTTTGGGATGCTGCAGCAATGCAGCACATAAAAAGCAATTTGTCCACTGGGAACTTTCTCTGACTAGACAGCTTCTTTCTTCATATCGTTTGTCTTTTAAACTTTAGATTAATGTCCAGTGGAAAAAAAATGAAATTCCGCCTGGGAACCCTCCTACCACAAGGTATGAATTCAGATTTCTCCAGTTTCCTCATTTTCCCTCCCCCCCCCCCCCCCCCCCCCCCCCCTTATCTCAGTCGGTTCCCTCAACTCAGCACCGCCCTCCTAACCTGCAATCTCCTTCCTGACCTCTCCGCCCCCACCCCACTCCGGCCTATCACCCTCACCTTGACCTCCTTCCACCAATCCCACCTCCATCGCCCCTCCCCCAAGTCCCTCCTCCCTACCTTTTATCTTAGCCTGCTTGGCTACTCTCTCTCATTCCTGATGAAGGGCTTATGCTCGAAACATCTAATTCCCTATTCCTGAGATGCTGCCTGGCCTGCTGTGCTTTGACCAGCAACACATTTTCAGAAAAGAAATGAGTCATATTTGAAAATGAGATCGTACTGGAGCCCTTTTTTTTTTGAAGCAGGCACCATGAGTTTGACCAGTCTGTCTCCGTCTCTCAACTTACTGTGTTTCAGTCTTGACTAGAAATTATACATTTTTATGGAATTTTACTGTGCAATTTTCTTATGTTTAGGTCAATACTCCAAGCTCATTCCTCAACAAAACCTCAACCGAAAATAAAGTCCTGTCTGCGCCCGGAGACTGGCAAGGAGTCTGTTGTCTACCATTCTCCTTTCTCGTCTGTTAACAGAAGTATTCATTGTCAGGTACCATCGTAAATGGAGTTGGCTCCATTCCAGGAAATCAGTGACCACTGATGCCTGGCCAAAACTCATCAATCACAGCACTCAGCATTTACTGACCAAGGCAGGCTCCGCTTTGCTGTTAGGTATTTGTGTTTAATTTAATAGAGGAAACAGCACATTACACAGTCCATAAAGCATCAGCTGGAATACAGAAGAAGCACCATTCCCATTATTTAATAAACTTTTACAGTCTAAGTTAATTAGTGTTCCGTTGTGAGAACATTTCAGAAATTCCCTATTGTCGCTACAATCATTGTTGGTTTGTACTCAGAGGATTTATCATCTCAGTTCCTCGCTCAGAACCTTGTACATGTAACATATTCATTCCATCGTCCAGCAGAATCATCACGCTCTGAACAGACATTCAAAATGAGTCCAGACATGTAGAAGCACAGACACTTTTCATAGCTTCCTGTGTTGCAGCTGAACAATGTTTGATCACCTTCTAATTATGTCTGAAAGACAAATCCATTATATGTGATTGATGAACAGGTAATCAGCAATATTTTTGAAGAGTGAAGGACAAATCACTGCCCCAGTCATCTGTTATTTATAGCAACATAAAGTGGTCTTCAGCGTGTTGTGCAGTGACTTGTACTCACCATTTTGACTTTGAAATATGTCATTGTTCCTTCAGTGGCACTGGGTTAAGAGCCTGAAATTCCCTCCCAAATGGCATTGTGAGTCAACGTACTGCACATCGACTGCAGTAGTTCAAGAAGGCAGCTCACTTCTACCTTTTCAAGCGGCAACTGGAGCTTGGCAATAAATGGTGGTACTGCCAGTGAAGCCCATAAGGCCATATGATGAATAAGCAGAAGTAGGCCATTCGGCCCATTGAGTCTTGGCTGATATGTTTCCAAAATGTCCTGCCTTCTCCCTGTAACCTTTAACTCTCATACTAATTAAAAATAGAAGAGTGTGGTACTGGGAAAGCACAGCCTGTTCGGCAGCATCCGAGGAGCAGGAAAATCGACATTTTGAACATAACCCCTTCGTCAGCCTTTCCTGATGAAGGGCTTATGTTCAAAATGTCGATTTTCCTGCTCCTCGGATGCAGTCTGGCATACTGTGCTTTTTCCAGCATCACACTCTTCAAATCTGATCTCCTGCATCTGCCATCTTCATTTTCTCCTTAAAAGCCCAGTCTCTTGAATGAAAAAAATGAGAATGAGTTGTATTTGGCTCATGATTGTCCCACTGAGATGGAAGGTAATTTTGCCAATGGCTTTGATCATGTAGAACAGTCAGGCAGATCCAGCCACTTGTTAACTCACAATAATAAAAACTAAAAGTGGGAGAGATACATCAGGAATGGTTGCGTTATACATACTGTCCCAAAGACTATTCATTTTACAAACACTAACCTTGGTAATTTCTTGACAATGCATGAGATGGAGATGAGATTCCCAGAAAAATAAAGGTGGAAAATTGGTCAGAGATAACTAACCCATTATCTCACAGAACTTAGTGCAAATAATCAAGCCCCAAAAGTAAGGTTCTTCAAGTCTGTCTGTCACCTGGGAAATTAAAAAGTGAAATCTTGAGAATTGGAGTAATGTTGCTTCAAAAATGCTCTGGGATTACTCATCCAGTTGGCTGCGCTGAAATTATTTACCGAGTTAAGTTTTTACACTGTATGCTACATTCGAGGCAGGTGGAAGGGAAAACTGGATGTTTTTATGTCTGTTTTCTCCATGATAGCATTAGATGCAGTAAGCATGACCCTACTGTCTCTGACTGGTAAATGACTAAAATGGGAAAAGATCGATAATCAATTTGCCTTAATCTGCCATTAATAAAATGTTTTCTTTTTGAGGCATTTTGCTAGAAGAAGCAACCTTGTTATGTGGCAGAAATGTGACCTCACTTGATCAGAGGCTCATGGGTATACAAAAAATGTTTGTGCCTACCAAGTCTAATCCAGAACTGCAGATGATCCTGCATGAAATGCCAAATGCAGAAAGATGGGCATCCAACTCCTCCCCAACAAAGATGGGGCATCATTGGGATAGAGAAATAATTAAAGATTTCTGTTAACGTCTGTACAAAATCACTGTTATCTGGAGAGAGGAGTCAAGTTGGGTTTCCAGAGCTTTTTGGAAAAAAAATACAGAAATTGCTGGAAAAGCTCAGTAGGTCTGGCAGCACCTGTACAGAGAAATCAGAGTCAATGTTTCAAGTCCAGTGACCCTTCCTCAGAGCACCTTCCTTCATTAGAAAGAAAACCCTTCTTTTGACAAAATTACAATAGGTGCTTATGATCTACATTATAAAATCTGATTTTGTATTGATGTAACAAGGTTAGCCAGCTGGACATAATAGAATATGAGTTCCCTGACTGGGGCTGTTAACCTGGTCCGATCAGGGAGCCTTGGCTGACAGATAAAAAAGGGTGATGGTCAGAGTTACTGACATTCTGCTAGCTGAGTCTGAATGAGGGTATATTAAAGTCAAGGACTGTTTATGTGTTAATAAAGGGTGACTTGGTCACGGATACCAGCGTCTGTGGAGCTATTTCAGACTTTTTCATTTGAACAGCATTTACTTTTACCCCTTGTGCATTCCCCGATTCTAACTGCTTTGCCATCGGTGACCAGGCATTTTGTTGCATTTGCTCTAAGCACTGCCGTTAACCACTCTAACTCTCCACCTTGTTTCACCCTTTAAGATACTGTTTAAAATTTATCTCCTTGTCTATGGACATCTATTCTAATAGCTTATCTGTTTTAGTGTCATACTTTATTCTATAAAGAGCAAATAAGGATGATAGATTTCATTTCCAATGAATAGGTTGGGTCTTTGATTACATTGTCTGACTGTTTCATGGTGACTATCACCAAGAGAAACATTCAAATCCAGATGTTGTTAGTTGAATTGAATTGAACTGGAATTTGAAATCAAATCCCCTTTAGCCTGGGTTGTTGATTGCTCAGGTAGTGATGTCACTCAGTCCCCTTCCTTTTGATATGCACTTCCTGATGATTTGGTGGAAACTCTTTGACCTGTAGTTATTCAAAGGAAATGAACAATCTGTTTGGAAATGCAAGAGACATACGAGGTGAAAAGGAAACAGCAGAGTGAGGATGGGTGGGGGTGTGTGAATTATTGGATAGTTTTGTCGAAGTCTCATGCCAACATGATGAGCCAAGCGAATTCCTTCTGTGCTGTAAGATTCATGATCCTGATCAACATCGCTTCTCCAGGTCTGAGGTATTAGTTTTGTGAAGGAACACTGTACAGGGTTGTGCTGAAAAAGGCCCGTCTAAGAATGCAGGCTTTCAAATTCTTCTGTTTGTGATCCACCTCACATATTCCAGGAGAGTGGGGTGACACTTCCAATGGTGCCTCTTCTGAGTGACGTTTACTGGTCTGACTCGTCTGTGCACCTCAAAGTGAAGCTTCCCCATAATCACGATATTCATTTCCAGGGCTCCCAGATTTACATCCTGTGCAATGTGTCTTGTATTCCCAAGGCGAAACAAACAATTATTTGGAAATTTAAATTGTTGTATTGTCACTGAACCTTCATGTTAAGTGATATGCTGCCAGCCTCCAGCTAGAACATGAAACCATAAGAAAAGGAGCCGGAAGATGCCATTCAGCCCCTCCAGCCTGCTTCGTCGTTCATTATTATCATGGCTGATCTCATCTCGACCTGAACTCCACTTTCCTGCCCAGCCTTCATACCCTTCAACCTGTTACTCATTAAAAATCTGTCTATCCCCTCCTTAAACATACTCTGTGTCCCAGCATCCACCTCACTCTGGGATAGCCACGATGTAGAGGTGCCGGTGTAGGACTGGGATGGACAAAGTTTAAAAAGCACACAACATCTGGTTATAGTCCAACAGGTTTATTTGAAAGCCCAAGCTTGGACTATAACTTGATGTTGTGTAATTTTTAGCTTTGTTTGCTCTGGGGGAGTGAATTCCACAGATTCACGACCCTTTGAGAGAAACAATTTCTCTTCAGCTCTGTTTTAAATCCTTAACGTAAAACTATGACTTCTCATTTGAGATTACACAAGGGGAAACATCCTTTCTACATTTACTTAGTCAATCCCTTTATCATCTTATATACCTCAGTGAGATGCAGAATCAATGCCAAACATCTATTGCAAATAAGTTATTAATTTGGATGAGAAGAAGTTTCCATGTCCATCTGCTACAGCATTGGCCATCTTATTTCTACTTAGCTTTTTAGGTCTCAGCTGTAGCTGCTAAATAAAAGGCACATAAATAGTGTGTCTCAAAGTGGTCCCACCTGGCACTGACATTTAATTGAAGCAAAACTGCATGGCTCTGTGTGATTCCCATCAGTTAATTGATCTACAGGGACCTGGCTGAGGACTTTGCCAATTATCCATGCTTTGCATTCTGGAAAGGTCGTGAGCATTAGACTGTTAACGAACAGAACTGGGGTTGGTGGGGGAGGGGGAAGAGCTCTTGTGAACATACGAAAGGGCGGTGTCAACTCACAGCTCAGGCTTGTCTCATGTCAAATGAAATGGCAGCTGCTGCTGGTACTAAATATATAGAAAGTGCACTTTGCATTATGGTCAACTCCCCCGACCCCTCGACCCTCGCACTATCCTCTTCCCTTCACCTGCAGAAGCAAAGTTAGCAGAAGCTGTTGTAAGGAGGTGAAGAGAAAATGCTGTATAAGGAACTGTTACACAGAATAACTGCTTTGTGTGATTTCACTACAGAAAATGTGGGATGCTCCCATTTAAAGTTGACAGTCATTTAGTGTATTTCAAGCTTCCTTGTTGAGCTGCTTGCATTTTATTTTAATCTGGAGAGCAGAGAAGGGAAGGGACAGAATCCTGAATTTCCTTTGGGGGTCTCGTTCACTTGAAAAGGTGGCAAGGTAGCCAGGCTGACCTTCCTGAATCAGGTCCACTGTATCTCTTATCAATCAAGCAGTTTGAAGGATGTTGTGGAATATGAGCGTCACTGCCAGGGTCAACATTTATTGCCCATCCCTAGTTACCCCTTGAGAAAGTGGGAATGAGCTGCTTTCTTAAACCACTGCAGTCCACGTGCTATAGGTGCACCCACAACACCATTAGGGAGAGAATTCCAGAATATTGATCCAGTGGCTGTGAAGGAACGGTGATATATTTCAAAGCCAGGATGGTGAGTGGTTTGGAAGAGAACTTGCAGGTGGTGGTCTGACCAGGTATCTGTTGCCCATGTCCTTCTACATGGAAATGACCATGGGTTTGGAAGAGAACCTTTGGTGAATTGCTGCAGTGCATCTTGTAGATAGCACACGCTGCTGCTACTGAGTTTTGGTGGTGGGGGGGGGGAATGGATGCTTGTGCTGTGGTACCAGTGAAGTGGGGCTGCTTTGTCCTGGATTGGGTGACATGAATGGAGCATGGGGAATGTGTAGTGGTGAAACAGGTAAAGACCAGTGAAGTGTTTCTTGTTTTATTTTGTTGTTTTGATTTTCAGCTACAGTGCAAGAGTTCCGAGACAGCTTTCCCACCCACAAGGACCTCCCTTCGCAACTGGCAGCATCCTTTACTATGCCAGCACTGTCTAGCTAAATCCCAATCCAGAGTCTCCCAGAGTGAAAAACGGGGAATCTGGGAGGGGAGGGGGAGGGGGTGGGGGAGGGTTGCTATCTCCACAAGTCAGGATTCACGGAGCTGGGATTTCTCCCACCTCGATTCATCTGATCCAGGAAAGAAAAATAAGGGCCAAAATATTTGAATAAATTGAATACAGCAACAGAATCATCGGATTTGAAAGTGCAAAAGCTCCCATGTCATATTTATAGACAATTTACATCAACATGATTCTAAAATCAATATTTATTACACAGAATGATGACCAAACATCCAGCGAATGCGATTAATCATT
Source organism: Hemiscyllium ocellatum (assembly GCF_020745735.1). NCBI lineage: Eukaryota > Metazoa > Chordata > Chondrichthyes > Orectolobiformes > Hemiscylliidae > Hemiscyllium > Hemiscyllium ocellatum. The sequence continues at coordinate 45,257,056 of NC_083434.1, read as the reverse complement.
ATGCAAGTCCTTTAACTTGTTGAAACAATTTCCACTGGAGTATTTTTAAAAAAGAAGGGCTTTTGTTTCTCCAACTGGCTTTCAGTTCCATTAATGTATACTGTGCAGAGAATGGAATCTTTAATTAATTAACATCTAATTAATAATGCGCTTTGGGACCATTAAATGAAAGGGGCACCAAATTGAGAGTGATTTGGTGCTGAATAAAGAACTTTTTTTATCTGATATAACTTGAGCCTAATTGACAGAGAATCTTTCACTGATACATTACTGAGCACTGCCACTCGTGGGAGTACGGCATTGAATAAATTGTTAACTCAATTAGTTTTTATTTGTATCATTCAATTATTCGTCACACCAAAGCTACCATTCTCATTGTCGCTTTTCAGGTGTCAGGGTTAGATCATTCTCGTTTTTGCTGAGTTTCCTTCCTAATGCTCTTTCACACTTGTCACTCTTGGCTTTCATATCTTTGTCATGTTATTTCCTACACTGTGGCTCAATTATTATGCACTTGGTCATTTTTCTCTCTGGGTCATTGATGTAATTTGGCTGGGATTCCCAGTGAATCTCAAACCCAATGATCTTTGGTGGTGCTCTGAATATCTTCCAAAGCAGTGTGCCTGAATGAATGAAGTGAGGAAGGAGGAGTAATGGAAAGGCAACCAGCTGATCAAGGAGCAGTCAACAAATACAGAAGAGTGAAAAAGCAATGAGAGAAATAGTAGGCAGAACGTTCTACCCTCCAGTTGATTCTGATTTCTTTTCCATGCTCTTTTGTTCAAGTGGTGGGAGGAACAAACACATATTTGTGTTTTTCCAAAATAATTGAGTGTGAGAAGGAAGATCAGCATGAAAATAATGAATTGTTTCTCTTTAGAGTATTTCTTGCAAAATCAAGAAAACCAGCATAAATATTTAACAAATTTCACAAGCAGATTATATTCAATGCAACCTTATGTTCTACAAACTTTTATTCTGGTTTAGAAATATTGCAGGATGAATTAATCACAATGACAAGTTTTGGCCAATTGCCCTCATGTTGATCTTCCAAGAGAATTAATCTTTTGTTTTCAGTACAAGGGTAGTAATAAGTATATTTTGAAAGTTATTTTTCATTTCACTAGGAGATGAACAACTCTCATGAAACTCGCAGGTAAAAGCTTTCTTACTCATTTTCAGGTTTATTAATAACACCGCACCAAGTAACCAGGGATTAAATATTCTAAGGAACAATTTTTGAACACAAAATTCTTTTAACAATGATTGCAGTAAATTGTGCCCAGTTGGGTTGGTGCATGCCTGTGTGTAGTTGTATTTTTTATGTGAATGAGGTTTGTGGTAACTGAGACTCAAAGTAAAGTACAATAACTGTTTAGACCAGAAGAAATGGGAACAGGGATAGGCTATTCAGCCCCACGAGTCTGCTACACCATTCAATAGGATCACGGCTGATTCGACATTCCTCATGTCCACTTTCCTGTCATTTGCCCGTAACCTTTGATTCCCTGACAGATCAAGAAATAATCTATCTCAGCCTTAAATATTCAAAGGGCCTCTATCCCACCGCTCTCTGTGGCAAGGAGTTTGAAAGACTCTCAGAGAAGAAATTCTTGCTCATCCTGTAAATTGGTGCCCCTTTATTGAGACTACCCCCTGGTCCTAGACTCTCCCATGAGAGGGAACATTCTCTCAGCATTTACCCTGTCAAGCCCCTTAAGAATCCTATACATTTCACTGAGGGCACCTCTCATTCTTCTAAACTCCTGTGAATATAGTCCAAAACTATTTAGCCTTTGCTCATAGGACATCCCTCTATATCAGGGATCATCCTGGTCAACCTTCTCTGAACTGCCTCCGATGAAATGATATTTCCCTGAAATAAGGGAAACATACCTGCTCACGGTACTCCAGCTGTGGTCTCCCCAGAACCTTGTACAGTTGCAGTAAGACTTTTGAGTCTAACCCCCTTGAAATAAGGACCAACACTCCATTAACCTTCCTGATTACCTGCTATCTCTGTGTGCTTGCCCAGATAACCCTGTATTCCCATCACCAGAGACTGGAAGGATGACTCATGATATGTGTTTGGATCTCTGCAGGAATTTCCTGGAAAGCTTGAACTTTCCAGGAGCAATTCCCAAGCTCTGATCAGAGTTAGGTCTGAGGTGGGGACTTCAGACAGTTCTGATGTGTTTAATTGAGGTAGTTACCCAAGAATCATTAGACACATTAAAAGCTTAGTCTAGCTGTCAAGTAACTACACAGATGGCCCCCAATTATTATGCTGACTCACACACTCCCCCCCCCCCCAACCCCCTGATTCCCACCCTGAATCGCTGAGTGTACCACGACCATGGTGAAAATACTCCCTCATATACCCAGCCATCCTCAAACCAGAATCATCTCCTCCTCATGATAAACAGCACCCAGTCAAGTACCCTCCTGACCAATCTGCCAGATGAATCAGACTAGTCCTGGATTTTACCAGATGATTCATCTTGACCTGATCTCTCACTTGTCCACCTGCCACCCTAACCTCCTGTCAATCTACTCAGGTACCACCTCACCCACACTCCTCACCTGCTAGTTTACAAGCATGCCGCAAGACATATCTGTACCTGACTCACCTGCTATGTCACCACGCTGTGTAGTCTGTGGGTGGAGGGTCTGCATTTCTGGAGAAGTCAAACTTTAAAACCAGCAGGAAATGGGGGTTGGGGGGAAAGGACCAACGTGCAGGGAAAGAAAAACACGAGGGAAATTGCAATCTAACAGTAATCGCCACTCTATGGGAAATCCAAATCAATATCTCCACCATTATTGATCATCGTATTTTTCATAAAATCCAACATACTGTCTTGTTAGCGATCCACAACGAGACACATTGCTGAAATCAATCGTAATTCATCTTAACTCCTTATATCTCCGTTTTTTTGTTGTAAAAAATCATTATCTGTGGTAAGATATCATGCTTAAGCAGTTCACAAAGACACTGCAGACTGCTGATAACACCAACAGCCACTAAAAAAAGACACTTTCAAAGATTAACATAAGCAGGAGGATAAAGACATTGAACAAATTGCTCCCCAGCATTTCATATCTGGAAGTGCTCGATCTGGGAACTCTATGCCAGACTGCTTTGTTCCTGTAGGAGATGAGGACCTTTAGTGAGTTGGTTCCTCATTGTGGAGTTTAATGTCTTTTTAAGGAACTGGAAAATTATTTAGGCTGCTACAAGTGACAGACATTGTGTGGAACTTCTATAAAATTCTGGTGACAATGACAATTATTTTGCACATAGACAGAGGATCATGGGAAATGGAGGAGTCCATTCAGCTCCTTGAGGAAATGGTTTCTCTCTACGCATCCTCTCAATTCACCTGAAGTGTTTGGATCAGACCATCCTTTGGCCATCTAAACTGAAGGGACGACAAGGACAATTTGTCTAAGGCAAACACATCATTTTTCTGTCTCACTGCTCTACCACAGCAACCTCACTCTGAATGCTCACACAGCCCTTGATAAAATTCTACAGCCTTTAACTACAAAACTGACTTCTTTTGACTCCTTTGAAAACGGACCTTGAATTTCTCAAAGAACACAAACATTGCATGTAGCTAAATCATTTGATTCATTCCACAATACTTTCAGCCTCCCTTGGTGGTGAAATCTCAAGCTGAAATTATTGCCAATTGGTCCATTCTCCATGACTACATCCTACCTCCACAGTCACTGGACATTCGTGGACTATATTTGCTTCTCTTTAAATTAGATGGTCATGGTGCCATTGGCTCACAAACAAATGTCTGGAGGTCGGGGTTTAATACCAACTGTAGCAAATGGTCAAATTTGAATTTTATGGAAATCTGGAACCTGAGATAACTTTAAAGGCAGACACTACTGATTGTTGTGAAAACTTAACCTACTTCTTTAATGTTGAGAAAGAAATCTGACAGCTTTATGTTGTCTAGCTTTTATGTGACACTGGACCCAGGAGTTAGAGGAGGTTTTAACCTGTCTGACATTTCCTGAATAATAATTCCAGAAAGTAAATGGGAACCGTCTGAAGTCTCCAAGTCTCTTTACATTTCCATGGGTCATAGGGAGCAGGGAAAATGCCCACTGATATTCAAATCTCTTTCGGTGACATTTCCTTTGCAGATACTAACATGATAATTGAGTCAGGCATTCATCCAGTCTCCAGTCATGGGGGATCTGGGCAATTATATCCCATGATGATTTCCCAGTTTTCATGATCCTTAGTCACATACCTCAAATGAAATCTTCAATGTGCAACACAACTGGGCAACATTGAGGAAGCTATTATCAACAAAATTTGCATTACAAAATAATGAAGGGAACATTTAATTACATGGTACAGTTTTACTGACAAGGATGATTGTAAGTTTATCACAAAAATAATCAAACATAACCTTTTTATTTTGCATGTTCTCCACCTTTGAGAGATCAACTAGTCCTGACTACTTACACAGCCTCCCTGCAGAATTGTAACAGCACAGATTCATTGGAATTAAACCAGAGATTCATATGGACTGGTCATTTTGAATCAGATCAATATTAAAATACTGAGCAGCTCAGGCAGCAACCAAGCAAGGAAAAAACAGAGGGTTGAAATCAGCTTGGTGCAAATTTGGGTGCGTTTCGTACAGAGTTTCTCTCTGTAAGCCCAAATGAGATTTTCATGATGTTCTCACCTCAGTAGCTATGAGCCAGAGTTGTATTACACTCTATTTGTTGTATGCAGTGCCTCACCACAACAGGAAGTGTTTCCCAGTGCTAGCAGCTCTTAGGATTCCTGGCTCCCGCAGCCTTTTTAAAACCCAGTCAAGTTTACCCTCTACCCATACACCCAAGCACAGGGTGCTCTATACTATGGCCATGATGGGAGGGGCATCAAAAAGAAATGAATTCCAGGCTATATGGGTGGCATCACTGTGTGAACATTTGTAGATGTATTATTACTTCAGAAACAAGCAACATGCTCCTGTTCTAAGTGACATCCCATCAGAGTGACAGTATGATGGCAGAGCAGGGCTCCTGAACCAGGGGTCACCTGCTCAGGTCACTTTTCTTTTCTTTTTTTATCTTTTCTTGTTTTCTTTTGCTTCTTTCCTTTACTTGTCTCTTGCCCTGAGCTCAGATGGTATCCGCAGTGGACCGGAATCCCAGCGCGGATTTGAGTGGGCCCAGCACTGACCTTTTGGCAATTGAGCCACTCATTTTTGGAGTGGGGGAGGGGACCTGTCATGGGAACTGGCGGCTGCTACATCAGGGGAGGCAACTTTAGTGAGAGGGCCCAGCTGACGTTTAAGGATCGGTGACTTTGTCATTTGGTTCAGTCAGATGCTGGCGGTGGTGAGGCCGTGGTGGAAGGGTCATCACAGTGACATGGAGGAGGTGGGCCCAGGGTAAAAGAGGTGGCTCTGATGTTGGTGGTTCTGGTGGCGAGGTGGTGACAGGGAGAATCGGCCTGGCAACTAAAGATGACGCTTGAAGAATGGTGACTACGATGTTGGTTAGTTCCAGTGCAGATGGCAGCGAGGCGGTGGAGGAGAAATGACACTGAAGGCATCATTGATGCTGAGCTGACTCAGAACTGATGGACTCTCTTTAAACGGAGCTATCTTTTTTCTTATTCTTACAACTATTCAAAATGGTGCTGCATTGTGGTGACAGTAGAAAAGGTTCTCACTGTAATTTACTGTTTTCCTCACTGTAAAATGCACAAAACAATAAAAAAAATCATTCATTCATTTTAGGACCATGTCTCAGGGAGGTCTACTCTTCCCATTGGCTGATTTCTGTACAGCTCTCCAAGTAACATACCACAACTAACCGGTCTGATTGTGCTGGTTCTGTAATACCTACTATGACACACTCCCCAGACAGCAGAGGCTTGGACACCCTGACCCCCTCAAGTGGCCAATGACACTATCTAACCCTCTGCATTGATATTGGACAATGCTGTTGATTTATTACAGTGACACCCGTGACTGAGGGCTGCCTCCCCGGAGACTTCGCAACACAGTCATTTGCCTAAAGTCCATGCAGTGTGTTTGCCCTGTACATGTTAGATTAAAAAAGAACAATCTTCAACAAGCCGCGAGGGCCTGAAATTTACCTTGCTTGGTTTCAAAACAATCTAAGCTAATCAAAAATCAATTAGTGATGCATAAAATACCCCACTAATTCTGAACCTCAGCCTCAAAAACTATTTTAGAAGAAATCACCATGGCTATAGAATTCAAACTTATGTGCATTGTTAAGACGCAGAAACACCACATATTACTAACTGAAAAACCAATGTCCTAAGCTCACAATGAAAATTATTGCAAAATATATAAACCACACAATTTAAATGACAAAGTCAAAAATATCATTTTTGCCAATCCTTCCCTATTTTCCCAAAAGGTGTGTCACTGTTCATATTGTTCACTGACTGGGAAGATTCCAACACAAGTTACTGCTTTGTACCAATGACCTTCCTCTGGTTTTGACTCTTGTTGAAGATGGTCATTGCCCTGCATTGCTAAATAATCTCTGTGTTACACCAATTATCAGCTCAAGCCTAAGTGTTATACCAACTTTTCTGCATTTAGGCACAGACTGCTTCAGTACTCAAGAAATTGTGAATGGTGCTGAACATTGTGCAATCATCAGCGAGCAAGCTGACTGCTTGCTTTCAGGTGGAGGCAAAGTCATTTCTATCTGACAATGGTCCATCTGTGGGAGCAGGATTGTGAGGTGTTTTGAGGAAATCCGTGTTTATATTGTTTCTGGATGTGGACAGCCAGCCCAAGGAAGAGGAAGAGAGGAAAGGGAAACAGAATCAGTTCATACTTCATGAAGAAAATAAATATTATCGTGTTGCATTACTAATTTGCCTTCCCTCTTCGTGAATAAGAGCCAATTTAACTTCTAGCAGTGACAATTAATTTCTCAACTAAAAAATGCTTAGAATGACATATCACTCCATCAGGACTCACTAATGTTTGAGGGTAATTCACACACGATTCATTTTCAAATGTTGTGACAGTTGCCTCTGGATAAGACCCTGGTTATTATTTTGAATCCAGCATTATTTATCATACAGTAATGGGGTAAATTGCCAAATAATCTGTATTTTTTCCCCTGGGAGAAATCTTGGCTTGGGAACCAATATAATTACCCCATTATTTTAAAATTAACATTATAGTTGTTCTTTCATTTCAACTCCACACTTGTTCCGAGGCTGCAGTGATAATGATGTGAATGTCCCAGTCCTCACAACCTGGAAACATTCTTGCTCAGCCCTTTTTGTAAACTCCAACATTGACATTGAGTCAAACATTCACTCCATGATGTATATGTGTCAACCTGTACCTCTGTCAGATGCGAGGTGACGATGCTGTGATGGCAGGTGAGCTGAATGGTGTCTTTTCCAAAATAGGAATGTTGTCATTATAGAATCATAGATATTGACAGCATAGAGAAAGACCTTTCAGCCCATCATGTTGATGTCAGTCAAAAGCAATCACTTATCTTTTCTATTTCCATATTCCAGCACTTGATCCATAGCCTTGCATGTTTTGGCATCACAAGCGCCTGTCTAAATGCTTCCTTAATGATAAATATCTCCAGTACACATTGTGTTTCACCAGCTACTTCAATGTGTTTATTACTGCATTGTAATATACTGCAGTCAGAGTTAAGTGCCCCTCTGACAATGGGGTGTGGATTTATATGAAGGCCAAGTTAGGTATTCAAAATTTTGGAGAAGATTTGTAGCTCGGGTGCTCGTTGTTGTGGTTCCGTTCACCGAGCTGGGAATTTGTGTTGCAGACGTTTCGTCTCCTGTCTAGTTGACATCCTCAGTGCTTGGGAGCCTCCTGTGAAGCGCTTCTGTGATCTTTCCTCCGGCATTTGTAGTGGTTTGAATCTGCCGCTTCCGGTTGTCAGTTCCAGCTGTTGAACTGGAACTGACAACCGGAAGTGGCAGGTACAAATCACTGTAAATGCTGGAGGAAACATCACAGAAGTGCTTCAGAGGAGGCTCCCAAGCACTGAGGATGTCAACTAGACAGGGGACGAAACGTCTGCAACACAAATTCCCAGCTCGGCGAACAGAACCACAACAAGCCAGGTCAGGTAAGCAGATTTCCTTTTCTGAAGGACATTAATGATGGTTTTTCATTATTTCCATCATTGATTCTAGCTATCAATTCCAGATGTATTCATTGAACTTTAATTTGACTAGCTGTCATGGTGTGATTTCACCCAGGTCCCAAGGGTCTCATAGTTTTGATTATTGTTCTGTGACATGACAACTATACTGCCATCTGTCCCAGTGCATCACTTCTAAGTCATCGTGGGAAGACCACCACCTGCAAACTCCCCTCAAAGCCATACACCACTCTGACCTGGAAATATATCACCATTCCTTCTGTGTCACTGGGTTAAAATCCTGGAATTTCCTCCCTAAGGGTGTTGTGGGTCTCCCCCACCTTCTCAAGGGCAACTGGATATGGCCAAAAAATGTTGGCCGAGCCAGTGATGAACATTTCCATTGAGTGAATTCTGAAAAAAATTCCTGAGTGCACACTTTTGATGCAAAGTGCAACATTGGTCAGAAATTACTTCACATTAAGACCCTGTCTGTTGACTTCAGTACAAAATCAAATCCATTGTGCTAATCCATTCCTAAATGATGGTAAAATTGGTAGAGATGTTTACTTTGTTTCTTTGCTCGAGTATTACATCCTAATGATTAAAGAGCGCAACAGGAAGCTCATAAAACTGCCTAGTGATTCATTAATACATCTGCCCAGTACATTTGTTATTTACAGAAATTATTGCTGTTAACACTGAAAATGAACAACAATGTTGTCACAGTGTAAATTTGATTAGAAGCAATTAACACACAATAAAACCATTTATTGAAGTCATTCATGAAATGTGGATGTCACAAAAAAGGACACCACTTATTGTTCATCGCTATTGCTCTTGAGGAGTTGGTGATGAACCAACTTTTAAGATGTCTTATTGGGACATTTCAAAGCACAGTTAAGAATCCGATCCATTGCTGTGGGCTTTAATGTCACAAGTCAGCCAGACCAGATAAGGACAGCAGATTTCCTTCCCTCAATATCCCAGACTGGTTTTCCTGACCAAAGTTAGTTATCATGATCATCATTGATTCAAAAACTGTGGTGTTGGAAAAGCACAGCTGGTCAGGCAGCGCCTGAGGAGCAGGAGAATCGACGTTTCGAGCAGAAGTTCTTCAGCAGGAAGCTGCCTGACTGTCTGTGCTTTTCAACTTTTTGACTCTGATTTCTAGCATCTGCAGTCCTCACTTTCTCCATGGTCACCATTGAGGTGACTAAATTTTTAAATTCCAGATTTATTTATCTAATTGATTTCAAATTCCATAGCTGTCAGGCTAAGATATAAACTTCTATTCATGGATCAATATCTGGATTATTATTCCAGTGACATAACCACACGGTAACACTAAAATATCAAAAACAGCAAGGAGTACTGACATTAATATAGCACAGCACTTTTCATGGCCAGCAGCAACCTCAACGCATTTAATGTTTGATATATTGAAATGTGCAAAATGTGGTAGCCCAGTTGTGCACAGCAAGGTCCCATGAACAGTATTATGACAATAATCAGGTAACCCATTTTCGTGTTATTGGTTTATAGATAAATATTGATCAAGACACCTGTTGAGAACTTTTCTACTTTTCTTTTGAAGTCCTGAAGTATGGCCACAGGAGAGGGCAGAATGGCTTCTGTTGAACATCGCATCCAACGGATTATATCTCTGACAGTGCAGCACTCCCTTAATGCTCCTTTGGATTACCAAGCTTGACTTGGTGCTCATGCTGTGGAGTGGGTCTTGAACCACAAATTCTTGTGACTGAGAAGTAAAGGTTTGTGTGATTGAACCATGGTCATACTTACATACTTCAGTATAAAATGAAATTGTTGTGTTCAATCCATTCCATCATCCTCAATCATTCCCTGCAGCTCACCTGAAGCTGCTGTCACAGGCTGGAAACAAAAATATGAACATGGAAGCAGGAGTCAATCACTTATCCCCTTGGGTCAGTTCAACTGCTGTTTAATGACACTACTGACTCCATATACCTCCCTCACCCTTCATTAATATCTTTGCTGAGCAAAAATAATCAATTCTGCTTCAAAATTGACAATTAAAACATCAGTTATCATTTTGTCAAAGAGAGCTCCAAATTTCTATTATCCTTTGCATGAAGAAACTTTCTTAATTTCACTCCAGAAATTCTGATTCTAATTTTTAGATGCTGTCCTCAATTCTTAGGCTCCCCAAATCCTAGAAACAATTATCTCAGTCCATTCCATTTACAACCTTTAATATCTGGAAAATTTCAAACATGTCACTTCTTATCTTCTAATTCACGCCATTGGCTGTTATTTAGTTCTGAATCTGGGTCACCCATGGAGCTCTTTAATAATGAAGTACTTCCCAAACAAGCCTGACCCATGACCTGCATCACTCAACTGAAAGTGATAATATGTATCGTAACAGGAACTCTCCACCAGCTTCCTGTCCTTGCAAACATTACTGCCCCACACATCCACATTCACAGACTGATGAAAAATCACAAGCTGGGCTGGAACCATCCATGCTAGTCCTCACTTACCCACTTCACAATGAGCTGTTCCACTCACCTCCTGCCTGCCTGCCATCTCAATGCCCCATATAGATCAAACTTCCTGAACAAGACCTCCCAATAAAACAATCTTTGAAGCAAGGGTTAGGAAAGATGATTAATAATCTGATCTGTCAGATTGCAGGTTCTGAACCAACATAGTGAGATTAGTCTTCACTAAGCAGTCTCAGGACCAACCAAGACCCTTGTACAATGTCCATTTCTGGGAATTCATTTTGAACCCCTGCAGAGAGAGACAAACAATGCAATACATTTCCAATAATCGTCCTCTCTATAGACCAACAGGCAAAAACTGATCACCTTTCACTCAGCAAATGAGGAGGCATCTGCTTGGGTCTGGAACCTGCACTCCCTAAAAACTAATGGTAATCTCAACCACGTGATAACTACATAACAAGCAAGCTTTAAAAAATCCTTTCTTGTTAAAAAAATGGAGATGGTAGCATAATGGTAAAAGTCACTTGTCTTGTCACCCCAGGCTAATATTTTGAGGTCATGCGTTCAAATCCCACCATGGAAGAAGGCAAAGATTGAGCACTCTCTTGTAATATGGTGGTCATGTCCCTAGCCCTAGACTAAGAGACCTGGTTTCAAGACCCAACTGCTCCAGATGCTAACTTTTCAACAAATCATGATTCACAGAACGTCAGAGGATTTATGAACAATAAAGGGCATGAGGGAACCTATTGGAAGGTAAATTCAAAGCATCACCCTTTTGCTGTCTGTGCCTGCAAGCTGTCATAAAGTCCAGTGCTAGATCAACAAAGATACAATCTCCAGAAAACTACTGAAACCTGCAGTGCCAATAACATGCATGAAAGAAAGTTATTTTTAAAAAGTCAATTATTTATAATTTCCTATTTTCTTCAAAAGTACATCCTTTTACTATAGAACAATTGAAATGTTAATCATCCACACACTTTAAAGGACCAGAAGCAATAATTTCAAGCACTTGAAACATTTCATCTTGTGCGGGTGAATACTGTACAATTGACGGAGAGATCTGAGAGCCAGAGCTGTAAATCCAACAACATTCTCCCTGGGATACAGCTGTTCCAACACTCTAATGGAAGACTGAAGTCTGAGCCAAGTCTCATAGTGTATTATTGGTGGAGAGTTCACACATTTGTCACACACTCATGAGAGGCCATCAGGTATGTAATGAATCACATAGCTTAACATTGAATGAACGTGTGGCAGAAGGTCATGGATTTGCATGGATGGTATGATGCACCCCTCGAGTGTGGGTGTTTGGGCATGAGTTGGCATTGTGTTACGATGGAGAAAGTGAGGACTGCAGATACTGGAAAGTCAGAGTCAAAAATTGTGATGCTGGAAAAGCACAACAGGTCAGGCAGCATCCGCGGAGCAGGGGAATCGATGTTTCGGGCATAAGCCCTTAATCTGAACATTCCTGATGAAGGGCTTGTGCCCGAAATGTCGACTCTCCTACTCCTCGGATACTGCCTGACCTGCTGTGCTTTTCCAGCATCACACTTTTTGACTATGATATTATGATGGGTCATGCATGGAGTGAGAGGACATGTTGGAGGATGTTGGGGAAGGAGGTGACATGGATAAGAAATGGGGAGTGTGTCAGGGTGAGTGGGTGTGAGAGCTGACAAGAGAGCCTTGCTGACTTAATTATAGAACGTAGAACATTACAGTGCAGTACAGGCCCTTTGGCCCTCGATGTTGCACTGACCTGTCATACCGATCTATATCTAGGTTCTATAGGACTGAGGCAGGCCTTTTAGGCAGGTTGCCTCAGCTCACAGTTCCGCCTTTGTGGCCTTTTCAAACTCTTCATCGCCAATGAACTTATGATACAATTCTATCTGCAAACTCATCGGCAGAACGAGTTTGAGAGGCTTCTGTTCCTCCGGGTTTTTAGCTGTGAAGGTATAGAAAGCAGCAGAATTGTGGGACTGGATAAGACACCAGTGGATGTGTATCTGTTTCGGTGAATATGGGTTCCAGTTCCCAAACAAGCAGCTTTAATATTTTATAAGATAGAAATTCCCTAGGAGCTGGAGGTAAAATATTTTGATGCAAATATTCGAAGGAAATGGTGACATTCAAGATTGCAAGAACTGAAATTAAACTCCTCCTATACCATTTCAAATACAAGAGAGATTGAGAGGATGTGGAATCCAGAAAGGTCAGGTGAGGTTTATTGTGGGAAGAAGCATCATTAATGCTACTTTTGTTTAGAGACAAGCAATGGAGAAATGTCAGGAAGGCACTTGAAGATTGCATTAGTTGATCTCAAGAAATTTCCTAACTAGGTATCAAGGGAGGAAACCTGGAGATGTGCCAGAGTTTGTGGTTTCCCAGAGAAACATATGCAATGATTACAGCTCATTTACAAGGAGCACCAGACAAGAGTAAGGAACAATGTGGAGGAGAGCGAGACTTTCATTATTGGATTGTACCAAAGATCAACATTGAGTCTCTTCCTCTTCCTGATTGAATTAAATGTTCTAATTAAGAAGTTAAACAAGAGGTACCATAGTCACTGATGTTTGCAGATGCCTTTGAACTGTGTGGTGGGAATGATGAACACATGTCTGACTACCTGGAGACTTTGAGAAAAGAAAACTGTGAGGTATATGAAGATCAGAAGACCAAAGACACAAAGAACGGACAGTTCAGTCTAAGCCTAAGGAAGAGGTTCGAAGTAAAGGTATATAGATTGAGTGAAGACTTGAAGTAAGTGCACGCAGACAAACATGATAGAAGATCAAATTATGGAAATGGGAACTAAGCAATGAATTTGCTGTGATGGGGGAAATTGGAAGAAATGGAATAAAACATCATGTAACAGAAACTGTCATCAAAACTAAAATGAAAAATTCCTACAATGTGGATACAGGCCATTCAACCCAAGAAGTCCATACTGACTTTCTGAAGAGCATTCCATCCAGACTCAGTCCCCTAGACTATCATGCTGCATTTTGCCATGGCTAATTCATGGCTTATACATCCCCATTCACTATGGGCAATTTAGCCTGGCCAAACCACCAAACCTGCACATATTTTGAGTGTGAGAGAAAACTGACACAGACACGGGGAGAATGAGAAAACTCCACACACACATTCACCCAAAGGCCAGAATTGAATTGGAGCCCCAGGTGCTGTGAGGCAGCAGTGCTAGCCACTGAGCCACTGTAACAATTGTGGGTCTGGTTATATCTTTCAGAAACTTGGATACTAATGAATTGCAGATATGGAAGTAGATATGTGGAGTATGAGAAAGGACAAAATTGGGATCAAAGACTGAAATTACTGGAAAAGCTCAGCAGGTCTGACAACATCTATCAGGAGAATTCAGAGTAATGTTTCAGGTCCAGTGACCCTTCCTCAGAAATGGTTCCTCAAAATTGAGAATGGGCATTTCAAAGGATTGACAAAGATGGTGGGGGCATCAAAGAAAGCAGCTGAGAAGGGATTGAAATCTTCCTGTCATTCATCATGGAGAGAGTCAGAGAGAAGAGGCATGATGACCTCATTGAGATGGGACTACAAAGAAGAAGAAAAAGAAGAGAAAGGTCTCAGACCAGGTAGGTAGGTGGGCTGGTGGGAGACTTAAACACAGTGTGATTGGAAGAGGAAAGGTGACTGATAGGAAAAAGTGAAGAAAAATTATTCACAGCACTGCGGTATTAAAGAGAAAAATGTATAAAGCAATAGAATAACAATGAAAGGAAGGGATCACTCAAGACCTGTTGGTTATCTGACAATGACTTGTGAAATACATATCATTATACTCTTGTTTCTTCTAGTTCAAAATTTACAGATAATTCATCCTTTAAATGTTCTACAAGGCTTTAAAGATGTATGAGATAAAATTACAATCAATTGCCTGAAGCAAAAGTGTAACAGATTTATGCAAAGACTATTTGAAAGCATTCCTTCATGACTATGAAAGAACCCTAGTTTAGAATCACTGCAGGCTAGCTGCACAGGCTTTAAAGTGTCGAAAAATACATAGTCTATTTATTTATTATTTATTGAACTCTGATGAAAGTGTTTTCTTACTTTATACACATTTAAGTATACACATTAGGCCTGCGTTACTCTTACTGAGGATCTCTGCTGGTGGCCCTGTTACATTAGCAAGAGAAAGAATGAAAGACAGACAAAGAGAGAACTGATGGTGAGTTTAACCTGCCAGTCATTTCACCACAGGCAAAGGGTGAAAGTGAGGAGGTGTGCCCTTCACTTGCAAATAGCTGAGATCACTTCCTGTCAATGTTTCCAGTGGCCCTGAGTTATGAGAAGATGGCTGAAGGGAATGGGCCCCCTGGAAGTCCCAGTTCTCTCCTTCTTCAGAAAGAGACTGGGAGCATTTTGATGGCAATTATGACATGTCCGCCCTTCACCACCTTCAACATTCACTCCCAACATCACTGATGCACATTGGCAGCAGAATGCACCATCTACAAGAAGCACTGCAGTCTCTTGTCAAGACTAGTTCAACAATACCTTCCAAATTTGTGAACTCTCCCAAATAGAAGGACCACGGCAGTAGATACATGTGAACCTTATCAATTGCAATTTCCTTTCCAAGCCATACACCATCCTGATTTGGAAATACATCATTGTTTTTTCACAGCCACTGAGTCAAAACCCTGGAACTCCTTCTCTCACAGCATTGAGGATGCTCCACATCCCAAGGAATGCAGAAGGCAACACACCTCACCTTCTCAACGGGAATGAGAAATGGGAAATAAATGCTGGCCTAGCCAACAATCACAATCATCCCAAACTAATAAAATAAATTGTTCTGTTCTATGTCCCAATGAGTTGCTTTCTGTATATTCTTTCTAATGGAATAGTCAGTGGTCTAATTGAAACTTAAGTTGATAGCCATTTATTTGTAAGAAATTACGCTAATTCTTAAACAATTCAAATCTTTGTGATGGTCTGCACCTTGAGGGCAAGTACTTGTAAATGTGTGGTTTGTAGCACCAATGACTAATCTTGATTTATTTGTCTGCAGTTCTGTTGTCTAATTATGAATTTTTCATGATGTGAAGTGCCTCATAATGAGCTCTAATAAAATAGATTAATACACGCTGCAGGGAGACAGAAACTGAACTGGGCCAACCAGATAAAAACTGCGTCTGCAAGGATAGGTCAGAAGTTGGGATTTCTATGATGTGTCCCTCACTTCCTGATTCCTTAAAGCCTGTCCACCATGTCAAAATCACAAAGCACAAGTCAGGAGGTGACAGAATATTCCCACTTGCCTGGATGGGTGCAGCTTCAACAATACTCAAGACACTTGACACCTTCCAAAGAAAATCATCAAATTCCTGATGAAGGGCTTCAGCCCGAAACGTCGATTCTCCTGCTCCTTGGATGCTGCCTGACCTGCTGCGCTTTTCCAGCAACACACTCTCAACACCTTCCAAGAAAAAGCATCCCACAAACATTCACATTAAAGAAAGGTATTATCCTGGACTTATGGTATTATCCTGGACTGTTAATCCAGAAATCCTATGTTTCAGGCACAAGCACTTCATCAGGAATTTGGGCTTGTGCCTGAAACGTCGAATTTCCTGTTCCTTGGATGCTGCCTGACCTGCTGCACTTTTCCAGCAACACATTTTCAGCTCTGATCTCCAGCATCTGCAAACCTCACGTTCTCCTCCAATCCAGAAATCCTGGTAATGTCCTGGGGACCTAGGGTTGGATCTTGCCACAGCAAATGGTGGAATTTGAATTCAATAAATATCTTGAATTAAAAGTCTAATGATGACCTTGAAACCATTGTCGATTATTGGAAAAACCCATCTGGTTCATTGATGTTATTGACGGAAGGAAACAGCCATCATTACCTGGGCTGACCTTCATGTGACTCCAGACCTACAGCAATGTGGTTGGTATTTAAATGAAATTGGCACTAAATGCTGGCCTAACCAGAGATGTCCTCATCCCCTAGTGACTTACAAAAAAGGTTCTTTCTATATTGATGGTCAGCAGCAGCTGTGGTGTGCCATCCACAAGATGTACAACAGAACTTCACAAAAGATTGTTACACAGCACCTTTTGATTTTGTGGCCACTACCATCTAGAAAGATAATGGGTGGCAGATACAATGAACATCACCACCTGCAAGTTCCCTCCAAACCATTCACCCTGACATGGAAATGTATTGCCATTTTGGTGGGTCAAAATCCTGAACTGCCTTCCTAACCACACAGTGGGAATCACTACACACATGGCAAGGCAGCTCAGCACTACATTTCTGAGGCCAAACCAGGCTGAACAATGAATGCCAGTGATGTTGTGAATGAGAAAGTGCTCAGCATTAACTTAAACATTTGATAAGAACTGCCATTTACCATGTGAACATATGATGGAAATTCAACACTTGAGAGCTTGCGGTGAAGTGAAAATTTTCCCATTCACATCTATAACATGGTGATTTCCTGAGGTCAGCAACAACTTGGATTATGTGTCCCATGGGTGCTCATTTTTGTGTCACACTTGAATTTAATTGATGTGTTACCTATCAGTGGGATCAAGTACAAACTTGGCATTTGTAACCACACATATTCATTATATTGAGGTGAAATATCAGCTATGTTGTACTTGGTCCATTCAATACAATTTGAGTGAAATACTATTTTTGTTACAATGGCCTAAAAGGGTTCATTACTGAACTGTCAACAAATCACTATCATTGCATTAGTTTCAGATGACATATTACGGGAAGAACTAGCTAGAAGCAAAATTGAGCGTGGGAGAACATAATTAAATTTTACTCTGATTTTGGCAGTTAACGCAGTATTCAAGCATAGTTAAAATAAACAATTTAGCTTGTGGTCAATGTAAAATACTGAGAGAAAACACTTCTACCAACTCTTACCACTTCCAGTGATTTGATTCCTAAAATTAAAAGGTTATCCCAGGAGGTGAGATTGGGTAGAATGGGCCTACATTCGCTAGAGATTAGATGAATCAGAAGTGATCCAGGTAAAATCTATCACCTTCTTGGTGAAATTGATATAGTAGGGGTGAAGGTGTTGTTTTCCCTAGGTAGTGGAGAATCTAGAACTCAAGGTTAAAGCTCAATAATTTCAGACTGAGACGAGAAGAGGGGAATACAAGCCTTTAGAATTCTCTACCCCAGAGAACTGTGGATGCTTGGTTAATGTGGACTCGAATGAAGACATTGGTAGATTCTTGGACACAAATTAAATGAGGCATATGGGGGTTTGGTGGGAAAGGGCAGTTGAAGAAAAGGTTCCACCATTAGTCCGTTTAGTGGCTAAACCAGCTTAACAGGATGAATGGCCTATTCCTGTACCTGTTCCTTTTGTTTTTATATAATTTCAATTAATCTGAGATCTTTGAAGGGCTCTTGCCCGAAACGTCGATTTTACTGCTCCTCGGATGATGCCTGAACTGCTGTGCTCTTCCAGCACCACTAATCCACAATCTGAGATCTGCAGAGTGAAACAGAGAGAGGAAATGCACACTCAGCTTAAGATAAGCAGAAAAAAATTTCCAAGGAGGTCAGATACAATGAGGGACATGAAGAGTGGAGAATTAAAGCTCAAAGAAGAAATGCAAATAAAACAACAGTGAGAAAGAAAGAAGTCTTAAATGTTGCTGCAAAAAGACATCTTGATGAAGTTTTTTGTCTTGCACTCATCAGGAAGAGATGCTAACATTGACACTGCATGAGAAGAGAGGGCAGGTGGTTGGCTGATTGACAGGAAGAGTGCACCAATTAATGATGATTGAACATTAACTACCAGGGTTTGTTTAAATTTTAAATCAGGCAGATTGACTCTGATTGGTTAAGACATTGCCCTGAAAAATGAAGCCCCTATTACGTTGAGTTGAAACAGGAGCAGCACATGCACCCGTTATTTTCTGTCCATGAAGAACTGGCCCCATGTATATGCAAGTGATCCTGACTTTCAATTCTGAATTAGTAGTCAACAAAGTTATTTGCACACACAGCATTCTCCATTTAATGTTGCCCAATTGCAGTATCTTCTTTAATGTTGGACAATGAGATGTATGTTTTTATAAGTGTTTGTTTTTTGGTTCCACCAGTGCCTAGCTTTTTGTGATCAGCCAGAGGGATACAATGTTTGATAATGATTCACCGATCAGGTCATATGATGTACACACCTGACATTACACTGACAGTGAAGTTTATATCCCACAATACTCATTAGACTGACAGGCTGAAGATCTTTTTGACTGGATGACAGCATTCTATTAGTTTTGAACACCATTCATGTTGTAACTTTGAGGCAATTTCATGATATTATGACTTGTGATGTACCAATATGAATGTAGTCACCTCACCTTTAGTCATGTCTGTGTCATAGAGTCAGTGTAGATTAGGTTTTTTTAAGATTACTTACAGTGTGGAAACAGGCCCTTCGGCCCAACAAGTCCACACCGACCCGCCGAAGAGCAACCGACCCAGACCTATTCCCCTACATTTACCCCTTCACCTAACACTTGGGCCAAATCACCTAACCTGCACACTTTTGGACAAAACAGGAGTAGAGAGGATGTTTCCCACTGGTGGGTGAAACTAGGACAGGAGGGAACGGCTTCAAAGTTAGGGAGAGCAGATTTAGAACTCAATTGAGAGGGTACTTCTTCACCCAGAGAGTTGTGAATCTGTGGAGTCCCCTGTCCAGTGAGGTAGTTAACACAAATATGGTATGCTTTCCTTTACTGGTCAGAGCATCAAATATAGGAGTTTGGAAGTCATGTTGTGGCTGTACAGGCTTTGGTTAGGCAACTTTTGGAGTATTGTGAGCAATTCTGGTGTCCTTCCAATAGGAAGGATTTTGTGAAACCTGAAATGGGTTCAGAAAACATTTATAAGGACATTGCCAGGTTTTGAGGGTTTGAGCTATAGGGATAGACTGAAGAGGCTCCGGCTGTTTCCCCATGAGCATTGGAGGCTGAGGGGTGACCTTATGGAGGTTTATAAAATCATGAGGGGCATAGATAGTCCAGTACAGGGGAGTCCAGAACTAGAGGATTTGGTTTAAGGTGAGAGAGAAAAGATATAAAAGGGACATAAGGGGCAACTGTTTCACACAGAGGGTGGAATGAATCACCAGAGGAAGTGGTGAAGGCTGGTACAATGACGCATTTTAAAAAAGGCATCTGGATGAGTATATGACTAGGATGGGTTTAGAGGGATATGAACCAAGTGCTGGCAAATGGGACTAGATTGGGTTAGGATATCAGGCCAGCGTGGACGAGGACCAAAGGGTCTGTTTCTGTGCTGTACATCTCTGAGACTCTGATTCAGTAACTTTTTAAAGCTAAGATAGATAATTTTTTGAACAGTAAAGGCATGAAGGATTGTGGTGAGAGGGCGGGTAAGTGGAGCTGAGGCCATGAAAAGATCAGCCATGATCTTATTGCATGGTGGAGTAGGTTCAAAGGCCCAGATGGTCTACTCCTGCTCCTGGTTCTTATGTTTTTATGTTCTTTTGTCATAAGGAATTCGATGTGAATGCTGGTGACACTGGGGAGAAATTCCCAGTTTTAATAATGTTTCAGAATCACTGCTGTACCTCCAATATTTCAGCAAAAAAAAAATAGATCTGTTGAATGAACGGAAGGTGTACTACTGATTAAACAGTGGAATTACCCTGCAGTGGAGCAGTAGTAATGTTTCAAAATTCAGAGAGCTTAATTCCATGCAGTCCTGTCCACAATGAACACAATCCATCAAAAATGGCAGCAACATCTTTCATCTGTCTGAGTCAAGTTCCTAACTGATTTGAACCTTACCCAGCAGACCTTGTTGGTCCTCAGATGCTGCCTGAACTGCTGTGCTCTTCCAACACCTCTAATCCAAAATCTGGTTTCTAGCATCTGCAGTCATTGTTTTTACCTCATTGGTATGGTGTTTGTGGAATGTCCAAAGTGGGATCAAACTGAACAGTGAATGTGCCAACTCTCAGTCAACCAGTGACAACATTTCATGCCCACTGACTGTTAATGGGTGAATCTGAAGAGTGACCAAAAGGTCAGGTGAATGGAAATGTCCTGCTGTGTGTGTCCAATCAGAAATCACCACCTTTCGAACATAAAGGGTTAGGACAGAAATCAGCACGAGAGGGAAAAACATAAATTATAGAAGAAAACATTTTTTTTAACCTGAATAACAAGACCATGTCCTGTTTACAAACACTTTTAAGGTAGCAAAACATTCCCATGACATATGAGAGGAATTTAATTAAACAGAATGCATCACCAAGTCACCTCAGAAGGTATCAGGACAAATCAGGATGGTTATAAATTAAAGTTTCACATTAAAATGGATGAGAGAGAAAGGAAGAGAAACAGATAGGTTCAAAGAAGAGAGTATGAAGTTTATGGCCTAAATTACTGAAGGCATGGCCTCCAAACAAAATCAGAAATATTAGGAGCACATCTAGGTCACTCAATGCTGTTCCATCATTCACTATTATTATGCCTGATCTGACAGTGACAAGACTCACATTGCTGCCTACCCCAATACCCTTCAAATCACTTATTAGACAAGAAGCTATTTATCCCTGACTTAAAAAATATTCTTATGTTCCTGCCTCCACCATTCTCTGGGGAAGACATTTCTATCAACTCAGGATTTCCTGAAAGAAAACATTTCTGTTTACTTCTACTTCAAACAGGACAGCCTTTATTTTGTTGATTATTTATTATACTGTTTATTATTTGTTAGCTCAGGAGTTGAAAGGGGAGGTTACCAAGATAGGAAGGGACAAGATGTTACCCAATGAAAAATATTTGTTGCTTTTGCACCCTGTATTCAGTGCCCATTAACAACTTTTCTTTAAATAGGGTACAAGGACCATGGTAGAATTTTTGAACCAATAAAGTTTGAAACTGTGGCGAGAAATCAGAGTTCTGAGGAAGGGTCACTGGACCTAAAATGTTAACTCTGCTTTCCCTACACAATTGCTGCCAGACCTGCTGAGTATTTTCAGTCATTTATGATTTTGTTTCCAATTTGCAGCATCCTCAGTTTTTGTTTTGTTCCATGTGTAAAAAAAGTTAGAAATACTCAGCAGATCCAGCAATATCTGTGGACAAAAAAAGGTAGAGTTTATAATTTAGGCTTGCATTCTTGCATTAAAATTGTGTGATAATATTAAAATATATAAATACAAGTATATTTTACTATTATTTATTTTAGCATTCAAAGTTTGAACTAGTGGCATCTGTGTCTTGGTCTGTGTGTCCGAGGTGGTTTAATGATTAATTTGGTAATATTTTTGGTACCTTTTCCTTCTATAAAATTGATATGACAGAAATGTTTCCTAGAATGCTGATGGAATTAGTTTGCAGTGGGAGAGTTTTAGGCACAGACAGGTGCCATTGAAGACATTGAAGAGCATAAACATTCTTTTGGTTTGAAGGATCGGAGGTTAAGATTGTTTTTAATGACTGGAAGACATACTTTTAACCTGAAAGCTTTTTTATATCAAATTGCAGATGTGCTAGTGGAGGTTAAATGTATTAAACTATTTTCTTGGAATAAAGCCTTACTTCCAAGAAGTTATTATAGGGTTAGCTCAATGTTTTAGTTTCAAAGTTCAAGACTAACATTGTTTGGTTAAAACCTTGAAGTCATAAGCTGAGAAAGTCTAAACTGAATGTGCAGATATTTAAAGAAGAAGTTATTAGATTCTCAAAACCAGGAGTTCAAAGCAACAGTTCAGCAAATCTGTAGATATCACAGAGAATGGAATTCTCTCTTATATGTGAGTACTGTAAAGGGATGTTGATGGGATAGATGGAATATTTTATATTTACTGAGATTTTTCAGAACATGTCAAATTGTGTTATGTGCAAGTAGCTTGGTTTATTGTATTTTATTTTATAGAATATTTCTTTTTTTTATTGTTTAACAGATCTGTAGTGTTGTGTCTATGTTTCAGTGAGAGACCATTTTTTTTAAGAAAAAGCATGATTTGATCTATCAAGCCAGATTTCAGTCTTGTCCAGTAATAACATCAGCTGGGACCATAACAATTGGGAGATACTGTGATGTACTGTCATGGAAAATAAGATGTGATCATGTAATATTCTACATATGGGTATTTCTTTCCCATTTTTGAATGTATTCTGGAGGACTCAAGATGTTAAATGACTTCCCACTGTCTCTGCAAATAAATATAGAACTGTAACTCAATATTTCAATATAACTGTGTCAGTATTGGAGGAGTTGATGATGTATCTGTGAAATCACTGGACCAGTAATGAAGAGGCATTACTCCAGCATCTGCAATCCTCACTTTCTCCCAGTAATGCAGAGGTTACGACCTGGAGATAGGTGCTTCATTCTAAGATGATGTCTGGTGGAATTTGAATGCAATTCATAAACCTGTAACTGTAAAGTCAGATTGACTAATGGTGACCACTAAACTACCATTGGTACTTGTAAACACCTGTCTGGTTCATTCAGGAAATCCCCATTCCTACCTTAAACAACTCCAGATCCACAGCAATGGGAATGCCTCTTAAATGCCCCTGTTAATGTCTCATCAGCCATTCATTTGAAGGACCATTTGGGGTGAGCCATAAATGTTTCCTGAATCCACTTGTCTGTATCCCATGAAAGCAGAAAGAATAAAATAGCTAACACACGTAAGTAAAAATCGATCTTCAGAGTGAAAGTCGCGACTCGGTATGGTAAATAGGCAGACAATCCTGTTCAGTAAAATCCCAAAAAGAGGGTAAAAACTGTAGAAAGGGAGAAAGAATTATAACTCAACTTTGGTTGCAAGGAGATTGCAGTACAGGCAATTAGAATACAGTTGGAACACAGGAACTATTAGTTAAGTGCTTAATAAGAGCAATTTGGAATTGACTCACTGAAAACCAATAAACAAATATAATTTTGGACAATTGACAGAGTTAATGTCAACAAGATGGTTCAGTCTTTAGCACTGCTATCTCACACCACCAGGAACCCGGGTTCAATTCCAGCCTCGGGTGACTGTGTGGATATCACATGTTCTCCCCGCATCTACATGGGGTGCTCTGGTTTCATCCCACAGTCTAAAGGTGTGCAAGTTATGTGGGTTGGCCACGCTAAAATGCCCATAGTGTTCAGGGATGGATTGGCTAAGTAGGTCAGCCTTGGCAAATTCACGATTATGGGGATAGGATGAGGGGCTGGCCTGAGATGGGGTGGTCTTTGGAATGTTGATGTTACTCGATGGGTTCACACACACACACACACACATATCTCCTGAGTGCCCTTGCCAATGTTTATTCCTCAATTAACATAATTGTAAACAGAAAATGCTTGCTATCCCTGTGTTGTTTTGTGTGAGCTTGCTGTGTGTAATTTGAGTGCTGCATTTTCATATCACCACAGTGACTGTTGCTCAAAGATAATTCATTCGGTGTAAAATTCTTTGGAACATCCTGAGGACATGAAGAACATTGTGGGAATACTGAACATTCCTTTCTGTATCGGGGTATAAAGCTTCCCTTCAGCGCTTCACATCTTTCGTTCCAATTCTTCCAGTGTTGAGCCAGTTTGAAAAGACCGATGGTTGTCTTTGTGATGAATGATGGTATCTTAATATCCCGAGCAGAATATTGCCACAATCACTCCCATCGCTTTCAATGTATCTGAGATGTGAGCAATGCTGGTATCTCTGCTGATTGAGGATGCTGGTATTGACAATAAACAGTTAAATTAGAGCAAGAGGCAAGTGAAAATTACACTTCAGCTTTGATGGAGTACAGCAGTAAGGGTTGAATAAGGAAAGAGGATCTGTAATAGTTCTTTCTTAAGATTGAAAGCCTTGTCACTGCCTTTCAAATGTTTCAAAGGTACTCGACTTTTATTTTTCATGCACAAAGAAAAACTATTTCAGATTGTTAGTTTGCTTCTAACAGAATTAAATCTTGTTAAATTACTATCTGAAATTATTTTTACATCTCTAAAGGCACAGTTTATTAAGTTTCCGTTTCTGTGGTTAGGGTTTCATTTATAAAGTAAGCCTTTCTCTGAATAAACAGCTATTTTAAATGAAACAAGAAAATCCTGTAATGTTGCTGTTTTAAACTAATAAATAACTTGAAAGTGTTTATTGATTGTGAGGATGCTATAAGTTGCTAACTTTTTTCTAAAAAACAAAACTTCGAACATTGGAATGGTGTGGGTGACAGGCTACAATGAAGATGTAGAGCAGAATCATTATTGTCCAATTGATAAATACACCGTATGATTGTAATGTGGAGCTCTACAAGTCAGGACAGCAGTTGGTGGAGTAACAATGATAAATGGGCGACAGTTCTTCTCCCTGCCAGAAGGTGTGAACCCACATTCAGTCTCACAATGATATTGTCTTTGTTTCGTCCCTTGGCTCTCGATGCTGCAGCATGTTGATAACAGAATTCTCATTCATGTTTACAGACTATTTCAGTGTCTCTCTGTACCTTACCTTAATTGTCTCCATTCAATGCCGCTAACACTATTTATTGCACAAATCAATGAGAGACGTGGGAAGATGAGGGGAATAAAAGACCATGGTCTTTTGTCTTCTTGGCATCTTGACTGCACTTGTTGCAGTCACTTGATACAACACTAACAAGGTTATATCAATCAATGGGAAGGTCTAATGATGCAATGACTAGTGTCTCTACTTCTGAGCCAGAAGTTTCAGGTTCGAATCTCATGTCAGGACTCGATGGCCAAGGAAGATGTGTTCGTTAGCGTGAGGTTGAGTATCCAATCAAAAATCTTTCGAATACATGCCAGTGGCAGGCAGTAAGAGAGGGAGAGGTGCATTCTGGTTTATATGGTCATGGATTTGTATCCTTGTTCTACCTGCATTGGAGATTGCCGTGCTATGGGTTGGAGCTATCTTCAGGCACAGAACATGAGAATATAATCTATCAGATTCCAGCATTGGATTCTTAGGGGCCTTGACAGGGTAAATGTTGAGAGGATTTTACCCTCATGGGAGAGTCTTGAACCAGAGGGTATAGTCTCAGAATAAAGGAGCGCTAATTTAAGACAGAGATGAGGAGGAACTTCTTCTCTCTGAGGGTTGTGAGTCTTTGGAACTCCTTGTCACAGAGAGAGCTATAGGGGCAGAATTCTCATGCATATTTAAGACTGATATAGAGAGATTCTTGATCAGTCGGGGAATCAAGGGTTATGGGGACAAAGACAGGAAAGAGAGTGTGAGAAATAATGGATCAGCTATGATCACACTGAATGTTGGAGCAGGTTCAAGGGGCTGAAAGGCTTCCTCCTGCTTCTGTTTCTTATGGTGTTATGGTTAAGTAATCAAAATCAGATCCTGTCATGAGACTTAAAAATTCAAATTGATGAAAGCTTTTCCCTTTTTGGAACCTACACTTGACGCATATCAGTTATTAATGTCATTGTACGCAAGTATGTTATTTTTTGGAAGACAAATCTCTTTCGAACCCTTCCTCCCCATACTAACAGCTGTTTGCTGCTTTTGGAAGTATTCTACATAGTTGTTTGCTGCTGAGGTAAGTTTTAATAAATATTCAGGTATGCTTTTAATGTCAGCTGTGTTGTATCCTCACTGGTCATGTGATAATGTGACATTTGGAACTTGCATAGCTCAGAGTATCAACAGATTGCCCATAAACATGATCAAACAACTCCTAGGTGCCTCATCTGACCTTGTGTAAAGTTCTGAAGAACTCCTGCCAAAACGTTTGCCAAACGTCTTTCCCCAAACAGGCTTGCAATTCCATCTCTCAGCCTCTTTGATCCTTATCCCTTTTCCTTCCCCTCACTGGCCCCCCATTGGGACAGTCCATGGTAGGTGAAGACTGTGAAACTAACTGCAGGGTTAGACTGAGCATTGACCCCAGAAGTCAGGTTGTTGTACCAAGTAGCACAACATTGCTTAGCTTTGTAGAAATCAAAAACTGCAGACGCTGTAAATTAGAAACAGAAGTTGCCAGAAAAGCTCAGAAGGTCTGACTGCAACTGTGACGAGAAATCAGAGAGAACGTTTTGGATTGAGTGAACCTTCCTCAGAACTGACGATAGTGGGTAATTGACTGTAGTGGGTAATTGATGGTATTGGGCAATTGATGGTATTGGGCAATTGATGGTAGTGGGTAATAGATGGTAGTGGGTAACTGACGGTAGTGGGTATTTGAAGGTAGTGGGTAATTGGCAGTAGTAGGTAATTGATAGTAATGGGTAATTGTCGATAGTGGGGAATTGATGGTAGTGGGTAATTGATGGTAGTGGGCAATTGATGGTAGTGGTAGTTTTGCTGATGATACTAAGCTGGGTGGCAGGGTGAAATGTGAGGAGGATGTTAAGAGATTTCAGGGTGACCTGGACAGGTTAGGTGAGTGGTCAATTGATGGTAGTAGGCAATTGATGGTTGTGGGCAATTGATGGTAGTAGGCAATTGGTAACTACTGGCTGGTTTGTTAGAGAGAAGAAGATTGAGATGTGACTCAATTGAGACATCCAATCAGAGGGTTAGATAAGGTCGACAATGAGAGCCTTTTTCCTCAGATGGTGATGGCTAGCATGAGGGGACATAGCTTTAAACTGAGTGGTGATAGGTATAGGATTGATGTAAGAGGTAGCTTCTTTACTCAGAGAATGGTAAGGGTGTAGAACGCACTGCCTGCAACTGTAGTATACTCGCCAACTTTAGGGGTATTTAAATGGTCATCTGGATGAGAATGCTAAAACGTAGGATAGCTGGCTTCAGATTGGTTCGAGTAAAAAGTGAGGTCTGCAGATGCTGGAGTATCAGAGCTGAAAATGTGTCGCTGGTTAAAGCGCAGCAGGTCAGGCAGCATCCAAGGAACAGGAAATTCGACGTTTCGGGCATAAGCCCTTCATCAGGAATGAGGAAAGTGTGTCCAGCAGGCTAAGATAAAAACCAGCAACACATTTTCAGTTCAGATTGGTTCCACAGGTTGGCGCAACATTGAGGTCCGAAGGGATATACTGTGCTATAATGTTTTATGTTCTATGAACTGAAGCGTTAACTCTGTTTTTTTTCACAGATGCAGCCAGATCTGCTGAGCTTTTCCAGAAAATTCTGTTTCTATTGCTCAGCTTTGTTTAGCTATCAATAGCCTCGTGGTTTTTGGGCCATTATTTTCCACAATCATGATAGTCAGCCTCCCAGAATTCACTAAATGTGGAAGCTATGAGTTTTATGAAGAGTCGCACTCAACTCGAAACATTCACTCTGTTTTTCTCTCCACTGATGCTGCCAGACCTGCTGAATTTCTCCATCAATTTCTCTTTTTCTTCTGATCTTCAGCTTTGGCAGTTCTTTGTTTTCCTGATAATTAAGTTAGATTCCCTTCAGGATGGAAACAGGCCCTTCAGCCCAACAAGTCCGCACTGACCCACTGAAGAGTAATCCACCCAGACCCAACTCCCTCCGTCTAATGCACTTAACACTATGGACAATTTAATACAGCCAATCCACCTAACCTGCACAACTTTGGATTGTGGGAGGAAACCGGAGCACCCGGAGGAAACCCACGCAGACACGGGAAGAACATGCAAACTCCACACAGTCAATCGCCTACGACTGGAATTAAATCAGGTCCCTGGCGCTGTGAGGCAGCAGAGTTAACCACTGAGCCACCATGCCACCCTCATTGTTTGTTTTGTACAGTATGAAGAAAATGGAAGCATGTTACAGAAGAATTTGATATTCGTCAACCAATGGCATAAGATGCAGTGCAATTTACAGGCCCATGAACCTGAGTCCGGCCACTCCATCAGCCTTTTTCTCCTTCCTGTGCTTTTTTTAATGTATTCACTTATTCTGGTATTTTACCTTCTTTTAATGACTTTGGCAGAAGGCGTCTTCTCCTGGCAGTGACTGGCTTCCAGCTGCCTGAATGGTCTTACAGGCCTAGCACAAGATGGGCCAGTCTCTCGGTGTTCTGGTTTCTCTGTGTGCCGGTCTCTCTGTGTGCCTGTCTCTCTGTGTGCTGCTCTCTCGGTTTATTGGTCTCTCGGTGTGCCGGTTTCTCGGTGTGCCAGTCTCTCGGTGTGCCGGTCTCTCGGTGTGCTGGTCTCTCAGAGTGCCGGTCTCTCGGTGTAGTGGTCTCCCGGTCTGGTAGTCTATCAGTGTTGTGGTCTGCCAGTATGCTGGTTCTGTCCAGCAGGGGCAGTCTCAGCAAAAGTGAGGACTGCAGATGCTGGGCACCAGAGTCTAGAGCAGAAGCACAGCAGGTCAGGCAGCATCGAGGAGCAGGAAAATCGATGTTTCAGGCAAAAGCCCTTCATCAGGAATGGAGCTTCAGGGCAGAGGAGATGACCTGGGGGTTGCAGTGAGAGAGAGACTCACTGAGATTCTTGTGGAGAGAGGAGGAGAACTTCTCGGTCTAATCTGGTGGTCTTCTTCATGGCTTCCGGGTATTCCAGTGGCCTGGCGTGGAGGTCTCACCTTGCTGTGGCTGGATGTATCCCAAACCCAGGACCCATAATTTAACTGAGATAATCTTTTACCTTTTCTTATTATTATTTATGATTTCTGTCATTAATTTATAGCTTCTCACTGCATGGTTTTGTAGAAATATATGTGGCAATAAATTGCTCTCCTATAAGAAGCTCACTTAAAATGTTCCAAGGACAGGACATGCCAGTTATGTCAAGATGTCCACATCCTGAGAATTCATTTCTAAGCATCAGCTAGGGTTCTTACAGAATGTTAAGTGAGGCTGGTCAGTGAAAATGAGCATATACCTCAGAGTTCAGCAGTTTACAGAACATCAAACATTTCTTGTGTGGCCGATTCATTAAGATCTAGCATTTTCAACCAGGTCGATTGATTTTTTCCATGCAACCTTGTTGCTTGACAGAGGATATTAATATTTAATACTTATTTTCCAGTTAACTCATTGAGAGATTTTATGATATCTCACTGGAGAAGGTAGGACTTGAAACCAGGCCTCTTGGGTTAGAGATAGGGAATTTACCACTGCTCCACAAGTGCACAGCAATTTTTAATATGTTGTATTTCAAACATTAGAAAAAAGAACATAGAAAAGTACAGGAAAAGGCTTTTCAGGCACCATGCCTTTACTGACCATGATGCCATTCTAAACTAATCCCATCAGCCTGCACATGGTCCACATCCCTCTGTTCTCTGTCAGTTCATGGTTAAATGTCTCTTAAACATGGTTATCATTTCTACCACCTCCGCAGGCAGCATGTTCCAGGCAGTTACCACACTGCAAAGCATGTTCCTTGCACAGCTTTTTTAAACATTAACCCCTCTCACCTTAAACTTATGCATCCTAGTATTAGGCATTTCTACCCTGGAAGAAAGACTCCAATTATCCACCATACCTATGACTCTCAGAATTTTAGAAACTTCTATCAAGTTGACCCAGAGCCTCCAATGCTCCAACAAAAAACAATCTAAGTTTATCCAACAATTGTATCTTTAGCAAATTCACTTTTGATTTCTTTTCCGTCTAACAGTCACATTACACTCTTGGTTCACTGTCAAATCAATGATGCCTCAGCATCCAACAAGCTCCTGAACAACTTGAGGTAATTGAAGCAAGTGGATTTAGTTCTGAGGACTGATTGAAATCCACGTTAGACTCAGTCAGCCAAAAATCACAGGAGTGAATCTAGAAACGTTAACAGAACAGAGATAACTAGAGACCTGGAACACAAATTTAATTGCAGATCACCATCTATGTCCCCAAATCCTTTCCATGTTAATATAAACAAAAAACTGTAGATGATAGAGATCTGAAAGAAACCAAAAACAGAACGCACTGAAGAAACTCAGCAGGTCTTGGAGCACCTGTGAAGAGAATAGAATAGTAATTTATTATCACATGTATTTTTACAGAAAATACAGTGAAAAATGTTTAAATCATTATACTCAGGTGCTTATATTAATAACAGAAATCATACATTAAAAAAATTAAGACAGAGTTTGTCTTCGTTTAATTCATGGCTCATGGGTTCCCAAGGCTGTGTAAGAGACAGGTATCTCATTCTCCATTCTGACACCGACAGATAGCTTCGAAGCTGCCAAGGTGCCAGACCTCTGTAATCACAGGTCAAAAGACACTGCCGAAGCTGTCTGAAGGAATTCTGGGTGATTGGAATCCCAAGCTGCACTCACCACACTGCTTATATGTCAAAGCAGACCACCATTCCACCAGGAATTGTCACAAACATCACGAGGAACAGATCACAGCCACCTTCTCCGCTGCACACATTTCCAAAACCATCCTTCCTCCCACCAGAAATGTTAAAAGAATAAAAGATGAATTGTGATGTTAAATATAAATTATTTTTTTAAAAAGAAGGGTGTGGCAAGTCTGGTGATCAGAAGCAGCCAAACTAAAGTGCCTGAAAACTTCCTACCTACCATTCCTGTTGAGAGTTAATGTCTTGAGTCCGGTGACTGTTCTTACCATATTAACGCATTTTAACTTTATTCCATTTTAATCAGGTTATTTGTATAACCCAGTGTGAACTCTTGAAATTTTGAGAATAATTCCTTCCTAACTCTGGAGGTGGGACCCAAATGGGATAGGCTGGAGCACTGATTTTGCTTCCAGCCAATGTTACTGATTGACTTTAATAAAAAGGAAAATCAAATGAGTGTAAACTTGACATTGGCTCCAATGTTGTCATTAACTGACTGGTGGAAAAGGTTAAATTTGCCTTTAAATAGAAAGAGATTCGATAGTTCTTCTGTCACAAGTTGCCAAATGTTATCTTACAGTGATAATGTTACCTGATGTAATTCAGTTAAAATATCCAATTGTCAGTATTTTATTTGGCATTCAACAACTCCTTGATGTTTATGTTTAAATATTTATACCAGAAACAGAGTTGAGTATCACAGAGCTTTTCTCTGTAAAGAATAAGACAAAGGCAAAACAAAACTTTGAAATAAGCGAGAGTTAATCACTTGCCTCTAACTAGTTAACGTATGAGAGATTATATTAGCTGAATGCCAAGGATTTGCAGACCAAGATAGGAACAAGGAGTAGGTATTAATCAGAGCAAGTGGAACGCACATATCCCAATCGATTGTTCTGATTTAATCAGCATGAGATGCCAGCAACATTGTTTTTCTCATTTGTAGATTGTTTATTCACCAGCACAGAGTCTCAGAACAATCTTTACTATCTGACATATCTTAAAGAAATATAACCAGAACTAATGGTTTGTGTGAAAGTAAAAAGTAATTCATGAACCTGAATCTCCTGAAGAATGGTTAACCAGAAATGAACATGAACCCATCTGTGTAACAAAGCTAATGGGAAAACATTAGATCGAAGATGAAGCCAATGAAAATGTCACTCGGTTACATTTGGTTAAATATTGTAATCCTGCATTTGATCATGTGATCTGCAACTGAAGAAACACAGGATGGATCTAAAATTATATGCCTCATGATCCACTGCTGTGCAACAGGACAAGATAATCACAATAATTCCGAAAGCAATCCTCGCTGTCTGCCACATTTAAAATGTAGGGCGGGACAAAGATGCAGGCAAGGTTAGCAATTGGGTACTTACTCCAGGAATACAATGGCGGGGATGGTTGGGAAGTTTTCCTAGTGTAAAGGGTCAATTCAAGGCATGGCGCCAACAGCGACCAACACAGAGAAAGCCTTTCCCAAGAGTTTTCGGATATCAAATCTTGGGAAGTTAAATTGATCAGACTGAATCTGGAATCATAAGAACATATGAAATAGGAACTGGATGGGGCCATTCAGCTCCTTGAACCGGCTCTGCCATTCAAAAGGATCATGGCTGATCTGACAAACCTACATCCCTCGCCCTTTTCCCATAACCCTTGATTCCCCGACAGATCAAGAATCTATCGATCTCAGCCTTCACTATACCAAGGAACCTGCTCCACACCTCTCTGTATCAAGGAATTGCAAAGACTTGCAACCCCCTAAGGAAAGAATTTCATCCTCATCTCAGTCTTAATTTGGAGACTTCCCCCCTCCCCCCCCCCCCCCCCCTCCCCCCACTGCCTTTAATATGTATCTGCGCCCTCTGGTCCTAGACTCTCCTGTGAGGGGAAACATCCTCTCAGCATTGACTCTGACAAGCCGCTTAAGAATTCAATATGCTTCAATGAGATCAGCTCTCATTCTCTTGAATTCTCGTGGTAAGGTCCTGACCTGTTTAACCTTTGCACATAAATCAATCTAAAATGGGACTGAGTTACAAAGGAGCTGAGAATGAAGTTGCCAGGGATCAAATTTGACAACAAATGACAATGTCTCAACCTCTATGATAACTTTCCAATGTAGAAAGTACAATGACCTACAAGACTGTTAAAGGTAAATATAATATCAGCAGGTGTCTATAATTTTAAAATGCCACAATTAAAACAGTCTCTAAAAGTAAACTAACCAACCAGATGTATAAACATGAGTTAAATGAACTGAAGAGACATTTTCTCACACAACATTTCTATAATATCACTGGAAAATACTGCAATAAAGTAATTCCTTCGAAGAGACAATCTGTTCTTTGTGAAGTCCAATAGAGAAGTAACAGAACAGTCTAAAAGTAACAACCCTCCTGTTCTCTCACTAAAATAAAACTAAATAATTTGAAAATGTGATAAGTTATGAAAGGAGTAAGAGGCACTTAATCCCATCATCCCAGCCAGATGAGAAGGAGAAAATACATTTTGCTGAACGAGTCAAAAGTGAGTGTGGAGAAACTACTTTCCTTGTTTACACCCAATAACAAGGAGCTATAAATAGCAGATAGTTATGAATAAATCCAATAAGTAATTTAGGAATGATGTTTTTACATAATGAATAGTGAGAAGCTGGAATTCCTTACTTGATGGAGTGATTGTTGCAGTTAGTGTTGAAGCATTTAGTAAAGACTGTTGTATGCATGAGGAATCATGTGGGCAGAGGTGGAAGGAAGTGTTTGTGAAGTGGGACATGGCTTGTGTGAAGTCTCAACAATGGTTTAACTTAATTTCCAGTTTGGCCTGTTTCTGTGCTTTTGATCTAATGAGTAAAACCCTCCCACCCTCTGAACGTCATGACGGCCTACTGGGACAATATGGCAAAATTGGAAAATCAGATTCTCCAAATTTAGGGTGTAGGTTTGCTCGCTGAGCTGTAGGTTTGATATCCAGACGTTTCATTACCTGGCTAGGTAACATCATCAGTGGTGACCTCCAAGTGAAGCGAAGCTGTTGTCTCCTGCTTTCTATTTATATGTTTGTCCTGGATGGGGTTCCTGGGGTTTGTGGTGATGTCATTTCCTCTTCTTTTTCTGAGGGGTTGATAGATGGCATCTAGATCTATGTGTTTGTTTATGGCGTTGTGGTTGGAGTGCCAGGCCTCTAGGAATTCTCTGGCATGTCTTTGCTTAGCCTGTCCCAGGATAGATGTGTTGTCCCAGTCAAAGTGGTGTTCTTTTCTTCTGTGTGCAGGGCTATGAGGGAGAGAGAGTCATGTCTTTGCGGCTAGCTGGTGTTCGTGTATCCTGGTGGCTAACTTTCTTCCTGTTTGTCCTACGTAGTGTTTGTGGCAGTCCTTGCATGGAATTTTGTAGACGACGTTGGTTTTGTCCATGGGTTGTACTGGATCTTTTAAGTTTGTTAGTCTTGTTTGAGAGTATTTTTTGAGTATCTGTTCATCTTGAATGCATTGTATAGGTGGTTCTCCTCTGTTTTCCGAAGTTTGTCTGTGCTGCAGTGTGAGGTGGCTCGTTGGAATAATGTTCTGATACAGCTTCATTTGTGAGTGTTGGAATGGTCAGTGTTTGTCGGTTTTCTGTGTAAGCAGGTGTGTAGTTCTCCGTTGTCCATTCTTTCGACTGTGACGTCCAGGAATGCGAGTTTGTTGTCGGTTTCTTCCTCCTTGGTGACGTTTATGCCTGTGAGGGTGTTGTTGATGATGTTAAATGTCTCTTCTATCTTGTTTCGTTTTGTGATGACAAAGGTGTCATCTACATAGTGGACCCAGATTTTTGGTTTGATGTTTCATAGGGCTGTTTGTTCTACTCTTTGCATTACCGCTTCTGCTATGAATCCTGATAGCGGAGATCCCAATTCTCAAAATTACGAAGAAAAAGACTATCCCCCCAAGATTTTGCCAGCAAGGTGAGAATCTTGCTTGTGAGCAGCAAATGACCTACTTGCATGCACTAGCATTCATTATTATCTAATCTCACCTCACTTACGCGTAGTTTGGTATCTTCTCAAGTAGTAGAGAGAAACTAAACAATGACAATTCATGGGAGTGCAGACACCCTGAAAACTCTTACCTACTGCTTACTCTTCCAGCCTCCAGCTTGACTCCGATCTCAGGGTATGCTCCATGGGCACCTGCCTCGTCACATCATTGCGACACATCTGGATGGTAGTAACAGGATGGGTCAGAATCAGCATGAAGGGGAAATCATGCTTGACTAATCTTCTGGAATCTTTTGAGGATGTAACCCTGAAGATGGATGAGGGAGATCCAGTAGATGTAATGTATCTGGACTTTCAGAAAGCTTTTGATAAAGTCCCACATAGGAGGTGAGTGAGCAAAATTAGGGCGCATGGTATTGGGGGCAAAGTACTAACTTGGATTGAAAGTTGGTTGGCTGACAGGAAACAAAGAGTAGTGATAAATGGCTCCATTTCGGTATGGCAGGCAGTGACCAATGGGGTACCGCAGGAATCAGTGCTGGGACCGCAGCTTTTTATAATGTATGTTAATGATATAGAAGATGGTATTAGTAATAACATTAGCAAATTTGCTGATGATACTAAGCTGGGTGGCAGGGTGAAATGTGATGAGGATGTTAGGAAATTACAGGGTGACCTGGACAAGTTAGGTGAGTGGTCAGATGCATGGCAGATGCAGTTTAATGTGGATAAATGTATGGTTATCCACTTTGGTGGCAAGAACAGGAAGGCAGATTACTATTTAAATGGAATAAATTTAGGTAAAGGGGCAGTAGAGAGAGATCTGGGTGTTCTTGTACACCAGCCAATGAAGGTAAGCATGCAGGTACAGCAGGTAGTGAAGAAGGCTAATAGCATGCTGGCCTTCATAACAAGAGGGATTGAGTATAGAAGCAAAGAGGTTCTTATACAGCTGTACAGGGCCCTGGTGAGACCACACCTCGAGTACTGTGTGGAGTTTTGGTCTCCAAATTTGAGGAAAGACATTCTGGCTATTAAGGGAGTGCAGCGTAGGTTCACGAGGTCAAGTCCTGGAATGGTGGGATTACCTTACGCTGAAAGACTGGAGCAACTGGGCTTGTATACCCTTGAGTTTAGAAGACTGAGAGGGGATCTGATTGAGACATATAAGATTATTAAAAGATTGGACACTCTGGAGGCATGAAACATGTTTCCGCTGATGGGTGAGTGCCGAACCAGAGGACACAGCTTAAAAATACTGGGTAGACCATTTAGGACAGAGATGAGGAGAAATGTCTTCACCCGGAGAGTGGTGGCTGTGTGGAATGCTCTGCCCCAGAGGGCAGTGGAGGCCCAGTCTCTGGATTCATTGAAGAAAGAGTTGGATAGAGCTCTCAAGGATAGTGGAATTAAGGGTTATGGAGATAAGGCAGGAACAGGATACTGATTAAGGATGATCAGCCATGATCATATTGAATTGTGGTGCAGGCTTCAAGGGCAGAATGGCCTACTCCTGCACCTATTGCCTATTGTCTATTATGGCACATCTTTGACTCACTTAGAATACAAATTTGCTGCTTAATGCTGTACTTTTGAGGTGAAACTGTTACCGTGTGACACTGATGGCGGAGTTCATGTGACCCAGGCACTGGGCTGTAATGGTACAGAACCTTGGCCCTGACTGTCCCAAGTGTCGGCCTGACTATCTCCAAGCTCATGGACTGAGATCAGATGATGCCCTTAACTGACTGTGGCAGGACCTAGTGCAAGGGATTTAGAATCATTGATTCTACTCTGAAGATGTTGCTTAGTTTGGGAAACTGGCCAGCATGGAGGAGTTGGACTGAAGGGTCTGTTTCAGTGCTCTGTATAACTCTATGACTCTATGTTCAGGTTAGATGGAATGGCCATGCTAAATTCCTCTTTGGTGCCCAGGAATGTGCAGGTTTGATGGAGTAGCCTTGGTAAATGTGTGGTTACAGATAGGGTAGGGGACTAGTTCTGGGTGGGATGCTCTTTGGAGGTTCAGTGCAGACATGATGGGCAGAATGACCTCTTTCTGCACTGTAGGCATTCTTTCATGATAGGATCCCACACCGATAATAGTCCACCTTAACCTGACGAAGAAATGGTCCCATTAGACTTTGAGAGATGGCCATTTGTTTGAAGCAGTTTCAGTGCATTTGCCACAGAAGCAGCTGGCACACACTGAATATGTTACATCGATGTAGCACAGAGCCAGCAAATGTTTAACCTCTTCGTTGATCACTGCAGGACAACTGGACAGGCAGTCTACCTTTGTGTCTGCACTATAAGGCAAGGTAACACAGGATTACTGTGAGTCTATCAATTTTGAATGAGGCTGAAAGCCACAAAACATCAAGGCAAGGCAGAGTTGCAGTCAGCATCCAGGTACTGCAAAGTGAGGGAGCTCTAACACAGCAAGCACCCTGAGATGTGTCCTGCTCTGATCCCTGAGATAGGGGCAACTGACGGACCTCAGTCCATGGGCTTGGAGACAGGCCGACATTTGGAGGAGTCAGAGCCAAGGGTTCTGTACCCGGGGACTGAGCCACATGAACTCCTGCCACCAGTTCTATACAAGGGCAGCTGTGTGTACCATCTATATCAAGACTCATCCCACACTCTGTACTACCAAGATGATGAAAGCCAGCAGATGCACGAGAACACCATGGTCAATAAGTTTATCTCAAAGCCACTCTCTGACCTGACTTGGAAATATATCATCGTTCCTTCAGTGATCTCCTGGAGTTGAGATGATTAATATCTGGCAACCATAACCAACTTCCTATTGCCCTGATGACTCAAGCCAATGATGAGATTTCCCCCAAATGCCATTGATTGCTGTCAGGGCGAAAGGGAAGGCTGGTAGGTATACTGAATGCTGGATGACTAAAGAAATTGAGGGTTTGGTTAAGAAAAGAAGGAAGCATATGTCAGGTATAGACAGGATAGATCGAGTGAATCCTTAGAAGAGTAGAAAGAAAGTAGGAGTATACTTAAGAGGGAAATCAGGAGGGCAAAACGGGGACATGAGATAGCTTTGGCAAATTGAATTAAGGAGAATCCAAAGGGTTTTTACAAGTAAATTAAGCACAAAAGGGTAACTAGGGAGAGAATAGGGCCCCTCAAAGATCAGCAAAGCGGCCTTTGTGTGGCGTCACAGAAAATGGGGGAGATACTTAATGAATATTTTGAATCAGTGTTTACTGTGGGAAAGGATATGGAAGATATGGACTGTAGGGAAATAAATGATGACATCCTGCAAAATGTCCAGATTACAGAGGAGGAAGTGCTGGATGTCTTGAAATGGTTAAAAGTGGTAAATCCCAGGACCTGGTCAGGTGTACCCGAGAACTCTGTGGGAAGCTAGAGAAGTGATTGCTGGGCCTCTTGCTAAGTTATTTGTATTATCGATAGTCACTGGAAGACTGGAGGTTGGCAAACGTGGTGCCACTGTTTAAGAAGGGCAGTAAAGACAAGTCAGGGAACTATAGATCAGGGCGCCTGACCTCGGTGGTGGGCAAGTTGTTGGAGGGAATCCTGAGGGACAGGGCGCACATGTATTTGGAAAGGCAAGGACTGATTAGGGATAGTCAACATAGCTTTGTGCACGGGAAATCATGTCTCACAAACTTGATTGAGTTTTTTGAAAAGCAACAAAGAAGATTGATGAGGGCAGAGCAGTAGATGTGATCTATATAGATTTCAGTAAGGCGTTCGACAAGGTTCCCCATGGGAGACTGATTAACAAGGTTAGATCTCATTGAATACAGGGAGAACTAGCCATTTGGATACAGAACTGGCTCAAAAATAAAAGACAGAGATGGTGGTGAGGGTTGTTTTTCAGACTGGAGGCCTGTGATCAGTGGAGTGCCACAAGGATCGGTGTTGGGTCCTCTACTTTTTGTCATTTACATAAATGATTTGGATGCGAGCATAAGAGGTAGAGTTAGTAAGTTTGCAGATGATACCAAAATTGGAGGTGTGGTGGACAGCAAAGAGTGTTACCTCAGATTACAACAGGATCTTGACCAGATGGGCCAATGGGATGAGAAGTGGCAGATGGAGTTTAATTCAGATAAATGCGATTTGCTGCATTTTGGGAAAGCAAATCATAGCAAGACTCATACACTTAATGGTAAAGTCCTAGGGAGTGTTGCTGAACAAAGAGACCTTAGAGTGCAGGTTCATAGCTCCTTGAAAGTGGAATCGCAAGTAGGTAGGATAGTGAAGAAGGTGTTTGGTATGCTTTCCTTTATTCATCAGAGTATTGAGTACAGGAGTTAGGAGGTCATGTTGCAGCTGTCCAGGATGTTGTGAAAATTGTAACTTTTCAGAAAAGAATTACAAGGATGTTGCCAGGGTTGGAGGATCTGAGCTACAGGGAAAGGCTGAACAGGCTGGGGCTGTTTTCCCTGGAGCGTCGGAGGCTGAGGGGTGACCTTATAGAGGTTTATAAAATTATGAGGGGCATGAGTAGGATAAATAGGCAAAGTCTTTTCCCTGGGCTCGGGGAGTCCAGAACTAGAGGGCATAGGTTTAGGGTGAGAGGGGAAAGATATAAAACAGACCTAAGGAGCAACATTTTCACACAGAGGGTGGTACGTGTATGGAATGAGCTGCCAGAGGAAGTGGTGGAGGCTGGTACAATTGCAACATTTAAGAGGCATTTGGATGGTTTTATGAATAGGAAGGGTTTGGAGGGATATGGGCCGGGTGCTGGCAGGTAGGACTAGATTGGGTTGGGATATCTGGTTGGCATGGACTGGTTGGACCGAAGGGTCTGTTTCCATGTTGTACATCACTGTGACTCTATGACTCCAGTTTTGCTGGGACGCCTTGATGCTGTACTTGGTCAAATATGGCCTGGATGGCATGGTCAGGGATGGCATGGCCAGGGATGGCATGGTCAGGGATGGCATGGCCGGGGCTGGCATGGCCAGGGACTGTCACTCTCACCTCACTTCTTTTTGAACCAATGCTGCCATGAGACCAGGAGCTCAGTGGCTCAGATTGCAATTAAAGTCAATGACATTGCTCTGGTCTGGAATCACATAGAGGCCAGACCAGGCAAGGATGGCAGATTTCCTTCCATTGTGGATTCAAACTCATAACCTCAGAACATTTAGTTTGAGTTCTATATTACCATAATTATCAAGTACAAGGGGTGTAATTAGTAACCTGGGTGCAAATTGAGACCAAAATTGTGAGTTTCATGAAATTAATATTTCGGTTCAAGTTACAGTTCAATTAAATGGGCAAAGTTTTAGTGTCATAGAGCATAGAAACAAGTCCGTCAGCCCACCATGCCTATACTGACCAACAAACACCAATCTATGCTCATCCCATTTAACTGCACTTAGCCAATCAGTCTCTCCTTGTATTGGAAAAAATATGGAAGTAAAATTTCTTGTTGTTTTAACCTGACATTACCTATATGTTGCTTGATATATCTTAAAAATGGAAACTTATTGCAATTTTTGCTGAAAATAGTTCCTCACCAAATGTTTCAATTTATCGTTAGTCTTTCCGAATCACTGGCTATCAGAAATCCAATACGAAATACTTGAAAGTAACTTTTAAGGAAACTACACTGAACCATTTCTAAATTACATTGGGATGCAGTCATCAGTTTCTTAGTGAATTTAGTGTTCAAGAATATTTAAAAAGTGCCATATCATGTTCTGGTGCCTAGCAACAACATGCAGTTTAATTTACAGAGCCTCTGTGCAGTGCCATAACTAGGTACAATCACCATGGTGATGAATTCAGCCCATGGCTTTGACCAGTTTTGTAAACAGGGACAGTTTGCAACTTAAATAAAACAAGAACTCCAAACACTGCAGATCTGAAACAAAAATATAAAGTGCTGGATGAACTCAGCAGGTCTGGCTGCATTTGTAGAGAGAGAAAGTACCTTCTGAGGTTCGCAACTTGATGGTTTTCAAACTCCTGCAAAAACTTGTGGGAGTGTGATTTGTTTTGAACATAATACGGACATAAAATTATTCAATCTCTGCTCTCAGTTTCACTAACTGTGAGCAAATAATGTTTGTCCCACATCCTGTTCAATAAGATCACGACTGATCTGATTGCTTCAGATCTCCACCCACTGTTGATAACCTTTCACCCTTTGATCATCAAGAATCTATCGACCTCCACATCAAAGGTTTTCAAGCAATGTGCTTTCACCAGCTTTCGAGGAAGAGAGTTCCAAATACTCAAGACCCTCTCAGAGAAAAACAGTCTCTCATCTTTCTGCTAAATAGATGACTTCTAACTTTAAAGCAGTGATCATTGTTCCTGACGCTGCTAGCATAAACCAATTCCATGCTTCACATCTTTCATCATGTAGCCAACCCTTGCATTTAACCAAGGGCACTACTTTGTAAAGCTGGACAAAAGTAGAGATAATGGGAATCCGGGGAAATTTCTCCACTTGGGGTCATAACTGTCAAATAGAAAAATTTTTGTGATTGTTAGAGGTCAGTGATCTCAGCTCCAGGACATCTCTGCAAAGTTCTGAAAGATGGTGTCCCAGGTGCAACCATCTTCAGCTGCTTTGTCAATGATCTTCCTTTGTCATTAGATCAAAAGACAATGCAGAATGTGCAGCTCCATTCCATTACACCTCACAAACTGAAGCAGTCCATATCCAAATGCAAGAAATTCTGGACAACATGCAAATGTCAGGCAACAAGAATCTTGAAAAAAAGAGAGAATCTAACCACTATCCTTTGACATTTAATAGCATTATCTTCAGTGAATCCCCAGAATTAACATCCTGGGAGTTAACATGACCCAGAAAATGAATTGAGTGAAGCAAGAAAATACAGTGGATGAGAAAACTTGGCAGGGGCTGGGAATTCCTCAGAAAGTTGTTCACCTCCTGATTCCCAGAAGGCTGTCCGCCAAGTGACAAGTCAGGAGTGTGATTGAATCAACAGCAGAATTGGCTGGAAAAGCTCAGTAGGTCTGTGAAGAGAAATCAGAGTTAATGTTTGGGTCTGGTAACCCTTTCTCAGAACTGTGTGGTGGAATGCTCTCCAGTAGTCTGGATGAGTTCAGCTCCATTGACACTAGCCAATACAAAATAGCCTGCTGGATTGGCATCACTTTCAGCACTGTGAGTATTGATCACCTTCACTTCCAACACACAGTGATTACTCTAAGTACCATCGACAAGATTCACTGTGGCACCTTCTACACCCATGAGGTCATTTACAAGGACAAGGGCTGCAACCACTTGGGGGCACCACCACATTCAAATTCTGCTCCAAGCCACACAGAATCCTGAGTTGGAAATAGATCATTGCACTTTCATTGCCACTGGGTCAAAATCCTTCATAGCATCGTGGGCACATTTGCATTACATGGACTTCAGCAGTTTGAGAGAGTTCACAGCCATCACCTTTCAACAGGCATAACAAGGACCATCTACAAGGACAAGGACAGCAGATACATGGGAACACCTCCCCTTGCACATTCCCCTTCAAGCCACTCACCATCCTGATTTGAAAATATATCGCCATTCCTTCAGTGTCCCTGGGTGAAAATCCTGGAACTCCCTCCCTAAGGGCATTGTGGGTCTCCCTACCTACAGCACATGGACTGTGGTGATTCAAGAAGGCAGCTCACCCCCACTTTCTCAAGGTGGGGGGCAACTAGGGACAGGGCAGTGACCAATCAGGGCACTCATATTTCATGAGTAAATAAAAATAAATTATGAACAGACAATCATCTGACCTTGCTAGTATCTCTGACCTTGCGTGAAATAATTTAAATAGGAACACCACATGGATAGTCTTTTCTATGGGTTGATAGCCTCATACTATGAATTTGGAATCTTCACAGATCAGTTAAGGTGTAGTCAATGATTGTCTTCAGACTTAGACTTCTCAACCCCACTGTTTATTACACATTGAATTTGATGCTACTAGACAAGGTAATTATGGATAAACCATACAGTATTAGAACTAAGTATTTGATCTTTCAGTTAACATTACTAATGACGAAAATTTCTTCCTTATGCATTCATGTCCATGTACTCCAGCGTGTTCTAACTCCACCCACAGTGTTATCTATACTCAGTGATGTTCAGCTCTGGGATATCACTGCCAGCCCTGACACAGCAGTTATTCATGGGGCATCAGTTTATTTACATCTTTGTTAAAATATAAAACTGCACCTCCCCATGACTATACACAGTTTCTAATGATGGCGGACTCAACATCACCCATCAGCAATGTGAAAAACTGAAGAAAAGCTGGAAATGTTTTCAAGTATTTCACAGGAGCGGAAACAGGGTTAACACTGGGAAATTACCTGAAGCATCTTCACATCTAATCATTTGAAAATAGTCCCCATAATCTTTTTCGGCATTTTTGAAATTGAAGTCATGCTGAACATCATTTATTCTTGGTAAATGGAACTTCAAAAAACAAGACAATAAAAAAAAACTCTATAATCGAGCTCCATCTTTGTAGAGTTCCTTTATCACAAAAAAAATGCATTTCACAGGAGTAGTGGAGCAAGGTTCAATAAAAGATTAAATGGAGAATCAGGGGGTAAGACTTGATGGCACCAAACTGTCTCAGCTCAGCCAGTGATAACTTTGTTGTTACATACTTTTTCAGGTCTTTAATCAATGTTTGAAATTAGGGAGCTCTGACCTTTACTGCATCTGCGTTGATGCACTGTGTTTTTTTGGCAAACAAGGCAAATTGACACATTAATCAAGTGCCTTAACTTGAAATTGGTTTT
This sequence comes from Hemiscyllium ocellatum, assembly GCF_020745735.1. Classification (NCBI taxonomy): domain Eukaryota; kingdom Metazoa; phylum Chordata; class Chondrichthyes; order Orectolobiformes; family Hemiscylliidae; genus Hemiscyllium; species Hemiscyllium ocellatum. The sequence goes on along the minus strand of NC_083434.1, from coordinate 45,213,370 downwards.
TGTGAAAAATCAACTTCAAATAGCTGGACTAATCCATGGGACAGATAACAAATTAGCCAAATAGCACTCCTCCACATTACATCACTTGCTGACAATGTGGATCAGAAGAAGCACAAAGGAATATTAAAAATTTCATGAAAACTTCGAGCAAGTGGAAGTCAATCTTTCAATTTCTGTTGCAGATACAAATAGGTTGCTGTCATTTTTAAAGCCTCTCTCACCTGCCCCATAGACAACTTAAAAAAAAGCAATTGATCACCTACTCCACACAGGAGACTGAACACCCTGGCGATTTTCCTTATTGGACTCTCTGCCTTGTCTTGTTGCATATGTAAGTTCTCACATTCAGTCTTCTTTCACATGTGTCCTTATACAGGATGAACAATCAGCTTTGAACCATTATGTGAAAGACACAGATTGCAAACTAATTATGTTCCAATAATTTAACATTGAAATTCTAGCTACCTGACCATTTCCCACAACCCTGGGAATAGTATCTGTCTGGAGATTTGAATATTTATACATACAGTCAGTTTTTAATATATATGTGTTTATATATACAGTCAGTTCTGCTATAATGCAGTAGCTCCATTCTTGTGCAATCATGTCTTAAAAGAAAATTGTGTAATAGCAGCACTGTTTAAACTAATGGGTCTGGAATCACACTGCAACCAATACAGGCTTCAAATGTTTGCACTATAGAAACAGTGCCCAATGTGTCAACCACACTATAGTGAACTTGTATTAACGCAACATGTACTATAGCAGAACAACCTGTATTACAAAAATCGCGTTGAGTTTTTGGGAGTGTATTGATTTTTTTTATACTGACCAAGATAAAGGATGTCAGGAGAAGGTGAGAAAGAGACTTTCATCAATCCATCATCACAGTGAAGCTCCTTTAATAAGGTTATACTGTCCTCGTATTTTTTTTTCAGAGGGCTTGTAAATTCAGAGATTCCAATATGTCTGGGTTTATCCAGTTGAAGCTTTTAAGTTTTGTTCAAGAACAAAATCACTGCTACAATGAAAGGGGAGTGACCTGTTCTCCCAGCTCAGCTTTTCTCTGGTTTGTTTTGGTTTTAGCAGTCTGGCTGGTCTGCTGATGCTGGTCAGGTCCTAGCTGGAACCCCAGAGAGACTGCTGGGGAACCCAAAGAAACAGTGACAGTGGAAGGAGATTCCATGCTTAATCTCTCTGCCATCTCTCTCTCCTGCAAGTGGGCGGCACGGTGGCACAGTGGTTAGCACTGCTGCCTCACAGCGCCAGAGACCCGGGTTCAATTTCCGCCTCAGGCAACAGACTGTGTGGAGTTTGCATGTTCTCCCCGTGTCTGCGTGGGTTTCCTCCAGCTGCTCCGGTTTCCTCCCACAGGAGGAACAGATGTGCACGTCAGGTGAATTGGCCATGCTAAATTGCCCCTAGTGTTAGGCTAGGGGTATGGGTGGGTTGCGCTTTGGCAGGTCGGTGTGGATTTGTTGGGCCGAAGGGCCTGTTTCCACACTGTAAGTAATCTAAACCTGTGTCTGATTTTTCCTTTTTGCCAAGTGGATAGTTAGGGGGACTGTTGTAAGCATTTGGAACAGCATCATTAAGTTGGGATAGTCTTTGGGTTTTCGAATAGATTAAGTTATCCTGTATTCTGTTGTTTTTTGTTTGTGTTTATAATTTGGTACTCTGAAAATAAATTCTGTTTGTTTGAAACTGAGGGCTTTTGACTAACTGCATCACTCCTGGAATATCCATTATACATCTGCTGAAAACAATTAGAAAAGTTAGGGGCTGAACTTGCTTCCTGAAATAATTTGAGGGGGTCTGGCCTGATCCATAACAACATCTAACTATGGAATCAGATACTGAGTGATGATCATTGGCCTCAACATACTTACCTCATTCTCAAATAAAATGTATTTATTTAATGACTTTTCCAGGAGAAATTGTCCAATCATTGACAACCACTGTTCAGCAATCAGCAAGTTAGTGATATGCTCAATGAGACTGAGTCAGAATGGCTTCAGTCAGAACTTTGTGGCTGAGAGAGAGAGAAAGAGACACAGAGAGAGAAAGAGACACACAGAGACAAAGAGATTGAGAGAGAGAGAGTCTTTCTTTTTTTGAGCATACACAGGTTGAGAGGTTAAAATATTATATCTCAAATCCATTGTGTCCTTTAGTCTAAGATTTTTAAATATTTTAAAAACATTTTCCAGAAAATTTTGAGGAAAAGGAACAGTCCAAAGTGCCAGAGTTTCCCACCAATGTTGCAAATTTAACTTATGGTGAGGTACGTCTCTTGTTAGAGAGACACCACTAATGATGCTTTCACCTGAAGGCCACCATGCTTTAGGTAAGGGGATAGTCGTTCATGGTCACGTCAGCTGGTGTAGATATTGAACCCTCACTGTTGACACAGACCTATATTACAAATCAGCCAACTGAGTTAACCATAAATACATGAATGCTACTGCTAGATTAGTTATCACTTTGAATATTGCTTATTGCATAATCCTGTATTACCATCAATAGTTTCAAGAGCCATCACTGTGTAAAAGTAATATTGCCATCACCATGAACAAAGGGCAGCATCAGGGAAACAGTAAGCCTCATCAAATATTTCATTCGCTATGAAATTAATGGAAATGCAGAAATACCAATGTGGATCTCACAGGATTTCACATTCTCACTATACATAGGAACAACCCATCAAATGTATTAACTTTATTCTAGTTTAATATTTTTTCACAAGACAAATTATTTCCCTTGTATTTTCCCTAAGGCTGTCAGAATACACACTCCTTTCCTACAGCAATCAATTCCACATGGCTTATCCAAATATCATTCCAATCTAGGCATTCAATACCGCACCACTTTCTATTTATTCTTACATGTTGCGTCTAATCCCGGTGGAACAACCAACAATGTAATCTCGATTGCAAACGTAAAATTATTTCCCATGTTCTATCTGGTTGATGTTTTCTGGGTCTGCCTGGAAAACAAGGTCAAAGGGGACAGCGTTCAGGTACAAAGTCCTGCAGTGGTCTGCACCAGCCTGGGGGATGTTGTCACAGAGGAAGGCAGGTTTTCAGCAATTCTTGGATGTGTGACTGGGACACACTTGTGAGTTGTATTCAACGACACGAGCTGATGTTGGGACAGACTTCCTGCAGCACTTTGGAAGTCCGAAGCAGAGATATTACTGACATTGCATGCCAAGTTTGAACTTCCAAACTGATGCTCCCAAAATGAGCCACCCTCACGCACTCACACACAATCAAACACCTTTTAAATGTACTCAAGCTTTCTAGTGTTAGTGAATGAAAACTTACCAAAACCTAGCAGCTGCTGCTACTAAAAAAGAGCATGGATTTTCTTCCTTCAACAAGGAAGGGCTTTAACTTAATTATGTTCCTTATTTTTAAAGCATCTGGGATCAGTGGTCATAGCCAGAAATGTGGAGGTTGATGGGCATGGACTACCAATTCAAGGGTGATTATCACTAATCAGAGATATAGGCCATTAGGTTTCAGATTCAGAGACTAGTATTACATGTTCAGCACTTCTGGGATAATTTTTCAACTCTCTAAAAGAAGCTTTCAAAATCATGAGGGGTTGGTTGGTTGGTACAGATAGAGAGAAAGTAATCCTGCTCACAAAATTTTCAAGAATGAGAGGCACTGGTAAAAATTGATTTGCAAATGATGCAAATAAGATGTGAAATATAACTTTTTTCACATGAGTGGTTCACATCTTGAAAACACACTGTCAAAATATGATTGAGGTATGTTCAATTGAGGTTTTTGACAGGGCAGTGGATGATTGTTACTATTTAAACAATGTGCAAGGATTGGCCAAAAGATAGCGGAACAGAACCAAGGTATGATATTCACTCGGAGAGCTGGGACAGACACAATGAGCTGAATGGCTTCCTACAATGTAACACTTCCGCGATTTCTGTGTCTCAAGCATTTCCCATATTTGTTTCAGAAAGAATTATAGAGAGATGTAGATCAAGTAGGTACATTTCCACAATCAGCGATTTTAAAATTTAGCAGCAATTAATCATTTACAACAGATACACAAATACATTTCTGTAAATTTCCAAAAAGAGATACTATTAAATGGAATTACAGAAATGATAATAAATTGAGCAAATTTTTTTGGTCATATATTTTGCTTCCTGAACAATTACACACATGTAAATGAAAACTGTTATTACATTTTACACAAGAACATGAGTAGGCCATTCAGCCCCACCAGCCTATCCCACCATTCAACGAGATCATGGATGATCTGTGGCCTAACTCTGTATACCTGCCTCTGACCTCGATCTCTGAATACCTTTGCTCAACAAAGAAAACCTTAGGTTTAAAAGTAACAACTGATCCAACATCCAGTGCCATTTGTGGAAGAGAGTTCCAAATATCTACACGCTTTGAGTGAAAGTGCTTCCTTTCACACTGTAGACAGGGATGGGAATTGCCAGAGAATGCAGCAGAATATAGATAGATTGGAGAGTTGGGTGGAGAAATGGCAGATGAGTTCAATCCGGGCAAATGTGAGGTGATGCATTTGGAAGATCCAATTCTAGAGCTAACTCTATGGTAAATGGAAAAGCCCTGGGGAAAATTGATGTACAGAGAGATCTGGCTGTTAAGATCCATTGTACCCTGAAGGTGGTCGATAGAGTGGTCAAGAAGGCATACGACATGCTTTCCTTCATTGGACAGGGCAGCAGGGCATTGAGTACAACAGTTGACACGTCATGTTATAGTTGTACAGAATGTTGGTTCAGATACATTTGGAGTGCTGCATACAGTTCTGGTCGTCACATTACCAAAAGCATGTAGATGCTTTGGAGAGGGTGCAGAGGAGGTTCACCAGGATGTTGCCTGGTATGGAGGGTGCTAGCTATGAAGAGAGAATTATTTCCATTAGAAACTCAGAGGTAGAGGGCAACCTGATTGAGGTCTACAAAATCATGAGAGGTATAGACAGGGTGGGTAAAAAGAAGCTTTTTCCCAGAGCGTGGTCTCAGTTACTAGGGGTCATGAGTTTAAAGTGAGAGAGGAAACGTTTAAGGGAGATATGTGTGAAAAGTTCTTTACACAGAGGGTAGTGGGTACCTGGAACATATTGTCAGTGGAGGTGGTAGGGGCGAGCATGATAGCATCATCTAAGATAGATCTAGACAGATACAAGAATGGGCAGGGAGCAGAGGGATACAGACCCTTAGAAAATAGGCGACAGGTTTAGATAGAGAATCTGGATCAGCACAGGCTTGGAGGGCCGAGGGCCTGTTCCTATTCTGTAATTTTCTTTGTTCTTTGTATTAAACGATAAAGCATACCTCCTGTTCTCAGTTCATCACTGCCCCTTCATCTCCATGCCCCATCCATGTCAAACTGTGTCAATCCACGTCATTGTACCCAGGTATCACTGTCATCCCTCAAAAGTACTTTGCCAATCCATACACTACCATACACTGTCATTCCAGTCACTAAAACACCCCCATCAAAACTTCCTGTTTCCAATGGCTTCTTTTATCACATATGCACCCAAGTGACCCCATGACTCTTTAGAACACCCCAATGCCAATATAGCACCAACTGATACCCTGCAGTCACTATCCTTTGTCCTTCACCCTCCATGTCAATTCACTTCTATCCACAAGGTATACTTAAGAGGCATACTGACAGAAAATGAAGATACCAGTTCATTGACAATGTCACTATTGAAATAAAACACACTTTCATGGATACTAGAAAACCAACACATTGTAATTACTTCAATTAGTGTCTGATAAAAATAAACATTTCATTGGAGAGATAGTTCTGCTATCCTGGTCATTATTTATCAGTTTCAGAAAAAGAGATTATCTGATCACTAGATCATTGCTATTTGGGAAGATTGCTGAGTGTAGGTTGATTAAAGCTTTTCTTGCATTACAATAATTGGCTTATAATTCAAAAGTGTGGCATTAAGTCTAGAGGTGGTATTAAGCAAACTGGTGGAGTTGCAGGACAACAAATCTCCTAGATCAGATAGACTTCATCCTGGAGTCTTAAAAGAGGTGGTTAAAGTAATCATTGGAGCATTGCTACTAACTTTCCAAATGTTTTAGTTTCAGGAAGATTCCATCAGTCTGAAAAGAAGCAAATATCATATCATTCAAGAGGGAATGAGACAGAAAATAGGAAGCTGTTATGTCAGTTCATTCACTGTGTTGCCGCCGATATTTGAGTCCATCATTCGTGAGATTAGAAATGAGCACTGAAACAAAACCAAAATAATCAGGAGGGGTCAGCATCATTTGGTGAAAAGGAATTCAACTTATTAGTTTTTGTTCTTCTTATTAGAGTTGTCTAAAGGAGCACATTGTCTTGGAATAAAGGGCAAACAATTGATGTACTGCACTTGGATTTCCAGAAGGAATTTGATAAGGTACCAAATCAAAAACCATTAAAAGTAATTGGAACTCACAGTTTCAAGGTGACACATTAGCATGGCTCTCTGGCAGGAAACTGTGTGTATGCATAAATGGATCTTTGTCTGATTGACAGGATGTGACAATTGCAGTCTTACGGGAGTCAGGGCTGGGCTGTCAGCTTTTTGCGATTTATATCAGTGACTTAAGGGAGTGAGCAAAGGCACGGTATCTACATTTGCAGATGTCATATAGATAGGGGCATTTGTTGTGGAGAAGACATAGGGATCTTACATACAGACATAAATAGGTCAATTGACTGCAGATAGAGAATGAGGTGGGAAAGTGTGAAGTTGTTGACTTTGACAGGAAGAATGAAAACATAAAAATGGAGAACGACTGTGGAATTCTGATTGTTGTAGTATGTGAGTCACAAAACATTTGTCTGCAGGTTCAGCATGTAATCAAGAAGGCTAATAGGATGCTGTCCTTCATTACAATAGGAATTGAACATCAAAGTAAGGGATATATCCCTCAGTTGTATCGATTATTGGTGAGACCACAACTCAAATTCTATATGAAGTTTGGTCTCCCTGTATAATGAAAGATGTAAATGCTTTGGAGACATTCAAGAGGAGGTTTACTGGATTATTACCAACACATAGTGAGTTGTTTGAAAAGGATGGCTTGGACAGGCGTGGCTTGTTTCCATTGCAGTTTAGGAAAGAGAAGGGGGATTTGATTGACATGTATCAGGTCCTGAATAGTCTTGACAAGGTGGATGTGGGAAGGATTTTTCCTCTTCTGAGTCAGTCCGGAATGAGGAGACAGTGTTTGAAAATGATAGGTTACCTTTCAGGACAGAAGTGAGGAGAATTTTTGTTTCCGTCAATGGGTTGTACAACATTGGAACTCTCATCCTCAGAAGGCAGAGGAAGCAAATTCATTGGATATTTTTCATGCGGAGGTAGATTCTTGTTCGACAGGGAATCAGGCTGATTTTGAGGGTACATGGGTATGTGGAATTTGATATGTCAGCCATGATATTCTTGAATGGTAAACATGGGGTTGAATGGCTTATGTCCTGTTCCTATGTCATGAGCCATAACCACAAGATACCAGCTCAGGATTAAGCCATTCAGTCTATCGAGTCTGCTCCGTCATTTGATCAGAGCTGATACGTTTCTCAACCCCATTCTCCTGCCTTCACCCTGTAACCCTTGATCCCAATAACCTATCTCTCTCTGTCTTAAATGCACTCAGTGACTTGGTTTCCATAGTTTTCTGTGGCAATGACTTTCACAAAGTCACAACCCTCTGGCTGAAGAAATTCCTCAACATCTCAGTTCTAAAGGGTTGTCATTTCATTCTGAGGCTGTGCCCTCAGGTCCTAGCCTCTCCTACTAGTGGGAACATCTCCATTCATATGTCTTTAACCAGCTGTAAATTGATTAGAGACATCTGACATTTGGTGGGAAGCACTGTAGAAAACAGTAACCTTTTGTTGCAAAAACTGAAGCGAACCATCTATAGGCAAATGATAAATTTTGATCAAAGGTCCAATTGTATTGCCAGAGATACCACAACCATGGGGTTTTTCCCTACCAGTACACCTAGTGAAGAGCTTCTGATGAAGAGCTTACGCTCAAAATGTCGATTCTCCTGCTCCTCGGTTGCTCCCTGACCGGCTGTGCTTTTCTAGCAACATACTCTCAACTCTGAGCTCAGGCCTCACTTTCTTCCACCTCGTAACATCAGCTTGCTTGTCAAACAGCCTGACACCATCGATGCACAGTCACTGGACCAGCGTCAGCAAGACACGCAGTGGGACATGATACCATGAATAAACAGTCATTGTGTCAGAAAGAAATTTAAATATCAGGAATGAATAGCTTCTACGCTGCTGGGGAAATCAATCATCATGGTCAGAATGTCACAGAGCTGGCAGGAAAATCAAATGTCAAGAACAGATAGCGTTGCCAGAAAAAAATCAAAAACAGCTTGAAAATGTTGCAATTGTACTAAAAAAAAATAAATCAAGTATCCTGAACTGTCAAGCATAATATCACCAGGAAAATCTGAACTAACCAATACAGTGGCAGGTTTGTCCAACATGAGGACAGGCAGACAAGCAGCATCCAGGAAACAAATATTGCAATACTTCACTCTTGAATGGAAAGCAAGTCTCACACAATAAACAGCTCACCGTTCGACTGGCAAAGACTAGATAATCTCCTGGACAGATAGCCAGTAAACAGCCAGTGAATTTAATGACCAGCCATTTGACTGCCAGGGGAAACAAATGATAAACAAATAATTGATAAAACAAAACACTGTGTTGCCTTCCTGACACTGCACAATTTTGCAGCTGCCCACGCAGGTAGCTAGGGACTTTGACTTCCCATATAATCAAGATGAATGAAACTCAGGCAATTTAGCCCAGCAGACATACAGAGTGCGGACTTTATAAACAAGCAGCTGCAGCAAGGCAAAAACAAAGCCTTCAACAATTACAGCAATATTCCTGGAAAACTTAAAACCTTTTACACTCATGGAGGGTGTTCGAAAGTCAGTCCAAGTTAATTTCTAAACAATTTTTGATTAGTGGGATAGTCAATGGTTACGGGGAAAGGGCTGGAAAGTGAACCTGAGGATTGGCGAATCAGCTATGATCCTATTGAATGGCAGAGCAGGTTTGAGGGGCCGAATGGCCTCATCCTCTTCTGATTTAATATAATCTAACTTACATGACACAATTTTCAGAAAAAAAAGTTTCTTTATTTCAAGAGGCATGCATAGATTCACAGGAGAAACTCAGTTATTGCAGCATTATGCTGTACTTCCAAAGTAAAGCCGTGAAGTGAAGGGTTTTACCTCCGTTGTTGGAAGTCTTTTCAAGTTTGTGCACCTTTGTGCGTGCATGTGCATGATTGATTTGTGACATGGAATTCAATTTTCACTATCCTTAGCAATTACCTTGTAAATACATGAGTATAACCACAAATTACATCTGTTTAAATTAGGTAGTTTAAATATTTCTTTCCACAAATAGATGATTCCCTTTCGAAAATTTGAAGCTTCTGACACAACATGCTCCTTTGCCTTTTTCTATAGCAAGACCAGCTAGATAAGCAACAGCTAAATAAGAATGTCCTTTAAAATATTTTTAATGATTTGAATTTTCTGATCGCTTTTGCTTCGTTAAGTCTTTGCTTTCTACCTGGACATTCAGAGTACAATTCTCTATTGTTATCCCAGGCATATTGACAAATGCACAGATAGGGTAATTGAGCAGGAAGGATTACACTATAGCAATGAATCAGTTTGAGTTTTATTATTTGAAATTAACAATGAGGAGATTAGGCTTCAGATACAGAGTCTAGACAATGCTAAGGACATCCAGGAGCAATATTAGGTCCATTGACTCCATTTAACTCAACTTTAAAAGTCTCATCCTTGTTTCAAATCTCTCCATGTCATTCCCTATCTCTACAAATGCCTCCAGTCCACCAATCCTGTGCAATCTCAGCACCTTCCCATTTCTGGCCTCTCAGACATCACCCAGTTTTAATCATTCCACAATTGATGGCCATGTTTTCAGCCTAAACTCTGGGATTCCCTCTTTAAATTTTTGACCTGTTCAGCCCTCTCTCTCTCTGTTCTCTGTGGTCTCCTTAAAACCTACCGATCAGACCAAACACTTGCTCACCTGCCCCAGTACCTGTACACCTACTTCAGGGTCAATGTTTGCTTCATCAATGGTCCCATCAAGGCCCTTTGGACATCTGACAATGTTAAAAGTGTAATACTATGTTAAGATGTGCATGTACCTTTAAGGAGGAGTATTTTAACCTGCTGACCATTATTACTTAGCCTTGGACAGGATGTGATGTAGAAGTCCCATGATTCTATACCTGGGACATAAGAGCAGCCCCTTCAGTCTTCCTATTAATACTGTAGGTACGTACCTGCTGAGAAAGAGCCCACATTATAGCTGCACCAATTCTTGCTATATGATTTGTACATTCATGATGAATAGGCAATTTAGCACCATATCAATACAAGTTGTTGGCGTTTTTGTGACTGCTGGTTGTTTGATGGTTAGGGCATTGCAGCCATATTCAGCACTGTATTTCTTCAGCACTTCTTTTTCCTAACTTAGAAACACTGGGATATCACTTGGGGATATTTGATTCATCTTGCTTATGCCACTGTCAACATCCCAAAGAAAATGACAGAAGGCAATTTCAGAATCCTAAGTACAATCACTGGTGTGATTGACCAGTCACATCAGATTTGAATTCGTGTTGGTCAGTGCAACTTATTCCATCCCAGACAGTGCAGTTGCCAACTATGTCATTGAGGGAGCCAAAGCCATTTAGTTTGTGTTCTTTTCTGTGGAAGCTATTAATCATACCCATGCTTTAACAGGCCACTTAACTTGGAATGTGAACTCAGAATTGGAGGACACTAGTATTGAGTTAATAGGCTTCAAGCAAAACTTGAGATGAGAAAGGTTTCATTTCACCCCCACCCCCAAGTGTCATAGAAATGTGAAATCGAGTTTCTTACAAAACTGTTAATGTTGGTTTGAGTTTCAAAACAGCTGAATAAAAGAAGTTGGTGATAATGGGGATGGGGTGACAATTAGGCATGGGCAAAAGACACAAAGTAATTGGAATCGCATTGAACTGTTCCTTACTCAAAGGTCACAGTTATGTTTTCTTACTGCTCTTTTGAATTTGAATGTAAGTCAGAGGATTGGTGAGAAGAATCCATTTAAACACAACAGCAACACAACAATACCGTTCAAATTACAGTTCAGTTCGTTGAATTAGGAAACATTTTAGTGTGTTTAATAAAGGATTAATTTATTGGACATCTAAGGGAAGAGAAAATATATATGTAGTAGCTAGTGTGAAGTCTAGAAAGAACAATCGTGCTTCAAGAGACCCATTAAATTCTTTGAGCGGGTAACTTGCAGGCAGGTGAGTGGAGAGCAGTGATATAACAGGCTGAATCTTATGTTTTCATAACTGTGTCAAAATGGCTTTTCACTGCAAGAGACAGTGGATTTTCTCATCTTTTAACAAACTCCCCACCTTATTAACAAGTTATCCTGGCATATCTCAGAACTGACAGGCAGCGCTGACATTGGTGCCATCTTTAAAAGTGCGTTATACCCCCCCACCCCACTGGACAGGTTGTGTGGGTCTGGAGCTACCCTGCACAGTCCCTGACCTTTGCCCATGAACATTACAGACGAGGGGAGTCACCGTCCCACTGTGAGGTCAAGGACCTGGAGCTCCTGCTGGTTGGGGTGGTGCTGAAGTGGGACTTCCTCTTCTCCCTGGACCAGCATGGAGGGCCCCGACACCAGACCCTGCCCAGCCTGCTCTGGGGTTAGCCCCCTCCACCGGGTCAGTGCTGTCTCAGCTCTGGGGGAATGCCCAGTGCTGTAGACTGAAGGTCAATGACTTTCTCCACTCCCCCAGGGTGAGAGCCACCATCTTCTCTCTGATACCTCCCCCTCCCTCTGTCTCTGATACTATACCCATCTCCCACTCTCACTATTATCTACAACATCCTCCCCTCCCCTCACTCTCACCCTCCCCAACACCCGACACCACTGACCCTGCATGCCTTCTGTGCTGCCCACTTACTCACTCAGGAATGAATGAGCAGGTGTGTGTCCCTGAGCACACAGTGTCCTTGCTTCAGCGTTACAGTGAGAGTTACCGGGGGCAACATTGAGGGGCAGAGTGTCCTGTAGGTGGATTGGAGATATGATATGAGGGCTCTTAGAGGCTGGTAGATGTCAGATGCGAATATCTGTGTATAGAGGGGTACATGTGACCTTTGCCCATAGAACCTGCCCTAAGATGTTGGTGTCTAGTATCCAATATCGAGGTCTGTTGGTGAAAGCAGCAAACAGAATCCATCGCATACCCACTCTGATTCCATCTGCAGAATTCTTGTCTTCTTGCTTTTTCAATGTTTTTGGTAAGATTGAAAGCTGAACATTAATAAGGTCAGCTATGGTGATCATAAGGTACTCAACAAGCTAAAATGCCATTGAACTGGCAACTCACTGCTACCTTGTAAGAAACGTGTCTTACTGTTTGTCAGATGCATAAAGAAGGCAGAGAGTTGCTGCCAATATCTGCCACAAATCTTGACATAGCCGTATCATTCAGGGCCTTTAAAATTCCACCCAATGTACTTTAAAAAAAGTCTTTAACCAGCTACCACACTGGATGTTAGTTATAAAGCTTAAGAGAAATATCATTGGGGAAAGGAAAGCAAACCAGAATACTAATTACTGAGAAGGGAGAGCTGATAGTTGGAATATAGAGAAGCTGCCTGGAATTAAGTTAGGATGTTCTACCTCAATCAGTTACCAGCCTATGGTTACAACATCATTTGGTTAGCACTAGAGAGGAATGAAGAATTACAAATGCCATCAATTTCTTAGAAAGCCAAAGGAAGCTACAAAAGAATAATGAAAAGATGGAGAAAAAAATGTCAAGAAGAGATAGATGGAATTGAGCGCCAGTAACTGGGTGATGATACATTTTGTTCAAAAAGATGTGGCTGAAATTATATCTTGCACAGGAATGGACCAAGTGTTGTGGAAAAGGAGAGTGATTTATCAGGATAGGATTTAGTGAATGTGAAAGACAACATGTACGGTTGAGAAGGTTTAATAAATATAAAAGAATTTCAGGATTTATCACAAGAAATATCGAATGTAAAAATCAAGAGGTAAAAACAAGCATTTATATAACTTTAGTAAGTCCTTAATTAGAGACTGTTGTATTTGGCTCCACATTTCAGCAAAGTATTTAAGCTCTGGAAAGATTCAAATTCTGGCTGCTGAAAGGAAACATAAATGTGCAAATTAAAACTTGAAATTCATGCCACTTTTCATTAGATTATGGGCCAATATGACAAAAAAAGTTAATAATTATGAACAGAATGTAGATAAGAAGCAGATTGGTTGTTATAATTTGTGTGGTTAAAAATGATCTACTCTCATCGCAAGATTAAATGAAATGTGGGGAAAGATCATCTTCTGTGCAGAGCTGTAGCTGTTTCATATTGAACTTGTTCAGAGATGTTATGACATACCTCTAGTGCAGGTGGGATTTAAGCTTGAGTTTTGCTATCTCAGCACCACCACTGCACCACAGGAACCCCTTACATAATCTGGGCTATGAAAGGAAGTGGAATCTTTGACAAGGCTCAGTATGAGATTGGATAAATTGGTGAGAGAATTGGGCTGAGTATGGGAACTAGGTGATTGAATGTGTTTGGAACTGATTTTTAACCTGTGGTGGAATTAGGCTGAATAGCAGGCTTCTGTGTTGTAAACTTAATTTATTTTAATGTCAATAGCTGCCAGTATGGAATAAGGAACCCTCTGATTTTGCAGCATTGTATTAGTGGAAGCTGGGATGGGGAGAAGTGTGGCATGTGACTGTTTTTATCTTGATTATTTTTTTATCTCAGAAACTGTTGATTCAAATGGAGGACCGATGTGGATTTGAACACTTTGTCTATGCTATTTCTATCAGATTGCTTGTCGTATTCACATAAATGTTTTGGGTATTATATACGAACACAATCGTTAATCTAACTATTCTACCTAATGACAATCTGTATGACAATGCCCATATGAACTTGAAACAGGGACTGATGAGTTTAGGAAAGATGAGAAAAAGAAACACTGCCTGATTGATACTCACTGGATGAGATCTGAAAGTCGTGGAAATTAGTTTTTGCAATCGTAAACACTGCCACATCAATCAAAGCAATAAAAGCTGAGAGAGCTAGAGAAACTCTACAGGACTGACAACATCCAGAGAGAAAAAAAAACAGACTTCAAGTCAAATACCCTTCATTGGGACTCAGACAATGTGGAAACTATACCAAAGTCACCAAATCAAATCATAGCAGAATTTCCAAAGTCAGAATTTGACCCTGTGTTGGGGCTAAAAGGAGGAGAAAGTGAGGACTGCAGATGCTGGAGATCAGAGCTGAAAATGTGTTGCTGGAAAAGCGCAGCAGGTCAGGCAGCATCCAAGGAACAGGAGATTCGACATTTTGGGCATAAGCCCTTCTTTGCTCATTCCTGAAGAAGGGCTTATGCCCAAAACGTCGAATCTCCTGTTCCTTGGATGCTGCCTGACCTGCTGCGCTTTTCCAGCAACACATTTTCACCTCTGTTGAGGCTGCCTTGGACATATAGTGACACAAACTTGAATTTCTACGGCACCTTTAATTTAGATACCCTCACTTCCAGCTTCATCATGAAACATTTGCAAGTGTCTGTTTCCTAATCTTGAATGAATGGCCAACCGATGGTACAAAATGAGCTTACAAGTTTACAACTTGCTGTGGAGATGTGTTGATATGCGATGGTGATTCTGTGGTTTGAGTGGTGAATTGCATTCACAGGAAGCCCAGGATAGACATTCAGATGTACAAACTTAAGTTGGCTGTTCAATCCGTTGCTCCATCATGAAATGAGATCATGGCTGATCTGATAATCCTTAACCCCTTTCCTGTCTTTTCCCCATAACCCTTGATTCTCTTACTGATTAAAAATCTGTTCATCTCAACCTTGAATATCCTTAACAAACCAGCCCCACCACTAGGCAGTAAAGAATTTCACAGATTCACTGTCATCTGAAAGAAGAAATTCCTACTTATCTCTGACCTAACTGGACAATCCCTTCTGAAAAAGGATCAGTGGATCCAAAGTTTTTCATCTGCTTTCTCTTCACAGATGCTGATAGATCTGTTAAGTTTCTCCAATAATTTGTGTTCTCATTTTAGATTTCCAGCATCCAAAGAACAAAGAATAATACAGCACAGGAACAGGCCCTTCAGCCCATCAAGACTGTGCTGACACATGAATCCTTTCTAAACTAAAGATCAGTTGCCTTTATAGGTCTGTATTCCTCTATTCAGTGTTTATTCATATATCTGTCAAAATGTCTCTTCAGCAATCTGCTCATCTTTGTTTTTTGTTAATCTCTTACTCCGAGATTATTCCCTCCTGTCCTACACACACACACACACACACACACAAGGAGTAAACCCTACTCATTTACTCTGTCGAGTTCCCTAAAAATTTTGCATGATTGAATAAGGTCACCACTCATTCTTCTAAACTTCATTGAGTGCAGACGTAATCTACTCAAAGTCTCTCCATTAGACAATCCCCCTTTACCTGGTATCAGTGTAGAGAACCTTGCCTGGTCTGTCTCCAATGCCAGTGTATCTTTTCTTAGATGAAGTTCACTGGATATGGAGAAATGATGACTTACATCTTGCTTCTGTGTCACAGACCTGAATCCAGTGATTCACAGACATAGGCTGTAAATCCCACAATCCAGCAATGTTAATATATGTGTTTCAATCAAGTTATTTTCAACAGTTCATAGTTTTGCTAGAATCACTATCTATGAATTCTGATGGTAAAACACGGAGCAGTATTTAAAAAAAGCACAAAGAGAAACTTTAACTTCAGAGTCTTTCTGCATGTGTGCATAATCACAACAATCTAAATTAAGCAAGACCTGACAAAAATGTTTTACAAAGAATACATGGGGTAGATGGTTCAGAAACAGGCAATTCAGCCAACTCTTCTCTGCTGCTCCAGTCTAACCTGCTCCATCTAATCCTAATGGTGTCTGATTTAAACCAGAAATATGGAGGAATTACTTCTGTCAGTCTGTCAAATTGACTGCCCCAAACTGTAATTTTAAGGAGGAGATGAGTGGATCTTTAATTAGGAAAGTTTTAAGGGGAATGGGCAGGAAAGTGGCGCTAAAGCCAAGGTCAGCTGAGCCATGATGGTATTAAATGACGGAACAGGTTTAAGAGGCTGAATTGCCTATCCCTGGTCCTAGTTCTTAAACTTCCCATGTTAAGTACAAGACGTATTCCCTTATCCCTCGTCTGTTTATCCAGCTTCCCCTTAAATGCCTCCATGCATTATCTTGAACCACAGCTTTGTGGTATCACATTTCACATTCTCATCACTCTCTGGCTGAGAAAGTTACTTCTGAATTCCAAATTGGATTTCTGGGTCATGATTTTGTACTAATGGCCTCTGGCTTTGCCCTTCACCGCAATAGAAAATATTCTCCCTGTGTCCATTAAATTAAAACACTTTATCATTTGAAAGACCTCTGTTGGGTTCACCCTCAGCCTTTTATTTCGAGAATGAGTGACCCATCCTGTCAATCTTTTTTTCTGATATGTAAACCCACACAGTTCTACTTAGTTCCAGCTGCTGACACTGAGAAGCACGTGCATGAGCAGGGGATGTCTCATAAATATATTTTTAAAAAAGAGTTACAAATATCAAACAAATTGCTGTATATCTGTGCCCCTGATTCTTGACCCTTACACCCACAGGAACAATCACCTCCCCATCTCCTCTGCGTGGTGTCCTTGTCATTTTGAGCATCTCTATCAAATCTCCGCTGGACCTTATGTCATACAAGGAAAAGTCGTCCCAACTTCCCCAGTCTATCCGTGTTACTGGCATCCCTCATTCCTGGAAGGATTTATTTTTCCCCACACTTTCTCTAACTCCTTCACATCTGTCCAAGAGAGTCGAACTAGACACGATACTCTAGATTATGCTGAACCAGTGTTTTGTAGTTTAATGTGATTCCTTGGGCTCTTGTGATGTAGTAAGATGTATCCCTATCTCTCAGAGAGGAGGCCCAGGTTCAAGTCCCACTACCTCTAGACATGTGTTATAACATCTCTGAACAGGTTGATGAAAAAAAACACAACTCATTTGTTTTTCCACTTTTTATGTCCCTATTGATAAAGTCTAAGATGATATGAAGGTTACTAATCTCTATGTCTTTGGCATTCCCTGTTCGATAAATTTTGGACTCATTTTGCCAGGTCCCTGTGCTCCTTACTGCCTTTAGAATAATACCGTTTCTTTTATATGTGTCTTATATTCTTCATATCAAAATATATCACTCCACATTTCTCTGCAATAAATTTCATTTGACACAGTCTGTCCATGCTACAAACATAGCTGCGTCATCTTTAAGTTCTCCACCATCCTTAATATTGATAAGTTCTCAGGACAAGGTGAGATGTATCTCAGGATTACTACTGAAGGGCCTCAACTCACCACATTCCTCATTACCTGCTTTCACAGTAAACCAGACAAGACCGGGAACTAGGGCTACTATCTACCGAGTTGGTGGAGCAAACCCTATTTACCCCATTCTGGGGCAAACAGAGGCATGGATGTGATGTAAGAGGGTAGCCTCCAAAAGCCAAGCCCTGGCCTTGCCTCTGACCTATAAGACCTGCCCCTTCCCACAATCCCGGGGAAATCACCTCACCATTGATTGCCTGAAGGTGAGGCCTTAATTGATGGTTTTTCAGACCCAGAATCATTCAGAAACTGTAGGACATCTCACACAAAGCTGGTTGGCTACCAAGCTGGTGAGATGTCTCAGTGATATAAACAATGAGTCAGTCACCACTGAATAGGCCCACATCTCCACATAGCCTCAAATACAGAGAATCCTGGAGATAGGTTCCTGTTGGTCAGCCAATTTTATATTGTATTCCTGTTGTTCATGTCATTTCATGTGGGTTCTTTTTCATATGTCTGTTGCTTGGTAGCTTCTTAAATGTTTTTTGAAATTCATGTATATCAAATCAAGGGCATTACACTAATCAAATCTCCACCATAGAGTCATAGAGTCACAGAGATATACAGCATGGAAACAAATCCTCCAGTCCAACTCATCCATGCTGACCAGATATCCCAACCCAATCTAGTCCCACCTGCCAGCACTCGGCCCATATCCCTCCAAACCCTTCCTATTCATATACCCATCCAAATGCCTCTTAAATGTTGAAATTGTACCAGCCTCCACACTTCTTCTGGCAGCTCATTCCATACATATACCATCCTCTGTGTGAAAAGGTTGCCCTGTAGGTTTCTTTTATATCTTTCCCCTCTCACCCTAAACCTATCCCCTCTAGTTATGGACTCCCCCACCACAGGGAAAAGACTTTGTCTATTTATCCTATCCATGCCCCTCATAATTTTGTAAACCTCTATAAAGTCACTCCTCAGCCTTTGACACTCCAGGGAAAACAGCCCCAGCCTGTTCAGCCTCTCCCTATAGCTCAAATCCTCCAAACATGGCAACATCCTTGTAGATCTTTTCTGAACCCTTTCAAGTTTCACAACATCTTTCCAACAGGAAGGAGACCAGAATTGCACACAATATTCCAAATATGGCCTAACCAATGTCCCTGTACAGCCACAACATGACCTCCCAACTCCTGTACTCAATACTCTGACCAATAAAGGAAAGCATACCAAACATCATCTTCACTATCCTATCTACCCGTGACTCCACTTTCAAGGAGCTATGAATCTGCACTCCAAGATCTACTTTGTTCAGCAACATTCCCCAGGACCTTACCATTAAGTGTATACGTCCTGCTGAGATTTGCTTTCCCAAAATGCAGCACCTCACATTTATCTGAATTAAACTCCATCTTCTACCTCTCAGTCCATTGGCCCATCTGGTCAAGATCCTGTTGTAATCTGAGGTAACCATCTTCGCTGTCCACCACACCTTCAATTTTGTTTATCATCTGCAAACTTACTAACTGTACCTTTTATGCTCCTATCCAAATCATTTATGTAAATGACAAAAAGTAGAGACCCAGCACCAATTCTTGTGGCACTCCACTGGTCACAGGCCTCCAGTTTGAAAAACAACCCTCCACCACCACCCTCTGTCTTCTACCTTTGAGCCAGGTACTAGTTTTCATTTAATTCTTCAAGAAATGCGGGCATTGGATTATTCATCCCTATTTGACCTGGAAAATGTCATGGTGAGCTGCCTTCTTGAACCCATTGTAGTCCTTAAGGTGTTATCAAGTGAGTCACAGGATTATGATCCAGTAACACTGAAGGGATGGTGTTATATTTCCAAGTCAGGATGGTGGGTGACTTGGTGGAGGGGTTCTCATGCATCTGCTGCCCATATACCTTTAGGTGGTACATGTTATGGGTTTGGAAGGTGCTGTTTAAGGACCTTTGGTGAATTTCTACAATGCATATTGTAGATAGTACTTACTGCTGCTACTGAACACCAGTGGTAGGGAAGGTGAATGTTTATGAATGTGGTTCCATTCAAGCACTGCTTTGTACTGGAAAGGGACCAAGCTTCTTGTATGTTGTTGAAGCTGCACCCATCCAGGTAAATGGGGAGTATTAGATAATATTCTTGATGTGTGCCTTGTCGATGGTGCACAGGACTTGGAAAGTCAGAAGATGAGATATTCACTGCAGGATTCCTAGCCACTGGCCTATTCTTGTTAGCGGCTGGTCCAGTTCAGTTTCTGGTCAATGGTGGCCAATGACTGGGATTCAGTGATGGTAACACCATTGTCTATCAAGGGGGAATGTTTAGATAGTTTTTTTTCTGTGGCTGTTATTACCTGGCTGTTGTCTCGAGCAAATGTTACAATGAATAATCTTGGCTTATGTTTATTAACGTCCTTCTGTGATTTTTTACAGTTCTCTTCAGTCTTAAATATATCCCAAAATTTACAGTTATGCATCAAATTAGACACTGTTTTTTTTTATTTTAAAGACCAAAAGGTTAATGTAAAGAGTAAACAGCAATGATCCCAGCACTGATCCTTGTGGAACATCCTTCCCACCTTCTCACACTTTCAAGAATTCTCTTTGCTTGCACTCTTTGCCTTCTGGATTAGAGTCGGCCAACAATACAATCTGTCCCCATCAGCATTTTCTGAAATCCTTTGTTCATCTATCTTTTTTTTTCCCGAAAGACTTTGTGAAAATGGAGATACATTGCACGAATGTTGTCTCTCAGTGGAGAAATTAGAACTAGCCCCTTCTACTGAGTGAAAAACCAAACAGAGATTAGCTCCACTGTTAATTTTTTCAGGCTCGTACTCTGTAGTGGTCAGTTACATTTCAGAATGTTAATGTGGCAGTGCCATTGAATGTCAAACAAATATGGTGCAATTCTCTCTTGTCAAACACTTGATGGCCATTGTCAAGCAATTGCATGGCTCAATGTTACTTGTCAGCCAAAACCTGCATATTATCAAGGTCTTGCTGCATTTGAACATGGACTGCTTCAGTATCTGAGGAGTCGCAAATATTGCTGAACACTATGCAATCATCAGTGAACTTCAGGTCAGAGATGGGAGCAGCAGAAAGTGGTTGGGCCAAGGACAAAGGTTTGCCATAGCATTTCTAAATTAGAAAATATATCTGAGCAACTCCTGCGGAAATTACCTGGAGTTGAGATGTCCGATACACAACAACTACGACCATCTTTTTTTTGTGCCCGTTGTGGCTCAATTTCTTTATTCATTCACAGGGTGAGGGCATTGCTCACTGGGCCAGTTTATTTTGCCAATCCCAGAGGGCAGTTAAGAGCTAACCACATTGCTGTGGGTCTGGAGTCACATGTAGGCCAGACCAGGTAAGGATGTCAGTTTCCTTCCCTAAAGGGCATTAGTGAACCAATGGAGTTTTTCCAACATTCAACAATGAATTCATGGCCATCATTAGATACTTAATTCCAGATTATTAACTAATTCAAATTCCTCCATCTTTCATGGTGGGATTCGAACCTGAGTCCCCAAAATATTAACTGCGTCTTTAGATTATACCACTGGCTCATCACCTCCCCCCTAATCTGTTACCTCAGAAAACATTAACAGTTGGATACATGATCTAATGCCAGTCTGTTTAAGTGTACTGAAATCTGCAGCAAATTTGCTCAGAAGATCTTTCAGGGGCATGTTTATTGTTGGCACAGTATCAAAGAGATTTTCCTTCATCAGTGCTTCTTTCAAAACTTGTATGACCCAGAGACTAATCTATTGGGAAGTACAAAGCATACATCTGATTGCTTTGATGTAATACTTCAATTTGCATTGGTAATGAATAAAGGAGACACTATAGGAACAAGTACAGAGATAAAAAGAAAATAAAATCTGACCAATCAGCATAGAACACATGTCCTGCATTGCACAACATCTGCACATGGTCCCCAGTTTTTAAGCTTTGTACCCTCAGGTGTGTTGATGTTGTATGTGGAACATCAGCCAACATTGCTCTGGAACAAAAAGGCTGTGGTTTGTAAACTGGGCACAGAGCAGCAGATTGAATCTTACAGCATATTCTTATTCAAATAAAAGCAAACAAAAGCAAGGTAAAGGGATGTCTGCTTAGTCTACCGAGATATTATTAGAAAGAAGCATTGTATTTAATATTCCTGGAGGACTTGCGTTTTAAAGGATTATAGAGTCATAGAGATTTACAACATAGAAACAAAACTTTCAGTCCAACTTGTCCATGCCAACCAGATATTCTAAATTAATCTAGTCCTATTAGCCAGTATTTGGCCTAAATCCCTCCAAACCCTTCCTATTCATGTACCCATCCAGATGTCTTTTAAATGTTGTAATTGTACCAGCCTCCACCACTTCCTCTGGCAGCTCATTCCATACACGCACCACTCACTGCATGAAAAAATTGCCGCTAAGTTCTATTTTAAATCTTTCCCCTCTCACCTTAAACCTATGCCCTCTAGTTTGGAACTCTCCTACCCTAGAGAAAAAACCTTGATTATTCACCATATCCATGCCCCTCATGATTTTATAAACTTCTATAAGATCACCCTTAACCTCCGATGCTCCAGGGAAAATAGCCTCTCCCTATAGCTCCAACCCTGGCAACATCCTTGTGAATCTTTTCTGAACCCTTTTAAGTTTCACAACATATTTTCAGTCACAGGGAAATCAGAACTGAAGGTAGCATTCCAAAAGTAGCCTAACCAATATTCTGTACAGCCATGACATGACCTCTCAACCCTAAATTCAATGCACTGATGAAAACATGAAAACTTACCAATGCCTTCTCAGCAAGCAATTTGATTCAAGTTTTGTGGACAAAGCTGGATGATTTCTTTAGAAGAGATCACTGAAAGTTCACTATGCACATTGTTCTTCTTTAATACTTCTTCCTAGAAGTCAACTGTTTGCTGATGACTGTTTGCTTGGCTGTAGACCGTACTGGGGGTGACTGGTTTGGAGAGGTTCTTGTTTGATTTGGTTCAGATGGAGGAAAGTCTGCTAAGAACAAGCTGAGTGGGAAGATAGATAGGTATAAACAAGCTTCCCAGCTGATCTCTCCCATTTCTGAAAAGAAAACTCACTACATCAGTTCAGAGAGAAATCAGTTTGTATCGTTGAATGTGTTTGAAAGAACATCTCAAGATTACATTTCTTGAGAAATCTGTACTTACAGGACTCTGGAGAGTTTAAGAGGAGACCTGATTGAGGTGTACAAGATTATGAAGTACATGGTAGGCTGGAAGGTACTGCTTTATTTCCAAAAGTGAAGGGCTCAATAACCAGATATATTGCAATAAGGTGAGAAGTCATCGGCTAAGAGGAGCATTGAGGAGAAATCTTTTCACCAAATGGGTGACAGGATTACAGAATCAGTGCCTGAAAGGGCATTGGTTCAGTAGATCTAGTAATCTTTAAATAGTTTTTAGGTACTCACTTACATTGCCAAAGCCTGCAAGGTCATGGGCCAAGAATGTAAGAATTTGCTGTTAGTACACAAACAACACATCCTGTCTAGCAGTAAAAAGTGAGGTCTGCAGATGCTGGAGATCAGAGCTGAAAATGTGTTGCTGGTTAAAGCACAGCAGGTCAGGCAGCATCCAAGGAACGGGAAATTCGACGTTTTGGGCCAGAGCCCTTCATCCTGATGAAGGGCTCTGGCCCGAAACGTCGAATTTCCCATTCCTTGGATGCTGCCTGACCTGCTGTGTTTTAACCAGCAACACATTTTCAATCCTGTCTAGCAGAGCTAATTTGAATGACTAGCATCTCAATACTGGCCATATTGGCCAGAGAGGCAATGTTGCTGTCTAACCAGGTTTCTTAACACCATACAAAAACCAAAGAACTGTAGACACTGGAAATCAACAACAAAATCAGAAATTGCTGGAAAAGCTCAGCAAGTCTGGCAGGATCTGTGGAGAGAAATCAGAGTTAATGTTTCAGGTCAAGTGACCCTTTCACAGAACTCCGATATGAACTTTCTCAGTTCTGAGGAAGGGTCACTCAACCTGAAACATTAACTCTAATTTCTCTCCACAGATCCTGCCAGACTTGCTGAGCTTTTCCAGCAATTCCTGTTTTTGTTTCTTCACACCATATTTGGAGTGTCTTGCTAAGGCACAGCTGGTGTTACGTCTCCATGGTTGTGAAGGGGTCTGCTCTTGTCTCCAAACTCTCTGAAGTAAATATGACACTACTTCCTCCCTGTACAACCACACAAAGCATTTTCAACAGCTGGCTTCCTATTGAATGCTGATGTTTATATTTTAGTTTTAATTTGGCATAAACACTGCAACTTCACACTTAGAATACATGTCCACTGATTTCTTTAAGTATTTCTCATGATAAATACCTCCAACAAAATTTAATAGGTTGATACCCATCAATGTACCAACACACAGGCTACAGGCTGAAAGACAGAATGAATGAGCTGCTGGGGTGTTACACACACTCACGAGGAGCTGTTGGAAGGTCAGGGATTGGAATGGTCAAATGTAATATTAGCAAAACTGTCAGTACTAGATATGTGTTCAGTACCCCAGCACACTATTTCCATGCTGAGCTGTTTGAGCATTTAATAAATGGCCTTCAAGTGCGGTTAACAACTATGGTTAAAAAAAGCAGGGGGTAGCGAAAAAGGAATGAACCATGTTAAATCATGATCATCTGTTCTTGCTGCAGATTCGTCTGGTTGTGAATCTTGAACTTTAATTGAAATGTAAAACTGACAGGAATGAGCATATGGTTGCTAGGTCTCCTCTCCTTCAATGGCTTATTCATTATTGTGGAGTCACAGTCCAAAGATGCAAACTAAAGATCCAACTTGCTTAAAAGCAAAATCTTTTCTTGCCAGAACTATGCAGTTATCTAAATCCAGAATGTAAGCTTGATTTGAGTTCACTTACCAGATCTACAGCTGCTCCCTTCAAGGGATGGGATGGTAGGGATTTTGGAGTTGTCTCAAAACAGCTCCTACAGCAGAAGAGAAGCTATTCCTGTTCACAGAATCCCTACAATGTAGAAACAGGCCCTTGGGCCCAACAAATCCATACTGATCCTCCAAAGAGTACCCAGACCTATTCCCCTACATTTACCCCTGACTCATGCACCTAACCTACACATCCCTGAACATTTTGGGATGATTTAGCATGGGCAATCCACCTAACCTGTACATCTTTGGATTGTGGGAGGAAACCAGAGCACCTGGAGAAAACACGCATAGACATGGAGAGAATGTGCATACTCCACACAGACAATCACCTGAAGCTGGGACTGAACCCAGGTCCTTGGTGCTGTAAGGCAGCAGTGCTAACCACTCAGCCAACGTGTCACCTATTGAGGAGTCCTTCTTAGTCTGGGAGAATAGGAGGCTGATAGCAGATTCCTGAAATGGTATATCATTCAAGGACAGAGCAAGCTCCCTATTTACCTAAACAGGAGATGCACAAACCTTGCTCATGTTATTTGGCCACTTCTTTGTTGCTGAGAGGGACAAAAGGGTTAAAATAGTGCTGTCTCCTTGCAACAGAAATCCAAAGTTTTCTCCATCTCTGAGAAAAACAATCTCTGCCTTGAACCACAATGTCTCTGGTTCATTTCAAATGGGTCTAAGGAGGCTTTGTTAGATTGATCAGTCACTGCTGGGCCCTTTACTTCCATCGCGAACGACCATGGTCCCTCCATTGACTGTAACTCAGTGAATCAATCCACACAGTGACAAATTCAGGAAAGCCAGACCCAGCCCCTCTAACCACAGTTCCCACCTACCCTTCTCCCCAGCACATGAGCAGTAGACCTGACTAATTTTCTTGCCATTTTTTCAGGTGATGGAGCTCATTGGAAAAGTTCTCACATTATTGGTCCTTGAAAAGTTGTTGGTGGTGGAGAGCTGCCTTCTTAAACCACTGCAGTTGATGTGGTACAACTTCTCTCACTGCACTGGGCGGAGAGAGGCTAAGCCAGTGATGATTCACAAGTAGTGAAATATGTCTAAATCAAAGGGAGTGTGGCTTTGTGGGGCGATGATAGCTGACATTGTTTCAAGTACGCACTGCCCCTTGTCCTACATGAATTTTTCCCATTAAAACGCCTTGGTGAATTGCTGCATTGCATTCTGTAGATAGTATGTCCCAGTGATCCCCTGTCAACTGCTCACTAACTATACACCTATCGGATTTAATTAGCACTTTGGGTGAATCAAAGGACAGAGGTATAGAGGAGCAAGCTGTGGTATGAAGGAGGACTAGGCAGATGCTGCTCAGCAGGACAGCTTGGCACCTTCTTCACCTGCAGTGTGTGGGACTCAGGCACACAACAGGAGCTATCTATTTTCACTGGAGTCACTTGAACTGCTCACAATTTCCAGAACGTGCTACTGTTCTCAGTGGGAAAGATGTGTGTGAGCTCAGCAAAAACCTGAAATTGCTGCAGCAACTGTGCAATTGTCCCCCCAGTAAGCAATTACCTCAAGAGTATTTTTTTTCATTTGTTTGTAATGAATTTAATCTGCTCTTTGAATTGAAGTCAGATTTAAGTGGAGGGAATTGTAGCTTAATACATTCATATTGTAGGACATTATGACGTGAAATTTTGCTCCTCTGTTGTAGTTTGTAGTGAAACGGGCAGAATTTAACTATGTATTGCAAATGATCCAGACCATTTATACTGGGGTAACCTTTGCAGTGTTACGTTTTATTTCAATTACCTTTCAGAGTGTATGTAAGTAGATTGAACACAGTTAGGTATTGCGTGATGTGATAGCTGTGGAAAGTACATTGTATTGAAATAGACAGGCTATTTATCTGCAATCTCCACCTTGTTCCTTCCTGACAATTATTCTAAAAGATGTGCACAATACTCAACAGCACTTTTCTTGAATCTCAGGATTTACTTTAAGTCCTCAGTTTGAATAAATGGCTTTCAAGTGCTGTGAACAACCATGAATAATAAAAACAGGGGTTAAGGAAAAGGCAACCTGGTGTAGGATCATGGTGAGCAGTCATTGTTCTTATTCTAAGCACAGATACACCAGATACTTTTACGTTGAGGTGTAAGGGTGAAGTATTGTCAGCAAAGAGGAAATGATGATATCAAGATGCAAAGCAGGGGATATTATTGTGGGGGCTGGCAGAGGATGATGAAAGGGAGGCTAACTGAGGGAGTCAGGATAACAGCCAATTGTATTAGATTACTTACAGTGTAGAAACAGGCCCTTTGGGCCAACAAGTCCACACCAACCCTCCGAAGCGTAACGCACCCAGAAACATTCTCCTACATTTACCCCTTCACCTAACACTACAGGCAATTTAGCATGGCCAATTCACTTAACCTGCACATTTTTGGTATGTGGGAGGAAACCCACGCAGACATGGGGAGAATGTGCAAACTCCACACAGAGAGTCGCCTGAGGCGGGAATTGAACCCGGGTCTCTGGCACTGTGAAGCAGCAGTGCTAACCACTGTGCCACCCTACAGTTGTATGGGGGCTGACAACTGGCAAAGAACACATCTGACACTAGAAAAGTTATGAGTGATATTTGAAGTGAAGTAATGGTCTACTCAAACAGAGGCAGGACCCTGCGGTATTATCACGAGACAGTTAATCCAGACACTTGGGAAAGGTTTTGGGAGCACAATTTCATGGCAGTTGGAGGAGATTGAATTCAGTAAATTTCTGGAATTAAAAGTCTAATGGTCATCACTGTGGATTGTTGAAAAATCCCGTCTGGTTTACTATCACTGCTCGAGGGAAGGAAGCTACCATCCTTACCTGGGTCTTCAGACCCACACCAATATATAGCTGGCACTCACCTGCCCTCAGGAATGGCCTGACAAGCCACTCAGATGTATTAATCGCTGTGAAGCCTCAACAAAGAAATGAACCTGGGCGGACCATTTGATATCAACCTAGGCACTGGAAACTTCAGCAGCAAAAACAGCCCTAATGACTCGACAAATCCTGCTCACTAACATCTGGGGCCTAGTGACCTCCAGCACCATGAACTGCAGCAGGAAGGCAGTTCCTCACCACTTTCCCCATGATAATCAGGGCCATGCAATAAGTGAATAAATAAAAAACAGTCTAAAACAGAGACCTACAATGGCAGCTGCTCTCGGGCAGGAGACCCCTTGTACCTTATAGTGCTCAAGGGCTTATGCTCGAAACGTCGAATTCTCTATTCCTGAGATGCTGCCTGGCCTGCTGTGCTTTGACCAGCAACACATTTGCAGCTGTGATCTCCAGCATCTGCAGACCTCATTTTTTACTCACTTTTAACACCTCTTATCCCTTGTATTCTGCATAACCTACACCTTGGAGAAACCCACTCATTGTTATGCCTTTGAGGTATCTGTCCGGTTTGTTCAACGTTCAGCTCATTCCTGCTGAACTTCAGTTACTCTCTCTGCTCCACCCACTTCAACAACATTGCTGTACACAGCGGCTGACAACTCCCGTCAATATTTCTCAGCTCCTGTTCCCTTTTCAGTAACATGACTGGGAATCTCTGTTCCCTAGTTTCAACTCCTGGACCTATCTGAAAGCCTCTGTAAAAATAACCAATGATTTGCTCCTTCACTAGCTCTGTTACCATGCTGTTGTCAAGCTGCATGGTTTTCACATTCAGTCACCTATCAGAAACCTCCAAGGTGGCAGGAAGACATCTTTCTTCACAGGCTTCTGTCCTGGTGTATTGTTCTGTCTTCCTGTTGATCTAGCATCCTCCTGTCCCCTATCCTGGGTGCAAAATTCTTCCTCCCAAGAAAGAGATAAAAAGCAGGGCTTACATCGATAGACTTGATATTATATTCAGTTACCTGTAGTATTTAAGTGTAAACAATGAATATTACAAAATCAGAAATTGCACGAAAAAATGCAGCAGGTCTGGCAGCAGCTGTGGAGAGAGGACATCCGAGGAGCAGAAGAATCAATGTTTAGGGTAAAAGCCCTTCATCAGAATGATTCCTGATGAAGGGCTTTTGCCCGAAACGTCGATTCTCCTGCTCCTCAGATGCTGCCTGACCTGCTGTGCTTTTCCAGCACCACACTCTCGACTCTAATCTCTACATCTGCAGTCCTCACTTTCACCCCTGTGGAGACAGAGCAGAGTTAAGAGTGTTACAGCTCTGAAGGAATGATATCAGATCCTGAGGAGTCATGACAGCATAGATGTAGACAGGATGTATCCACCTGGGCTCACTGTTCAGAATTAAAGGATCACCCATTTACGACAGAGATAACGAGATTACCTTTTGTCTCCCAAAGTTCATGTGATTTTACAACTCTGCCTTAGAAGGTGGTGAAAGCACAATTTATGATTATATTTAAGGCTGAGTTGGATACATTCTCAGTTATAAAGGAGGTGAAAGGTTATTGAGGGTTGGCAGAAATGTAGAGCTGATCAGACCCAATCTTGTAAACTGCCAAACCTAGCTTGAGAAGCCAATGGCCTGCTTCTGTTACGATTTTCTACATATAGGTCGTTCTGCTAGACGTGTGTTTCATTAACGTGAATTCGCTGCAACGTGATTGACGAACTAGCACGAACTTTAAAAACGTGTCACAGTGATTACATCGGCAACATTTTAAGCACTGTTTCTCACGCATGATTTTTCCATAATGCGGGGTTATTTAAGAACACAACTATCACGTTCTAGAAGGAGTACCTGTACTAGTTCACATGGTCATGTGATGGAATCTTATCATGGAATAAGGAGGAAGCGGGAATGTTCGAGACCAGGGAGAGTGGTTACCTGGTAAAGGGGTGAGGCAGGGGAAGTGGAAGCAGCCTCAGAGAGTGTACGTGCAGACATCTCACACCCAGTGAGAAGGAGAGAGATGAGTCAGTCAATGGCAGCAGTAAAGCATTTAGATTCATGATGGAGAAGTCTTAAACCAAAAAGGGTTTTGTTATGCTGACCCAAACAAAACTTTCATCATTTGAAAGCCCTCCTTCGGCAGCAGCATCCCCAGCCACATCTCCAGTCAAAAGCTCCAACTCAACCCTCCAACCCAAACCACCAAACACCAAACCTGCTGTGCTTTAACCAGCAACATTCCTGATGAAGGGCTCTGGCCCGAAACGTCGAATTTCCTGTTCCTTGGATGCTGCCTAACCTGCTGTGCTTTAACCAGCAACACATTTTCAGCACCAAACAACTCTCCATCACACCTCCAACCCAACCCCCAATCACAGCTCCAACCAACTCCTCAATCACATCTCCAACCAAACTCCCAATCACACCTCCAACCCAAACCAACCACTCCTCCAACCCAACCCTCCAATCACATCTCCCAACCCCCAAGATAACTTCAACCCAACCCTCCAAGCCAAGCCTGGTCCAAAAATTTCATATTTCAGTCTGCCTTTTAAATTTTTTCACTGCTCCCATCAAGAATAAAACTACCTTTACCTTAATGACACACAAAGTCTCTGCTTTCAACTCCTTTAAAGGAAGAGCATTCAAAAGATTCCTGGAGAGATTTCTCTTCATCTGTTTTAAATGGATGAGCCATGATTCTCAAACAGTGACCCTTGGTTTTAGTTCCTCTCCCAAGAGAAAATAATCTTTTCACATTCACCTTGTTGAGAGCCCACAGCATGTTTCTATCAAGTCACCTCTTACTCTTTAAATCCAGTGTATTAAAGCTGAGATTGATCAACCTTTTCTGATTAAATAACTTGCCCATTCCAGATGTGTGCCAAGTAAACCATGTCTAAATTGTTTCTAGTGCTTTTACATCCTTTGTTTAACAAAGAGAACAGTACCATGCTTAGGACTCCAGATATGGTCTCAAATATGACCTTTATAACTGAACAATAACTTCCTGACTTTTATATCCAATTGATTTGATTTGCTTTGATTTTATTACTGTCATATGTACCGAGGCACAGTGTAAAGTGTTGTCTTACATGCTTTACAGGCAGGTGGTACTGTACAAGTGCATCAGAATAACAGAACAGAGCTCAGGATACAATGTTAGAGCCACAGAGAAGGTGCAGAGAGAGTCCATATAAAACTGTAAGGCATTGGAGCAGAAATTAGGTCATTTGGCCCATCGACTCTGCTCTACCATTCAATCATGGAGGATAAGTTTCTCAAACCCATTTACCCGCCTTCTCCCCATAACTTTTGATCCCCTTAACAATCAAGCACCTATCAATCTCTATCTTAAATACACTCAGTGACCTGGCCTCCACAGCCTTCTGAGGCAATGAATTCCATAGATTCACCACTCTCTGGCTGAAGAAGGTTTTCAGTTCTAAAGGGTCTTCCCTTTACGCTAAGTCTATGCCCTCCGATCTTAGGCTCTCCTGCTAATGGAAATATCTTCCCGATGTCCATTCTATCCAGGCCTTTCAGTATCCTGTAAGTTTCAATTAGATCAACATTAACATTAAAGAGGTCAAATCAAATGACTGATAACAGTGGGGAAGAAGTTGTTTTTGAAGCTGTTCATACTTGTATTCACTATGTTATATTAATCTCACAATAAACAGCAACATTCCATTAACTTCCCTAATTGCTGCTGCAGCTGCCTACTTTCCAATTCTTGTACTCGCAAACCCAAGTCCCTCTGTTTCTCAGAGCTCTGCAATCTCTCATCATTTCGATAATATGCTTCTCTTTTATTCATCCTGCCAAAGTGACTAATTTTACATTTTCCCACATAATATTCCTTTTGCCAGATCATTGCCCACTCACTTAAACGACATGCAGATGTATCTCTCTGCAGCCTACATATATCTACTTTACATCTTACTTTCCCATTTATCTTTGTGTCATCTGTAAATCCAGCAACTGTAATTCAGTCCATTCATCTGAGTCATTTATATAAATTATCAAAAGTTGAGGGCCAGCAGTGATACCTGTGGCACACAACTTGTTGTATCTTGCCAGCCAGGAAAATGACTCATTTATGCCTACTTTCTGCTTTGTGTTATCCAGCCAATCTTCTACCCACATTAAAATATTACCTCCTACACCATATTCTGCAGTAACCATTAATGCGACACCTTATCAAATGCCTTCTGAAATCTTAATACCTATGTACACTAGTTAGCCTTCATCCACAGCACATGTTGCTTCCTTGAATAACTTGAATAAATTGACTAAATATGATTTTTATTTCACAAAACCAAGTTGATTGTCTGATTCCCTGAAACTTTTCTAAGTTTCCTGCCATAAATATCTTTAAGAGTAGTTTCCAACATGTTCCCTATGACAGATCTTTAATTAACTGTCCTGTGGTTTCTTGCTTTCTGTCTCTCTTCCATTTTGAGTTAGGGAGTTACATTTGCTATCTTTCAATCGGACAGAAATTTCTCCAAATTTAGGAAATTTAAGAAAATTAGAATTAGAATTAGGTTTTACTCTCAGGTACAGGGATACAGTAGAATAGTGATAAGCAGACAATGTCACCATTCCTTGCATCATCTGAGGTACAATAGGTACCAAGGTAAAAGATCTGAGATACAACAGGTACCAAGATACAAAGTCTTAGGACAAAGTAGAAAAATAAAGAAACAGATTAAAAGTGAAACATTACAATTCTTGTTAGTATTAAGTAGAAACATAAATAAATAAGGTTAAACTTTCAAAAGCTTAGCCACACTGGGCCTGCATGACCTACAAGGGTTTGATCTCCCCTCCCCCACCTTTTGGCCCACTCTCCAGGAGACATTAGGCTGCTCTCGCTGTCACCTCAGGTGCTGAAGGACCTCCCCCATCACTGTGTTGGGTTCAACCTCTGACCATCAGAGTTCTGATCCAGCCCCCCTTCCCCCCCCCCCCCCCCCCCCCAACTGCTGCCATGCTCCGGACTACACTGAGCCATGATACCACCAACTGCCAAACTCCCCGCCCCCGAGCCTACTCTATCTCAGCCACCTTGTACATGTGTTATAGCACAAAGCTTAGAATTAGAACCAACACATCAATATTTTGCCGTCCACTTCTTTTTAAAACTAGAATGAAGCCTACAAGTCCAATGTCTTGTCCAGTCCCGTTCTCCTAGTGATGATAATTTTTCTGAGTTTCAGTTTCCTTGTTTCTGGGAATGTTCCTGGGATGCTACTTATATCCTCAATTGTGAGGGCCAATGAAAAAAAGATCTTCAATTATGTGCCATCTCAGTATTTTTCATTGACAATTCCCAGATTAATTTTCTATAGGGTTAATGTTTTCCTCTTTTCCTTTTTACATTTCTGTCGGAACACTTACTCTGTCTGTTTCTAAATTTCTAGCTCGATTTCTCATTCAGGACATCCCTGATTTACAAATATCTGACAGATGAATGCTCAGAATTAGACGAGGACTATAGTCATAGGAATTTAAAAGAATGGGGCAGGGGATCTTATAGCAACATATAAAATTATGAAAGAAATAGATAAGAAAGAAGTAGTGAGTATATTTCCACTGGCAGGTGAAACTAGGACAAAAGGCCATAGCCTCAAAATTAGGGGGAGCAGATTTAGGACTGAATTAAGAAGGAACTTCTTCACCCGGAGGGTTGTGAATCTGTGGAATTCCCTGCCCAGGGAAGTAGTTTAGGCTTCCTCAGTAAATGATTTTAAAGCTAAGATAGATAATTTTTTGAACTGTGAAAGAATTAAGGGTGACAGTGAGAGGGTGGGTAAGTGGAGCTGAGGCCGTGAAAAGATCAGCTGTGACTTTATTGAATGGGACAGCAGGTTTGAAGGGCTAGATGGCCTATTCCTGCTCCTAGTTCTTATGTTTTTCTGTGATCAGGTGTCAGATTTTAGGGGAGGTTTACTCTGTCATCAGAGCAGGAACAGAATTGGCAGCAGTTTCACTATGAATCACCTTTATTGAGACACAGTCAGCCCAAATTTTTTTTCAGATAAACTATCGGAATGGGTTCAAGCAGTGGTTTTTAGTTTAACACAGTTTATACTACCCGAAAAATAGAGAGTAGAGCAGATAGAGTCATAGAGTCATAGAAATGTACAACATGGAAACCGACCCTTCGGTCCAACCCATCCATGCCGACCAGAAATCCCATCCCAATCTAGTCCCACCTGCCAGCACCCAGCCCATATCCCTCCAAACCCTTCCTATTTATATACCCATCCAAATGCCTCTTAAATGTTGTAATTGTACCAGCCTCCACCACATCCTCTGGCAGCTCATTCCATACACGTACCACCCTCTGCGTGAAAAAGTTGCCCTTAGGTCTCTTTTATATCTTTCACTCTCACCCTAAACCTATCCCCTCTAGTTCTGGAGACCCTGACCCCAGGGAAAAGACTTTATCTATTTATCCTATCTATGCCCCTCATAATTTTGTAAACCTCTATAAGGTCACCCCTCAGCCTCCGACGCTCCAGGGAAAATAGCCCCAGCCTGTTCAGCCTCACCCTGTAGCTTAGATCCTCCAACCCTGGCAACATCCTTGTAAATCTTTTCTGAACATTTTCAAGTTTCACAACATCTTTCCGATAGGAAGGAGACCAGAATTGCACACAATATTCTAACAGTGGCCTAACCAATGTCCTGTACAGTTGCAACACGACCCGCCAACTCCTGTATTCAATACTCTGACCAATAAAGGAAAGCATACCAAACACCTTCTTCACTATCCTATCTACCTGCAACTCCAATTTCAAGGAGCTATGAATCTGCACTCCAAGGTCTCTTTGTTCAGCAACACCCCCGAGGACCTTACCATTAAGTGTATAAGTCCTGCTAAGATTTGCTTTCCCAAAATGCAGTACATAGAACATAGAACAATACTGCACAGAACAGGCCCGTCGGCCCACAATGTTGTACCGAACATTTGTCCTAGCTTAAGAACCTATCCATGTACCTATCCAATTGCTGCTTAAAGGTCACTAATGATTCTGACTCTGCCACTCTCACAGGCAGCGCATTCCATGCCCCCACCACTCTCTGGGTAAAGAACCTACCCCTGACATCTCCCCATACCTTCCACCCTTCACCTTAAATTTATGTCCTCTTGTAACACTCTGTTGTACCCGGGGAAAAAGTCTCTGACTGTCTACTCTATCTATTCCCCTGATCATCATATAAACCTCTATCAAGTCACCCCTCGTCCTTCTCCGTTCCAATGAGAAAAGGCCTAGCACTCTCAACCTATCCTCGTACGACCTATTCTCCATTCCAGGCAACATCCTGGTAAATCTCCTCTGCACCCTCTCCAAAGCTTTCACATCTTTGCTAAAATGAGGCGACCAGAACTGCACACAGTACTCCAAATGTGACCTTACCAAGGTCCTGTACAGCTGCAACATCACCTCACGACTCTTGAATTCAATCCCTCTGCTAATGAACGCTAATACACCATAGGCCTTCTTACAAGCTCTATCCACCTGAGTGGCAACTTTCAAAGATCTATGAACATAGACCCCAAGATCCCTCTGCTCCTCCACCTTACTAAGAACCCTACCATTAACTCTGTATTCTGCATTCTTATTTGTCCTTCCAAAATGGACAACCTCATACTTGACAGGGTTGAACTCCATCTGCCTCTCCTCAGCCCAGCTCTGCATTATATCTAAGTCCCTTTGCAGCCGACAACAGCCCTCCTCACTATCCACAACTCCACCAATCTTCGTATCGTCTGCAAATTTACTGACCCACCCTTCGACTCCCTCTTCCAAGTCATGAATAAAAATTACAAACAGCAGAGGATCCAGAACTGATCCCTGCGGAACTCCACTTGTAACTGGGCTCCAGGCTGAATATGTACCATCTACCACCACTCTCTGACTTCGACCCGTTAGCCAGTTCTGTATCCAACTGGCCAAATTTCCCACTATCCCATGCCTCCTGAATATCTGCATAAGCCTACCATGGGGAACCTTATCAAATGCCTTACTAAAATCCATGTACAATACATCCACTGCTCTACCCTCATCCACATGCTTGCATGTACCTCGCATTTATCTGAATTAAACTCCATCTGCCACTTCTCACCACATTGGCCCATCTGGTCAAGATCCTGTTGTAATCTGAGGTAACCCTCTTCGTTGTCCACTACACCTCCAATTTTGGTGTCATCTGCAAACTTACTAATTGTACCTCTTATGTTCGCATTCAAATCATTTATGTAAATGACAAAACGTAGACGGCCCGGCACCAATCCTTGTGGCACTCCACTGGTCATAGGCCTCCAGTCTGAAAAACAACCCTCACCACCACCTTCTGTCTTCTATCTTTGAGCCAGTTCTATATCCAAATGACTAGTTCTCCCTGTATTCCATGAGATCTAACCTTGCTAATCAGTCTCCCATGGGGAACCTTGTTGAATGCCTTACTGAAGTCCATATAGATCACATCTACTGCTCTGCCTTCATTAATATTCTTTGTTACTTCTTCAAAAAACTCAATCAAGTTTGTGAGACATGATTTCCTACGCACAAAGCCATGTTGACTATCCCTAATCAGTCCTTGCCTTTCCAACTACATGTACATCCTGTCCCTCAGGATTTCCTCCAACAACTTGCCCACCACCGAGGTCAGGCTCACCGGTCTATAGTTCCCTGGCTTGTCCTTACTGTCATTCTTAAACAGTGGCACCACGTTTGCCAACCTCCAGTCTTCTGGCACCTCACCTGTGACTATCAATGATACAAATATCACAGTAAGAGGCCCAGCAATCTCGGGTACACCTGATCTGGTCCTGGGGATTTATCCACCTTTAACAGTTTCAAGACATCCAGCATTTCCTCCTCTGCAGTCTGGACATTTTGTAAGGTGTCACCATCTATTTCCCTACAGTCTATATCTTCCATATCCTTTTCCACAGTAAATACTGATGCAAAATATTCGTTTAGTATCTCTCCTATTTTCTGTGGCTCCACACAAAGGCCGCCTTGCTGATCTTTGAGGTGCAATATTCTCTCCCTAGTTACCCTTTTGTCCTTAATATATCTGTAGAAACCCTTTGGATTCTCCATAATTCTATTTGCCAATGCTATCTCATGTCCCTTTTTGCCCTCCTGATTTCCCTCTTAAGTATACTCCTACTTTCTTTATACTCTTCTGAGGATTCACTCGATCTATCCTGTCTATACCTGACATATGCTTCCTTCTTTTTCTTAAACAAACCCTCAATTTCTTCAGTCATCCAGCATTTCCAATACCTACCAGCCTTCTCTTTCACCTTGACAGGAATATATTTTCTCTGGATTCTTGTTATCTCATTTCTGAAGGCTTCCCATTTTCCAGACGCCCCTTTACCTGCGAACATGGTATATCTCACAACTTTGGTCTTTTCATTCTCAAAGCTTTCTCCATCTCTCTCTCCTTCCTTCCCTCCTTGTCTTGTGTCTTGGAATTTGTTTCTATATTTCAGACATCCTCAATAAATGGATGGCAGGGGGAAGCTGTCATTTGTACTGGTTTTTATTCAATTAACTAATGTTATGATGATGTAGTATAAAGAATTGTTCATTTTTAGGGATTTTTCAAAAAGGTGCTTTGACTAAACAAAGAACACAGCCTGAAAGTAACTGCACATTTGTGCATGCTGAGGTCATATTCAATGTCTACAGAGATCCCTGCAGAGACAATGATACCCTGAGCATGTAAATAACTTCTTCTGAGTACATTGAAATGGAGGATGGGTCATTCAGGTATCATGGCTAGAGCATTAGAAATAACCACCTTTGCCTATGAATCAATGATAAAAGGGAATGTGGGAAGTGTCTCTATATTCTTTGGAATGAAGGACCAAAAGAGCAAAAGGTCATGTGATACAACTTTTTGCAGGAATTTCAGTTTGAGCAGAGGAGAACATATGATTACAGTGAGACCTTTCTCTGAAACATCTTAATAAATCCATAAGACATAGAAGCAGTATTAGGCCATTTGCCCCATCGAGTCCACTCTGCCATTTCATTATTGTAATGTTGAATACCAACATTGCCAGCAGTCAGTATATGTTGGCTTTTACTGGAACCATCTGGAATTCCTTAGATACTTTCATTGTCACCAATTTTTCTGAGCCATATCAATCAGAAATTCACCAAAGATCCTCAGACAGCAACTCCGTTTGAGAGGATAATGTCAGCACATACATAGAACATCACCACCTGCAGGTTCCCACCAAATCACTCTCCGTCCTGACCTGGAAATATATCATCATTTTTTCACCGTCATTGAATCAAAATTCTGGAATTCCCTTCCCAAGGGTATTGTGGGTCTACCTTCAGCACATGGACGGATTGCAGTGTTTCAAGAAGCAGGTCCCACCACCTTCTCCAGGGCAACTAGGGACCTGCAATAAATGACAGCTCAGCCAGTGATGCCCATTTCTCATAATTGAATGAAAAGATAGGCACACCAAGCTCAACTTGTGATTAGGAACATAATACTGCTTTAGCTTCATGTTGGTAATTGTAAGAACAATCACTGCAGCACTATACTCCCTCTAGTTAGAATTTAGAAGATAGGCAGAGAATGCTGGATAGCTCCTCACAGGAACAGATCCGATGGGCGTGGCCTTTATTTATGTTTTATTTAACCTATTTTTCCTAATCAACCTGTTCAGAGGTGTTATTACACATGGCCTCCCAGTCCATGGGTAGGGACACTATCGCTATGTCCCAATTGGGCTCACCTGAGAGGAGTTTTTCACATGATATTAGTTAATCCCTTCAGGTTTTAAGTTTTTTTTTGTAAGACCTGTGAGACCTGTTTCTGATTGAAAAACTTCCTTGCTCCAAACACATGGTTTTAAGGAAGATTTCAAGTTTGGAAGAGCAACCGAAGGGGAAGGTGATGTACCAGTCACTTTTACAAAGCAACTCCTTCAACCTGGAAATAATCATCCAAATAACTAATATCTGTTTTTAAATTGACTTTCTTTTATTTCACCTGCATTTTTAACTTGGCTAAGTAGTCTCTGATATTTTGTAAATTTCTATCTTTTTCTGCATGTTTGTGATCTGAATACACATGTATCACTCTCAGAATCACAAAGTTGTTATGGTGCAGGAGAAGAGCACTCAGTTTATCATGTCAGCACCAGCACGTCGAGTATTTCCATTTAGTGCCAATCTCCTGCCATCTCTGTGGAACCCTGCAAGTTGTTTCTATTCAAGTAATGCCTTTGTAAATGCCTCAGTGGCACCTGCCTCCAGCACCCTCCCTTGCAGTCCATTCCAGACCCTTACCACGTGCCGAGTGAAAAAGCCTTTTTCTCATCTCACGTTTACTTCCTTCGCAAAATGCTACAAAGCTGTGTCCTCTTAATCTTGATCTCTTTGCTGGTGACACTGTTGGACCATATGATATAGGAGCTGAATTAAGTCATTCAATCATAGTTAAAATGTTTCTTAATCCCATTCTCCTGCCTTCTCCCCCTAACCCTTGATGCCCCTTCTAATCAAAAATCTATCTATCTCTCTATCTATCCCTGTCTTAAATACACTCAATGACTTGACCTCCAGAGCCTTGTGTGACAATAAGTTCCACAGATTTGCCACCCTCTGGCTGAAGATATTTCTCAGTTCTTTTCGAGGATGAGCAGGTCAGGTGAATTGGCCATGCTAAATTGCCCATAGTGTTAGGTACATTAGTCAGAGGGAAATGGGTCTAGGTGGGTTACTCTTCAGAGGGTCAGGGTGGACTTGTTGGGCCGAAGGGCCTACTTCCACACTGTAGGGAATCTCATCTAATCTAATCTAAACAGTCATCTCTTCACTCTGAGGCTGCGCCCCTGGGTCCTAGTCTCTCCTACCAGTAGAAACATCTTCTCCACTTCCACTCTATCCAGGCCTCTCAGTATCCTGTAAGTTTCAATTAGATCCCCTCTCATCCTTTTAAACTCCATCAGGTTACACCTCCAGAGTCGTCTTCTACTGTATAACAAGCCCTTCATCTCCAGTATCATTCCTGTAAACCTCCTCTATTCCCCGACGCTGGCACATTCTTCCTTAAGGTTGAAAATGTGTTGCTGGTTAAAGCACAGCAGGTTAGGCAGCATCCAAGGAACAGGAAATTCGACGTTTCGGGCCAGAGCCCTTCATCAGGAAAGTTCCTGATGAAGGGCTCTGGCCCGAAACGTCGAATTTCCTGTTCCTTGGATGCTGCCTACCTGCTGTGCTTTCACCAGCAACACATTTTCAACTGTGATCTCCAGCATCTGCAGACCTCACTTTTTACTCTCACATTCTTCCTTAAATATGAGGCCCAAAATTGCTGACAATATTCCAGATGTGGTCTTACCGGAGCATTGCACAGCCTCAGCAGTGCATCTCTGCTCTTCTATTCTAGACCTCTTGAAATGACTTTGCCTTCCTAACTGCATGTTAAGCTTAAGAGAATCCTGAACTTTGTGCTTCAGATTTCTGAACCTTTTCTGTTTAGAAAATAATCTAAACATTTCTAAATAATCTACATTTCCTGACAAAATGCATAAACACCAATGTTCCCACATTGTATTTCATCTGCCACTTATTTGCCCAATCCCCTAACCTGCCCGAATCCTTCTGCATCTCCATGTTACCTCAACAGTACTTGTCCCTTCACCTATCTTTGTGTCATCTGAAAACTTAACAACAATGCTCTCAGTTTCTTTGTCTAAATCATTAATGTATAAACTAAATATTTATGGTCCCAACACTG
The DNA here is from genome assembly GCF_020745735.1 of Hemiscyllium ocellatum. Lineage (NCBI taxonomy): Eukaryota > Metazoa > Chordata > Chondrichthyes > Orectolobiformes > Hemiscylliidae > Hemiscyllium > Hemiscyllium ocellatum. Next base: position 45,173,133 of record NC_083434.1, on the reverse strand, counting down.
ACCCTGCAGAACTCCACTAGTCACTGGTTGCCATCCTGAAAAAGACCCCTTAATCTCTACTCTCTGCTTTCTGCCAGTCAGCCAATCCTCTATTCCCTTTCTACTCTGTTCAGACCCCTCATGACTGTGAAAGCTTTCATCAAATTACCCCTTAATCACCATGTCTCCAAGGAAACAGTCTCAATTTCTCCAATCTATCCTCACAACCAAAGTTGTTCATCTCTAAATCCATCCTCATAAACCTCTTCTGTTGTCGCTCCAAACATTCCCATTCTTCTGATAGCACGACACCCAGAATTGCCTACAATACACCAGGTGAGGTCAAACCACTGATCTATCAAAGTTTATCACATGAGCATGTTAGTGGGAAGCAAGACATATTTATATGTAACATTTGCATTTCAGAAATTAAACCAGCTCCTTATGTGCTTAAGAAACCTGGTTGTTTAATTTATTTAATTACAGGGCACACAAACAAGTCTTTGCTGAGCTGACGATCCAGTATACTTTTTTTTATTTCAAGACTTGTTTTGTCAAATGTGGAGGAGGAAAATAGAAAAAAAGTTACCCAAGTCTCATCTGGTTGTAACATTTGCCATGTGTCCGATAACTTAAGCCCTGAATTTGGCACAGACATTCTTTATTCAATCAGTTACTTTGGTATCTGAGCATCACTGCATTACACAATGTTCTTCTCAAAATTCTTTGTTCGAATATCTTTCACCTTAAGGCTCTAAGCTCTTATCTCCTGCAGGTGCCCAAACAATACCTCTACTCTCTGTGATTCCCATGCACTTCCCATTGTTAACCTCAAGGTCTCAACCTTTTTCTGTAAGTGAGCTATTGTTTTTATAACTTGACAGAATTTTTCCACAACCTTGGAATCTTTTCTACACTGTGCCCTATTTCTCAATTTTCCCATTGACTGTTAGAAGGGCATCTAATAAACCTTTAGGGTTCTAGAGAAGAGACACAATCAAACTGAAACATTAACTCCACTCCCCTCTCACAGATGCTAGACCTGTTGATTTTTTTCTTCATGTTTTCTGTTTTTATCTGCAGTTATTTGCTTTGATCTCATAAAGTCAAGTGTTAGTATCAAACAAAATTGGATTTGAACATTTGGTAAGTTCATTTGTAATCCAATAATCTCACATGGCAGAGAGGGAGAGATCGAACCTGCCATCTGGAATATCAGTGTCATCAGCCTCAGCTAATAAAACAATAACTTGCTTTTATATAGCACCTTTCAAATGGTGAAATATCTCAAGTGCTTCAATTGAAGGCCAGCTAGCAAACTTTGACACAAAGTTACTTAATAATACAGTAAAACTCATCACCAAATGTTTGTCAGATTGGTAGTTCCAAAAGAGGAGAGAGAGAGACATGGAAAGGTGAAGGAGATTTCGACAGGAATGCAACAGGAATCATTATACAGGTCATTCTGTCATAACGCCCGTTTCTTTAACTGTAACATGATTGATGAATTGGGGTCACTGTTTCTACGGCGTGAACTTTTAAAACATGTGTTAGCTGTAATGCAATTGGAGTGCCAATAGTTTAAGCGTCGTTGCCACAGCACAATTTATCTACAATGCAGGGTTGCACAAGAAGGCGATGATCATGTTATAGAAGAACTGACTGTAATTAGAGATGCGCAAGCGATCAGAATTGGAGAAGCCTGGAAATCTTGGCACCCTGTAGGGTTGGAAGAGTTAACGGATTTAGGGAGACTCCATGAAAACAAGGCTGATTTTTTAAAAACGAAATGTTGCCAAACAACTATGGATCTTCACTTGATGGAGCAGACTTTTCAGGGAGTTCTGCTTTCCTGGAATCTCAAAAATTGCCAAGAAGCCGGTGATAACCTAACAGCCTGTGTTGTCTGCTCCCTAAAAAGTGGATCTTCACCCTCATGGTTTTGGGAATAAAGCAGCTTGCAGCTCATCAGTATAAACTTACTGCGCACAAGAGCACGTCAATTCTCATAAAAGCAAAGGAGACTGGGACCTGTGAGTTTCGGCCATTAACCCCTGGGAGAGGTCATGACCTATTTATGCCCTGACTGAAGGAGGTGCGAGGATGCAAGTGCACTGAATGTCCCAGTCATAGATCAGGCCTTTCTGTTTCAATGGCTTGACGAGTGTAAATGAGCAAATGGTGCAAAACACTCGCACTGTGTCTTGATCTGAGTAAGACAGAGCTCATCAATGTCTCTCTCAGGTATTGCAGGAGAACCAGTTGAATCTGTCTGCAATTTGATCTTAGCCGGTTTCAAGAACGTACCCTATAATCTGATGCTTGCTGATAATTCCTGCACTTTCTATTACTTCCCCTCTGCAAAAGCCACTTTCTTTTGTTAACAACAATATTTAACTTATTAAAATTGAAGTAAAGGAATCAGAGACCTATTCTTCATTAGCGCAAAAAAATGTTTTCCAGCAATTTATTCATCAAAATATCAAGGAAATATTTAAGAAAGCAAAAAGATTGTTTAACTCTTTCGGCAGCATGAATACAGCATGTTCTGCAGAACAACTGAATTGATCCATGTGAAATTCCTCTGCTTGCACTTGTCCCCGGTTTATAGTGTGTCCTTTTCCCAATGACACACTACACCCATCCTGCAAAGGTGAGCCCTGAATCATTATTGAGATGTGACCTCTCTTTAACAATTCAGTTCAAATGTCAGCCACTGTGAGGTCTGAAAAACAGTCTTGAAAGACCTGCTCTCTGATCATTTTCTCTGAACCTTGGTAAAAACAGGAACTCACTGTATGAGCAATGGACACCTGTCTTGTCATCTAGTGATGCACTCAGTTTGTGCATTAAAACATTGTTCCTCCAGCAGCTATAATATTAAACACAAGGATTTGGCCACACATTTAAGTTTTAAAGCAATGAATCTTGGCAAAGGGGAAAGACTCAGCAACACTTCCTTTCTGCATTTGTTTCATTGCCTGGGAAGGTTCTGCACATTACTTGATGCATATTGTATATTTGAGCCTGGCATAATCCAATATTTCTATGAAAAAAGATACAGTTTTGTCTGTACAATAATAGATTTATTTCCTAAGATCCTGCAACATGCAAAACTTTGTAACAAAATAATGGACATGAGAATGACAGATGTGATGAACAAATGAAGATGTGTTGACTTTTCAGCAGTCTTTACATGAAGCTGTAAGATGCCTTCAGAAAGGTAAATTACATTTCCCCTTCATGCACCTCTAATGCTCAACCAGATGGTGAGATCTGGATAAAGCTAAATTATTCCTGCTTCCCATTACTGGTACAAAAATATTGCTCCAGATCTTAAATTCTTTTCAAGAGCATTGCAGCCTGAAACTATCACTCAATGTAAGGTTATACAAGCTGCTCCCGTCTGTGAATTGGACAAGCTTCCAGTGACTGTCGGAGAAGCACAGGAGTAATGCAGCGAAGGAACTGGTACAGTATTTGCTATCCCCAAGTACACAGAGCAGCAGAAAATCGGAGGCCAGACAGAGGCAAAATAATGTGCCCTCAACCTGAATCACATCACACTGTCAGTATAATAAGAGGAGCATATATTCACTGTGAAAGTCTTATTTAAAATCAACATCAGACGAATAGCTGCTGGATAACCTTGAACAGTTTTCTATTTGAGTTTAAAAGCTCTGGCTTGATCAGCACAACAATTAACACCATCATATCAAAGGCATGCATTGACTGAATGAAACATACCTGCTATGTTAGAGCACACCTCCCTATTAATCTCTGGACAATGCAGCAAACATTTCCCTTCATTCACAGAAACATATCAGATACAGACAGGTACAAACCACTGGCTTACTGCAAGAGAGGAGCTATTCTCAGAAATGATAGCATTCCTCACTGTGAATATCCCACAATTACCTTCAGATCAATACTCCTCCTTGGGAGCTGCTTGACAACATCTTATGGAGTCTACTCAAGCAGCCAATTGGTGTCAAGGATTCCCCAGATGCGTTCCCCAGGGACATTGGTGAAATAAAATCTGTGAAAGTGGTTTGCCCAGCACCGAAGCTTACTTTACACACACATACTCATTGCTGCTTCACACCACGAATGCTGACAAAACTGATGCAGTGAAATGTGATCCACCTACTGCTCCCTGTAACTCCCCTGAGACAGCATAACAAATTAAACTAAATTATTCTTTGCTTTATTTTGAGTTAATGCATACAAAGTTGACACGCTATAAAGTGCATTTTCTCTCTACCCAAGATGTAATGCTGTTCTTTTTTAATGACACAGACATATACTATATATACTGAGCAATAAATTTATACTGCATGAAGAATTTGCTTGTCTGCTGACTATATTGATGTTCAACCAGCTTTAAAAAAGGTATGGAAATATCATTGCATCTCCGCATTAAGAATGTATTCTCTGTTACTATATCAATGCAGTTGTCATATTCAGGTTCTGTCACACAATGTTGCAATGGAAACCCTATAAAGTTAAAAATGCAAACAGAAGATGCTGGAAATTCTCATCAAGTCTAGAAACACTTGCAGAGAGAAGAGCAATTAACACTATAGGTCCGTTCTGATCAACCTGACTTGTTAGGTAATGCTGCTCCACTGCCATGGGATCAGAGCAGTGTGCAATAGACATCTTTGCACGTTGCTCAGACTTTTGAGATACTTTTTTTTTCCAGGCTACCTACCGATCACTGCGATCAGTTCAAAAAGACATTTGGCCTACCATGAAATCAGACAAGTTAGGTTTGAAATTCAGTGCTGGTGCAACGTCTGGTCTGTACCTACATTTCACTGATTTTTCCAGTAAAATCCTTCAATAAAGGCAAAATGCTGCAAATCTGAAACAAATACAGAAAACACCAGCCAAACTCAGCAGGTCTGTCAGTATCTGTGGAGAAAAGAAAACAGACTCCTTCAGTTGTGTGTAATAGGTAGAGCACAGAATGTAAACACACCCTTGCAAAAACTCAGAACAGTTTCAATATGATTCTCCAGTGGGACAACATTTTCTCAACAATCCTGAGTTTGTGCTAATAGATACAAGAATAAAAAAAATTAATGAATATGATAATAAGACAAGCTGGAGGACAAAATCTCATGACAAGGTGTAGGCCATGTAACACTAAAATGAGATGAAATTTCTACATTCAATGAATGGTGGACCTTTGGAATTCTCAACCCCTGAGAGCTGCAGGAGCTCAGACATTGAACAAGTTTAAGACAGAAATTGACCGTCCTCTGGAGACTGCTGATATCAAGGTATATGGAGACAGTGTGGGAAAGTGGCACTGATACAGATGATCATCATGATCTACATAAATGATGTAACAGGCTTGAAGGGCTGAATGGCCTACTGCTGTTCCTCCGTCTCAGCCAATTTGTCTTTTTCTTGATTGGCTGGATATGGGCATTGTCGGTCTGGCTTGTTGGGCCCATTTATTGCCCATCCTCGTTGTCCTTCAAAATGAAGTAGTGAGTGTCTTCCTGAACCACTGCTTCACCTTGACTCACAATGCCTTTAGGGAGGGTGTTTCAGCTTCTTGACCCAGCAACAATGAAGGAATGGTGATATATTTCCAACTCAGGATGTGAGTGGCTGGGGGCGGGGGAGGGGGGGGGTAGGAATCTGCAGGTGATGATGTATCTTCTGCCCCTTACCTTTAAGATGGACATGGTAGTGGATTTGGAAGGTCCTGTCTAAGGATCATTGGTGAATTTCTACTGTGCACCTTCTGGATAGTACACACTGCTGCTACTGAGCATTGGTAGTGGAGGGAATGGATGCTTGTAGATGCACTTTTTTCCAAACAAACAGTTTCCTTTTCTCCTGTTGTACACATTGTTGTAATTGTTTGAAATTTGGCATTGTTGGATTTGTCCTGATGAGTGCAAGACAAACAGCTTCACAACTCATTTCTCTTTTCAAAGCACTCTGGTTGTACACTGCCAAGCAACTGTTTTTGGCTTTTGTTACAGTTAAAAGTGCAAGCTTGTCACGTCATTTCAGCTGTTAACTGGAAGTTCAAATTTATTTTTAACCATTTTCCCTCACTGCAGCAATCACAACAACAGGCTGAAAGGAAAATGATGGCTGATGTTTGAAAGACAAATAATGAGAAATTTTGTGAGCATATAAACGGTGACAATACTAAAATTGAGTAACATCACTAAAAGTTGAAAGGGATTAGGTAGGAACAAGGAATGGCTCAAATATTAAATAAATATTTTGCATCAGTTTTACTAATAATGACAGAAGGGAGACCAGAAAAAAAGGTGCAGAAGAATCATCAAAGAGAATTATTGAAAAGGAACATGTTTGGAAATATATAAGCACAGATCTCAAGCTGAACCTAATGACAAAATCTTTACAGTATCTGCTCTGTTGACAAACAAAACAAGGTAAGGTAACAAACACTCTTGAATCTGGCTCAGATATACAAACTGTGCTGGAGGACTAAAGAAATCAAAATGTCCAATGGATCAGTTTTATTCAAAAACGTAAAAAAGGATAAAGTGCAATAAACCAGTTAGTCAAACATCACTTGCACTCAAACGCTCAGAATCCATAAGTCAAGGAAAATTAACGAGCGTTTAGAAATGCATAGGTTAATCATGGGTGGCCAGCATTGATTTGTTCAAAGCTAATCATGTTTGACAAATTCAACAGAGATTTTTGAAGAGGTGGCCAATTAGATATATAAAAAGAATTCAGTAGATGAGATGTGAGCAGACTTTTAAAAACAATCTTTCAATTAAGTCAGGTAAGTACACGAGATTAGAAGAAATTTAGAAGTTTAAATTATGGCTTGTACAAACCCACACTACATGCTTGAAATGCATTAACCTTAAGATGGAAGACAGAGGGCATCAAAGGACAAAAAAGTTATTAAAACAAGGGAGGCGAAACAGGTTGGTCATGGGAAAAGTAAAGAATCAGGAGACCTGTCGAGATGAATGTAAATGGACACGCCAGGCCTAGAATCATGGAATCTCCACAATGTAGAGGCAGGTCATTCAGCCTATCGAGTCCACATTGACCCTCTGAGGAGTATCCCATCTAGACCCATCCCCATAAGTCCACATTTGCCATGGGTGATCCACCTAGACTGCACATCCCTGGACCCTATGGGCATGGCCATTCCACTCTCATCTACACATCTTTGGACTGTGAGAGGAAACTGGATCATGTGGAGAAAACCCACACAGACACAGGGAGAATATGCAAACTCCACACAGACAGTCACCCGAGGCTGGAATTAAACACAGGTCCCTGGTGCTATGAGGCAGCAGTGCTAACCACTGAACCACAGTGCCACCCTGAAAGACCAGTAGCAGCATCAGCTGTCAGACGAAACTAAAAGCCAGGTTTATCACCAGGGCAGACTGCCATCCCAGTACAAAGAGACAAATGCAATCTTAGGTTCTCTGCACAGTTTTGGATCTGCCATTCTACAGAAAAAAAAATAAATCCACAACAGGCTCATGATGTGGATTCAATTAGGTATTAGCAGGGACAGAATATTACAAGCCCCCGGCTAGACTTGGAATATTCCATTTAATTCCATCCAGCCAACAGTACAGAACGGGGCCGTTCAGTCCAACGGATCTGTGCTTGCACATCCTTCCAACCGCTTCATCTCACTCTATTAATGCATTCTTCTGTTCCATTCTAGATGAGGCAAAGAGAAAATGAGATGATAAAAGATATAAAAACATTTAACACATTCATTGGTTCACAAAGATTGTTTCTATTGGAGTAGAGGTGGAGAGGTTTGTCAACATGAATATTGAATCCATTGGGACAGGGTGTAATATGCAGTGACATTACTAAGAGTGCAGGGTTCCCCTGGCTCCCAAGTGAGCAATATCCTTATTATCTGATCCAATCCCCACCTTGGCCTCATTCCTGGCCTCCCTGGACCCAGATTCTTCTCTGAGGAAGGGCCATTCGATCTGAAACGTTAACTCTGATTTCTCTCCAGAGATACTGATAGACGTGCTGAGCTTTTCCTGTAATTTTTGTGCGGTCCTTCTTTGACCCTGTCTTCCAGAGCTCTGCTCTGAGCTTCTTCCCAGCCGAGAACCCAACCACATCTCCCTAAGTCTCCATATACCTTTCATCTCACTTCTCCCCCATTTTGCCCACTCCTGATGGGATCTTTTATCCACAACTCAGTTACAATGAGGTCTCATGTTTTTGGAATTTGACAACTGTGTTTTTATGAAGTTTTACCATTGCATGGTTTTATACGGTAAATGAAAACCTACTAGTTAGAGAGTGAGGCATGAAGTCATGAGCAAGAAAGGTCTTTAAGCAGAGTATGTTTTGCCACTCAGATTCATTGATGGAGAGATCATTGCATATTGCAGAGGGATAACAAACATTTAGCACAGAAGTTGGGACAAGATTACAGAGAAGAGAGCAGGCATTGAGAAGGTTTTGAATTGCTTCAACAAGAACAGTCACAGGCATTATCAGTAGTAACATGGCAGAATAACACTGAGTGTTTGGAAATTGGGTTATGGGAAGGGAGGTACAATCCATTCATCAAGTTAATAAAACAAAGATCTATGGATGCAGGAAATCTGAATTTAAAACAGATATAATGTAGTGGTGCCAATGTTGGACTGGGGTGGACAAAGTTAAAAGTCACACAACACCAGGTTATAGTCCGACAGGTTTATTTGGAAGTAGAAATTCCAGAACACTGCTGCTTCATCACTAGTCTACCTGATGAAGGAACAGCACTTAAAAAGCTTGTACTTCCAAATAAACCTGTTGGATAAAAAGAGAAACGATAGTGAAAGCCAACAGGTTGTGGTCACTGGGCCTGAAACTTTAACTCAGTTTCTCTCTCCACTCATGCTGCCAGACATGCTGAATTTGACCAACAATTCCTGTTTTTGTTACAACCCAGGTGTCAAAGTTGGGATTTTACATGTTGTAAAAATTGATGGATTTATGGCTATCAACCGTGAATCTAGTCAGTTTAATTCCATTCTTATATTGGTTTTATACATTCCCTTCATAGCCCTCTCTCTACTCACTTCTGCTTTGCCAAGTTGTGTCAGGCTCACAGACTGTTCTCTGTATTATTCCCCCCAAACCCCTTTATTTTTCCAGTAGGCATAAGCTCAGTGAAATTCGGTTCAATCTAACTTCTATTTATCACTGCTGTAAATTTGACAAGTTAGCCAGCTCTTCAGGAATGTCTAATGTCTGGAAGCTTGTAATCTAGTGGCTTTGTACCTGAAAAATAAGTCTGTACAATTAGATATCCTGGTTGTCTGGTTGTAGAGCATGAACACAAATGCTTTTTATGATGCTTTGTGGAGTTTTGATTGTCAGCATGAATCAATATCCTGACCTTGAATAGAGCTGCTCCTGTATCATGGGCCAGAGATAATTTTTCCCTGCTTTATCCATTGCTTTTCTGTTGAATGTACTGATTATTGTGGAGCAAAGTTCAGCTTTCTTTGGTAACTCACTGTCTAGATTGATTTCTCATTTATCAATGCAAATCCAGCAAAGTCTTTGTCTATGAAAAAACATTGGAAACAAGCTCACTCCCATATGCATTAGACAGCCATAGGCAAATAGGCCTTGATGTTTTGACGGTATTGCTGATCATGCGTCCGTGTAAACGTTTTAGGTTACTGTTCCTCTTACAATCGAAGACACTTTGTGAAACTCTATTGACCCAGGGAGCAATCTCTCATCATGAGTTGTCATCCTACTTGCCAATCACAAAATACTCTTAACATTAGAGTGGAGACAGAAAAACGACAGGCTTGTGAGGGGGCATCCGGAATAAACAGGTTACATTGTAAATTTAAAACCCTCAGCATTCAGAAGCAAAATCAATAATCACTTCTCCATGTGAAGGAGAAAAGAAATTTAGAAACCTGTCTTCCAGAGGTCTATGAATCACGATAGAATTGCAACTTGTAAGACTGAGGTAGAAAGATCACTGTGTAGCTGCAAATGGAATGCAATGCACATAAGGTGCAGAAGGTCTGTGATCTAATTGAATGATGGAATGGAGTCAGGGATATGAATGGCTTATTCCTATTCCTAATATTCCTGCTAACCTGGCTAACATCACTTTCCTGACCAACTATGACAGAATAACAGAAGATCAAATGTCTTATGACCCAAGATCAGACCACTGCAATCTAGATTGGCACCTGTGACTTTTTTAAGCGAAATGTGACATTTCAGGTAATTACAAGAGGAAGAAATCTACAAGATTCTGCTGCTCTGAACACACAACTACCAAATATCCTCTGGCCAAATGTTAAACGTTAAAAACAACTCACTGATCTACTTATATTCAGATATCCAGAATAGTCCTGGATACCCAAGTTTAAATCCCACTGCAGCAGATGTGATGTTTGGAATTCAATAAAAATCTGGAATTAAGAGTCCAATGATGACCACGAAACCAATGTCGATTGTTGAATAAATCCATCTGGTTCACTAATGTCCTTTAGGGAAGGAAACTGCCATCCTTACCTGATCTAGCTACATGTGACCCTAGGCCCCAGGAGGGAGTTCCAGGCCAGCAATGTGGTTAACTCCCAATAGCCCTTTGGGCAATTAGGAAGGAGCAATAAATACTGGCCTGGCCAGCGATAGCCACATCCCATGAATGAATTTTAAAAATTAACATGAAGTAAATATGGATGATTGGTCAAATACCAAAGAACCATCAAATAGCAAATGTGGCCAACCCAGATCTCACATGTTGCTGTACAAACCCCCAAATGTTAGTGATATTGTAGGTTATCAAACTTCATTAAACTTTACAAGGGATTTTTCCTTCTTTTATTTGAAGATCTAGCTTTGGAAATTCCTCCAAATCCACTCCATCACAGAGTACCTCACTGACCGCTCAGATTTTGATTCTCATCCCTCTTTCCTGGATCCACGTTGCCCTGGAATGTTGAAACTATATCCCGGTATCTATTCATAATACAGGTTCTGCTTTTCAAAGGTAGCATGTTTCATCAAGTTGGTACTGCTCCTCTGTTTCTCTGAGCACAAGGCTTGTTCAATGCACTAAACAAATATGCTTGTGGACTTCCTTCACCCTTGGTCTCAGTTCCATGTCACTATTGTTGGCTCATTGCTTTTTCCAAGCCCAATCAACTGCCAAATTCTTAGCCCTTACCATGTACACCGGGCTGCACTCTCTAGTCTTCTGGCTTCTTCAGAGTGTTATGGCTTGGAGTCTGCTGCAGCTTCACTTTTCTTCTCCCCGTTCCTAATTACCTGACAGACTAACAGCCCAAACGTAGCAACTTTCTCCTCTAACTGCCTTGCTCCAATTTCTACAATTGACTGTTGAGTCCCCTCAAACTGTTCTGAGTGACCAACTGAAAACATTAGAATGTACCCACTCTTACTACCAGGCAGAATTGAAGTTAACTATCTATAAATCAAATGTCGAAACACTTTGGAATTGACTATTTCCTGAATGTCATAATCCACTGATTGCTGGCCCCTGCCCATCTCTAGTTGCCCCTTAAGAAGGGGGGGTGAGTTGCCTTCTTGAGTTGCCTGCAATCCATGTGCTGTTGGTAGGCCCACAATGTCATTGGGGTTGGAGTTCCAGGCTGTTGACTTAGCAACACTGAAGGAACAGTGGTATGTTTCCATGTCAGGATGATGAGTGGCTTGGAAATAAACTTGAAGGTGGACGCAGAACAAAAAAATAAATTAATCATAAATGTCCAGTCTTCTATCTGTGCACTGTGATATCTAGTGCATAAAAATGGTTATTTGACTTGTAGCAACAGAAACAACATGCAATATGTAAATCCACATGAAGTGCTCTAAAATGTCTTCCAAATGTAATCCCATATATTTCGTTGGCTTCCCAAAACCCCCAGCTCTGATTCCTTTCCATCACAGCAGGATTTGCTGATGTATATAGTCTTCTTAATCTTTGTATTCTCATCCTTCTTTACAGTTCTATCCATGAACTTGCCACTCGCTATCTTTGTTCATCTGCTCCAAACCCACAATCCCCTGAGATAACTGTGTTCAGCTAATTCTGTTCTCTTAAGCATCCATGGTTTTATTAGCTTTGTGGCCTGAAGCCTTCAGACACTGAAGTCTCTAAGCCCTTTCTTTTTGGACATTGCTTTACATTTGAGTCCTTAATCAAGCATTTGGCACCTGCCCTAAGATGCCCACATGTGTCTCATGTAAAATTTTGATTTGTGAAACAAAGCTATGAAGGGATATGGGTCAAAGGCAGGTACATAGTGTTAGGTCACAAAAAGCCATGATTTGATTGAATGATGAAAGAGGCTTAAGGGGCTGAATGGCCTACTCCTGTTCCTGTAGCTGGTGATGGTTTGACCCGAAAGTCACCAAACCTCAAGAGAGGGGAGAGGTTGAGCAGGATAATCATTCCTGATGACCTCAGATGGTAGAGGAATTGAACCGACACTGTTGGTGTTGCTGTGCATCATAAACTAATCTCTCCAGCCAATCGAGCTAATCAACTTTCCCCCACCCCCAAATTTTGCTTTATAAATGTTCCTATGCAATTTCTAATGATATTTTGTCTTGACTGTTCTTTATAAATACAGATAGTTCTTCTATGTCTGTGTTCTTAAGTTATAGAAAAATCACGCTTTAGAAACAAGTATTGGTGATGTAATTGTGTTACAGCCAACACACGTTTTAAAAGTTTGTGCTTTAGAACAGTGTCCCCAATTTGTCAATCACGTTACAATGAAGCATTCATTATAGCAGAACAACCCGGAGAAGGTTTTTATTTCATTTGCTACTCTCATTATTGGGTTTAAATTAGTACAGATACACAATCCTTTATCTGAAATCCTTTGGGCCAGTTGTGTTTTGAAATTCTGATCTTTTCAGATTTTGAAATAAATGACATCTTCATAATGAAATTTTTTAAAAAATTACCTTACAACAGATGCACCTGTGAATAGTACGAGCGTTGAGATACAATTGATGCCTGTTAGTGCTGGGCCACGCCGCCACGTCACATCTGAGTGACATGGTTCGAGTGGGTCACCTGTTCGCACTCCAAAATGATGCTTCACACTCCACGAAAAAAAATTGATTTTGGAGCTTTTCTAATTTCAGAATTTTGGATAAAGGATTGTGTACCTGTCTTGCTGGAATTAGATAGGTGACATTGTTGTTAGTTTGAGTAACTTAAATCAGGTTATTGCTTACCCACATGGACCTCTATAAGGACGTGACAGGAACGGACCGAGCTCACAAAAATAAAAGTATATCAGCAAATGAGGTCAAACATCCACTTACTCTGACACTGACACTCATAGCATCTAGTAAACAAGTTGACCATTAACTCATAAGATCATCACAACAGAATGCAACTGGTAAGGACATGTCAATCACCTGGCCAGTTGCTCTTGGTAGGTTTATATTAAAGCTCCTGGCCAACAGACTAATGATCTGGTCCAGGAAACACTACCTATTGAAATGGATAGAGGCACATTCTTTGACTGCCTGATGTGTCAATGGACATGGATAATCCTAAATAAGTCTAAGTAACTCCAAGGTGCAAGAGACAGAATTAATTCACAACAAAGTGGGTGTGCCTACACTCTAAGGAATGCAGCAGTTCAAGAAGGAGTCTCACTGTCACATTCTCAAGGTTATTATGGATGGACGATAAATGCTAGCCCAGCCAGTAATGCCCACATCTCATGAATAAATGAAATGAAAATGACCTCAAAAGAAACAATCCTTTGGGTATCAGGTAACAATTTCAAATTCAGTTTTAAGGATGTGAAATGTGAATCGGAAGCTTGTGTCTTAAACTAAAATAAGGGCAATTGGAAGGGTTTGAGGACCGAGTTGCCTTTGCTTAACTAGGAAAATAGTTGAAATGGTAAGACAGGAGCCAGGCAGTGGCAGACAGTTAATGAGATGATTCATAAATCTCAAAAAAGATTTATTCCATGGAGAAAGAAAGACTCTACAATAAAAATGAACTATCCATAGCTAACTAAAGAAGTTAAGGATCACATCATTTTGAACAAAAAGACTCACAATGCTGCTCACATTAATGGAAGGACAAAGAAAAAAAAACAGGAATACCAGCAATGGATGGCAAAAAAAGAGAGAAATCAGAGCATTAAATAAAACTAGCAAGAAAGATGGAAAGGCATTAAAAGCTTCAACGTGTGCATAAAAAGGAAATGAATACTTAAGATGAGTATGAATTGTTCACTTAAAGGCTAAGACCAGAGAATTAATAATAGGAGACAAGGATGTTGCCAGGGTTGGAGGATCTGAGCTACAGCGAGAGGCTGAACAGGCTGGGGCTGTTTTCACTGGAGTGTCGGAGGCTGAGGGGTGACATTATAGACGTTTACAAAATTATGATGGGCATGGATGGGATAAATAGACAAAGTTTTTTTCCCTGGGGTCGGGGAGTCCAGAACTAGAGGGCATAATTTTAGGGTGAGAGGGGAAAGATATAAAAGAGACCTAAAGGGCAACTTTTTCACGCAGAGGGTGGTATGTGTATGGAATGAGCTGCTAGAGGATGTGATGGAGACTGGTACAATTGCAACATTTAAGAGGCATTTGGATGGGTATATGAATAGGAAGGGTTTGGAGAGATATGGGCCGGCTGCTGGCAGGTGGGACGAGATTGGGTTGGGATTTCTGGTCGGCATGGACAGGTTGGACCGAAGTGTCTGTTTCTGTGCTGGACATCTGTATGACTCTATGACAGGTGCAGGTGGGATGGACAGAAAGGTCTCTTCCTGTCCTATAGACCTCTTGTGATTCTATTCCAGAAAGACAGAGACAGAAAGTCAGAAGCTACAGGTAAGTTAGTTCTCAATCTGTAATTGGGAAAATTCAGGCATTAAGGAGGTGGTCTCAGGTCTTTAGAAAATCATCACATTACCAAGTCAAGTCAACATTAATTTGTGAAAGGGAAATTGTGTTTGACAAATTTGTTAAAATTCTTTGATAATGTAGGAAGCAGGAGAAATAAAGGGGAACCAGTTGATGTAATGTTTTTGGATAGAAAATAGATATTCAACAAAAAGCAGCTGAAGAGGTTACTGCATAAAATAAGAGTTCATTTTGTTGTGGGTGATACATTAGTGTGGATAAAAAAAAGGTCAACTTACAGAAAGCAGAGAATGGGAATGACTGGCTTATTTACAAGTAGTCAAACTGGAACTAAAAGTGCAAGAAGGATCGTTGCTGGAGTCTCAACTGTCTATGATCTATGTTAATGACTCAAATGATGGAATTACTGTATTGTAGCTAAATTTGCTGAAAATAGGCTAATAGATAGGAAAATAAAATAAAACAAAGAACTGCAAATGCTAGAAATCTGAAACGAAAACAAAAATTCTTGGAGAAACTCGCAGAGTCTGGCATCATCTGTGGAGGGAAAACAGAGTTAATGTATCAAGTCTGGTTCTGACGACAGGTCACTGGACTCAAAACATGAACTCTGCTTTGTTTTGCAGATGCAGCGAGACCTGCTGAGTTTCTCCAACAATTCCTCTTTTTGGTTTTAGTGTGAACACAGATGCTGAGGAGATTACAAAGAGACCACAAAGACATAGGGATAGGTTAGATAGGAGGGCCACAGAAAAGATTGTCGGATTGTGAGATAAATTATAAAAATATTAAAGACTCTGCTATAATTACAAAAGTCATCAGTAAGTGTCAGAATGTGGCAGTAATCACCATCCCAGAGTATCTGCAGTGTGGGAGTGATATCCACCTCAGAGTATCTGCAGTGTGGACATGATATCCATCCCAGAGTATCTGCAGTGTGGGAGTTATCCCCATCGGAAAGTATCTGCAGTGTGGCAGTGATCTCCATCCCAAAGTATCTGCTGTGTGGGAGTGATATCCATCCCAGAGTAATTGCAGTGTAGGAGTGATCTCCATCCCAGAGTACCTGCAGTGTGGCAGAAATTTCTATCCCCAGAGTATCTACAGTGTGGGAGTCATATCCATCCCAGAGAATCTGCAGTGTGGCAGTGATCTCCATCCCAGATTATCTGCAGTGAGGCAGTGATCTCCATCCCAGAGTATCTGCAGCGTGGGAGTCATATCCATCCCAGAGAATCTGCAGTGAGGGAATGATCTCCATCCCAGAGAATCTGCAGTGAGGGAATGATCTCCATCCCAGAGTATCTGCAGTGTGGCAGAGATCTCTATCCCAGAGTATCTGCAGTGTGGGAGTCATATCCATCACAGAGAATCTGCACTCCCACACTGCAATATCCTGGCATGGAGATTACAGCCACAGTGCAGATATTCTGGGATGGATATCGCTCCCACTCTGCAGATACTCTGGGATGGAGGTCACTGCCACACTGCAGATACTCTGGGTTGGGGATAACTCCCACACTGCAGATACTCTGGGATAGAGATCCCTGCCACACTGCAGACACCCTGCGATGTAGATCACTCCATCTCTGCACATACTCTTGGAAGGAGATCACTGCCACACTGCAGATACTCTGGGATGGATATCTCTCCCTCACTGCAGATATTCTGGGGTATAGATCACACCCACACTGCAGATACTCTTGCATGGAGAAACCTCCCACACTGCTGTTGGTCTAGGATTGAGATCACACCAACATTGCAGATACTCTGGGTTGGAGATGACTCCCACACTGCGGTGAATCTGGGATGGAGATCACTGCCACACTGCAGATACTCTGGGATAGATATCACTCCCACACTGGGGATAATCTGAGGTGGAGATACCTACCACACTGCAGATACTCTGGGATGGAGATAACTCTAACACTGCAGGTACACTGGGATGCATAACCTCACCACACTGCAGATACTGTGGGAGGCTGATCACTCCCACTCTGCAGATAGTTAAAGAGCAGCAGGTTAGGCAGCATCCAAGGAACAGGACATTCGACGTTTTGGGCATAAGCCCTTCATCAGGAATGAGGAAAGTGTGTCCAGCAGGCTAAGAATTAAGGTACGGAGGAGGGACTTGGGGGAGGGGCGATGGAGATGTGATAGGTGGAAGGAGGTCAAGGTGAGTGTGATAGATTGAACTCAGATTTCTTCAGTTTCCTCATTTCCCCACCCCCACCTTGTCTCAGTCGATTCCCTCGAACTCAGCACCGCCCTCCTAACCTGCAATCTTCTTCCTGACCTCTCCGTCCCTACCCCACTCCGGCCTATCACGCTCACCTTGACCTTCTTCCACCTATCACATTTCCATCGCCCCTCCCCCAAGTCCCTCCTCCATACCTTTTATCTTAGCCTGCTGGACACACATTCCTCATTCCTGATGAAGGGCTTATGCGCCAAACGTTGAATGTCCTGTTCCTTGGCTGCTGCCTGACCTGCTGCGCTTTAACCAGCAGCAAATTTTCGGCTCTGAACTCCAGCATCTGCAGACCTCACTTTTTCCACACTGCAGATACCCTGGGATGGATGTCACTGCCACACTGCAGATACTCTAGGATGGATATCACTGCCACACTGCAGACACTCTGGGATGGAGAGCACTACCACGCTGCAGATTCTCTGTGATGGATATGACACCCACACTGCAGCTACTCTGGGATTGAGATCTCTGCCACACTGCAGATACTCTGGGATGGAGATCATACCATCTCTGCACATACTCTGGGAAGGAGATCACTCCAACACTGCAGATTCTCTGGAATGGAGATAACTCCCACACTGAAGATACTCTGGGATGGATATCACTCTGACACTGCAGATACTGTGAGATGGAGATCATTGCCACACTGCAGATTCTCTGGGATGGATATCACTCCCTCACTGCAGATACTCTGGGATGGAGATCACTGCCATGCTGCAGATATCCTCGGTTGGAGATAATTCCCACACTGCAGATAATCACGGATGGAGATAACTCTCACACTGCAGATACTCTAGGATGGAGATCATTCTCTCACTGCAGATACTCTGGGATGGAGATCACTGCCTCACTGTAGATACTCTGGGATGGATATCACTCCCTCACTGTAGATACTCTGGGATGGAGACCACTGCCACGCTGAAAATTCTCTGGGATGGATATGACTCCCACACTGTAGATACTCTGGGATGGATATCACTCCCACACTGCAATTAGTCTGGGATGGGTATCACTCCCAAATTGCAGTAACTCTGGGATGGAGATCACTCCAACACTGCAGATACTCTGGGATGGATATCACTCCCTCACTGCAAATACTCTGGGATGGAGATCACTCCGTCTCTGCAGACACTCTGGGATGGAGATAATTCCCACACTGCAGATACTCTCAGATGGAGATAACTCCCACACTGCAGATACTTTTGGATGGAGGTCACAGACACACTGCAGATACAATGGAATGAAGATCACTCCCACACTGCTGATTCTCTGATAGAAATATCACTCCCACACTGCAGATACTCTGGGATGGAGGTCACTCCCACACTGCAGATAGTTTGGGATGGAGATCACTCCCACACTGCAGATACTTTGGGATGACGATCATCCCCACACTGCTGATTCTCTGGGATGGATATCACTCCCTCACTGAAGATACTCTAGGATGGAGATCACTGTCACACTGCAGATTATCTGGGAAGGATATTACTCCTACACTGCTAATACTTTGGGATGGAGATCTCTGCCACACTGCAGATACTCTGGGACGTAGATCACTCGCAAACTGCAGATGCTCTGGGATGGATATCACTCCCACACTGCAGATACTCTGGATGGAGATCTCTCCCAAACTGCAGATAGTTTGGGATGGAGATCATTCCCACACTGCAGATACTTTGGGATGTAGATCACTTGCCAACTGCAGATTCTCTGGAATGGATATCACTCCCTCACTGCAGATACTCTGGGATGGAGATCACTGCCACGCTGTAGATTCTCTGGGATGGAAATGACTCCCACACTGCAGTTACTCTGGGATGGAGATCACTGCTACGCTGTAGATTCTCTGGGATGGATATGACTCCCACACTGTAGATACTCTGGGATATAAATCTCTGCCACACTGCAGATACTCTGGGATGGATATGACTCCTACACTGCAATTAGTCTGGGATGGATATCACTCCCACATTGCAGTTACTCTGGGATGGAGATCACTCCAACACTGCAGATACTCTGGGATGGATATCACTCCCTCACTGCAAATACTCTGGGATGGAGATTACTCCGTCTCTGCAGACACTCTGGGATGGAGATAATTCCCACACTGCAGATACTCTCAGATGGAGATAACTCCCACACTGCAGATACTTTTGGATGGAGGTCACAGACGCACTGCAGATACAATGGAATGAAGATCACTCCCACACTGCTGATTCTCTGATAGGAATATCACTCCCACACTGCAGATAGTTTGGGATGTAGTTCACTTGCAAACTGCAGATTCTCTGGAATGGATATCACTCCCTCACTGCAGATACTCTGGGATGGAGATCACTGCCACGCTGTAGATTCTCTGGGATGGAAATGACTCCCACACTGCAGATAGTTTGGGATGTAGATCACTTGCAAACTGCAGATTCTCTGGAATGGATATCACTCCCTCACTGCAGATACTCTGGGATGGAGATCACTGCCACACTGCAGATAGTTTGGGATGTAGATCACTTGCAAACTGCAGATTCTCTGGAATGGATATCACTCCCTCACTGTAGATACTTTGGGATAGAGATCACTGCCACACTGCAGATACTCTGGGATGGAGATCACTGCCACACTGCAGATACTCTGGGATGGAGATAACTCCCACCCTGAAGATACTTTGGAATGGATATCACTCTGACACTGCAGATACTCTGGGATGGAGGTCACTGCCACACTGCAGATACTTTGTGAAGGAGATCAGTCCCACACTGCAGATACTCTAGGATGGAGATCATTCCCTCACTGCAGATTTTCTGGGATGGATATGACTCCCACACTGCCAATACTCTGAGATAGAAATCTCGGCTACACTGCAGATACTTTGGGATGGAGATCAGTTCCACACTGCAGATACCCTGGGATGGATATCGCTCCCTCACTGCAGATATTCTGGAATGGAGATCACTGCCACACTGCAGATAATCTCGGATGGATTTCACTGAAATGCTGCAGATTCTCTGGGATGGATATGGCTCCCACACTGTAGATACTCTGGGATAGAAATCTCTGCCACACTGCAAATACGCTGGGATGGATATCACTCCTTAATGCAGATACTATGGAATGGAGATGACTGTCACATTGCAAATACTCTGTGATGGAGATTACTCATACATTGCAATTACTCTAGGATGGATATCACTCCCATACCACAGATACTCTGGGATGGATATCACTGCCACTCTGCAAATACTCTGGGATGGAGATCATTCCCACACCGCAGATATTCTGGGATGTTGGGGAGAATCTGCTATCGGGGTACCTACATTGGGGCTAGGGAGGGGAGCACCATTATTAAAGCAGACTCTGTCAGATACCAACTAAAACACAGCCATGTAAAGTAAACCCAGCCACTGCAGGACTGTCTGCCTGGGGCCACATTCCTGGGGGATTAGAACATGTCCGTCAGTTTCAGATCATCCTGTTACACTCTCATTGTTAATAAAGGAAACCGGTAACTATCGGATAGTGTAAATCGCACCGATACTACACTTGATTGATAAAGTACTTGCTAATGCCTCCGCTGACGTCAAACTCCTTCGGGTCCTATATTAAATGATAATATCTGTATATTCAACTATGGAGAACTATTGTGAACGCCCAGACAGCCAGACGCATGGCAATGAGGAAACCCTTCCAAACAATAAACTTTTAATTTACAAGATCGGAAACTGCTGAACCCAGGATGTCTACCCATTGTTCGGCACAGCAGGAGTGGGACAGGTATCTCGGGGCAGCCAATAGAGACACTAATCCATTCACAGACAGGTGAACCGACCAATGAGAGAACCGAACAAGGGGAACCTGACCGGGAACTCGAGGAAGCGCGAAGTATAACTGCACCAGATCCGAAGGGAAAGACAGAACGCCTTCTCCAACGAATTTGCATGCTTTTGAATTCGTTGTATAGTTTGCCAGTCTTGATTCTGTAATAAATGGTGTTTTTGCTCCAAACTCTAGCCGGTTTGATCTCTCCTTCCAACGAACACGTGGAGACGAGACCATTCGGTTTCCGTCTCAACAGATGGTGAGCCTGACCGTGGGAAGGGAAAGAGACGACCGCAAGTTGGCCACGTTGGTGGACCGGAGGGCAGACAAACTTTCGGCCGAACTTTTAAAAGGTGAGGAAGCGCCTGTTAAAGCAAAGACTTCCAGTAGGTAAAATTTTTTTAGTTAGTCAGTCTTTGTCTGCTCCCTGATCCTCACCAACACAAACAGTACTTTTAAATCAGTTTGGCAGCAACGTTGCAGAGTCCATACTGGTAAGCTATTTTCTCACTTCTTCACTAATACCTGCCTGTTTTCGCGGTACTGAAGTGACTAATTGATCCATGGCTAGCCTTACGTTAATGCGCAGTTTTTGAGTTGAGTTTTACGCATGGATTTCGGATCCTGGACGCGGTTTTTGAGTTAAGTTAATGCGTGGATTTCGGATCCTGGACGCAGCTTTTTGAGTTTGAGTTTTACGCGTGGATTTCGGATCCTGGACGCGGTTTTTGAGTTAAGTTAATGCGTGGATTTCGGATCCTGGACGCAGCTTTTTGAGTTTGAGTTTTACGCGTGGATTTCGGATCCTGGACGCGGTTTTTGAGTTAAGTTAATGCGTGGATTTCGGATCCTGGACGCAGCTTTTTGAGTTTGAGTTTTACGTGTGGATTTCGAATCCTGGACGCGGTTTTTGAGTTAAGCTAATGCGTGGATTTCGGATCCTGGACGCAGCTTTCTGAGTTAAGGTAAAAGCGTGGCTTACGGAGCCTGGACGCTTACTGAAATTAATTAATACAGCGCTAACTGCACTTGACTGATTGGATCCTTTCTTTTTTAATAAGCACTTCAGCTCTGACAACTATCGATAGACACACTCGCTCCTAGCATCCTAAAGGGACAGAGGGCGGATCTCATCTCCTGGATAGGGTTTACCTGCACAGGCATTTGCCTTAGACCGGTTGCTAAGAGCAGAAATCTGCCACGCGAAGGTCAGGCTTTTGAAAAACGCACTGGTTTTAAAGCGGTACCCACCAGGTGAGATCCGTCATGGGGGACTTGAACTTTGGACCACCAAAAATGACCCAATTTTGAACATTACGCCCCGGAGTGCCCTGGTGGCACCTCACGGTTGGCACAGACGTAACTTGGCATGCCCAATTATTACTGGACAGTGTAGCAGTGCACAAGACAGCACTGGATCAAGTGTTTAACCAAGCGCCCGCCCAAAAAGACCTGATATTGACGAGACTAAAAGAGACCTTCACAGATACGGCGCTAATGACCAAAATTTTAAACGGTCTCCTACTCGCGCCGCAGTATTCAGTGCGGCAAACGATAGCCCTAGGGGAACCCCCTACTGATTGGGCACCACCGACCGCCAATAAATCCCTGGGGTGGAAAACGAAACTGTTAATCACATTCAACCCACAGTGGCAAGGGGGCCACTGTACCTCCACCACAGCCCCAGTCATTTCGGACGCCCCTGCCCGAGAGTTGCACCACCTCACTGCTGCTGTTTTCATTCCAGCTGATGCACACGCCACCGAACACACCCCACTCCCGAACACCCCGGCACCTCAACCCCTTATGGGAAAGGTGCTAGACGGGATTCGTGCACAGCTCAGAGAAAACAACACCACCAAAGAGGCTCAGCGGACACTCCGCTACATCGACAACAACCTCAATTTGTGGTGGCGCAAGGGCTGCTTCCCTGCTGCTGACCAGCCCTTTTTCACACCAGTACATTCTGAAAACTTCCACACCAGTCTCCACACCTACTTAGATGGGAAAAGAGATGGGAGGAAGAGAGTTCTTTTCAATCGGTCAGAACCTTCTGCTAAGGCAGCTGACGAATCTGTCTCCCTGCGGGAGCTCTTAGTAAGGTCTCTGACCCATTTGCCAGCCCCGCCCGCAGAGCCGCCGAGTCAGAGCGACCACGACCCCCTCCCGGAATATGAACCCGAGTGGGTTCCCAACCAGACCCCACTTTACCCCCTTACCCCTACCCTTCACACGCCCACTATCCTACACCCTGCCCCAGCTGAACTGCTCAAGCCCAGTCCGCCGCCCCCTTCTCTGGATGCGCTGGGCACCCTCAGGCTAAAGGTCGGGGACGGTGTACATGAATATCTGATGAGGGCCACGGACCTCTGGGAGACTGGCACAGGGGAAAGGCCCAATGGCTCCCCCTTGCCAATACCATGTTTTCAACGGGGGGTAATGGAAGAACTTTCTGCCCCAGTACAGAGCAAATTGAATGACCTTGTGGGGGTACACTCAGTGCCGGAGGACCAGTGCAAAAAACAGATACACCACTATCTATCCAGGTACCGAGCATCAGAAAAGGCGGAAGCCGAGAGACAGGCTTCCACACTGCCTATGCAACTTATAGAGCGACTCAAAAAGGTACTTTTACTATTGGAAACGAAGGGCGCAGCGCAGGGGCTTATGCCTTCTGCTCCACAGCCGTGCAGTTCCCCTTCGCCCTACGCCCAGGGACTATTGCCCTCGCCCTCCCTTACCAGGGCAGGCAGTCCTCAGTACCACATGCCTGCCCGCAGTAGACCGACCTGACCGCCCGCTGGGACACGGAAGGGGGGAAGGAGAGATCCATTACCCGGGCGTTGTTGGAAGTGTCGCGAAATTGGACATAATTCTTATAGATGCGATATGGAGACAAATGACTCATGCTGGATATGTAAAGGGACAGGACATAAAGCCCGCCACTGCGGCAGGGAAAGGGTGCAACAAGCAGCGTCCACACTCCCAGCTGGCTCACCCTCTTATAGACACCCTGAGTATAGACGTGGCAAACCCCGGCAACGGGGGGAAACAACCAAGGGATTATGGAAAAGGGCCCCAGGACGCGGGATAGACAGGAATGGGTGGATGGGTCTTGCCTAAGAATGGAGAACCGCAAGGGTTACTTGACGGGCCCATGACAAATGGGGACAACATGGTGAGCTGCGCAACTACTAAGAGCAGTTTTACTGGGGATCGACTGTGTAAGTTTTCCTCCTTGCACCTCACGGTCCGTGCCTGGTTCAATTGGGACTTCCCTACAATCTCACATTGATTTGTTTTAGGATTGGTAACTTCTGTCCACCCACAACTACAAAACTGCTTCACTATCAGCCTTTTAATAAATCTTTTGTCCTTTCACAACAACAACACACAGGAGATTATACATCATGCTTCCAATTACATCCTTCCCAACAGGTTGTAATCTTTGCTTTTTACTGAACACCAAGCAGCGGCATGTTTTTTGTAAGGCCGACTTTATTCGGGATTATAGAAACTGGTATTCGGCTACGGTTTCACACAAATTGTCAGTTCCTGCGAGGATGTAATGCCCCGAAACATGTCACTAAAACTGGGGACAAGGGACTGCGACAGACTGAGACGAGAGTACGGACACACCGACAGTATGCGTGGGTTGGCATGTATGTGGATGAAAACCAGTGTGGGGCCGGCCCAGTGAGAGAGGGAGTGAGTGAGTGACTGCAGTGATTTTAACAGACGTGGTGAACGGAGGTGTCGCAGCAAATGTTTCATCCCAGGTCTCAGTGTACAGTGAACCGGCGCCGACAGCCTGACTGACGGAGACGGCCCGTGGGAAGCCGCCCGGCAGCCAAAAACAGTTTTACAGGTGTCGGAGTGCGTGAGTGTTGTTCTCTACACTTAGCGGCTTGGGATTGATCACTTAACGGTCTGGGATTGTTCTCCATAGTCTCGTCTTGATTTCTAGGATTAAAAACCGCTTGTCCCCCACTATCACTTTTAATTACTCTTATACTTGGAAAGGAATACCTGGATGTAAGGAGGGGGCGCAGGGAGGGATGGTGGAGCTTTTT
Source organism: Hemiscyllium ocellatum (assembly GCF_020745735.1). Classification (NCBI taxonomy): domain Eukaryota; kingdom Metazoa; phylum Chordata; class Chondrichthyes; order Orectolobiformes; family Hemiscylliidae; genus Hemiscyllium; species Hemiscyllium ocellatum. Next base: position 45,148,104 of record NC_083434.1, on the reverse strand, counting down.
ATTTTAATAACATTACGGTTGTGGAATCCTAAGACGGTAAATCCTGGGGTGTCCCGGGCTCACCCTAGTTTTGGCGGGTCACCCTTCCCTGGGCGGGTCACCTTAGTTCTTGGCGGGCTTTCTTGCTTTTGGCGCGAAGGCTCAGGTTGGGCGGGGCCAGCTGACTTTTGGCGCGAACGGTCAGTTGGGGCGGTGCCCGTTCGCTTTTGGCGCGAATGCTCACTCTTGGCAGGATTGCACAGTCTAGAAGGGGCTGCTCGCCTGCGGACGTTCCGCCACCCCATTACCTCAACTACCGCGCCACCACTACACCGATGGGTCTCCCAAGCGTCATTGCCCTACTCCATGGGATTACTCAACAGGTCCACTTCAGTACTGGGATGTCGATATGAATCATGCCTCTAACCACATCTTCTCTGACAGGTTGTACCTTTTACTTTTCACTATAACGTCCCGACCAACAACATGCGCACTGCCGGATCGCCATACTGTGCGTTTTAATTTACAATGTTTTGTAGGTCCAGTGTTTGGCCGTCCCACTGCCCAAATATCCCTCAACCCACTTATTTTTGTCTCTCTCTCTTTTTCCCCCTCTGGTCACAGGCCTCAGGCCTCCAACTAGGACGTGCTACTCAGCCCACAGCAGGGTGCTTGGCCCATCTCTCTTCCTCGCGGCCGCTCACTCATCTTTTTGTCCGCCGACATGGGTGTTTAGGCCATCCCTTTTCCCCGCGTGTTCACAAAGTGCCAAGAACGAGGGGGGGCCCACCTACTCCTTCTTCCGTCTATGCCCTCCAAATTTTTCTGCCCCCTCTCACGGACCCATTTTTATCTCTTCTCCCGAGTACACAGATTTTTCTTTCGCTAAAGCATTATGGACGCTCATTTGAAGCAATTTCCTCCTGCTACTTGTCCCCCCCTCCTCAACTTTGCGGCTAGGGAGGGTTGAGCTACTGCTGCCACAGACACTGCCATTTCCAGTCCCTAAAGCGGGTATAAGCAACCATGCGGGGTGAAGATGCCAGCCAGTCTACCTGTCTGAGGCTACACTCTCCAATGCTTTGAACAAGCAACCTGTAACTGCCAGTCAGTACCAAACCTTCCCATTGAAATATCGTACAGACTCCTCTTGCGGATTGTACTGCCCTATCCTACAACCCCGCTCCCCATTCCCCACGCCATAGTCACGCCCCTTCATCGTTTTCTCCCAAACCCACACACTTTATGTTCACCGCCGGATCTGAGGTCGTCTTAGTTCTGTCTTTCATTCAGCTTGCATGAATTCAACTGGGTCTTGCTGAATAGCAGATCCGCGGATCCTTACGCTCCATCTCTTTTAAGGTTTTCAGCTCCCTGAGGTTTTCTACCAGGACACAGTAACTCATCTTCTGGCCTCATCTCTCCATTAGGGCATTTCACTCACTATGCTTCCACTGCTGTGCTCTGCGCCCCATCTTCTTTCCAAAGTCTTATGCTCCCTGAGGTTTCCTACCAGGGTTCGGCACGTCGTCTCCAAAAACTAAATGGCTTCTTTCCCCAATCTCATGCTCCCTGAGGTTTGCTACCAGGATTCGTCACGTCATCTCCAAATAATAAATGGTGCCACCGCCACTGCAAACTTAAAGGTTCCCAACCCCTCTGTTGCACTGTGGGCGCTCACGCCTGCCTTTCATTTTTCTCTGTTACACTCCTGGACAACGCTCTCTTTTGCCCTCCACCGCACCTACAGTATCGGCAGCACTTTGCCGTCGCCTTTTGCTTGAAGGCGTTATACATACAATCGCCTCCCACAGGGATCAATACTCAGCTCCTGCCCAAATCCTTCAGTCTCTTCAACTGCGAGTAGTCCTCTCCAACTCATCTGTTCGTACCTTTTGCAAGGCGCTGGTTCGCGCTGAGAACGGCAGGGTCACCAGGTTCCTTTATGATTCTTTTCCCGGAGTATCTTTTAAAGGCTGTTACTTCCCTCAAACTGATCAAATCCTCAAGTGTCAAATGGAGGAAAGTGCTACACAGACAATTTCTGTCCAGACCTGTCTGACCATCCTTTTATGATACTCTCCCTCTCCCTCTCCTTTACACAGGGATGAAGTCCGATATGCCCGCAGCACCTGCGCATTCTCTTTTGTCTATGCCACATGGCCCTTCACACACACAGATTCTTGCATACACAAGGATTATACTTGCACCTCTCGTCCTGTATCTCGTTTGGGGGGACAAGTCCCCTCAGGCAAACAGTCCAATTTCGCCCCACCGCAAATCTCCTAATTGCCCAGAGTTTTACATTGTCCCCCTCTCCATAATCATCATCATCATATCTTTTACTGAGCTGGCTGGAAACACATAGGCCACCGCACGCACCATTTCTCTCATTGCTCCAGGTCAGCGCAACCTAATCCCTCAACGGCTTTCTTTCGAATTCGTCTGATCCTGTTGTACTCATGACTAACTTTTCATCTTCATGTACGCTAAATGAAGCCTGGTTGTCCAAAGAGCCCTCACTTATTTATTTTGCCCGTTTAAATTGGGGATATGTGAATTGATCCTTCCATAACAGCGGGGGGGTGAGATGTACTGTGTGCCTTAGCAATTGAGACACTGCTGTTCTCGCAAGCAGCCTTTGCGGGCTGTCCAGTATTCCTGACTGGCCTCAGCCACCCTCGGAGGCCACTGACCATGCTACTGAGCTGCCCACGCCTGTCCTTGGGGTGGTGAAACGGATGTCGGCGTCGATTCCTCAATGCAGCACGACTGGTCAGCCAATGACGGGTAAGATCCCTCGGGCAAGGGACAACCTAAGACAGGCACAGTCACGCATTCACATCGGAACGCGTGGCCTCCGTTCGTCTCCATTTGATGCGATTTCTGCCTGCTTGCATCCGTGTCGGACGGTTGCACAGCACTGCTGCTCTCTGGAGCATACTGATCTACGGGACCACCGGTGCACACTACAGTTTCACACTGGGTTTCACATCTCTAGCGGCTAGCTGCTGGTACCAGGCTTGACTCCCTTTCCAAACTTACAACGCCTACTTACATTTGCCGGCTCTGTGGACTACAGACTTGCGTTTACTAAATGGCTTACTCATTCTAACGCACTCGCGTACATTTTGCCAGCTCTGAATGACTTATTGCAATGCTTGTCTAATCCTGTGCTTTTCGTTATTTCTGCAGACACTGCCTCAATTACTTCAACTATTAGTTTAGCTTAGCATGCGGCTGTGACCATCTATTGCTTAATTGTGTAGCGGCGCGTTTTTCAGGGCACCCTTCATCCCCATATGACTGTCTCCTTAGAACCGGTGAGGCTGGTCGATACAACACCGGACACCGGTCGCCTCGGGAGGTTGCGTTCCTTACGGGATAAGGGGGTGTGGCCTCTTTCGAGGCCAAGGGAGGGAATGTTGGGGAGAATCTGCTATCGGGGTACCTACATTGGGGCTAGGGAGGGGAGCACCATTATTAAAGCAGACACTGTCAGATACCAACTAAAACACAGCCATGTAAAGTAAACCCAGCCACTGCAGGACTGTCTGCCTGGGGCCACATTCCTGGGGGATTAGAACATGTCCGTCAGTTTCAGATCATCCTGTTACACTCTCATTGTTAATAAAGGAAACCGGTAACTATCGGATAGTGTAAATCGCACCGATACCACACTTGATTGATAAAGTACTTGCTAATGCCTCCGCTGACGTCAAACTCATTCAGGTCCTATGTTAAACGATAATATCTGTATATTCAACTATGGAGAACTATTGTGAACGCCCAGACAGCCAGACGCATGGCAATGAGGAAACCCTTCCAAACAATAAACTTTTAATTTACAAGATCGGAAACTGCCGAACCCAGAATGTCTACCCATTGTTCGGCACAGCAGGAGTGGGACAGGTATCTCGGGGCAGCCAATAGAGACACTAATCCCTTCACAGACAGGTGAACCGACCAATGAAAGAGCCGAACAAGGGGAACCTGACCGGGAACTCGAGGAAGCGCGGTGTATAACTGCACCAGATCCGAAGGGAAAGACAGAACGCCTTCTCCAACGAATTTGCATGCTTTTGAATTCGTTGTATAGTTTGCCAGTCTTGATTCTGTAATAAACGGTGTTTTTGCTCCAAACTCTAGCCGGTTTGATCTCTCCTTCCAACGAACACGTAGAGACGAGACCATTCGATTTCCGTCTCAACAGGGATGGAGATCATTCCCTCACTGCAGATACTCTGGGATGGAGATCACTGCCACACTGCAGATTCTCTGGGATGGTTATGACTCTCACACTGTAGATACTCTGGGATGGTTATCACTCCCTCACTGCAAATACTCTGGGATGGTGATCACTCCGTCTCTGCAGACACTCTGGGATGGATATCACTCCCTCACTGCAAATACTCTGGGATGGATATCACTCCCTCACTGCAAATACTCTGGGATGGAGATCACTCCGTCTCTGCAGACACTCTGGGATGGAGATAATTCCCACACTGCAGATACTCTCAGATGGAGGTAACTCCCACACTGCAGATACTTTTGGATGGAGGTCACAGACACACTGCAGATACAATGGAATGAAGATCACTCCCGCACTGCTGATTCTCTGGTAGGAATATCACTCCCACACTGCAGTTACTCTGGGATGGAGATCACTCCAACACTGCAGATACTCTGGGATGGATATCACTCCCTCACTGCAAATACTCTGGGATGGAGATCACTCCGTCTCTGCAGACACTCTGATATGGAGATAATTCCCACATTGCAGATACTCTCAGATGGAGATAACTCCCACACTGCAGATACGTTTGGATGGAGGTCACAGACACACTGCAGATACAATGGAATGAAGATCACTCCCACACTGCTGATTCTCTGGTAGGAATATCACTCCCACACTGCAGATACTCTGGGATGGAGGTCACTCCCACACTGCAGATAGTTTGGGATGGAGATCATTCCCACACTGCTGATTCTCTGTGATGGATATCACTCCCTCACTGAAGATACTCTGGGATGGAGATCGCTGTCACACTGCAGATTTTCTGGGATGGATATTACTCCTACACTGCTAATACTTTGGGATAGAGATCTCTGCCACACTGCAGATGCTCTGGGATGTAGATCACTCGCAAACTGCAGATACTCTGGGATGGATATGACTCCCACACTGCAGATCTTCTGGGGTATAGATCACTCCCACACTGCAGATACTCTTGCATGGAGAAACCTCCCACACTGCAAATGGTTTAGGATTGAGATCACACCAACATTGCAGATACTCTGGGATGGAGATGACTCCCACACTGCAGAGAAACTGGGATAAAGATCACTGCCACACTGCAGATACTGTGGGTTAGATATTACTCCCACACTACAGATAATCTGAGATGGAGATACCAGCCACACTGCAGATACTCTGGGATGGAGATCACTCCCACGCTGCAGATACTCTGTGATGGATATCCCTTCCACACTGCAAATGCTCTGGGATGGATATCACTCTGGCCCTGCAGATACTCTGGGATAGAGATCTCTGCTACACTGCAGATACCTTGCGATGGAGGTCACTCCCACACTGCAGATACTCTGGGATGGATTTCACTGACACGCTGCCGATTCTCTGGGAAGGATATGGCTCCCACACTGTAGATAATCTGGGATAGAAATCTCTGCCATACTGCAAATACTCTGGGATGGATATCACTCCCTCACTGCAGATACTCTGGAATGGAGATAATTCCCACACTGCAGATACTCTCGGATGGAGATAACACCCACACTGCAAATACTCTGGGATAGAGATTACTGCCACACTGCAGATACCCTGGGATAGAGATCACTCACACACTGCAGATACTCTGGGATGGAGATCACTGCCACGCTGTAGATTCTCTAGGATGGATATGACTCCCACACTGTACATACTCTGGGATGGATATCACTCCCACACTGCAATTAGTCTGGGATGGGTATCACTCCCACACTGCAGTTACTCTGGGATGGAGATCACTCCAACACTGCAAATACTCTGGGATGGAGATCACTCCGTCTCTGCAGACACTCTGGGATGGAGATAATTCCCACATTGCAGATACATTTGGATGGAGGTCACAGATACACTGCAGATACAATGGAATGAAGATCACTCCCACACAGCTGATTCTCTGGGAGGAATATCACTCCCACACTGCAGATACTCTAAATGGAGATCACTCCCACACTGCAGATACTTTGGGATGAAGATCATCCCCACACTGCTGATTCTCTGGGATGGATATCACTCCCTCACTGAAGATACTCTGGGATGGAGATCACTGTCACACTGCAGATTCTCTGGGATGGATATTACTCCTACACTGCTAATACTTTCTGATAGAGAACTCTGCCACACTGCAGATACTCTGGGATGTAGATCACTCGCAAATGCAGATACTCTGGGATGGATATCACTCCCTCACTGCAGATACTTTCGGAAGGAGATAATTGCCACGCTGCAGATTCTCTGGGATGGATATGACTCCCACACTGCAGATCTTCTGGGGTATAGATCACTCCCACACTGCAGGTACTCTTGCATGGAGAAACCTCCCACACTGCAGATGATCAAGGATTGAGACCACACCAACATTGCAGATACTCTGGGATGGAGATCACTCCCACACTGCAGGTACTTTGGGATGAAGATCACTAACACACTGCTGATTCGCTGGAATGAATATCACCCCCACTCTGCAGATACTGGGAGATGGAGATCACTGCCATACTGCAGATTCTCTGGGACGGATATGACTTTCACAGTGCAGATACTCTGGGATAGAGATCTCTGCCACACTGCAGATACTCTGGGATGGAGATCACTCCCACACTGCAGATACCCTGGGATGGATATCACTCCCTCACTGCAGATACTCTGGGTTAGAGATCACTTGCAAACTGCAGATATTCTGGGATGGATACCACTCCCTCACTGCAGATACTCTCGGAAGGAGATCATTGCCACGCTGCAGATTCTCTGGGATGGATATGACTCCCACACTGCAAATACTCTGGGATGGATATCACTCCCACACTGCAAATACTCTGGGATGGAGATCACTCCGTCTCTGCAGAGACTCTGGGATGGAGATAAATCCCACACTGCAGATACTCTCGGATGGATATAACTCCCTCACTGAAAATACTTTGGGATGGAGATCACTGCCATGCTGCAGATTCTCTGGGATGGATATCATTCCCTCACTGCTGATATTCTGGAATGGAGATCACTGCCACACTGCAGGTACTCTGGGATGGAGATCACTTCTACACTGCAATTACTCTGGGATGGAGATCACTCCCACCCTGCAGATACTTTGGGATGACGATCACCCCCACACTGCTGATTCTCTGGAATGAATATCATACCCACAATGATCTATACCCCAGAATATCTACAGTGAGGGAGTGATCTCTATCCCAGAGTGTCTGCAGTGTGGCAGTGATCTCCATCCACATTCTCCGCATTATGTGAGTCATCTCCATCCCAGAGTATCTGAAATGTTGGTGTGATCTCAATCCTAGACCATCTGCAGTGTGGGAGGTTTCTCCATGCAAGAGTATCTGCAGTGTGGGAGTCATCTATACCCAAGAATATCTGCAGTGAAGGTATGATATCCATCCCAAAGTATCTGCAGTGTGGGAGTGATATCTATCCCAGAGTATCTGCAGTGAGGGAGTCATACCCATCCCAGAGAATCTGCAGTGTGGCAGTGATCTCCATCCCAGAGTTTCTGCAGTATGGGAGTGATCTCCATCCCAGAGTATCTGCAATATGGGAGTGATCTCCATCCCATAGTATCTGCAGTCCGGGAGTGATCTCCATCCCAAAGTATCTGCAGTCCGGGAGTGATCTCCATCCCAGGGTATCAGCAGTGTTGCAGAGAACTCTATCCCAGAGTATCTGCAATGTGGGAGTCATATCCATCGCAGAGAATCTGCAGTGTGGCAGTGATCTCCATCCCAGAGTATCTGCCATTTCAGAGTGATATCCATCCCAGAGAATCATCAGTGTGGGAGTGATATCCACCCCTGAGCATCGGCAATGTTGGAATGATATCCATCCCAGGGTATCTCCAGTGTGGGAGTTATTTCCATCCCACAGAATCTGCAGTGTTGGAGTGATCTCCTTCCCAGAGTATGTGCAGAGATGGTGTGATCTCCATCCCAGAGTATCTGCAGTGTGGGAGTGATCTCTATCCCAGAGTATCTGCAGTGTGGGAGTCATATCCATCCCAGAGTTTCTGCAGTGTGGGAGTGATCTCCTTCCCAGAGTATCTGCAGTGTGGGAGTGATCAGCTTCCCAAGTATCTGCAGTGTGGTAAGGTTATTCATCCCAGCGTATCTGCAGTGTTAGAGTGATCTCCATCCCAGAGTATTTGCAGTGTGGGTGAGATCTCAATCCCAGAGTATCTGCAATGTGGCAGGTATCTCCATCCCAGATTCTCCGCAGTGTGGGAGTCATCTCCAGCCCAGAGAATCTGCAATGTTGGTGCGATGTCAATCCTAGAACATCTGCACTGTGGGAAGTTTCTTCATGCAAGAGTATCTGCAGTATGGGAGTGATCTGTACCCCAGAATATCAGCAGTGAGGGAGTGATATTCATCCCAGAGTATCTGCAGTGTGGGAGTGATATCCATCCCTGAGAATCTGCAGTGTGGGAGCCATATCCATCCCTGAGTATCTACAGTGTGGGAGTTATTCCCATCTCAGAGTATCTGCAGTGTTGCAGTGATCTCTAGCCCAAAGTATCAGCAGTGTGGGAGTCATATCCACCCCAGAGGATCTGCAATGTGGCAGTGATCTCCAACCCAGAGTATCTGCAGTGTGGGAGTGATCTCCATCCCATAGTGTCTGCAGTCTGGGAGTGATCTCCATCCCAAAGTATCTGCAGTGTGGGAGGGATCTCCAACCCAGAGTATCTACAGTGTGGGATTGATATCCAACACAGTGTATCTACAGTATGGCAGTGATCTCCATCTCAAAGTATATGCAGTCTGGGAGTGATCTCCATCCCAAAGTATCTGCAGTGTGGGAGGGATCTCCAACCCAGAGTATCTACAGTGTGGGATTGATATCCAACACAGTGTATCTACAGTATGGCAGTGATCTCCATCCCAGAGTATCTGCAGTTTGGGAGTGATCTCCATCCCAGAGGATCTGCAATGTGGGAATGATCTCCATCCCAGATTATCTACAGTGTGGGAGTGATATGAATTCCCAGATTATCTGCAGTGTGGCAGTGATCTACATCCCAGACTATCTGCTGTGCGGGAGTTATCTCCAACCCATAGTATCTGCACTGTGTCAGTGATCACCATCCCTGAGTGTCAGCACTGGTGATCCCAGTGTCAGGTTTGAGCACAGGTTGGGAGGCAACAGCTTCAGCAATGGCTTCATTGCTGGGAGTGGCCAAGCCCGTACTCACTGCGTTGGTCAGTTGATGCCAATCAATAGTGATTCGGTTCCAGTGGCAGTCTGGCTCGAGGCTGTGGCTAGCCCTTGGTACCTGATGGTGTAGGCCGTAGCCCTCTGACTGGTGCAGCGTGCAAGGACTGTGTACCCCTGAGTTTTTGCTGACTGTGGAACAGACCTCGTGACTTTGTTTTCCTGGCGGTGATAACTCATGGCCAAGGCAGGGAGTGATCTGCATGTTTCTTTTTCTTTTGGCTGCATCTTTTATTTCTGCTTCTGTTTCCAATCTGGTTTTTTGATATACTAAGATCGCACCACAGAGTGGTAACTTTGTACAATTTTCATTGTACACCTGTATTTCTGTGGAGTCATTGAGTCATAGGGATGTACAAACCCTTTGGTCCAAGTCTCCCATGTTGACCAAATATTTCAACCTAATCTAGCCTCATTTGCCAGCACTTGGTCTGTATCCCTCTAAACCCTTCCTATTCATGTACCTATCCAGGTGCCTTTTAAATGTTGCAATTGTACCAGCATCTACCACTTCCTCTGGCAGCTCATTCCATACACGTACCACCCTCTGTGTGAAAATGTTGCCCCTTACGTCCCTTTTATATCTTTCCCATCTTACCCAAACCTATGTCCTCTAGTTATGGAGTCCGCCACCCCAGAGGAAAAAAAAGTGTAAATTTATCCTATCCATACCTCTCATGATTTTATAAACCTCTATAAGGTAACCCCTCAGCCTCCGACACACCAGGGAAAACAGCCCTAGCCTATTCAGCCTCTCTCGATAGCTCAAATCCTCCAAGCCTAGCAACATCCTTGTAAATCTTTTCTAAACCCCTTCAAGTTTCACAACATCTTTCCGACAGAAAGGAGACCAGAACTGCATGCAATATTCCAACCGTGGCCTAACCAATGTCCTGTACAGCTGCAACATGACCTCCCAACTCCTGTACTCAATAAAGGAAAGTATACCAAATGCCTTCTTCACTATCTTATCTACCTGTGACTCTACTTTCAAGGAGCTATGAACCTGCACTCCAAGGTCACTTTGTTCAGCAACACTCCCCAGGACCTTACCATTAAGTATATAACCCCTGCTCTGATATGCTTTTCCAAAATACAGCACCTCACATTTACCTAAATTAGACTCCATCTGCCACTTCTCAGCCCATTGACCCATCTGATCAAGATCCTGTTGTACTCTGAGATAACCTTCATCACTGTCCATTATGCCACCAATTTTGCGGTAATCTGCAAACTTACTAACTGTACCTCCCATGTTCACATCAAAATCATTTATATAAATGATGAAAAGTAGTATACCCAGCACTCCACTGGTCACAGGCCTCCAGTCTGAAAAGAAAGTATCCACCACCACCCTCTGTCTTCTACCTTTGAGCCAGTTCTGTATCTAAATGGCTAGTTCTCCCGGTGTTCCGTGAGATCAAATATTGCTAACCAGTGTCCCATGGACAACCTTGTCGATGCCTTCCTGAAGTCCATAAAGATCATGTCTACTGCTCTGCCCTCATCAACCCTTTTTTGTTACTCCTTCAAAATAAAACTCAATCAAGGTTGTGAGACATGATTTCCCACACACAAAGCCAAGTTGACTATCCGTAATCAGTCCTTGCCTTTCCAAATACGTGTAAATCCTGTTCCTCAGCATTTCATCCAACAATTTGTCTACTACTGACATCAGGCTCACCGGTCTATGGTTCCCATGGCTTGTTATCACCACTTTTCTTAAATAGTGGCACCAAGTACATATGACAATAGAAAATCCTAAAAATCTAAGCCTGATCCTAATATCCTGTTTTGGACTGTTTAATGGGGTAGGATATTCCTGTATTGGAAACAGTTCTGCAAAGGTTCACTTAGCTCGCTCTTGGAATGATGGATCAGAGTCATAGACTCCTCTTATGAAGAAATATTGAAACTTTGGGCAGAAAATAAATGTAGTTTAAAAGAATGGGAAATGATTAAATTGAGACACTGAGACATTCTGAGGAGCCTTGGAAGGGTAGATGTTCAAAGAACGTTGGATGGACACTGGAATTTGCTTGGCAGGGGTGGGGTGGGGTGGGGTGGAGGGGGGGAGGTTGGGTGGGGTGGAGGGGGTGGGGGGGGTGGGGGGGAATGCAGTTTAAAAGTGAAAGATCTGCAAAATAAAAATCGAGGTGAAGAGAAAGTTCCTCTTGCAGAGAATGGTTGGGTTTTGGAGATTGTTTTTGACAGAGAATGTTAGAGGCCATTGAATATATCCATGGATAGCTGAGATATTGTTTTGATGCATAATTGACCTGCAAAAGAAGTAAGGGTGATGAATGGAAAAATCTTTCCACTTAGCGAGTGGTTCGGGTGTGGAATGTGCTATCTGGCAATGTGAGGAAGAGGGTTCAATTGAGGCATTTCAGAAAGGATTATTTGTTGAAAAATAATGCGCAAGGATATTGGTATAAAGCAAGAGGTTGACACTGGATAGTGACACACATTTAATGAGCTGGTGCAGCCACAAAGGGCCAAATTGTCTCCTTCTGCACCTTTATAAAAGGCTGTGGTTCTATGCTAATAGAGTCAAGGGTCATGAGGGACAGAGAGGGAAGTGGACCTAAGGCCATAGTCAGGTCAGCATTTCTCTTTAGAACATAGAACATAGATCCTAGAACTTTACAGTCAGCACACATCCTTCGGCCCTCAATGTTGTGCCGACATATGAAATCAATCTGAAGCCCATCTAACCTATACCATTCCATTCTTGTCTACATACCTCTCCAATGACCATTTAAATGCCCTTAAAGTTTTTGAGTCTACTACAGCTGCAGGCAGAGTGTTCCACCCCCCCCACTACTTTCCAAGTAAAGAAATTATTTCTGACATTGGTTCTATATCTATCACCCCTGAATTTAAAGCAATGTCCCCTCATGCTAGCCATCGCCATCACTGACCAAACTATCTAACTCTCTGATTATCTTATATGTCTCAATTAAGCCACTTCTCAACCTCCTTCTCTGTAACGAAAACAAACCCCACTCCCTCAGCCTTTCCTCATAAGACTTTCCCTCCATACCAGGCAACCTCCTCGTAAATGTCCTCTGAACCCTTTCCAAAGTTTCCACATCTTTCCTATAATGCGGTAACCAGAACTGTATGCAAGTGTGGCAACACTAGAATTTTGTACAGCTGCAGCATGACCTTGTGGTTGCAAAACTCAATCTCTCTACCAATAAAAGCTAACACACTGTATAAAACTCCGCCACCTCCAAAAACACCCCACCACCAGGGATATATTTCCATCCCCACCCCTTTCTGCCTTCCGCAAAGACCGTTCTCTCGTGACTACCTGGTCAGATCCACGCCCCCCCCTACGGCCCACCCTCCCATCCTGGCACTTTCTCCTGCCACCGCAGGAACTGTAAAACCTGTGCCCACACCTCCTCCCTCACCTCTATCCAAGGCCCTAAAGGAGCCTTCCACATCCATCAAAATTTTACCTGCGCATCCACTAATATCATTTATTGTATCCGTTGCTCCCGATGCGGTCTCCTCTACATTGAGGAGACTGGGCACCTCCTAGCAGAGCGCTTTAGGGAACATCTCCAAGACACCCGCACCAATCAACCACACTGCCCCGTGTCCCAACATTTCAACTCTCCCTCCCACTCTGCCGAGGACATGGAGGTCCTGGGCCTCCTTCACCGCCGCTCCCTCACCACCAGACGCCTGGAGGAAGAACGCCTCATCTTCCGCCTCAGAACACTTCAACCCCAGGGCATCAATGTGGATTTCAACAGCTTCCTCATTTCCCCTTCCCCCACCTCATCCTAGTTTCAAACGTCCAGCTCAGCACTGTCCCCATGACTTGTCCGGACTTGTCCGACCTGCCTAGCTCCTTTTCCACCTATCCACTCCACCCTCTCCTCCCTGACCTATCACCTTCATCTCCTCCCCCACTCACCCATTGTACTCTATGCTACTCTCTCCCCACCTGATTCCTGATGAAGGGCTTTTGCCCGAAACGGCGATTTCACTGCTCATTGGATGCTGCCTGAACTGCTGTGCTCTTCCAGCTCCACTGATCCAGAATCTGGTTTCCAGCATCTGCAGTCATTGTTTTTACTTCTTTTTTTGCCTTCTTAACAACTCCATTAACCTGGGTGGCAACTTTCAGAAATCTATGTACATGGACACCGAGATCTCTCTGCTCATCTACACTACCAAGAATCTTACCATAAGCCCAGCATTTCTGTCACTCCTTCCAAAGTGAATCACCTCACACTTTCCCACGTTAAACTCCATTTTCCACTTCTCAGCCCAGCTCTGCAGCTTATCTATGTCCCTTTCTAACATACAGCATCTTTCATCACTATCCACAACTCCACCGATCTAAGTGTCATCGGCAAATTTACTAACCCATCCTTCTACCCCCTCATTCAGATCATTTATAAAAATGACAAACAGCAGTGACCCCAAAACAGATCTTTGTGATACACCACTAGCAAATGAACTCCAGGATGAGCATTTCCCATCAAACAGCATCCTCTGTCTTCTTTCAGCTAGCCAATTTCTGTTCCAAACTGTCAAATCACCTTCAATCCCATCCCTCCGTATTTTGTGTAGTAGCCTACAATGGGAAACCTTATCAAAGGCCCTACTGAAATCCATATACACCACATTAACCACTTCACTCTCATCCACCAGTTTGGTCATCTTCTCAAAGACCTCAATAAGGTCTATGAGGCACGACCTATCCTTCACAAAACCTTGTTGACTGTCCCTAATCAACTTACTCCTCTCTAGATGATTATAAATCCTATCTCTTATAACCCTTTCCAACACTTTTCCCACAACTGATATAAGACTCACCGCTCTATAATTTCCAGGGCTGTCTCGACTGCCCTTCTTGAACAAGGGAACAACATTTACTATCCTCCAGTCATCTGGCAGTATTCCTGTCAACAATGCTCTTTGTCAAAGCAAAGTCCTGCTGGAATCTGAACAGAAAGTAACAAATGCTGGAGATTACAGCAGGTCAGGCAGCATCTAGGGAGAGAGAGCAAGCCAATGTTTCAAGTCTCGATGCCTCTTCATTAGAGCTGAGTTCTGATGAAGTGTCGTATAGACTCGAAATGTTAGCTTGCTCTCTCTCCCTGGGTGCTGCCTGACCCACTGTGATCTCCAGCATTTGTTACTTTCAGTCATTCTCTTGTTGACCGATGAGGCAGTGTCAAATCAGCCATGATCTTACTGCGTTAAAAATCACACAGCACCAGGTTATATTTCAACAAGTTTATTTGTGCTTCCAAATAAACTTGCGGGAGTATAACTTGGTGTTGTGTGATTTTTTAACTTTGTCCACCCCATTCCAACACCAGCAATTCCACCAGGATCTTACTGAATGGTGGAACTGTCTCCCTGTCACCTACCTTTGTTCCTTGTTTGAATGGTCAATGAACCAAATTGTCTACTCCAGCTCCTAACGTTTACGATCTTGTGAAGATCAACAAGTGAAATGCTTATCCCTGGAGAAGTTGAATACAATTACCTTTCCCATACTCTTCACATTTTGTACCCATGACACCAGTGTGGTATATTGCAATAGTGACTGGAAGTGAACCAACATGGATTGGCCACTCCTTTGAGTCTATGAATAGAATTAATAGGTGACAATGAAAAATAAGATTCTGGTTGAATATAATTGCATAGGGCCCTCTGCCAAAATGAATCACTGCTTCACAGCAAAATTTCAAAGGTATGAATACATGCTGATTCGGAAATTATTCTTTTGTCTAGACTTCTACTTATTGCACATAAAAATCCCTCATCGTGTTTAAGATGTTGCAAATAAAACTACTGTTGTGGAGAATACATTTACTCCTCTTAGACAAAGATTCAAAGTAAGACCAGAAAATGTAAGTGAAGGTGAATAGGGGCTCTCAAGTGTATAGAAAGCTACAATTTGAATTAAAAAATGAGGTCTGCAGATGCTGGAGATCACAGCTGCAAATGTGTTGCTGGTCAAAGCACAGCAGGCCAGGCAGCATCTCAGGAATACAGATGAAGGGCTTATGCTCGAAACGTCAAATTCTGTATTCCTGAGATGCTGCCTGGCCTGCTGTGCTTTGACCAGCAACACATTTGCAGCTACAATTTGAATTAAACCAACTTAACATTGCACCAGCAACAGCAAAATCTGATTAAAATTCCAACAGGGCTGGACAGACTAAATGTAGGGAGGATGGAGACCTCTTCCTCTGATCAAGGAGTCTAGAACCAGATTCTCAAAATATGGGGTAGACCCTTTAGGACTGAGAAGAGGAAATATTTCTTCACTCAGAGGGTGGTCAGCTTGTGGAATTCTTGATCACAGAAGGTCTATAGTGTACAGTTCACTGAAAATAATCAAGAAAGCAATTGATTCTTTTTTTTAGATTCTACAGGCATGGAAGGGCTCTGGAGAGAAAGCATTGTTGATATTATTTTAATATAAATGATCAGCAATGATCAGCATAGATAGCAGCACAGTCCCATAGGGCCAAATGGATTCCTCTTGCTCCTCGCTTCTGTGTTTCTATGTTTACCAAAAAGGAATCGAGTCCTTGCAAGACTTTTATGGTTTATCCAACTCAGATTATTTAATTTATTTAAGTGTTTGACTTACATGATTCAATGTGAAGATCTTCACTCCCAGAGAGGGGATTGATTTTTAGATTTTTATGGTGAGTCAGTGAAGGAAAAGTGCTCCCACCTTGCTCGAATCAGGTTCTAGATTACTTCATCTACAACAGAGTTCCAAACATTGACCCAATGGTAAGTATTGTGTGAGCTATTGATTCAAGAGATCCCATTTGCCTGGTTACTAGTTTGGCATTAATCCACTGAACATGGCGACACAGTGGCTCAGTGGTTAGCACTGCTGCCTCACAGTGCCAGATGTCGATTCCAGCCTCGGGCAACTGTCTGTGTGGAGTTTACACATTCTCCCCGTGTCTGCATGGATTTTCTCTGGGTGTTCCGGTTTCCTCCCACAATCCAAAGATGTGCAGGTCAGGTGAATTGTCCATGCTAAATTGCCCATACGTTAGGTGCACTAATCAAAGGGAAATGGATCTGGCCGGTTACTCTTCGGAGGGTCTGTGTGGACTTGTTGGGCCGAAGGGCCTGTTTCCACACTGTAGAGAATCTGATCTAATCTAATGTCTGGTTTCAGGCCTTTCTCTATACTAAGTATTTTTCACAAACTGCACAGTAAGCAGAACAACCCAGCAGTGAATAGGCAAAGGCATTGCCTCCATCCTTCCAGTCATGACATGTCCATGTAACTACTCCATTTCACAATACTGGGGTAGCCCAGCACCAGGGACCCAAGTTCAATTCTAGTACTGGTTTGCACATTCTCCTCATGTCTGTGTGTGTCTCCTCAGGGTGCTCCAGTTTCCTCCCACAGTCCAAAGGTGTGCAGGTTGGGGTGGATTGACCATACTAAATTGCCCATGGTGTTCAGGGATATGCAGGCCATATGAGTTAGCCATGGGAAATGTGGGTATTGAAGATAACGTGGAGGCCATAAAAGCTTTTTGGACAGTCAGTGCAGGCTCGATGGGCTGAATGGTCTCTCTCTGCATTATAGGGATTGTGTGATTCTCTTTTAACTGCTCTCCAGAAATATCCTTTCAGAATCTGTAAAACAAGTATCCAGTTTTGTTATCAGCCATGTGATAAATGTTAGCCATCAAACTGCTGAAGGGACCTTCTCTTGGTACAACATGCCAGTCCTTTTGAGACTGAAAGGCCATTCAGGGCATTTTGCAGCACATTTCGGTCAATTGTATCCCTCCCTGCTTGTAGTTTGGCTCTGTTTCTCAGACACGGCCTGGGAACACCCCCTCTGGTAGTGAGCGTGGAGAATTCTGAACGACAGCCAAATTATCGGGACAACAGAGATGATAAATTGAAAAAAAGAAAAGCAAGACTAGTAGCACCCCTGAAAATGAAAAATAAACAGCCTTTTAAATGATAACATCCTTTGGGTCTTTCCCGGTGAACAGAATAAGCAGCTTCTGAGTTAATTGCAATGCTTTGATATATCCCAGAGAAGGTAAAAGTTCCATTAATTGCTATGTATAGAATGTGTTTACGATTTTATTAAAATACCGGAGGAAGTCTTCATGGACGCAATTAAAATGTCTCTATAGTTGCTCACCAGAGGAATTTCTATTCTCTGGTCCCCTGTCCAACAATAAAATTAATCATTTGGTCTCTGTCTTGTTCAGGAAATTGTGTTCATATCGTCATTGACCGGAAGGTAGGAACAATAATTTTTAAAATATGGAAGAAAGGCAGGTGTCTCATTCATCATAAATGATAATGTGGCATTTGAAATTTCTTTAAGATAATCATTGTAGCTTCAACAAGGTCACATACAGTGAATGTTGCAAATATTCTTGTTAAATTTAAAAAGGACCTTTCTCTGCTGTATGGACTCACAATAGTTGGCTCACTGACTAATTATAATCAAATCCATTAAATCTTTTGTGAGTAAGAAACAATCCATAATTGGTGTTAGATTTAAAACTGTGCTCATAATTAATCCTGTGGTTACAACCCTGTGGTTACTAAATAATAAAGTGAAGCATGTTTTGCTTTAATGCAAAAAGCAGCAGAAAAGCAAGTAGCAAGCGTGAATGTGAGGAATTATATCAGTAACTGCTTGTTATCAAATTATCATTAAGTTGAATGTCAGCCTTGACAGTGATTCATCACACAGTAAACACATGATTTCTTTCAAATTTTAAAACTTTGTAATCTTTGTTTGTTGGGCTGAAACCACAATTTGAGTTTTATAAAAGACTGTATGTAGCATTTGAGAATGCAGCTTTTAAGATGGTAGTTCATTTATACTTGACACAGTCTGAAGCCAGTAACAATAGCATTAGACTCCATAAGTACCTATCACACACATGTAACTTTGAGGAACATAAATCTCCCAAATCATTCACACAATGTCCATAAATCCTGAATACTGGGTGTGGAACAAGCCATTAGACGTAATTACTTTGGCACCTGAACCCTAGCAGAGAGAGTAACTCCCCTAGCCTAATCTATTCATGTTTACAGCATGTATCAACTTGGGATGCGCCTAATATGACCATCTTTGGGTAACTGGTCACGAGATGAGATGGTATTATGTGTTAACTCAATTAACCTTCTTTTGGATTTTAAGAAACTACCATTCTTCAGGCCGTAGATGAAGAATAAAGCAAAACAGATAGAATTCTGAATGAACATGCATTCTCTCTCCATCCATTCTTGCAGACTTGACCAGTCACACACCTCAGGCAGTGTTGTAACAATCAGCCCAGCAGCACCAGGATCCTTTCAAAAGTGTAAATCATGTGGGAACCTTTTTAAATTGTCTTAGTGTAAAATCTAGAAAGATCATTGAGCTTAGTCTGAAATCATCCAAATTGTCAATCTGCTGGATCCATATATCATTGACTTTTATTGGATTTTAAAACTACTCAATCTATTCTCCCACTTTACTGATATTCCTGAACTCGTGTATGCACCTGTATATGAGGATTAAAAAAAATGAGGTCTGCAGATGCTGGAGGTCACAGCTAAAAATGTGTTGCTGGTTAAAGCACAGCAGGTTAGGCAGCATCCAAGGAATAGGAAATTCGACGTTTCGGGCATAAGCCCTTCATCAAGGGCTTATGCCCGAAACGTCGAATTTCCTATTCCTTGGATGCTGCCTAACCTGCTGTGCTTTAACCAGCAACACATTTTTACCTGTATATGAGTTGCAGTTTGACTACAGCAGGTTAGTTTATGCACTGAAGGACAAGACATAAATGGTCGTCATCTCCAGCTTTCTTCAAATTCCAAGTGATTCTCCAGAAAGGAACAGTCAAAGTCAACTCAATGTCGAAGGCATTAAGAAGATGGAACTTATGTTGATATTAAGTGGGGAACTTTTCAAAAAGAAGGTAAATATTATCGAAACAAACACAGAATGCTGGAGAAACTCAGCAGGTCTGGCAGCACCTCTGGAGAGAGAAACAGAGTTAACACTTTGAGTCTGCTATTGCAATTCTTCAGAACGGAGTTTCTTCAGCATTCTTGTGTTTGTTTCAGATTCCACAGTATTTTATCTTTATTCGATAGATTTTAGGAGGATTGGCTTTTGTCTTAACTATCTGGGTGTATAGATATTGACAGCATATCTTGAGGAAGTCTTTGGGACCATTAAAATTGATTGGGCCAGGGTTGTTGAACTAAGCAAGAGTGTTATTGAGTTAGCTGATGTTAATATACCACCCAGGTATATGAAAGGAAAGATACAGAGAAAGAATTGCCCCCCAGCTTCAATTACTTTATAGATCTTTGCCATTGTAAAGAGATCATAAATAAAGCGCTGAAACTCCAAACTTTTGCAATGTTAGCAAAACTGATATTAAAAATACCAACAAGTCATGACTAGATTTAAATGATGAATGTTTAAAGTTTTAGTAGATGCTAAATGTCACATATCATGGTAGAATGGTTTAAGAAATGATCGATGCAATGAACAGATGTGTCGCATAGTTTTCCAGATATAATCTGTCTGAGGGAGCACATCAGTTGCAAAGTTCCTTGTAAACTGCACGGTTTGGGATTCAACTCAATAACCCCACACAGACTCAACCAAAGTTATTTCCTTTAAATTATCACATTTGCACCTCTGTGCACAAGAATATAAAGGATTCACAAATTAAATGAGTGAGCCCCATAACTATATAAAAACATTAAGTGGAAATGTAACTTAATCTTCAATTAGTCCAACCCACAAGCCTTGATTCATGCTACTGAATACATTTCCAAGATAAGGAAAGTTAATAGATAAAGCTGTAAGTGTAATTTGTAACAGCTTCTCGAATAGATAAGGAGTGAATGATCCTGTAGTGGGGAGACTAGCGCAGACACAGATAGTCTTGTTGATGTCAGAAACCTGCTGTCCTATCCCGATAAGATTAAGATATACCCACTTGCTTTTAGAAATGTAGAACAGTTGAGATTCCAGAACGGGGCCTTTTGACATGAAGCACAAATCTAGTAGAGAAAATGGAATTCCCACTATAGAAACCAATCCTCTTTGACAGTTTTTGCTGCATTCTATGATTGAAATATCCACAGAGCTGCCAGCCATTATTAAAGGGTACGTGTCCAAGTGTGTAAGGTGGTTTGGCTATCAGGGGGATAACGTGGGTGGTGTGCCAGTGAGTTAGATGGGTAGTGTACCAGAAGGGTGAAATGGATAGTGTGCCAGATGTCTGTACTGGATAGTGGATGAGTTACTTGGGTAGGTCAGGGGTTCAGGTTGGGAGGACTGTGGAGTGATACCAGCTTTGGAGGGCATTGGGTCTAGCAGAGTCTGGTCAGACCAAGGATTGACAACCTCAGGATGGGAGAACAGGCACCCAGCAGTTGAGTGCAGCAGTATTGGATTGGATAGGGCCAGACCTGGAGGGACCAGACAGATAGTGTTGGTACTGCCAGGGTCGGTCAGATGGGGATGTGTGTTGGGTTAGGGATGTGTACTGGGCCCAACAAATAGGGAGTGGGAATATCAGAGATTTTGCAACACTTTGGAATGGGGGCTCAGTGGTGATTATTTGGAGAGTCAGTTTAATAGCTACCTAAGAGTTACAGTATGCATTTAATCTGCTAACCTTTACTGGGAAGCCACAAGGCTTACATGAGTCAGAGTCTACCACTTGGGCAGCACAGTGGCTCAGTGGTTAGCACTGCTGCCTCACAGCTCCAGGGACCAAGGTTCAATTGAATCCTCAGATGGCTGTCTGTTTGCACATTCTCACTGTGACTGCGTGGGTTTCCTCCGGCTGCTCCAGTTTCCTCCCACAGTCCAAATATGAAGGGGTTAGATGGATTGGCCATGCTAAATTGCCTTGTAGTGTGCAGGCTAAGTGGGTTAACTATGTAAAATATAAGATTATGGGGTTAGGGTGGGATGCTCTTTGGATGGTTTGTGTAGAGCCAATGGGCCGAATGGCCTCTCTCCACACTGTAGGGATTCTATGATTCTATGAAGTGTTCCAACTGTAACTGAATATTTAGAAAGGTTCCTGAAACAAGGGAATTGTCCACCCAAAAGTTCTATTTCCCGGACAGAACCCACAGAGTCAGCTGCGTTGTGGATTCTGCAGGAACTCAAGATTAATGCTACTCCAATGACTTGGCTTTGAAAAGGTGGATGCTAGGAAATTGTTTCCGTTAGGCGAGGAGACTAGGACCCGTGGACACAGCTTTAGAATTAGAGGGGGTAAATTCAGAACAGAAATGCGGAGACATTTCTTCAGCCAAAGAGTGGTGGGCCTGTGGAATTCATTGCCGCAGAGTGCAGTGGAGGCCGGGACGCTAAATGTCTTCATGGCAGAGATTGATAAATTTTTGATGTTACAAGGAATTAAGGGCTACGGGGAGAATGTGGGTAAGTGGAGTTGAAATGCCCATCAGCCATGATTGAATGGTGGAGTGGACTCGATGGGCTGAATGGCCTTACTTCCACTCATATGTCTTAAGGTCTTATGGTCTTATGGACTTGCTGTCCATCCAAAAATCCAGTCTTTTGGATTGGGTTGGGTGGATTGGCCATGCTAAATTGGCCCTCAACTTCCAAAACTTAGCTATGGAATATTTGGGGTTACGGGGATAGGGCTGGGGGATGTGGGTCTGTGTGGGCTGATCTTTGGAGGGGCAGTGCATTCTTGATGGGCCGAATAGCTTGCTTCCACTCTGTTGGAATCATGTAAAAAAAAATCGGGGTCAACATCAACAGCTGTATCCTTCCACAACGTGTTGGTATGGGAGCCAGGGTAAGTGTGTTCTGGATCTGGATACCTGGCAGTGATGATAACTCCGTAACATGCTTCCTTGTGAAGATATATCTGGCCAGGCCTTATCCTAGTATCACCAAGCTTAACCTAACTTGTCAATTGAATGGCTGCACCTTAATTTAATTCAACTGTCAGATTTATAAAAGGCCAATCTTTACAAAACTGAAGATCTGGAAAGTGTTGACTGATTAACAGTCTGCCACCTTAAATCTGAGATCAATTCATTTTTGTGTGGCAACGGTTGGAAACCAGGGAAGTTTGATCAGATTCAGATGCACTCGAAATCAGCCTTGATCAAATTGAACAGTAGCACAGGCTAAACTGGCTAACTGGTCTTCTCCTGTTCCCAAACTAAATGAAGGACAACAGCAAGACATTGCTTTGGATGAGGAATGTGAACCATTAAATTTGATTAAACAGTTAGTATTCTACAGACTTTAAAGCTATTTAAAACATGGAAGAACAGTAAGAAGAAAATTAAGAAGCTTATAGGTCAAGTAAAGGACAGATTTCTTGGACAGTTTCAAACTAATTCTCAGATTAAGCGGAGCTGTTATATATCAGTATATCATTAGTCTGACATCCTGGAAAAGGTGGGTACTCATTATTGCATTTCATTATTCATTTTAAATAGTCACATTATCCCTTATAGATAAAGAAAGTTCATAGTCTCATAAAACGTCTGGTGAAGACCTCTGTAAAGAACTTCATTTACTCAGTTTAGTTTCAAGAACTTCGTCCATTTACTTTAGAGAACCATAAGTTTGCACCTGACTTGATGGAGGATCACTTGATTTTTTATCCCTCAGATACAAACCATTTTACAGTCCCTGAAAGGATCAAAAAGAACCTTTCTGACTGATATAGAATAAATGCTCCCTCCTGAAACTAATTCAAAAATTGCTAATTGCAGTGTCGTTCACATTCCCTGTTTATTCTCAATGTCAAAGTCACAACACAGGAAGTGCAAACAACCTACACACAACTTATTTGGTAAAAGACTTGGGGCTTATAAAAGGCCATGTGTTCAGATAGCCATGTATTCTGTTTGCTTTTACAGAACAATAGAAACTGGTCTGGAGACACGGCTTCATCAAACCAGCTGAGTAGCCAAAGTAAGGAATAAAAAGATATCGAAAGTAGATTAAGGATTCTTCCCACTAGGTTTCAACTTCACATGAGAAGATATCTCTTGGACATTTGACTGCAAGAAGCCTTGGAGCTCAATGAGAGTTCCCTGTTTTTCAAGACTTCCATTTCAATTAAAGTATCAACTCCTCCAGGAAACTGCAATCCTGCCACATAAGAGATTGGAACATTCTTAAATTGTAATTATACCATTTGGACTACATCTGTATTTAATCTCTGAGTGTGTATGATCCTGTGTACAAAATGAGTGAGTGAGACATTGCCTTTGAAACATTTGGAGTAAGTGTGTAATAAGAAATAAACTTCTTTATTTTAAAACTCACAAAATGTTTGCTGCTGGAGATTACTTAATTAGGACAGTTGTAATGAGGGTAGGAAAATACACCCCCTCGCCTGCAAACATATTGATTCTAGGCAATAAGAATAGAATGCATTAATTCTGTTGTGACACGTGCTTGACGATCTTAAAGTTGATACATCATGCCCTGAGAACACTGCACTTGCACTTCTTCAACACATGCTGGTATCTAGGCTAGACCAATTTCCTGGGGTCTACTTTGTCAACCAGTTAACATGAGAAATGTGAGAGAAACTGATAAAACCTTCAGAGTTTCTGACTGGTACATTCTTGGCAATAGAGATGAAGCTTTACTATGTGAGCCATTGGTATGATGCAACTCTTCTACATATCCAACCTAAGACTTTTAGGGTGGCACAGTGGCTCAATGGTTAGCACTGCTGCCTCACAGTATCAGGAACCCAGGTTTGATTCCAGCCTCGGGGAACTGTCGATGTGGAGTTTGCATATTCTCCCCGTGTCTGCATGGGTTTTCTTTGGGTGCTCTGGTTTCTTCCCAGAGTCCAAAGATGCACAGACTAGGTGGATTGGCCATAGTGTCCAGGAATGTATAGGTTAGGTGGAACAGCCATGGGAAATGCAGGGTCCCAGGAATAGGATAGAGCAGTGGATCTGGGTGGGATGCTCTTCAGAGGCTTGGTGTGGACTTGATGGGCTGAATGGCCTGCTTCCTCACTGTATAGATTCTATTGTATGATGATGACATGAAGCCTTTACTGCTGGCAAGCCCTTCATGGAAGAATCTCGAACTGGGGAGCACAGTTTGAGAAGAAGAGGTGTTCCATTTCTGATAGAGATGAACTTCTCTCAGAAGCCATTACTTTTTGGAAGTCAAGGATTAATGGGGGTGCAGTGGGAAGCTATGGTGGTGGGATGTGAGGAAAAGACGGTAAAGTGGAGATCAGCCATGACGAGATCACCTTAACTTATTGAATAGCAGAGTCAGTTCAATGAGATAGATGGCTTACTTCTAATCCTGACATTCTTATGGCTGTTAGGTTTAACAATAGGCCAGGAGAGAAATATATTTAATTTTCATCTCTGTTAGCGCTCAACTTGCTAACCACAGAGCACTCATAATCAAAGAGTATAACATTGTTAAAGCAAAATAAAAGTGTGATGTATGCATGGCTTGTCCTTTAATTTTAATTCATTTTAATTTTCATTTCAGTTTACTTTCTCATTGTCAATTCAATTTCTTGGCATACAGTGAGGGTAGCAAAAGGAAGAAATTTGAGAATCAGAAATTGCTAACAAGAGAATAAAACGCACAGTTTGCTGTAAGTACACCAAATATTTTTAAAACTGATTTTCTTCTACCCAGTAAAAGACTGAAAAAAGCTTGTCAGCTTTACTGGCGATTTGCTCAGCTGGGCTATAATCTTGGTTCTTGTTCTTTTGTAATGAACTCATGGGGGTACTGAAAATATTATTCATTTATATTGAATAAATGAAAGTAATTCTAATTTGAAAGGAGTTCATCTTTTTAAATGAACATGAGCATTAACCTGTAAACTGCATCATATCGGTTCATCATTGAGACTCATTATTCGCACAATCCAATAACAGAGCAGTTAAAAAGAAATCATGATGCTATAAATTTGTTTTTATTTTTGCTTTTTTTTATTCTTGCTTTGAATATTGTGATTTTGGAGGGGATTTGTAGCTCGGGTAGTGGATCGGTTTGTAAGTTTGTTCACTGACCTGGGAGATTTGTTCTCAGATGTTTCATCACCATGCTACGTACCATTATCAGAGAGCTTTCTGATGAAGCACTGGTGTTTTGTCTTGTTTGCTATTTATGTGTCTTGGTCTGTTGTGGTGGGTGATATCATTTCCTGTTCTTTTTTCTGAGAGGTTGGTAAATGAAGTCCATATCAATGTGATTGGTGATGGAGTTCTGGTTTGAATGTCAGACGTCTAGGAATTCCCATGCTTGCCTTTGTTTAGCCTGCCCCAGGATGGATGTATTGTCCCAGTCAAACTGGTGTCCTTCTTTGTCTGTGTATATGGATAGTAGTGATAGTTGGCCATGCCTTTTTGTGGTTAATTGATGCTCATGTATCCTGGTAGCTAGTTTCCTGTCAGTTGTCCAATTTGGGTAGCACGGTGGCTCAGTGGTTAACATAGCTGCCTCACAGCGCCAGGGACCCGGGTTTGATTCCACCCTCGGGTGACTGTCTGTGTGGAGTTTGTACAATCTCCCCGTGTCTGTGTGGGTTTTCTCCGGGTGCTCGGGTTTCCTCCCACAGTCCAAAGATGTGCAGGTCAGGTGAATTGGCTATGCTAAATTGCCCAAAATGTTAGGGCATTAATCGGGGTAAACATAGGGTCTGGGTGGGTAACTCTTCAGAGGATTGGTGTGGACTTGTTGGGCTAAACGGCCTGTTTCCATACTGTGAGGAATTTAATCTGTAATGGTTATTGCAATCCTTGCTGGGTATTTTGTATATGATGTTTGTTCTGCTGGTTGTTGGTACGGGGTCCTTTAAATTTATCAGGAGATGCTTCAGTGCGGTGGTAGGTTTGTGGGCTACCATGATGCCAAGGCATCTGGTTATCATCTCTAAGATGTCTTTAATGTGTGGTAGTGGGGCTTGAGACTCTGGGCGTGGTGCGTAGGAATTGGCGGACTGCGCCTTTCGGGTACCTATTGTTCCTGAATACATTGTATAGGTGTTTTTCCTTGGTTTCTCTTAGTTCCTGGTGCTGTAGTATGTTGTAGCTTGTTTAAATAATGTCCCGATGCAGCTCCATTTGTGGGTTTTGGGATGATTGCCCCTGTAGCTGATTATGTGGTCAGTATGTGTGGCTTTTCCTGTAAATGCTGGTCTGCAGCTTTCCATTGGCTTTTCATTCTACTGTGATGT
Organism: Hemiscyllium ocellatum; assembly: GCF_020745735.1. Taxonomy (NCBI): domain Eukaryota; kingdom Metazoa; phylum Chordata; class Chondrichthyes; order Orectolobiformes; family Hemiscylliidae; genus Hemiscyllium; species Hemiscyllium ocellatum. Next base: position 45,121,374 of record NC_083434.1, on the reverse strand, counting down.
CTTGGAAGGGGAATCTGTTGTTCTCTTCCTCTTTGGTGAACTTTATGCCAGTATTGTTATCTATGTGTTTGTGAGTTGTGGGACAATACATCCATTCGGGGACAGGCTAAACAAAGACACACATGGGAATTCCTCATGAACAAACACATTGATTTGGACCCCATTTACCAACCTCTCAGAAACAGAACCGTAAGTGATATCACGCACCACAACAGATCAAGACACGCAAATAGCAAGCGGGACAGTACACCAGCACTTTATCAGAGGCTCACTGATGATGTAGCTGAAAATGTGTTGCTGGAAAAGTGCAGCAGGTCAGGCAGAATCCAAGGAACGGGAGATTCGACGTTTCGGGCATAAACCCTTCTTCTGAAGAAGGGCTTATGCCCGAAACGTCGAATCTCCTGTTCCTTGGATGCTGCCTGACCTGCTGCGCTTTTACAGCAACACATTTTCAGCTCTGATCTCCAGCATCTGCAGACCTCACTTTCTCCTCACTGATGATGTAGCCTAGCATGGTGACAAAATGCCTGAGAACAAATCTCCCAGCTCAGCAAGCAAACTTACAACCTGATCCTTTGAATATTATTGCTCAAACTATGGCATTATGAGAAAAATGATACAGACCAAATCTCATGTTCATTGTTAGAGAATTTAATCAGCAGAAGAATATTCATCAGTTTAAAGCTACAGTACCCATCACAGTAAATTCTTCAAGGCTGTTCCTTGATCTTATGTTAAGGTCATGAGCTACAACATTAAAACAAGACAGAAATAAACAACGTATCATTTGTAACTGTTTGATTTTCAAACATCATTGCATATCAGTTATTTGAATCTCTACCTTGGCTATGAATTTATGCTGTTCTCCTTTAAGCTGTTATCTCATGTGTGAGATTGGGGGAAATTGGTCTGTGCAGGTAAAACTCATTCCTATTGAGAGTTCCTTTGCAAACCTTTAGCTGTCAAAATGCTTCGTCTCTCTATCGACTCACAAAGTGACAGATAGAAGTTACAAATATGAGAATCTAAATCCTAGGAGTAGATGGATGAAGTGGGTTCAAAAAAATGAAAGCATATGATGATGAAAACGTGACTCATCATCAAAGAAAATGTTCCTCACAGAAGAGTGTTGAAGCGTACAAGCATGCTGTTACTGAGGAGCTTCTGCACCTTATATCTGATTATCAATTTAAAATATTGAAGGGTTACCAATTTACTCCATGGCTTCTTGCTCAGAAATACCTCAGTTTTGGGAAGAGAGATGTTATTTAAATGACAGGCTTTTGGTCTGTCAATCAGAAAGAAACAAACTTTCAAATACTAAACCAAAGCTGAAAAATGTGTTGCTGGAAAAGCGCAGCAGGTCAGGCAGCATCCAAAGAACAGGAGAATCAATGTTTCGGGCATGAGCCCTTCTTCAGGAATGAGGAGAGTGTGCCAAGCAGGCTAAGATAAAAGGTAGGGAGGAGGGATTTGGGGGAGGAGCGTTGGAAATGCGATAGGTGGAAGGAGGTCAAGGTGAGGGTGATAGGCCGGAGTGGGGGTGGGGGCGGAGAGGTCAGGAAGAAGATTGCAGGTTAGGAGGGCGGTGCTGAGTTTGAGGTGGGGGAGAGGAAATGAGGAAACTGGAAAAATCTAGGTTCATCCCTTGTGGTTGGAAGGTTCCTAGGCAGAAGATGAGGCGCTCTTCCTCCAGCCGTTGTGTTGCCCTGCCATGTTTTCACCATCCCTTCAGACGCCCTGCTGTGTTTTCACCATCCCTCTAGACCTCCCCCTCTCTGAGGATGAAAGATCAGTCCTCAGCAGAGGCCTCACCTTCATTCCCCTACGCTCTCGGATTAACGAGTTCAACACATGGCCAACACGATGGCTGGAGGAAGAACGTCTCATCTTCCGCCTAGGAACCCTCCAACCACAAGGGATGAACTCAGATTTCTCCAGTTTCCTCATTTCCCCTCCCCCTACCTTGTCTCAGTCAAATCCCTCGAACTCAGCACCGCCCTCCTAACCTGCAATCTTCTTCCTGACCTCTCCGCCCCCACCCCACTCCGGTTTATCACCATCACCTTGACCTCCTTCCACCTATCGCATTCCCAACACCCCTCCCCCAAGTCCCTCCTCTCTACCTTTTATCTTAGCCTGCTTGGCACATCTTCCTCATTCCTGAAGAAGGGCTTATGCCCGAAACGTCGATTCTCCTGCTCCTTGGATGCTGCCTGACCTGCTGCGCTTTTCCAGCAACATATTTTTCAGCTCTGATCTTCAGCATCTGCAGTCCTCACTTTCTCCTAGAAAATACTAAACCAAAACCAACCCTACCCATAAGAGACATTGATCACATAATCCGTTCCCCAAAATTGTCTAGGGATTCTGAGGTACTGTGAACAGATTTGGACCCCTTTTTGTGAAGGAAAGATCTCATTTCATTGGAGGTAGTTCAGAGAAGATTCATCATGATGTCCCCGGAATGGAGGGATTGTCTTATGAGCAAAGGCTAAACAGGGTAGGACGCTACTCACTGGAGTGTAGAACAATGAGAGGTGATTTCATGAAAATGTATTGGATTCTTAAGGGGCTTGCCTGGGTAAATGCTGAGAGGATGTTTCCCTTCGTGGGGGAGTTGGGGACAAGAGCGCACAGTCTCAGAATAAAGGGGCACCCATTTAAGATGGAGATGAGGAGGAATTTCTTCTCTCAGAAGGTTGTTAGTGTTTGGAACTCCCAGTCACAGAGAGCTGTGGGGGCAAAGACTGAAATAAATAGATTCTTGTTCAGTTGGGGAATCAAGAGTTAGGAGTAAAATAAAGGAAAATGGATGTGAGGATTGTCAGATCAGCCATGATCCTATTGAATGACAGTGCAGGGTGACTCCTGTTCCGATTTCTTATGGTCTTATGGGAAAAAATGATGTGATCCAATCAAGGAGATAGTAGAGTCCGTCACAAGGAAGTTCACACATTTATAGCATTCAAGATCAGGAGTTCCCATTGTCCCACAATACTGGCTAGCTGATGGGTGGGGAAACGGTTTGCATTCAAACAAAACCTTCTGCCCAGAGGACAAATTTAGGCTTTTTTGTTTGTCTTCTCAGCCTGAGTAGAACAGTCAAAGTGTAACTGTGGCAGACTCAGAAAAGAAAGGGGTCAAATGGTGGAAGAAAGGTGGAAACACAGAGACAGACAGCTACAAGGTGGGGATGTTGGAATAGCTCCCAATCTCTCCCTGTCTCTCCACAACCAGAACTGAAGTGAGTCATATCCCCCCCAGGAACGGGGATGACTACGAAGACGCTGACCACAGGAGACACGACAGGGGGACATTTCAGCTGGATCCTGGAGAACCCTCAACCCAACACTGCGTGGAGAGTTGACTCACATCATTTGACCAGACCTTAGGTAAGTTTGGTGAGTTTTGTAATAAATCATAAGAGCAATCAACATCGGCCATGACATTTTACTATTCGCTTATTTGCTTATTACTCAAGATCCGGAATCTGTGTCGATTGTATTGTTTATTGTCCTTCAGTGTGGTTAATGTAAGATCACAAGTTCAGTTGTGACTAACAATGACCCTCACAAAATCAGAAACACCTGAGAAAATGCAAAGTCCTCCAGACCAGAACGGTTGTTTTAAATCAGATGATGAAACACTACAGAAGCTATGACAAAGAAGGCTGCAACAGGGGTAAATGACAATTTATGAGGCATCATTATAGTAAGATGCATATATCGTAAATCAGCTCATAGCATTGAAGTGAAGCAATTTGTTTATTACAAATACAGCAAATTGGTGCTTTAACAGTGCTGTTATATTACATTCAGTATCTTGATATTGTTCAGTTTCACAGCTTCTTATTCAGTCCATAGTCACAGAGGAATGACAAACATTTAGAGCTTCATGAAGTAGTAATTTTGCAGGGAACTGATGTTGATAATGACAAGATGATTTTATTTGCTTTAATTCCCATCAATGGCCTCCAGTACTTTTAGAAGTTTATCCCTTGTCAGCTCATTAGTGGTTCACAGTCTTGCTGGGCTTAATAACTAAAATGTTGCTGAGAAATCTGGATGAATGCAAGGTATTGCATTTTGGTACAATATACAAGGGTACAGCTTTCAAAATTAATGGTAGGGCCTTGGGCAGTATTGTAAAATAGAGAGACCTAGAGGTGCAGGTACATAATTCTTTGAAATTTGCATCACATATTGACAGGGTGGTTGAAAAGGCACTTGGCACGCTTGCCTTCATTGTTCAGTCCTTTGTGTATAGGAGTTGGAACGTCATATTGGGGTTGTACAGGACATTGGTGAGGCCTCTTCTGGAATCCTGTGACCAGTTCTGGTCAGCCAGTTATAGGAAGGATTTTATCAAGTCAGAGAGGGTTCAGAAGAGATTTATCAGGATATTGCCAGGTGTGGAAGGATTGAGTTATAAAGAAAGGCTGGATAGGCTGGGACATTTTTTCACTGGAGCGTAGGAGTTTGAGAGGTGGCCTGATCGAAGTTTATAAAATAATGAGGGCTATAGATAGAGTTAATGGGAGTTGTCTTTTCCCTAGGATTAGGATTTCAAATCTAGGGGGCATATTTTTAAGGTGAAAGGAGAGTGATTTGAAAAAGGCACAAGCAACAATTTCTTTATGCAGAGGGTGGTTCACGTGTGGAATGAACTTCCTAAGGAAGTGATGGATGCATGTACAATTAAAACATTTAAAAGACATGTGGAGAAGTACATGAATAGGAAAAGTTTGAAGGGTATGGGCCAGGAAGAGGCAGGTGAGACTAGTTTAATTTGGGATTATAGTTGGGCCAAACGGTCTATTTCCATGCTGCATGACTCTGACTCGATAACAGGGAAGAGATTTTTTTCATAAAAGTCTTCCTTTGCAAATATGTCAGTAAATTGAAAGGGACAGAAGTTACCTCGATAATTATTCGTAAATGGTCTTCAAAGTTTACTTTCACCACTTTCGTAACATTTATGTGCACCCAAGCCATTGGTGAAGTTTTTGATTACAGGTTCATTATTGAATGTAAAAGAAAAATGTTGCATTTGTATAATATATATATCTAGCATACAAATTTTGTGACATAAATAGCATATGTATATATGTTATATATGCCACTAAATGGTGTAAGAGACAAGAGCTTTGAGAATTCCGATCTATAATCTGAAAATTTGAATAAAAGAGATTACTTCAAAAGGGAAGAATGCACAACAAACTGTTTGCAGCTTGGACTGATGTTAACTGATGAAAATGAAACAATGGTAGCTTTTTGGAGACATTGAGTCCAGACAAATTGGCACCATTTTTTGTGAGTTCAGGAAGGCTCTGCATAGCAATAGCCCTCCGGTCAAGTTACAGTTTACCACAGATTTTGTGCGAGGATTGAAACAGAGAGAAACAGAGAGAAATACTTCATCCAGAAGCTAGCTGCATCAGTTATTATCTCCCCACTTTCTCCATGCAGCTATTTACAGTTCACTGCTGAAAGATCAAGAAATCCACGTTTGAAATCTTCAGAAGAAATAATTCTCAAACCCAAAGACAATAAGGAAGCCTTCGCAGCCAACAAAGAAGCCAGTAAATGACAGACTGGTGCTATGCAATAATAATCTGAACCCATTTGGTTTTACGATTTGGACCCTGAAATAACTCTACAAAGGTTAGTATCCTATCACCAAGTCGCCTTTTATTTACATGTGCACAGTACATGACACTGACCCAGCTAGCATAGAGCCAGCTCTGCCTGTGGGCAGAACCCCCTACACTCCTGTTTATGTCTATCAGCCAGGGCTCTAGGATTGGATCCGATTAACAGCCCCAATCAGGGAACTCATGTTCTATGAGGCCCACCTGGCTGACTTTGCTCCAGTGATTATAGACTGATAATATAGACCTGTGTTTTCCTGGCTATGTTTAAACTCCACTCATGATATTTCAGTCTTTGTATGTTTTCTCTTTCTTTATGTGTTTGTATGTGTGTGCTCAAAGAATTTATTTTTATTCAGTCATGACACATGGGTGTCACTGGCCGGACCAGCATTTAATGCATGTTGCTAGCTATTCTTGAGAAGGTGGTAGTGAGTTGTTGCAGTCTATGTGTTCTGGGTTGGCCCATGGTTATGTTACTGTTTTCCTTCCAAAATGTTGATGCAAATACATGTGTGGCTATTTCAGAGACCAGGCCCAGCGAGGACGGCAGATTTCCTTTCCTGAACGACATTAGAGACCTAGATCGTTTTTTCTGATAATCGACAATCGATTCATGGTCAACATTAGAATCTGAGTGGAGTTTTTTTTATTGCATTCAAATTGTAGCAGCAGCCATGGTGAGATTCAAATCCACATTCCTAGAACAATACTCGGGTCTCTGGAATCATCGTCTAACCAATATACCACTCAGCCAACACCGAATAAGTAAGGATAACATTTAAAATACACAAATTAAAAATCCAAATTTGCCTTTTAATGACTGCTGCCTGGGCTAAAAGCAAATCAGACCAAATTCCTTCAATAACAATTTAAAAAACCCTTATTTATTGTAACACTTTTAACTTTAATAAGAGTAGTAAAGGAGCAGGATATTTATCAGATAGAGTGAAGTATCTGCCACTGAAGCCGTAAGAGCTCTTAGCACATTAAGATCATGGTAAATGATATCTTTAGTTAACTTTTTGGTGTAGAAATGATAAAGTGGGAATTTCGCAAATGTGTTTAAAAACATTTTGTTTCTCTAGTCCCAATCAACCAAAGTTCCTGGGATGAAGGGGTTATCGGATAAGGAAAGGTTTGGACAGACTGAACACATATTCATTAGAGTATAGAAGAATGATGGATGGTTTTATATTCTGAGGTAACAGAGGGTGGATACAAGAGGGGCTTTCTCATTCAGGGGAAATTAAAACCAGAGGGCACAGTGTAAGTCTAGGAGATCCCCCTTGAATGGAGTAAGGTTGTTCTTCTCAATTGCAGGCAGGGACACAGAGCTGAGATAACAACCAAATCAGTCATAATGGTCTGAAATAGTGACGCAGGCTCAATAAGTTAAATGGCCTATTTCTGTTCCTCGTTCTTATTTTCTTGTTAGAAAGACTTTGAAGTTATTATTGCCAAAATGAGTTAATTATCATTGATCAGAATAGGGTTCTGACCCTGGTCAGAATATGTGAGCCAATATCTCCCAACATCCTACTGAGCAAATATATCCTTTCCTTTTGCATTCTGGTTCAGTCCTTTCTTAGCTCATATTCAATGGCTCAAGAATGTCTTCATACACTATTTTACTCGATTGTGGTATATTTGTTTATCCCAGTTGACTTTCTGAGGTTTATTCCTTCACATTGAAAGCTATTTTTAGTATTAGGCCAAACCTTGCCTGAGGTGATAAAAGTCAGATACTGACAACTAGTGATAGCAGACATTAACACATCTAATTCTTTACTGGAAAGTCTGAATATGAGATTTTCGACCATCAAAAATCAGAAATAAGAAATGTTCTCTCTGTCACTAGAAAGATGATCTTGTCAATAACACTTTCCTGTGTGGGAAGTTTGCTGTGCACAAATTGATCGCCATACTCTCTATGTTAGAGCCATAGAGATGTACAACATGGAAACAGACCCTTTTTGTCCAACCTGTCCATGCTGACCAGATATCCCAACTCAATCTAGTCCCACCTGCCAGCAACCGGCCCATATCCCTCCAAACTCTTCCTATTCATTTACGCATCTAAATGCCTCTTAAATGTTGCAATTGTACCAGCCTCCACCGCTTCCTCTGGCAGCTCATTGCATACACATACCACTCTCTGCGTGAAAATGTTGCCCCGTAGGTCTCTTTTATATCTTTCTCCTCTCACCCTAAACCTATGCCCTCTGGTTCTGGACTCTCTGACCCAGGAAAAGACTTTGCCTATTTACCCGATCCATGTCCCTCATAATTTTGTAAACCTCTATAAGGTCACCCCTCAGCCTCCGATGCTCCAGAGAAAACAGCCCCAGCCTGTTCAGCCTCTCCCTTTAGTTCAAATCCTCCAACCCTGGCAACATCTTTGTAAATCTTTTCTGAGCCCTTTCAAGTTTCACAACATCCTTCTGATACATGCAATATTCCAACAGTGGCCTAACCAATGTCCTGTACAGCCGCAACATGACCTCCCAACTCCTGTACTCAATACTCTGACCAATAAAGGAAAGCATACCAAACGCCTTCTTCACTATCCAATCTACCTGCGTCTCCACTTTCAAGGAGCTATGAACCTGCACTCCAAAGTGTCTTTGCTAAGCAACACCCCTGAGGACCTTACCATTAAGTGTATAAGTCCTGCTAAGATTTGCTTTCCCAAAATGCAGCACTTCGCATGTATCTGAATTAAACTCCATCTGCTACTTCTCAGCCCAATGTCCCATCTGGTCCAGATCCTGTTGTAATCTGAGGTAACTATTTCACTGCCCACTACATCTCCAATTTTGGTATCATCTGCAAACTTACTAACTGTACCTCTTATGCTCGCATCCAAATCATTTATGTAAATGACAAAAAATAGAGGGCCCAGCACCGATCCTTGTGGCACTCTACTTGTCACAGGCCTCCAGTCTGAAAAACAACCCTCACCACCACCCTCTGTCTTCTACCTTTGAGCCAGTTCTGTTTCCAAATGGCTAATTTTCCCTGTATTCCATGAGATCTAACCTTGCTAATGAGTCTCCCATGGGGAACCTTGTCGAACGCCTTACTGAAGTCCATGTAGACCACATCAACTGCTCTGCCCTCATCAATCCTCTTTGTTGCTTCTTCAAAAAACTCAATCAAGTTTGTGAGACATGATTTCCTACGCACAAAGCCATGTTGACTATCTCTAAACAGTCCTTGCCTCTCCAAATATATGTACGTCCTGTCCCTCAGGATTCCCTCCAACAACTTGCCCACCACCAAGGTCAGGTTCACTGGTCTATAGTTTCCTGGCTTGTCTTATCCGCCCTTCTTAGGCAGTGGCACCAGGTTTGCCGACCCCCAGTCTTCCTGCACCTCACCTGTGACTACCGACAATACAGATATCTCAGCAAGAGGCCCAGGAATCACTTCTCTAGCTTCCCACAGAGTACTAAGGTACACCTAATCAGGTCCTGGGGATTTATCCACTTTTATGCATTTCAAGACCTCCAGCACTTCCTCCTCTGTAATCTGGACATTTTGTAAGATGTCACCATCTATTTCCCTATAGTCTATATCTTCCAAATCCCTTTCCACAGTAAATACTGATGCAATATACTCGTTTAGTATCTTCCCCATTTTCTGCGTCTCCACACAAAGGCCGCTTTGCTGATCTTAAATTGGTGATTTGAACTTTTCAGGACAACTTCAAGATTTGTTTAAAATGTTTTGGCATATCTGAGGATAGTGAAAATTGTTATGGAAATGCAAGCCTTTAGTTTTCTTTTATGTTTTAAAGAATTAGTTTTGCAAAGTTATTTTGTGAACCTTTAATGAAGAGGAAAAGCATGACCTTATGTCCTTGTATATTGTTGCATCATTATTTTATTTGTGCTCTGAATAGCTTTTATGATGCTACTACCATTTTATTTAAAGTACAGAACATTCGATTTTAATCCTGAGCCATTTTGTCATGGTGAATAGAAAAGACAATACAATAGTCCTGACAATGTTGTATTAACTTCAGAAGAACAAAATCTCTCCAATGAAATATAGAAGTTTAGTACTTACACAGAAAAGATGAACTGAAAAGACAGAAACTGTGCTTGGTGTCCATTTTTGAAGGTTAGCAAGTTTGAAGCAGTATACCTTTTGTAATATTGTCGTCAACAGACATTAGAAAGCTTGCCGTGAGATGTTTGAAAGTAACAAAGCAACCTCACACAATTGCCTTATCCATTTTGAGTTGATGTAGCCTTGAACACCCATGGCTTTTATTTTCAGCTCATTGTAACCATTGCAAGGTAACAGAGTATACAAGATCACACACAAAGGACAAATCATAATGATTCTTGGTCTAAATATTTGTGGATGTGTCTTAACAATTGCCTGGCCACCTTCACAGAATTGTGTACCTCATCCCTGAGGTCCGTCTGCTCCTGGACCGTCCTCAAGGTTGGAGCATTGAGTCTGTATTGTCTCTCCATGTTTCTTCTGCCAAAATGCATTATTACACATTTCTCTGCATTGAAATTCATCCACCAGGTGTCTGCCCATTTGGCCAAATTGTCAATGTCCCTCTGAAGTAACTCAGTATCATCCTCAAAACTCACTATTCTCCCTTGCTTAGAATCATCTACAATTTTAGAAACTTTGTCCTCAACATCTCTCTCCAGATCATTTATATAAATCAGAAAAAGTAAATGTCCAAATACCGATCCCTGGAGAGCACCACTTTCAATTCATCTCCAGTCTGAGAAATGTCCATCTATACTTACCCTCTACAAATGTCTAACCCTTCAGTATTGAGCCTGAACTTGGTTAAGTTTTGAGGGAGATTACCAGCTGAAAAATTACAATCTATTTTCAGGAACAGGTAATAAAACACGGTAATGTTTGAAATGAATGTATTGGTTGGACTGATTCCCCATTCTGAAATGCATAAGTTGGACAAGGATGTGCCATTCTCAAGATTTACTAGTTCTTACTTCTGAGAACTAAGGGGACATGGAACAATAGATTGAGGAGTTAGTTGGATGAATGAAGAAGACAATTGAGTATGGTAGCACTGTGGCTATGCTGTTGGATTTAGTAATCCCAAGACCTAAAATAATGATGAAGAGGTATCCATTCAAATCCAATCGCACCAATGAGGGAATTTAACTTCTATTAACTAAATTTGCAACAGAAACTGATATCAGAAACAGTGACCATAAAACATTGGATTGTCATGAAAGAAAATAATCTGGTTAACTAATTTTCTTAACAGAAAGGGGGTTCAGATGGGCGGGCAGAGTTGGGGGTCAGACAGGGGAGCAGGTTGGGGATATTGGGATGGGGGTATTGGGATGGGGGGCAGTGTTGGGGCGTTGGACGGGGCTCGAGTTGGACAGTGTTAGAGGGGTTCAAATGGGGGCAGGGTTGGGAGGGGTCAGATGGGGTCAGGAGTGGAGGGTCGGACAGGGGCAGGGTTGGGAGATCAGATGGGGATGGGGTTGGTGGGTTGGATGGGGCGTGGGGTTAGACAGTGTTGGGGGGTCGGTGTTGGGATTGAATGAGGTTGGAGGGGTTGGATTGACGCGGGGTTGGGGTGGTGTCAGATGAGGGGTGGGTGGGGGGGGCTCGGGTGTTCACGCACAGTGTGCTGCTGCCGAATCTCCTGAGTGGGGAGTGGACTGAGCAAGTTCCCGCTGTATTAATCTCATTGAACTGATGAGGTGGGGTGGGGCTTCAGCAATGCTGCAGGTCCCTTACACACAGTGTGTGTGTCTGCTCAGAAACAAACCCTGGGACAGAGGGAGGGAGCAAGGCAGGCAGAGTGAGAAAAAAGGAAACTTCAGAGAACTCCAAGCCCCAGAGGAGAGACATTGAATCAATTAACCAAATAATCAATTATTTGAACAAAATAATGCCCACCCATCTCGTTTGGATAATCAAGGTTCCTCTGTATTTGACTTTAAGCAAAACACAATTTATTTTTATATTGCAATTAAAATACAGACAAAATAAAAAAGAAAAGAACTAACATAACCGTAACACTATCAAAATGCATATATATATATATATAAATTATTACTAATTAATTGTTCCACTATATTAATATCCTCCAAACCCATCCTTGGCAAAGTCAAATTCAGTAAAACAGATTGTCTCATAAGCAATTCCAGCAGCACAAGGAGAACCCCAGCTTTTAGCTGCAACAGAGGGAGGAATAAGAGCTTTCACATCCAGCTTCAAACCCTCAGCAAATACCTGAAAACTGGAATGAAAAACCTGGACAATGAGAGCCTGAACTCACACTTCTTCCATTGTTCCAACTTTCCAAAAAGAAACCCAAGGCCTCACGAGCTGTTTACTTTATTGGCTTTGAGCAGACTGCTCTGCTCCTGTGTCTCAGTCTTTCTTCATAAAAATGTCAGGACAAAATGCATCTTTTAAAGCCATAGTATTGCAACGCAGGTCTCTACCATTCTACATAAGACTGAACCTCTTCCTGAAAGATTCTCACCCTTGTCGGGCTCTCACTGGGAGACTAGTTTAATGTCTATTGAGAAGGGAAGACAATGCACTGGATAGGGTCTCTGTACCTGAAGGTAGTATTGGCTGCAGTTGTTGAGTGCCCAACCCCACTGCAAGGACTTGGTCTGCTTTCGCTATCCAGCCATCTGTTCCAACTGTCTCTTCAGCCTGAGGTCGATATCCCCACCTGTGCCAACATCTCCTCCTGATGGTGGCCCCTTTCATAATTGTAAGAGTCAATCTTTTTGCATGATCTATTTTGTGATTGTAATGAAGTCAGCCAGCTGGACCTCATAGAACATGAATTCCCTGATTGGACTGTTAATATGTTCTAATCAGGGATCCTTGGCTGACAGATAAAAACTGAAAATGTGTTGCTGGAAAAGCGCAGCAGGTCAGGCAGCATCCAAGGAGCAGGAATCCTGAAGAAGGGCTTATGCCCAAAACGTCGAATCTCCTGTTCCTTGGATGCTGCCTGACCTGCTGCGCTTTTCCAGCAACACATTTTCAGCTCTGATCTCCAGCATCTGCAGTCCTCACTTTCTCCTGACAGATAAAAAGGTGAGTGTCAGTGATACTTCGACGCTGGAAGCTGACTCTGAGCAAGGCAGTACTAAAGTCAAGAGCTGTCCATGTGTAAATAAAAAGGGCTTGGTGATGTTGCTACCTGTTGCTACCCTCTGAAAACTAGCAACCAGGGGTAAGTGTTAGTTATTGCTTAGTGCATTCTTTTCTAATCAAAACTATTAAATAATGTTTGTAATGAAACATTTAACTGGTGTGCCAATTTACGAGTCTATTTTTTGAAGCATGGTAAGTAGTTCATCACCAAATCTGGTTATAATTAAAGAAATCCACAATAATCAATCAATTAACCATAAAGATTTCCTTGTTGGTTTTATGTCAGATCAACAACAAAAGCTTGTGTTTATATTGTGCCTTTGAAATAGAGAGGCACTTCACAGATTCCTAAAAAATATAACTGGACACAAGGCACCATTGTTGCTGTTCTACACATCTCTCATTGGCAATATCGGCAAAAATCATGTTCACATGAAATAAATTAGTTATACATGTTCAGACTTGAAAACTTTTGGATTTCTCTATTTGGATTACATTGGGGATATTCCTGATTGATGTGATGACTGTCCTATTTCCTTCAAGAATGATAAAGAACTAGATCAGGTCAGCTGTGAGCACATTAAATTACATTATTTGGATTTCACAGCAGCAACACTTGTCTAATTGCCAACATTCAGCAGAAAAAGTAGGAAGTAGATTTGGAGCAGTATCCAATTTGAATTGTAATTAAAAAGAGAACAGTCATGAAGATAATGTGGCTGATTTTGATGACAATGCTGCATTTGACTGAATGTAGCATCAAAAGGTTCTGCAAGGTTTGTGAAGGTTTGTAGCTCAGGTTGAGGTTTAGGGTGTAGGTTTGCTCGCTGAGCTGTAGGTTTGATATCCAGACGTTTCATTACCTGGCTAGGTAACATCATCAGTGACGACCTGAAGTCAATGGGAGCCCATGCAAGTGGGAAGGTGGTTGCGGTTGGAGGTCAGTCAGGATATCTCTGCAGGTGTTCATCGGGGGAGTATCCTAGTTCTAACTAGTTTTTTGATTGCTTCATCAATGATCTTCCCTCCATCATAAGGTCAGAAATGGGGATGTTTGCTGATTGCAAAATTTTCAGTATTCACCACTCCTCAGATACTGAAGAAGTTTGTGTTTTACCAGACAACATCCAGACTTGGTCTGATAAGTTGTAAGGAACAGCATAGCACACAGTACCAGGTAATGACCATCTCCAATAAGAGAAAGTCTAATTATCATCCATGATGTTTAACAGCATTATCATCACTGAATTCCCAATTATCAACATCCCAGGGGTTACCTTTAGCAGAAACTTGACTGAACTAGTTGTATAAGTACCGCAGCTACAACAGCAAGGAAGATACCGAGGCAAGTAACATACTACCTGAGTCACTAAATTCTGTCATCTACAAGGCACATGTCAGGAGTGTGTTGGAATACTCCTCACTTGCCTGGATGGGTGCAGCTTCTACAACACTCAAGAAGCTTGACACCATTCATGACAAATCAGCAGCTTAATGGTTACACCATCCACTACCTTCAACATTCACTCTTGCATCACCAGTGCTCAGTGGCAGCATGTGTACCACCTACAGCATGAACTGCAGGAATTCATTGAGTATCTTTTAGCAGCACCTTCTAAACGGACAACTTCTATCACTAGGAAGGAAAAGCATAGCAAATGTGTGGGGGCACAAAACCCTGCAAATTCTCCTCTAAGTCAATCACCATCCTGACCTGGAAATATAGCACCATTCCTTCAGTGTCTCTGAGTTGAAATCCTCAAACTCCATGTGTTACAGCACAATGGCTACATTCGAACAACTGTAGAGTTCAAGAAAGCTCACCAGGATCTTCTCGACAGCATTAGGGATAGACAATAAGTACTCTCCCAGCCAGCAATGTCTACATCCCACGGAGAGGAACAAAATATGGTGAGAGAATGTCAACATTGAAAGAAAAATATGAATACTTAGTGATCTAACCAAAAATCTATGCTGCAAGAGTTTGCATCCTTAAACAAAAATGCAAATATATTATATGCGGCATAAAATAAAGAAAGCAAATAAAATTAATTGGAAATTGTACCTTGTACTGACAAATATAAGTATTTAGATTTACTTTTTATTTCCCTCAAGAATTCTCTTTCATGTTAATATTTCTTAAAGTTATTTACCTTGTAAGGTGTGGTGACAATGGTCCTAGCGAACAATATGGCTACATGCTCATTAGAGAGAGATGACTGGTGATGGTTTAATCTGAGGGTCATCATGTCACAGGTCAAAGAGTTATAGAGTCATAGAGATGTACAGCACGGAAACAGGCCCTTCGGTCCAACCCGCCCATGCGACCAGATATCCCAACCCAATCCAGTCCCACCTGCCAGCACCTAGCCCATAACCCTCCAAACTCTTTCTATTCATATACACATCCAAATGCCTCTCAAATGTTGCAATTGTACCAGCCTCCACCACATCCACTGGCAGCTCATTCCATACACATACCACCCTCTGCGTGAAAAAGTTGCCCCTTATGTCTCTTTCATATCTTTCTCCTCTCACCCTAAACCTATGCCCTCTAGTTCTGGACTCCTCAACCCCAGGGAAAACACTTTGTCAATTTTCCTATCCATGCCAGTCATAATTTTGTAAACCTCTATAAGGTCACCCCTCAGCCTCCGATGCTCCAGGGAAAACAGCCTCACCCTGTTCAGCCTCTCCCTGTAGCTCAAATCCTCCAACTCTGGCAACATCCTTGTAAATCTTTTCTGAACCCTTTTAAGTTTCATGACATCTTTCCGATAGGAAGGAGACCAGAATTGCACGCAATATTCCAACAGTGACCTAACCAATGTTCTGTACAGCCGCAACATGACCTCCCAACTCCTGTACTCAGTACTCTGACCAATAAAGGACAGCATACTAAACGCCTTCTTCACGATCCTATCTACTTGTGACCCTACTTTCAAGGAGATATGAACCTGCACTCCAAGGTCTCTTTGTTCAGCAACACTCCCTAGAATCTGACCATTAAGTGTATAAATCCTGCTAAGATTTGCTTTCCCAAAATGCAACACCTCACATTGATATGAATTAAACTCCATCTGCCACTTCTCAGCCCATTGGCTCATCTGGTCAAGATCCTGTTGTAATCTGAGATAAACCTCATCGCTGTCCACTACACCTCCAATTTTTGTATCATCTACAAACTTACGAACCGTATCTCTTATGCTCGCATCCAAATCATTTATGTAAATGATGAAAAGTAGTGGACCCAACACCGATCCTTGTAACACTCCACTGGTCACAGGCCTCCAGTCTGAAAAACAACCCTCACCACTACCTTCTGTCTTCTACCTTTGAGCCAGTTCTGTATCCAAATGGCTAGTTCTCCCTGTATTCCATGAGACCTAACTTTGCTAATCAATCTCTCATGGGGAACCTTGTCGAAAGCCTTACTGAAGTCCATATAGATCATATCTACTGTTCTGCCCTCATCAATCTTCTTTGTTGCTTCCTCACAAAACTCAATCAAGTTTATGAGACATGATTTCCCACGCACAAAGCCATGTTGACTATCTCTAAACAGTCCTTGCCTTTCCAAATACATGTAGGTCCTGTCCCTCAGGATTCCCTCCAACAACTTGCCCACCACCAAGGTCAGGTTCACTGGTCTATAGTTCCCTGGCTTGTCTTATCCGCCCTTCTTAAACAGTGGCACCACGTTTGCCAACCTCCAGTCTTCCTGTACCTCACCTGTGACTATCGATGATACAAATATCTCAGCAAGAGGCCCAGCAATCACTTCTCTAGCTTCTCACAGAGTTCTCAGGTACACCTGATCAGATCCTGTGGATTTATCCACCTTTAACCATTTCAAGACCTCCAGTACTTCCTCCTCTGTAATCTGGACATTTTGCAAAATGTCACCATCTATTTCCCTATAGTCTGTATCTTCCATATCCTTTTCCACAGTAAATACTGATGCAAAATATTCATTTGGTATCTCCCCCATTTTCTCTGGCTCCACACAAATGCCGCCTTACTGATCTTTGAGGGGCCTTATTCTCTCCTTAGTTACCCTTTTGTCCTTAATATATTTGTAAAAACCCTTTGAATTCTCCTTAATTCTATTTGCCAAAGCTATCTCATGTCCCGTTTTGCCCTCCTGATTTCCCTCTTAAGTAAACTCCTACTTTCTTTATACTCTTATAAGGATTCACTCGATCTATCCTGTCTATACCTGACATATGCTTCCTTTTTTTTCTTAACCAAACCCTCAATTTCTTTAATCATCCAGCATTCCCTATACCTACCAGCCTTTCCTTTCATCCGAACAGGAATATACTTTCTCTGGATTCTTGTTATCTCATTTCTGAAGGCTTCCCATTTTCCAGTCGTCCCTTTACCTGAGAACATCTGTCTCCAATCAGCTTTCCAAAGTTCTTGCCTAATATTGTCAAAATTGGCCTTTCTCCAATTTAGAACTTCAACTTTTAGCTCTGGTCGATCCTTTACTATCACTATTTTGAAACGAATAGAATTATGGTCGCTGGTCCCAAAGTGCTCCCCCACTGACACCTCAGTCACCTGCCCTGCCTTATTTCCCGAGAGTAGGTCAAGTTTTGCACCTTCTCTAGTAGGTACATCTACATACTGAATCAGAAAATTGTCTTGTACACACTTAACAAATTCCTCTCCAACTAAACCTTTAACACTATGGCAGTCCCAGTCGATGTTTGGAAAGTTAAAATCCCCTACCATAACTACCCTATTATTCTTACAGATAGCTGAGATCTCCTTACAAGTTTGGTTCTTAATTTCCCTCTGACTATTGGGGGGGTCTATAATACAATCCCAATAAGGTGATCATCCCTTTCTTATTTCTCAGTTCCACCCAAATAACTTGCCTGGACGTATTTCCGGGAATATCCTCCCTCAGCACAGCTGTAATGCTATTCCTTATCAAAAATGCCACTCCCCCTCCTCTTTTGCCTCCCTTTCTATCCTTCCTGTAGCATTTGTACCTTGGAACATTAAGCTGCCAGTCCTGCCCATCCCTGAGCCATGTTTCCGTAATTGCTATGATATTCCAGTCCCATGTTCCTAACCATGCCCTGAGTTCATCTGCCTTCTTTCCTGATGAAGGGCTTATGCTCGAAACGTCGAATTCCCTATTCCTGAGATGCTACCTGGCCTGCTGTGCTTTGACCAGCAACACATTTTCAGCTTCCCTGTTCGGCCCCTTGCATTGAAATAAATGCAGTTTAACTTATTAGTCCTATCTTGTCCCTGCCTGCCCTGACTGTTTGACTCACTTCTGTTCTCAGTTGTACCCATCTCAGATCGATCTCTTTCCTCACTATCTCCCTGGGTCCCCCCCACCACCACCTTACTAGTTTAAATCCTTCCAAGCAGTTCTAGTAAATCTTCCTGCCAGTATATTAGTCCCCTTCCAATTTAGGTGCAATCCGTCCTTCTTGTACAGGTCACTTCTACCCCAAAAGTAATTCCAATGATCCAAAATTGTGAATCCTTCTCCCATACACCAGCTCCTTAGCCATGCATTCATCTGCTCTAACCTCCTATTCCTGCCCTCACTAGCTTGTAGCACTGGGAGTAATCCAGATATTACTATCCTTGAGGACCTCCTTTTCAAATTTCTGCCTAACTTTCTGTAATCTCCCTTTAGAATCTCGACCTTTTCCCTTCCTATATCGTTGGTTCCAATGTGAACAATGACCTCTTGCTGGCCCCTCTCCCCCGTGAGAACATTCTGCACCCTCTCTGAGACGTCATTGACCCTGGCACCAGGGAAACACATCATTCTGCTTTTTCTCTGTTGGCCACAGAAACATCTGTCTGTACCTCTGACTACAGAATCCCCTAACACAATTGATCTCTTGGAAGCCGACGTACCCCTCGTTGCATTAGAGCCAGTCTCAATACCAGAAATTTGGCTGTTCGTGCTATGTTCCCCTGAGAATCCATCACCCCCTACATTCTCCAAAACAGCATACCTGTTTGAAATGGGTATATCCACAAACACTCCTGCCCTAAGAGCTGACCTCTCACCCTTACTGGAGTTAACCCATCAGTGTGACTGTATCTGAGACTTCCCCCCCTTCCTATAACTGCCATCCATCACATACTGTTGCTGTTGCAAATTCCTCATCGCTTCTATCTGCCTCTCCAACCTATCCACTCGATCTGATAAGATTCGCATCCAACAACATTTATGGCAGATATAATCCGCAGTAACCCATAAACTCTCTTTAAACTCCCACATCTGACAAGAAATACATATCACTGCAAAGGCCATTTTTGCTCCTTCACAATCTACAGATCCAGAAAATAACACTGTCTTATTCCTGTACCAACACTGCATAGGTGAAGTTGGGAAGGTGGAATTTTCACGATGAGCTCAGCCAGTAAGGGAATTGAACTCACACCATTGGTGTCAGTCTGCTTACTTTGTGTGGACCATCTATTAGAATGCCAAAGTCCCAAAGGAAATAATTGAAGAAATTTAAAGTTTTCATTTAATATCTCATTATAGTAAGTACCCCAGTCTCTTTCCTTTGGAACTTTCCCAATATGCCCAAGCTAATTTGTTGGTTGCTTTGTTTTATCGCAAGGTCCTGTGAGGACCTGTGTAGATTTTGATTTGCAGAAACTAATCAGGAACATGACGTCCAAGTTTTGTGTGTTCATCTAAACTAAGACAAAGTCTCATCTTTATATTATGAAGTGAATGATCAGATTAAAAGTTAAATTTGTTATGATGAAAACCTAACAAACTGACATTGGCTGACCTTTCTTAGTGAGCTGCAAATTGTACATGAGTTCCAAGTTGCAAATAAATTATCAGCAATCACTCCAGTATACTGAAACCAGAGAATCTCCCTCAGTTCTACACATGTTTATAATGATATTAGAATGATATTAATGCTTATAATCATATTAATGATTCTCTTTTTAAGGGTGCAAAGGTACAACTGGAGGAGTGCCACATGGGTCTAAATTATTTACTGTCAATGTTAATAAATTAGAGAAGAGGACAGTGTTTAATGTATCCAAATTTGATAATGATACAAAAATAAGTGCGGATGCATATTGTGATGAGGACGTAAGGAATATAGAAAGATATAACGGTATCATGGTATAAAGGTAATTTGAGTGTGTGGGCAAAAGCTTGTTAGATGGAATTTAATGTCAGAAAATGTGAAGTCATGCACTTTGGTCAGAAGAATCAAATGCCAGAGTCTTATTTAAATAAAGAGGGGCATCAAAAAAAGTGCAGCACAAAGGGATCTGAGTATTCTTGTGCAGGAAGACAAAATGTTAGCAGCAAGTAATGAAGTCAACTTGAATTTTTGGCCTTAATTGCTATGGAGTTTGTGTTTAAAAATTAGGGAAATTGTGTTACAGCTGTACTTGATGTTGGTGAGGATGCATTTGGACTGTTAGGTACAGTTTTGGTCCTCATGTTTAAGGAAAAGATATACTGTAATTGGAGGCTGGCCAAAATACATTCACCAAATTGGTTCTTGGAATGAAAGGATTAACTCATTGTGAACAGCTCAACATGTTAGGCCTTCATCTATTAGAGTTTAGAATATTGAGGATGGTCTTTACTGAAACAAACAAGATTCTGAGGGAGTTGAGATGGTGGATGTTGAGATGGTGGATTTTGAGAAGATGCTCCCACCAATACGGGAGTCTCACACTTAGAGGATAAGGGAACTGATTTAAAACTGAGAAGAAAAGACATTTCTTCTCTCAAACAGTAGTGGTTAAGCTAGGGATTCTTAACTCAGATGCTTGTGAAAGTGAGATTATTGAAAGTATTTGAGAGGGTAAATATAGATATCAGAATTAAGGACTGTGAGATGCTGACGCACACAAGGAGTTGTGGCCTTGGGCAGATGAGCTGTGACCTTGTTAAATGTGGGAGCTAGCTTGAAGGATCTATGCCTGCTCCTATTTCTTGTTTCCTTTTAAAACACATGGCTGTTCAGAGAGAGAAATCAGAATTAACCACTTTTTAATTGCGAACCCTTTGCAAACTAAGGAATGAGTTGTCCTTTTATTTAATTGGTTGTCCGTATCATATCTCCAGTTCTTAAACAAATTAATCTTAATGACCACTTTTATTTTATTAACTTTAACCCCTTAACTCAGAGGATCAGGTAGGGTAGACAGTGAAAGTCTTTTCCCGAGGATGATGACGTCACCTTGTACGAGGGGGCATAACTACAAATTGAGGGGTGCTTGATTTAAGACAGATGTCAGAGGCAGGTTCTTTACACAGAGATTGGTAAGGGCGTGGAATACCCTACCTGCTAATGTAGTTAACTCAGCCACATTAGGGAGATTTAAACAATCCTTAGATAAGCACATGGATGATGATGGGATAGTGTAGGGGGATGAGCTGAGAATAGCTCACAGGTAGACGCAACATCGAGGGCCAAAGGGCCTGTTCTGTGCTGTATTGTTCCGTGTTCTATGTTCTAACTCAAAATTCTAATTCAAACCTTTCATATTTAATAAATTTTATCATACTGTAATTAATGTGGAGGAGCTGGTATTGGACTGGGGTGGTCAAAGTTAAAAATTACACAACACCAGGTCATAGTCCAGCAGGTTGTAGCACACAACCACCTGATGAAGGAGCGACACTCCGAAAGCTAGTGCTTCCAAATAAACCTGTTGGACTATAACCTGGTGTTGTGTGATTTTTAACTTTATTAAAATTGGATTAACTTCAGGTCTATTGTTTCTTCATCATTTACTCCCATTCCTGAACAATAAACCATTTTCTTAAAATTCATTGAAGAGATGGTGGCAGTGACTGGTTGGCCAGTATTTATAGTGTTATGGACTAGGCCAGACCCCCTCAAGAAGGTAGCCTTGACCCGAACCCAATGTGAAGTGGATATTCCAGGAGTGATCAGTTGGTCACGCCACTTGGCTTCAAATAAAATAGAATTAATTTACACACCATGAATAAAAACAAGCAAAAGAAAATAGAATTTAGAATAACACCTATTTGTAAACCCAACCGACATGGTATCACCACAGTTGAACAAAAGTGTTGTTCCACTTTCCTGCAACATTCCTATAAACACACCCCTTGGCAAAAAATATAAGTTCAAACACAAGTTCTTACAGGAGCAATGTTAGAGAGAGAGAGTCAGTCAGAAATATTTGTTGAATCAGGGAACCTTTTTCTCCCAGCAGCTTTCTTTGAGCAGCTGCTTCCAACAGACTAAACACCAAACCAAACCTGCAATAAAAATAACCCCTGAACTTGGAGAACTGGCCACTTCATTTAATTAGACAAGTGTTTTTAAAGAAAAAAACTTAAAAGACAAATAGGAACCTCTGCCTTTTACAGCCCCTCTTGAAAAGAAACAATGACAACATAACCTTGTTAAAGGAGCAGCACTGTCACAATTGCCAACCCTAATCTCCCAGAGGGCAGTTAAGAGTCAACCGTATTACTGCAGGTCTAACTCTGAACCTAAGGGATATATTGGAGTCATAGAACTGTACAGCCTGGAAACAAACCCTTCAGTTCAACTCAATGATGCTGATCAGATATCCTAAATTAATCTAATCTCGTTTGCCAGCATTTATCCCATAACCCTCTAAATCCTTTCTATTTGTATACCTGTCAAGATGTCTTTTACATATTGTAGTTGTACCAGCTTTCACCATTTCCTAAAGTTAACATTCTTAAACATGTAAATTATGAATAAGATGTTTATAAGGACACACATGATGCCTTCACCAAATATGAGATTTTAAAATCAAAAATAATAGTGTTTCAGATCATTAGGAAATGTGTGGGTAAATTATATCAATCAATTACATATTAGAAGTCACTAACAGTTTTGTTTTCTGCACAAGCGCTGAGATGGTTGATATTGCCCACACATGTATTCAGCACCCACAATTTATTTAATTTTAGTGACATGTATACTCACGTACAGGAGTACAGTGAAAAGTATGTAACGTTGCCACACAAGGCACCAACTTAGTTACACATATCTAGGTACAGAAACTTAAAGGCAAGGTAGAAAGAAAGAACAAAGTTAAATATTGCAGGGATTAAATTAAAACATAAAACTCGTGAAATGAGGTTAAAGTTACACGTTGCAGACCTTTTAGTTTTAAGTAGAAAATAAAGAAATAAAGCTGAAGGTTCAAACATCACAGTCTTTCTTAAGCATCCAGTCATAGTGGGACCACACTTTGAGGAATCACATTGAGACCAGAGGTCCATGCTGACACCATGCTGGGTTGAGATGTAGCCAGTATCAATACTCAGCAGTCAATTCAATGCGTAGAAAATTTCACTTCCAGTACCTATTCGTGCACACCAGGCTTTGTCAGGTTACCTGCTGTTTTTATCAGCCATTAGTCTGATTTTTTCTTCCATTGCCATTGGAAGATTAATTTGGAAAAGATCACAGACCCTACACAGAATGAGGATCTCAGTGAAGGGTAATCGTGGAAGAGTTCAATGTGTTTACGTGACATAATCAGCCCATGACTTTAATAGAGTGGTTAATGCGATTACATGAAATGGGTTAGTACCTCTGTTAAAGCAAACATCTTGTGGCAGGAAATCCATAATCCTTATTGGGATCTGAACAACACTGGATCAGCATTTTGCCAGTTATGGGAGATCATGCACATGCATAATGTGAATGGAATTCCAAAGGCTTGCCGTTTAAAAGTGAACAAAGCTCATTAGTGATGATACAGTAAAGGTTTGAGGTACTGCAAATAGAATCATACAGTGCAGAAGGAACTCTTTGTCCAATCAAGTCTGTACCTACAAAATATACCATTATCTATACGTGTCCCACTATCCCCCACTAGACTCATAGCCTTGACTGTTATGGTACTTCAAGCATTCATCAAAAACTTTTTTAAAGCTGTCAGATTACCTGCCTCAACTATGCATTTCAGAGTCCTGCCACCCTCTGGGTGAAAATATTTTTCTTCCTGAAATCCCCCCTTAACCTCTTACTGTTCACTTTAAAATAATGCCCCCTTTCAACAATTCACTATGTCCATGCTCCTCATGATCTTACACCCCTCTGTCAGCTCTGTTGCTGATGTGCTCCTGTAATGATCTGCCCACTGACCCAGACCTCACCACCAAGAATCACCAGGCAGCTGTGCCCAGTGTGAATGTCATAAAAGTAACTTCACACTCAGGCTCTAAACTCAAAAGAGTTTATAAAGTTTCCCAATCCACCTCCCGAATCCATCCTTCCTCGTTTGCAAAACCAGGACTAGCTGTACTAGAGTGGAGTAAGCAGGAGGCCTGGAGCTGAGTGCCGAAGTGGAGCAGGGACTGTTGTTGGACTGGGGTCTGATGTGGGCAGTCAGGGGCATGGGAGTCTGGTCAGGCCACATGTGATCCAATGTAATGTGTATCCATCATCATTTATCTGACTATTATGTTCATCCTTTTAACTTTATTTCTTATTTTCTAACTAATACTATGAATCACTATAACGTAATGTAACTTTTTTCTTTATTTCTCTATTTTGTACTTAAGGTCTGTACCTGGGGACTTGGTACCTGAGACTGCGCCATAAGGAGCAATGTTGTAAACTTTTCACTGTACTGTTGTACTTGAGTACAGGTGACAATAAAACTAATTCTAAAATTCTCTACCAGGTCCCCTCTCAAACTTCTCTGCTCGAAAGAAAACAGACGGAGGTTATCCAGCCTCTCTTCATCGCTGAGGTGTTCCATCCCGGGCAACACCTTGGTTAATCCCCGGTGTACCTCTCTAATGTAATCACATCCTCTTCTGTGCTGCATTATTGTATCATTGGAGAGCAACACCAGCCTGAGCCCACAGAGAATGTTCCAGCACAACAGTCTCAGAAAGAAAAACTTTTCCAACTTTTCCTGACCTCAGGATATCACAAAAGCTGTAAAGGCAATGAATATGTGTAATCATTGCAGTAATGTAGGAAATGCAGCAGCCAGAATAGAAAGCTGTCAGACACGTTAATATGATTCCAGTCAAACCCTTTACAAATATTATATTTTATGATTAGAGGATTGCTCATTCTCCCAAATCCCAGAGAATTGAAACTCACTCTACTCAATCTCTACTGAAATGGCAGACCCCTCTGTCCTGTCATCACTCTCCTGAACTTTGTTTTACTCTCTCCAGGAAATATAGGTTCTTGTTTAGATACTGAGATCCAAGTGTAACATAGACAAATGGAACTGTCCTTCATGTTGGTGCAATTTTTCAAAAGCATTTGTGGATATATAGTGACATCGCTTATTGATAACCTTCAGCTTAGGGTAAAGTTTTGATGTTTACTGCAACATAGTTGAAATAGTAGTTCACCCATTGGCAGAATATCGCTGATTTACTGACCAATATATTTCCAAACTGACACAAGGCAAAAATATTACACATCTCACTGACAGTGAAAGATATAGACCTCACAGAAATTATGGATTGATTTTCCTTCACTTTCCACCAGGGAAGTGCTAAGGCTGTAGAAGAAATAGCATAGGGAAAGATCAGCAGCATTGAGGGCTCGTCCCAACCCAACTCATCAGAACAATCGGCACCGGCTCTGAACTTCATTTATAATCAGCTGATGGGAAGTGTACTCTTTCTCTGGCTTTCAGTACAGAGAATAACTGGGAAAGTTTTGCTAAAACTAAGTTAAAAATCACACAACACCAGGCTATCGTCCAACGGCTTTTGGATCACTGCTCCTTTGTCAGGTAGCTAGTCCACTGGCTAGTCCACTAGGTGAAAGAGCAGAGCTCTGAAAAGCTTGTACGTTCAAATATACCTGTTAGACTATAACATGGCATTGTGATTTTTAAATTTGTCCACCCCAGTTCAACACTGGCACCTCCACATCATTGGTAAAACAATACAAGGTTCTATCCAGACCCCAGCTGAAATACTCTGGACCAGTTTGTATTCATTTATCTCAGAAGAGAGAGATTGGCTTGGAGGCAGTCCTGAGTAGGTTGATCCCGAGTATGGAGAGACTGTCTTACTGGGAGAGTTTGGATCACTACTCATTGGAGTTCAGAAGAATGAAAGGAAACCTTTCTGAAATGTATGTTTCTCAGGGAATAGAAGTTGGTGGAAATGCTCAGCAGGTTTGGCAGCATCTGTGAGGAGAAATTGGATAATGCATTGAAACCAGTGACCCTTCCTCAGAATTAAACCTGAAATATTAACTCTGATTTCTCTCCACTGATGCTGCCAGACCTGCTGAGCTTTTCCAGCAATTTCCATTTTTTTTCTGATTTCCAACATTCTGGTTTCTCAGTACAGTTGACTGAGTGGAGATGGAAAGGTTATCTTTCCATGTGGAAAAGTTGAGGACAACAGGGCAGAATAGGACAGCGTGGTGGCTCAGTGGTTAGCACTGCTGCCTCACAGCACTAGGGATCCAAGTTCGATTCCAGCCTCGGGCAACTATCTGAGTGGAGTTTGTACATTCTCCCCGTGTCTGCATGGGTTTCCTCCGAGTGCTCAAAATTCCTCCCACAATCAAAGATGCCCAGGTTAGGTGAATTGGCCATGCTAACTTGCCCATTGTGTTAAGGGATGTGTACATTGGGTACATTAGTCAGAGGGAAATGTAGAGTAATAGGGTAGGGAAATGGGTCTGGGTGGGTCACTCTTTGGAGGTTTGGTGTGGGCATGTTGGGCCAAATGGTCTGTTTCCACACTTTCGGGATTCTATGATGATAATCTCAGCTTAAAGGCTAGCCCATTAAAAACAGAGGTGAAGAGGAATTTCTTCCTCAGAGGGTTATGAATTTTTGGAGTGCTTGACCGCATAGGGCTATTGCGGCTGGTTTGTTATCTTCAAGGTTGAGATACATTTTTAGTCAGTAAGGGGATTGAGATTTATAGGGAAAAGGCAGGAAAGTGGAGTTCAAGTTTATCAGATCAGCCGTGATTTTATTGAATGGCAGAACATACTTAATGGGCTAAATGACCTACAGATGCTCCTGTATCTTAATATATTTTAACTTTGACTATGGATCATTGAATTGTGTCCTGTTGATGCTGGAGGTGTGACTTAGAACTGAACTATGGGTTAACATAGGGCTGTAGCTTAGTTTTCAGAATACAGACATATTTGCCTCGGGCAACTCAGCATTGAAATTGTAATTTTGTTGCAATATAATTAAGCCGACTAAATCTAAATCAGTTTGTCCTTCAGAAAGTAATGATGCTACTTTGAAACTGAAGAGATAGGCCTTCATTTATTGACTCACACTCCTGCATTCTTTCTCATTTGCTCAACATAAGGATTATGAACAGTTATTATTTTTATTTTGTGAAGTTATAATAGACTAAGATCATTTTTATATATGTATCAAATTCTACGTGAGTTTCAACTTTCACTGAATCAACACTGGAAATCTTCCAAGAGTTTATCACAGATCCAAGGCAGATACCAACAGTTGGACTGTTCATTCAAGCTAATGTTCTCTATTCATCATTGCAGGTGTTTTATCAAATTTAAAGAAAGGAAAATACAGACAATTCTTTAAACTTTTTACTCCCCTGGATGTCTCAAAGTGCATGGTCACTAATATGGTCACTATAGCAATTTAGAAAGATTACCTGGATATTGGGGCAATTAGACAGTCTTTCAAAGACAGAGAGAGGAAATGTTAAGGGCTTGCTCAATTGGAATGGCGAAGAGTCCAAGGTCACGGGTCACATTAGTACTAACATCATTGGTAGAAAGAAGGATGAAGTCTTGAAACAAAAAAAATGGGGAGGTTGGTGACAGAAAAGCAGGACTGCAAAATCTGCAATCTTGCATTTCTCCCAGTGCCACGTGCTAGTGGGTGTAGGGACCAATTGATAGAGCAGAAGTGTTGATGCAGAAGAAGGGCTTCAGATTCCTGGATCACTCAGTCAGCTTCTGAGGAAGATGGCACCTGTACAAATCCAGTTGCACCTGAACTGAAACGGGACCAACATCCTCATGGGAGGCACCTGCTAGTGGTTTTGGAGCAGGTTCAACTTAATATGGCAAGGGAATGATATACAGAGCAAAGTAAGAGTGATGCACAGGCAAATATAGAATAAAAACCACATCAGTCTGCTAGGTAGACCATGTGTACAGTTAAGGTGAGATTCTAGGCAGCATGGCAAGGGCTGGATGACATTGATTTCAATGCAAAGAGTGTTGTAAGTGAGGTAGGTGACGTGAGGGTGTTGGTTCATACATAAAGATGAAATATATTTTTTACAAAGACATGGTTGAAGGAGGGATAGGCCTGGCAGAGCAACATGTAGAATCATCAGGTGAGATGGAGGGGAATGTAAAAGAGAAGGTGGGATCACAATATTGATCAAAGAGTCAATTATTGTAATAAGGAGTGATGAGATCTAAATTGATTCTCCAGTTGAGGCCATATGGATAGAACTTCAACTCAAAAAGGGCGATCGTATTGTTGAGAGTGTACTATAGATCTCTTCAATGGAAGGGCAAAAACATGGGCAAATCTCAGGTGTAGAAATAATGAGGTAATAATAGGAGGGGACTTCAACTTCCTCAGTATTAACTGGAACAGACAAAATGTGAAACATTTAGGAAGGGTGGAATTCAGGAAGGCTTTTTAAGCTAGTACTTAGAAATTGTACAAAAGGGTGGGTGTAGTACTTGACTCAAACTCATGAAATAAAATAGATTAGTGATTTTAATATCAACAGGGGAGCATTGTGGTGACAATGATCATAATTCAGTAGCATTTAAGGTGGTTATGCAAAATGTCAAAAATAGACTGGAAATAAGTGTCATGAATTTGGGAAGGCCAACTGTAAGATGTTAAGACAGGATCTGGCCAAGGTAGACTCAAAACCTTTACTTGTAGGAAATTCTACATCACAGCAGCAAAAGACATTTCCACGGGTAACAGTGCAAGTACAGGGCTAATATGTTCCCTTAAGGGTGAAAGGGAGGGTTAACAGATATAGGGAACACTGGAAGCTGAGAATTTTACAGGATTATATCGAGAAAAATGGAACATGTTTGTAGGTATGAGGGGCTAAGCAGCAGAAGCCCTAGAGGAGTATAACAAGTGCAAAGGATCACTTAAAAAAATACATTAAGATAACAAAGGCTGGAGAAAGGGTGTGACACTCTCTGCCAGTTAAAATAAAACTTAGGAGAATTCAAAGTTTTTTTTAAAGTATATTAGGGGCATGAAAATAAGCAGGGATAGGACAGGGTAGTCCATATGAAAGACCAAAATGACAACCTTGTAGGGCTGGAAGGCATCAGTGTAATTTTAAATGAATATGTAGCTGTATTCACCACAGAGATGGATAATATCGGAGGGAGATTTTGATATACTTGAACAAATTAGTACTGAGAGGGAGAAGACAGCAATCATCTGAAATCGGATAAACCTCCAGGTTGAGATGTAGTGTATCTGAGGCTAGTGTGACCACCACTGAAAGAGTTTGCAGGGTCTCTGAAATTAATTTTCAAATCCTCACTGGGCACAAGAGAGATGTGAGAGTCAGAGGATAACCAACGTGGTACCATTAATCAAGGGTATAAATCAATAAACTATAAACCATTGAGTCTAATATCAATAATTGGGAAACTGTTGGGAAGAAAAACAACAGACAGAATTGATCACTTGAAGAGGAGAAGATTAATCAAGAATGGTCAATATAACTTTATCAGAGAGATCATGCCTGACAGATTTGATTGAGGTTTTCAAAGTGACCAGATGACTATCTGATGCAGTCTACATGGACTTTCAGGGTTTGACAAGGTATCAAATGGGAGACTCATTAAAGAATGCAAGAGCTCTTGGAATGCAGCACAATTTGCCAAATTGGATCCAAAATGGGCTTAATGGCCCCATTTTCAGGGCAATTAAGGAATGAACAAGAAATGTTGGCTGAGCCACTTTCCCTGAATTAGCAAAAATGTTGCCAACAGGTAAGGTGAAGTGAGCGGAAGGGGAAAGCAAGACTAGGGTGACAATTGAGCAGTTGTGCTTGCTTTAGTCTTAAAATGAAATTATAGTGTATTCAACCCTTGCTTTGTTCAAATATGCCTGAAAGAAGCCCAGTGAATAGTAAACACAAATAGAGTTATCTCTTGCTAAATGTAGACTCGTTGTCTGTCAGTAGGAGCATATAGAATTGCTCACCTAGGGATCTGAGTATGAATTGAAAGATTTCTTTGGACATGAGGTATCAGTGTCAGCAGAAGGACCAGTCTAAGTTGAGTACCTTCAATAAAATCTAACTTATGTTCACACCATCTGTCATCCTCATCCTTCCTCAGAACTTTCAAGTAAAGATACTTGCAAGCAAATTCCCATAAGTGATGGGTAATGATTTATTCAGCAAGTACAACACTGCAAACAGTCAGTGAATAAAGATGCAACACATTTTCAGGTAGTGAACAAGAAATCTCCTGTAACACCGAAGGAGCTTCCTTCCATAATGGAGTTTTGACAGTACTGAAATGAACGAGGTGCTGCCAGTCTGGTCCTAGATTGCCCACTTCCCCAGGTTCAATCTCACCTGACCAGCAGAATGCCCATTAATTTATGAGAAGGTCAATGAACTTCTGCACTCCTCCATCTCCTGCTATCTCTAGTTCGATCTGTCCTGATGATTCCCACGCCTCCCATCAACATTACTGTTCTTTTACTCTCTCTGCTTCTTGCAAAACTTTCCCTTACTTGCTGCTCGTGCTCCCTTCTTCTAACTTTGCATGCCCTCTGTGTTGTTTCCTCACCTCATTCAGAGCAGCTCATACCTTTCTCTCACCTGCACCAACACTGACAGCTATTTTCATTTCATTCAGTGCTTTCCTTTCTCTCTTTCCTGGAGAAGACAGCCCACAGAAGGGTAGAAAAGCCTGGTATGGGCAGTGGTAGGACTCCTCAACTTCCATAGAGACAGACTCCTGGCCATTGCAGGAGAAGAATTGGAAGACTTCTTCCAGAATGCTGACATACCCATATTCCATCAACAGAGTAAGGCCCTGACTCCACTCTGCAAGAACCCTCCCAGTAACCACACTGTCAGTATCTTCCAACTTCCAACCCTTGGCTACAACACCACCTTCTCTTTGGCACCTTGCAGGTATAATTGGACAGTCCACTGTCTTGATGGTCAAACAGATTGCCCCATGTGAATGAC
Source organism: Hemiscyllium ocellatum (assembly GCF_020745735.1). Lineage (NCBI taxonomy): Eukaryota > Metazoa > Chordata > Chondrichthyes > Orectolobiformes > Hemiscylliidae > Hemiscyllium > Hemiscyllium ocellatum. The sequence continues at coordinate 45,090,379 of NC_083434.1, read as the reverse complement.
CCTCCAACATTTCTCAGAAGGAGTACATTACTCCAAGGCTGCCTCCTGCACCTCATCTCAGTGCTCCCCCCAGATCAGATACTGACACCTGGCACTTGCCTCATCTGGTTCCATCTCTATCTTCCTATGTGCCACAGCAATTCTCTAACAGCAGGATATCCTGGAATTTACAGGCAGCTCTGGTGCCAGTTCCAGTCTGTTCCCCTAATTTTGTAGTCAGGGATGTTGACGGATGGAGTGATTCTGAGGATCAAGTCCATTTCTCACAGTTCCATGTCATCAGTCCCATGCAAGTCTGCTATAAGGACGGCACCCAAAATTAAAGCAGTCTCTACATTGGGCAGAATGCCCAGCGCTGTAGGCTGAAGGTCAATGACCTTCTCCACTCCCCCAGGGTGAGTGCCACCATCTTGTCTCTGATACCTCCCCCACTCTCTGTCTCTGATACTGTACCCACCTCCCACCAAGGCTCATGCTCTCCTGCTCTCACTATTACCTTCAACATCTCCCCCCCCCCCCCCCCCCCCCCCCAACCACCACTCTCACCACACCTCCTGAAGCCGTTATTTTTAACTGGCTGTTGAATGAAACATAAAATCCTCCTCAGAATTACTGTTGGAAAAGGTATTTGAATTATAGAACTAAAGCCACATTTTTTTTTGTAATAATACCCTGTTTTCAAATTCATTTCAAACCTCTTTCAGGATATTTGAGAAACAATGTCAGCTCTTGTGGATTAGTAAGAAATAAATCAAATGTTAAAACTGCTGTATTTAATATTTTCTTAATCATTTCAGATTAGCATTTACTCAGATACCATGGAAATTAGGTTTACATTATGATGGAAATATAATTTTCACTGCTTTTAGCCTTATCAATACCCCAGACATCTCTGCATTTCCATCATGCTATTTTGTTGTTCAATAAGTTATAAAGCATAAAATGATAAATGACCTTGAATGGTGTAAAGATATTTAACGAGTTGAAATGGCATGGTGTCTTCACTTCTCTGAGGGTGCTAACCACTGAAATTACTTCTGATTAACTCAGGGAAAAAAAGGACATTTCAGAGCAATAAAGGCAAATTTGAATCTGTTTTCTGTGCATTATGGAAAAATGCAACAAAGAAATTTATGAAGAGTTCATAAAATGTTAGACTGCTGACAAACATATTTACTAAATTACACATTTGTGATTACAGTGGCTGTAATAGTTTGTGAATGTTCATACCCTGTTACTCTTGAAAATACATAGCAGTAACCATATCTTCACAGAATGTCAGGTTTCATTACTGAAGTTACAACATACAGTCATAAGCTTAGAGGGTGATTGCTGCAGCAAAGTGTATTAGTATTCCAAAAAGCTGAATACTGCGTGGTCACGTCGATCTTAGATGATGAATCAATGAGCCGTACTTATTATCAGGAGGAATCCTCAATGGGGAGTCAAACCTGAACCTGAATTTCCTACTGAAACAGGCCTGAATTAAAATGAAACAAAAACAGAAATTGCTGGAAAAGCTGAGCGGGTCTTCTGGCAGTGGGTTTCTTCAGTCAAAGTTAATGCTTCAGGTCCACTGACCCTCCCTCAGAATTGGACTCGAAACGTTAACTCTGATTTCTCTCCACAGATGTTGCCAGATCTGCTGAGCTTTTCCAGCAACTTCTGTTTTTGTTTCTGGTTTCCAGCATCTGCAGTTCTTTTGGATTTTATGAATTAAAATGATCCAACACAAATCACATTGTGTCATTCTTGGAGTTACCAAATACAGAACACCACAACATGAAAATGTGCAAGTATGGTAAGAAATGGATCTTTGGTGGGGGGGGGGGGGGGGGGGGGGGGTTTACATATCATCTCTTAAAATGGAAAATGAAAAACTGGAAAATATTTCCCAAGTTTTCTTTGCCTGTTTCATCTCATGGAGAAAGTGAGGTCTGCAGATACTGGAGTATCAGAGCTGAAAATGTGTTGCTGGAAAAGCACAGCAGGTCAGGCAGCATCCAAGGAGCAGGAAAAAGGGCTTATGCCTGAAACGTCAAATTTTCTGTTCCTTGGATGCTGCCTGACCTGCTGCGCTTTTCCAGCAACACATTTTCAGGTCTGGTTAATCACATACAAATTTCAAATATAACATTCTTAGAATGTTTGACAGGGTAGAAAAATAAAATGGCCACAGCCCAACTACACCATAGGGATGCTCTCTCATCAGAGAGAGATGACTGGTGGTGGTTTAACCTGAGGGTCTCCACACCTTGGGGAAGGGGAAAGGTTGAGAAGGAGACTTCTTCATGGTGACCTCAGCTGGTACAGGAATTGATGACATTGTGTTGACATCACTCGGCATTGCAAACTTGTGCAGAGGGTTATTCCCCTCATGGGCGAGTCAAGGACCAAAAGACATAATCTTGGAATAAGGAGTTGCTCATTTAACACAGGGATGAGGAGCAATTCCTTCTTTCAGTTGGTAATGAATGTTCAGAATTCCTTACCGAAGAAGATGGTTGAGTCATTCAGTGTATTCAAGGCTCAGCCAGTTTGATTAATCAGTCAGGGAATCCTGGGTCATTGTGGGGAATGGTCAAAGCACAGCAGGCCAGGCAGCATCTCAGGAATAGAGAATTCGACGTTTCGATGATTCCTGATGAAGGGCTTATGCTCGAAACGTCGAATTCTCTATTCCTGAGATGCTGCCTGGCCTGCTGTGCTTTGACCAGCAACACATTTTCAGCTGTGATCTCCAGCATCTGCAGACCTCATTTTTTACTCATTGTGGGGAATGGCAAGAAAGTGGAGTTGAGGATTATCAGATCAACCATCATCTTATTGAATGGTAGAGGAGACTTGAAGGGCTGAATGTACATCAGCTGGTACATCTTATCATTATTAGGAAAATATGGATGCCAAGTTTAGATTTTCTCCCCATCTATTTTCTCTTCCTAATATGTGAGCTTTCAGGAGATCAGATCTGTGCTCCTCCAAGTCACCTAACTATTATAGGTTCTTCTCTGACTCAGAAGGTAATTTGTGGATCTATGCAGTGCTCCTGATGATGCAGAATCCATCATTGCTTGACTACTCAGTTGAATAATTACGAACAGCTTGATTTCACATTTCCAGTGTCATTGTGAGGTGGCAGCTTCCTTTCCTGCAATGGGGACTTAGAGATAATGTACTCAGGTTAGAAATCATGTTGTGAAATATTGTCCTATCAATATTTCACATGCTCGGATCAAGTTCAGACCTCCTTTTTCAAAGCAGACTTTAAGGCAATTTATATCCCATTAATTGGTGAATTTGCAAAGTGTTTTTTTTTTCCATTTTAAATCTCCTATTTACAAGATTAACACATTCATGGCAGTTATACTGAAGGAAAATGGCACGGTGGCAGGTTTGATTCCTGCTTCGGGTGACTGTTTGTGTGGAGTTTGTGCATTCTCCCTGTGGCTATGTGGGCTTCTTCTGGGTGCTCGAGTTTCCTCCAATGTCCAAACAGGTTCAGTGAATTGGCCTTGCTAAATTGCCCTATAGTGTCCAGCAATGTGTAGGCTAAGTGCATTAGTTAAGGGAAATGTAGGGTAGGAGAATAGGTCTGGGTGGGTTACTCTTCAGAGGGTTGGTGTGAACTTATTGGGCCAAATGGCCTCTTTCCACACTGTTGGAATTTTATGAAAATATTTGAAGGCATTTCACAAAAGCATTTTGAGATAATATTTGACCCTATGCCACACATGGAGAGATGATATTGTAGCAATGTTACTGAAATTAGTAATTCAGGGGCCAGGTTAATGCTCTGATGGGATTATGTGGTTCTTTTTAATTCACTTCTGAGATGTTAGCAGCACTGGCTAAGCTAGTATTTATTGTCCATCCCTCGCTGCCCCTGTGAAGGGCCAGTAAGCTGCCTTCTTGAACTTCTGCAGATCATCCCAGCATGGCTGCTGGTGAACTTTGATGTGGTTGGAGTCAATACTCAGTGATAGTGACCGCATTAGGTCATCTGGTTCCCTCATGTTCTTTAGGGAGTAAAATTTACAATCTTTACCTGGCCCAACTGACATGTAAATCCAAGCCCACAGCAATGTGAATAATTCTGAAGCAACTGGGCAAGTTATTCAATTCAAGAAAAAAAATTAAGGACGGGCAATTAATGTTGGCCTTAACAATTACACCTACATCTCATCAATGAATTTTCAAACAAGCATCTGACTAAAGGGTTTGGTCAAAAATGTATCTTTTAAGAAGCATCTTGAAGAAAGGTTGGAGATATTTGGAGTTGTAAGGAGGGAATATCATAAAACTTAACCAACTTAGAGGTCAAGGCAGCCAACAGCAAATGCAACAGGCAATACGCTAGTCTTGGAAAAGCATAGAATGGAGACAATGGCAGAAATAAGGGCGGGTAAGCGAGAATTAGAAATGAGGATGAGAATTATAAACCTAGGCAGAGGCAGTTTAAGTCAGTGAGTCACAAACAGTAACAAGCAAATGGCAGAAATTGTGGCAGGATTTCACAGGGAGAGGGCAGGGTTGGAAAAAGAGATGAAACGTATGAGTTGTATTCCTCACAACCTCAAAAGTGCAGAGTTGTAAGAAAGAAACATCACAAGATTGTCCTTAATCTGCTTGTGATCATTCAGCTGGGCTGTGACCTAACTCCCTCAAGGCTTGATGATGAGTCACTTTAATTTGAAGCGGCCCTGCACTCCCCCCGTACACCCTTCCTTCACCAGGACCAATGGACAGCCGTCATTTTATTTTCATTAGTTTGGCTGAGGCTGGCATGTTCTGGGGTTTCTGCTGACTATGGCAGGGATGTTTTTGACAGATACAGCCCCAAAGCTACCCTGTGGTTCAGTGAGGAAGACAAGATGGTGCAATCATAGATCTGGTCCTGTGGTAAAATTAATGTGGTTAAGGACTCTTTTGGAAAGAGTGAACACAGAATGGTCAGATGTCAGATACAAATGGAGGGTGAAATAGTATCATCTAAAACCAGGGTATTATCCTTAAACAACTGAGACTGTAATGGGATGAGGAAGGAGTTGGCTACATTAGACTGGGAACAGAAGTTATATGTTGGAACAGTTGAGGAATACTGGAGGACTTTCAAAGAGATTCTTCACAGTGCTCAAGGAAAGTATATTCCAGTCAAAAACAAAGATAGCAAGGGTAGGAACAGCCAGCCTTGGATAACCAAGAAAATAAAGGAAGGCATCCAATTAAAAGGTCAGTCTTACAAAGTAACCAAGAGGAGAGGGAAACAGAAAGATTAGGAAAACTTTTAAAAGCAACAAAGAACCACAAAGCAAACAATAAAGAAAGGAAAGATAGACATTAATGCAAACTAGTACAGATTATAAAAACAGTTAGGAAAAGATTTTATAAATATATAAAATGGAAAAGGATGGCTAAAGTGGACATAGGTCCCATGCAGGATGAGAAAGGGGAATTAATATTGGGTAATGCTGAACCAGCCAAGGCCTAGAATAACAATTGTGTGTCAATCTTCACAGTGGAAAATGTGTCTAACATGCCAAGGAATGATGTTAAGGAAACGATGGGAACTGAGGACCTCAATTCAATTGTTAACACTAAAGGGGTAGTGTTGAGCAAACCTGAGGATTTAAGGGTAGATAAATCCCCTGGTCCCCTGATGAAATGCATCCCAGGGTGCTGAAAGAAATGGCGTCAGTTAAAGTAGATGCCTTAATGATAATTTGCCAAAATTCACTGGACATCAGGCAGGTCCTGGTGGACTGGAAGACAGGAAATGTCACACTGCTGTTTAAAAAAGGGTGTAGGCAAAAGGCCGGTAACTAAAGGCCAGTTAGCTTAACATCTATTGTTGGGAGAATGCTGGATGCTTCAATTAAAGAAGAAATAGTGAGACATCTGGAAGGAAAGGGTTCCATCAGGCAGACGCAGCATGGATTCTGGAAGGGAAGTTCGTGTTTGACAAGCTTACTGGAGCTCTTTGAGGATGTAATAAGCGAGGTGGATGGAGCACAACAGGTGAATATTGTATAGTTGGATTTCAGAAGGTGTTCAATAAAATGCCACATAAAAGACTCATCCATAAGATGAGAATGCATGGAGTTGCAGGGAATGTGCTAGAATGAATAGAGGACTGGTTAACCAATAGAAAGCAGAAAGTTGAGATAAATGGATGTTTCTCTGGTTGGAGATCAGTGGTGAGTGGGGTGTTACAGGAGTTAGTGTTGGGTCCACATCTGTTCATAATGCATACATGATTTGGAACAGGAGACCAAGTGTAATGTACCCACGTTTGCTGATGACACTAAATTGAGTGGAAAGGCAAACTGTGAAGAGGATGTGGAGGGTCTGCAGAGAGATTTAGATAGGTTAGTGAGTGGGCAAGGGTCTGATAGATGGAGTATAATGTTGGTAAATGTGAGGTTATCCACTTTGGAGGTAAGAATAGTAGATCAGAGTGTGATTTAAATGTGAAAGATTGCAGCAAGCTGTTGTGCAGAGCGACTTAGGAATGTTCATAGATGAATCACTAAAAGTTGATTTGCAGGTGCAACAGGTAATCAGGAAGGCAAATGGAATATTGGCTTTCATTGATGGGGGATTAAATTTAAGATTGGGGATGTTTTGCTGCAATTGTATAGGGTGCTGATCAGGCCACACCTGGAGTATTGTGTGCATTTCTGGTCTCCTTACTTGAGGTAGAATATACTGGCTTTGGAGGCGGTGCCTTTGAGGGTCACCGGATTTATTCCGGAGATGAGGGGATTACCCTGTGAGGAGAGGTTGAGCTGCCTGGGACTGTTGTTCCTAGAATTTAGAAGACTGAGAGGGAATTTTATAGAAACATGAAATTATGAAAGGGATAGATAAGTGAAGGCAGGAAGGTGTGTCTGCTGGTGGGTGAGACTAGGACTAGGAGCTATGGCTCAAGATTAGGGGGAGTAGATTTAAGACAGAGATGAGGAGGAACTGCTTTATGTAAGAGTAAATGAATCTATGGAATTCTCTGCCCAAGGAAGCAGTAGAGGCAGCTTCACTCAATATATTCAAGACACAATTGGATGGGTTTTTGCAATGGTAGGGAAATTAAGGGCTATGGGGATAATGCAGTTAGAAGGAGCGGAGATGATGGGTAGATCAACCATGATCTTATTGATTGATGGAGCAGAGTCGACAGGCCAAATGGCCTAATCCTGCTTCTATTACTATGAAACTATGATGAGCTGAATAGCCTGCTTCCATACTGTAGGGATTCTAAGAATGGTAAGTGATATTCATGCCACACAAATGCCAGATAATGACCGTCTCCAATAAGAGACAATCTAATCAGTGCTTCTCAACATTCGATGGTGTTATCATCACTGAATCCCTACTAACAGCAACTTTGGGGGTTAATATTGACCACAAACTCAACTAGACACATCCGCCTCCATGTCCAACACTGCAAGGTCTTATGCCTTAACCTTATGTGAGGTACCTTGTTGAATGCCTTTTGGAAGTCCAAATATCACACTTCTACTGGTTCCCCGCTATCCACTCTGGCTGAGATTTCCTCAAAAAAATCCTCTATTTAATAAATCAGACAGAGACGGGTACTGCAGGAGTGTGGGACCAAACTTAGAGAGAAGAAGACTGAGAGGAGATTTGTTCAAATAATGAGCGTGCTGAATAGAGTAGACAAGGAGAAGTTGTTCCTGTTTGTTAAAGGAACAAGAATAAAAAGGCATCAATGTAAAGTTGATATGAGGAAAAGCATTTTCACTCAGCAAAATGTTACAGCACAGAATGTACTGCCTGCAAGGGGAGGCATATTGATTGAAGCATTCAAGAGGGGCATTAGGTAATTACTTGGACACAAATAGCGTGAAGTGAAATGAAAAAACTGCAGGAGTAATGAAGATCCAATGTAGCCATAATGGACTGGACTACAATCCTTCTGGGATCCTGTGGGTTGGTTTCACAGCCAGCATTATAGTCTGCAGACTTTGTTGCCCACTCAGGCATATTCAGAGTTATCTATGAAAGCTGCAAAATAGCTACACACAATGCCTCCAACAATGAGGGACTTTCTAATTATAACACTCTTGTAACATACCTCAGGACTCTTACACAGGTACGTTCTGGAATTTCCTTGCTAAATCTCTCCAACTGTTCACCTCACTGATGTTAAGACCTACGTGATTGTCCTCACTCATTCCAGTTACATCATGTGAGTCAAATGTTGCTTCATATTGCTGCTGCCGAATGCCTTGGGATGTTTCACTACATTACTGTTACTATATAAATGCAAGTTATTTCTGCTGAGTTGTAATGCTGTGTCGTTCGCTTTTGCTCAAAGACATTGAGCTTCCATCGGGAGCTGTTCCGATTTCCTGGAATAATATTGATGGAATATCAGCCGAACTGCCAGTGATGCTGTTCCTCTGACTGTCCTGTCAACAGGACAATGCAAGATCATGACAAGATCCCCATGGAAATAGGGAGCCATTATTTATTGCTGTCTCTACCAGACACATGTATAAATTGTATAGCTATCTGCAGGGAATCCAAAGGATTATTTTCAAAGCCTTATGTTTCTCAACAACAATCCTCACAGGTGTACAGTGGAGGTCCTTTAAAAGGTGTAACAGTATCAAATCTTGAATCTAATACCAGCCAAATATCAAGATGCCAACAGATTTTTCAATTTTTTTGGCTGAGTATTCCAATCATTGGGAATATTGTGCTCGAGAGTCTCACAATGCAATATCTTTTCAATTGCAGAATTCAGTTTTCATTTCATCATCTTGCACATCAATCTTACTTTGGCTCTGATCAGTTTCACGGTGGAAATAAACATTTGCAAGACTCAAAGAGTATTTATTTTCATGGACTGTGAAGTTGTCAGCACTGGCTCTCGAGCACAATATTCCCAATGATTGGAATACTGAACCAAAACAAAATTGAAAAATCTGTTGGCATCTTGATATTTGGCTGATATTAGATTCAAGATTTGATACTGTTACACCTTTTAAAGGACCTCCACTGTACACCTGTGAGGATTTGTTGTTGAGAAATATAAGGCTTTGAAAACAATCCTTTGGATTCCCTGCCCAACAATCGAAACTTTCCCTTCGTGCATCGAAGAAAAGATTTTGGTATATGCAGGTGTGTTGGGTCTGAGGAAAAGGTAAATAAAGCTGCCATTCAAAAATTGTAAGTCAGAGAATTAGGAGGCTTTTACAATTCTGAAAAAGAGGCCTGAAGCAAAGATTAAGAATCCGTGGAAAAGGCTGAAAGGCATGATTACTGTAATTTAGGAACTTGGCTTCTAAAGTAGAGACAAATGAATTTTTGGATTTCAGTTTGATTAAGTGAAAGGTTGGAGATTCATTTATTTTTTTTTAGAATTGGGTTAAAACAGTTCCACAAGATTGTAAAAGTTTCCATAGGTACATAAAAGGGGAAATATTCACAAAGACAAATTAAGATCCAGTACCAACAGATTCAGATAAAAACGAGTAATTTAAAAATGGCAGGAATAAAAATCTAATGCTTTTTGTCTCTTCATGGAAGTCATTGTAAAAACCTCCTGAAAGTAATGACAATCAAAAAATAAGAGTAAACTTGGAGGAACTGCCTGCTATAAATATTTGTGAAGGAAGTAGGTACTTGAGAAATTAAGGGAATATAAGTAGATAAATCCCCTGGATCAGATCAGTAACATCCCAGAGTGCTGAAGGAGGTGGCTGCCGTGATAATACATGTATTGGAGATCATATCTTCAAATTCTATGAGCTCTGAATTGGTCCTTGCAAATTAGAACGCATCACCATGTAAGAAAACAGAGCAAGAAAATGGGAAACTGCAGACCTCTGAGCCTAACATCATCTCTGGAGAAAATGGTACAATCAAGGATATAGCAAGAAGAACCCTATTAAAGACATTGAGTAGCATGGTCTGGATAAAAGATTGGAAAATCAATGGCAGATGCATTATAATTTGAATAAATGTGAGGTTATTCACTTTGGAAGCAAAAACAAGAAAACAGATTCCTACCTGAATGGCTGTAAATTGGGAGAGGGGAGTGTGCAGTGGGACCTGGGTGTCCTTGTGCACCACTCGCTGAAGGTAAGCATGCAGGGGCAGCAGGTGGGAAAGAAGGCCAATGGGATGTTGGCCTTCATTGCGCAGGGATCTGTTATTACAGTTATACAGGGCCTTGGTGAGACCATACCTAGAATATTGAGAGCAGTTTGTTCTCCTTTTCTGAAGAAGGATTTTCTTGCTTTCGAAGGAGTGCAGTGAAGGTTTCCCAGGCTAATTCTGGGGCTGGCAAAACTGATGTATGTGAAGAGATTGATAAGGTTAGGATTGTTCTCACTGGAGATCAGACAAATGAGTGAGGTATCTTAGACAGGCTTATAAAATTCTAACAGGACTAGACGGGGCAGATGCAGGGAGGATACTCCTGATGGTGGGTGTATCCAGAACCAGGGGTCACAGTTGAAGGATTCGGGGTGAACCGTTTAGGAAGGAGATGAGGAGACATTTCTTCACGCAGAGAGTGGTGAGCTTGTGGAATTCATTACCACAAGAAGGAGTCGATGCCGATACATTGAATGTATTCAAGAGGCGTCTACATCTAGCACCTAGGGCGAATGGGATCAAAGGGTATGGGGAGAAAGCAGGATTAGGCTATTGAGTTGGACAATCAGCCATGATTGTGACAAGTGGTGGAGCAGGCTCAAATGGCCGAATGGCCTCCTGCTGCTTCTATCTTCTATGTTTCTGCATCACTTCTGTCTTGCCTTGCCAGTGAACACAGACACAAAGCCAGAAAACCTGTCCTGTTGTCAGTGGTTGTCAGTGAAATCAAGAGGAATAGCCATCACTCAGGGGGCAACCACACTTCTGGGCTCTTACTGCCCCACTGGGGGCTGTTTCCCTCCTGGAGATGGAAGTGGGTGGCTCAGCTGTTAATGTCGGTGCTGGGGGGGGGGAAGGGAGAGGTGTCCTGAGTGAGTGAGTAGGCAGCATAAGAGCATGCAGGGTTTGTGGAGTCAGGGGTTGTGGGGATGGTGAGTGTTGGGGGAGGTGAGGATGTTGTAGGTAACAGTGAGAGTGGGAGAGCATGAGCATTGGTAGGAACTGGGTACAGTATCAGAGACAGAGGGAGGGGAAGGTATCAGAGAGAAGATGGTGACATTTACCTTGCAGGGCAGCTGATAGAGCCTGTCTAGGGGCACAATACACTTTTAATGATGGTGCAGGTACAAGGAATGCTTGTGAATTCTGGAATATCTCAGTAGTGACAAGTGTTCTGGGAAGAGTGGGCAGAAATAGAACAAAAGGGACTCCATCAGGGCAGGAGGTAATTACTCAGGTGAGTTGGGTAAGACATGGTGAGAGAGCCCCCACAGCCCCCCCCCCCCTCAATGTAACTGAGATTTAGCTGAAATAAAGTTAAGATTCAGTCCATGCTTGTCATTAAAGAATTCCAATGAAGACTCACCAAATTAATTATTTGAGCAGAGTCATTGTTTGATGAGGTAAGGCTCATTAGACTGGGCCTATATTCCCTGGGGTTCAGAAAAATGAGAGTTGATCTCATATGAATATCCAAAATTTTGACAGGGACCAACAAGGTGGGTTTGGGAAGGATGTTTCCCCAAATGCGAGGAGATAATGTCATTTTGAACCAGGGAACACATACTCAGAATAAGAGGTCATCCATTTAGGAATGAAATGATCCAAGGTTTTCTCACTGTAGACAGTAGTCAATCCCCTTTCCTGGATGGCTGTAGAAACTAAGTATTCAGATACTTTCAAGACTGATCTTGAAGCATTTCTACAGATTAAAAGAAACATCAAGGGATATGAGGATGTTGTGGGAAAATGGTATTGAAGATGAAAGTCAGCTATGATCTCATCGAATGGTGGACCAGGATGAAAAACTGCATGTTTTACTCCTATTACTCCTTCACTTATGATCTTATAACAATTCCATATAAACTCTACAAAATGTTTTGCAAACTGGGTGCAGTTATAACCTATTCTGGTTCATGGGAAATTTACAGAATCTGAGGTTTTTTGAAGGTGTACATAGGGGACTCCTTTTAGACCCACATACAAGAAGAGTCTCATCCATTCTGTAAGATTCTGAGATTGGTGTGTCTTGACATTGAGATTCTCAGAACCCAACAGGATCTATCTCTTTCAACTTAGTAATTCTGGATAACAGAGGCTATTGGATATTAAAGCCCAAGTTCACAATATCCTGTAGAGTGACGCACCTGAGAATCAAGCTTTACCTAGTGGCATGTCTTGTGCATTGGGCTCTTTCTGATCATCTACCGCTAACTTAAACAGGCATGCATTGCTCCACAACTAGGGGTTATCCTGGCTGCACAGGTTTCTTTATGTCAACTCTTAAATGATTTCATAACGTGCTGTTGAACAGACTTTGTAGACAGGAATAGTGAGACCTGAACTCCTGACTGAAGCAGCTGAGCAAACTCTTTAAACGTTGGTCTCTCATAAGTTGATTGAGATGCTCTTCAAACTAAACCAAAGGTCATTCATGGACGGAATCTAACGCTTGTGCTGAAGTCTTAGCACTGACGTTTCTCGATCCCTATGTTTTTTTTCCCCAAAGGAGCTAATCATTAATCCTCAAAAGAACTGTTCACAATAATCCCTGAAGCTTTATTTTTTAAAAATGCACAGCGTCTTGGAAATTTTGTTTGATGACACTCCTGCAAATTGCCCTGTGAAATTTTGTTAGCTGAAATGTGTTATACCAATGCAAGGCATTGTTGTTACTACTGCATGTGTTTTCTCGCCACTTGAGTGGCTTTTATTTTGATATGCATTCATAATACAAAAATCAGCTGATCTGCTGTCTACTTGTATCCACACAGGGGTTAAGGTTTGCTCTGACACTCTGAACACCAACCATCCATTTGTATGAAATAAGGATATACCTAAATAAAGTATATGCATGTTAAACATGCATTGCTTCTTTTATTTAATGCAATGTACATGTTGTTTACAGACAACTGAATCCACTCTTATGTTATCATCACCACCAAAGACAAAGCCTCTCAATTCCGCAAAGAATTTCAAGCCTCTTTTGAGATATCAATTATACACAACAACCTGCTTTCTATTGCTGTGTTTATAAAGATAACATGAGTACTTGTAAAGATCTCCTCAGTGAGATATTTCAAATCAATTTCCCAATTTATTATTAATCTCAATGTTCTACATTGCAATACCATCCAACTACACAATTAAACTGACAGTGTAACTATGTCTTTGAAACAATGCAACATGAACCATCAGCATTCTCTTTGGAACTGGCAGGTGTAACCTCTCAGTGCTCAGTCTCAGCAAAATAATGTTCCTCATTCTCTCTTTTGCATTGTTTGCCATATTCATAGTGGAGAAATCAGCAGCTGTAAACTCAAAGCTTCAAATGTCCTCGGCAAAACAATGAATGGCCAAACATAATGGAGCAGCTTAAGTCAGTCTAAACTGCCAGCCAGTATTAAGGTTTTCTGGCTTCTCCCCAGTGAATTCCCAAATTGAGCAGATATCCCTTCAGTTGCATTTGGAGTATTGGGAGCTGACCAAGAGCAAGACACAACACAAAGGAGAAAGGCTCACATGCCATGTAAACAAGACCAGCACAATGTCCAATGAGAAAGGCTGGGTATTGCCATAAGGATGTGGGATTCTCCCCAAGCTAAGTTCACACTTTGCATTCAGATCAGGTGATTCCTTATGTCTTTGTGCAATGAAGGCAAAATCTCCAATTTTTTCACGGTGCTGATGTAAGCAGTGGACAGTTAACCCTGAGCCACCCTGACATGACCTCTGCAAACTGAATATGATATTCTGTTTTCAGTTATAGGCCACACTTCCTAACATGACCCCCATCATAGGAAAAGGATATGAGGGATAAGTAAGGCTAAAAGATTGTATGAAGTAAACTTTCAGTCACAAAGTTCACAGTGTCCTCAAATGGAAAAGTGAAATGATGCTAACCCCAAATTAACATCCAATACTGACCATAACTCAAACATTGGCCTCAACACATTTGATGATCCAGAGCTCAGCGCATAATGGAAGATGGTCAACTTGGGAGTCTCTTGTTCCTGGAACTTCTTTGCCATCTCTTTGAAAAGGAAATTTTGTTTGGGTGCTGGAACAGAAGTGGGGATCTTGTGATTCTGAAGATACCACAGCCTCGACCTTTTTGCATCTGTTCAGCCCAGTGTTGGATAATACGGACAGGAGGTTGGCTGTGCCCTCATCATAATACCACTTAATGTCACTGGATCATAAATCAGGGATTCCCTGCAATGCCGGGGGGCGGGGGGGGGGGGGCGGTTGGAAACTCTACCAGAACAGATGATGATACCTAAATTCAATAAATCAAAAATCTGGCCTAATTGTAACCATGAATGTCAATTGTTGTAAAATCCCATCTGAGTCATTAATGTTCTTTCAAGGAGGAAATCCCATCTGAGTCATTAATGTTCTTTCAAGGAGGAAATCTGTCATGGTGAAATCCTATCTGGTCTGGCTTACACGTGACTCCAGACCCACAGCAATGTGGTTGATTCTTAACAGCCCTCTGGGACAATTAGGGATGGGCAATAAATGCTGTCACTGTCCTGTGAACGAATAAAATTATTTCAGGCTAAATCACCTACCAAAGTGCTTGATCCAGGTAATAACTTCAATCATTTTGTTTTGAATGAAGTGTCTGTGGTCAGAGAAATAAACAAGACTACCCCAGGACTCTCTTACCTCCTATATATGAAGGAGGGCGGGCGCTAAAGGTGAACATATACACACCATTCTTCCCATGCAAAGTTAGAGAGAGATTGAATGAACAGGGAGTTTTCTCTAGAAAGGAAAAGGCTGTAGAGTTGAACTCATTGAACTCTTGAAAATATTATTTACAGAAATTGTTTGGAATCCTGGCAGCATCAAAAATTAAAGTTTAGAAATATGAATATCACTTAATTATAATATCACCCAACGTCACTGGATCATATCAAATAAATCCAATAGGGAGCTCTGGAGAAAGTCCTGTACCCAGAGAGTTGTTAGAACATGGATCACACTCCTTTCGGGAATGGTTGGGATGCAGAAGTATGGATGGATTTAAGGAGACTCAGGGAGAAAAAGATAGAAGGATCTCACTGATCGGAATGTCAGGAATAGATCAGGAGGGACAGGAAAGGTTTGTGTGAAATGAACATCAACTTGAACCATATGTCCTTTTGTACTGTAGCTCCAATGTAACTTGATGTAAAGCACTCATCATGACGGCAGATTAGTATTCAAAAGGATCGGGAGTTTATACGATTGTTAGGATCAAATAATACTGATCTTCACTCTCGACAAGAGGTTTTAAAAATTGATTCATTTGTGGGATGGGGGTTTTGCTGGCACAGTCAGCATTTATTTCTCATCCTTAATCATTTAGATCAACCACATTGCTATAGACCTTGAGTTACATGTAGGCCAGACTAGGTAAGGATGGCTGATTTCCTTCTTGCAAGGACAGGGAGTCGGATTGTTTCTCGTCAACAATTTTCATCAGTTGACTCTTAACTCCAGACTTTTTTTAAAATTGAATTCAGATTCAATCTGCCAAGCCAGGGTTCAAACCCTAGCCCCCAGAACTTTACCTGGATTAATAATCCAGTGATAATACCATTAAGCTATCACCTCCACTGAAGGAGTAGATGATCTTTCTACTTTTACAATTTCAGGAAATATCACCTGAAAGAACAAGGAAGAGTGGTAAGGAAATAGCTGGATTTCTGACCTCAAAATATTAATGCATTTGAATAAAATGAACCCCATTTAGCAAAAATAGTGTCACTTATTTTACATTGTTGCTATCTGGACTTATGAAATTTGCAATTGCTGTGAATTATGTCAATGTCATTACAAGAAATTGCAGACAAAAAGAAAGTGGAATTAAATAAAGAACAAGCAAAGGTCACACTTTCCAATCATTGAAGTGCCTTGCAAATGCATTAGTTGTAAATCTATCTTGCTGACAATGTCACTAAGACCCTGGATATGGAGCTTTGATCAATTACAGAATTGGTAATTTCTTTCCAAATAAGTAAGATAATGAATTGGAGATTGCAAAGAAAACTGATTGCTGTAGATTTTATATGAAATATTCATAGCAATGTAAAGTTCCTACATTAGACTAGAGGACTGAGGGTCAAACAAACCAACCATACCAGCATCACACATCACAAATGTTTGATGCAAACCAGATATTCTATTGGATTCAGCATCTTTGCATCTTTCTATCAATGAATGTTGTCTGCTGGAAATTAGCTTCAGCACCATTCTAACTCTTCCATAAACCTCAGCCCATTTTCTAGATGGGGTCATTAAATAAAGGGATCTGTAACCAAAGAGTGTGTTAGGTTAAAAAAGAAAATTGGATTTTTTTAAAAAATGATGCACAGAACTCGGACATGACTGGCTGGGCCATCAATTATTACCCAGCCCTAATTGTCCATGAGAATGTAAGCTGCTATCTTGAACTGACAAATTCACCTGCACCTCCACACTCATCATTTACTGCAGCTGCTGCACCCGATGTGGCCTCCTCTATATTGGGGAGACAGGCCGCCTACTTGCGGAACATTTCAGAGATCACCTCTGGGACACCTGGACCAACCAACCCAACCACCCCGTGGCTCAACACTTCAACTCCCCCTCCCACTTCACCAAGTACATGCTGGTCCTTGGACTCCTCCATCGCCAGACCATAGCAACACGATGACTGGAGGAAGAGCGCCTCATCTTCCACCTAGGAACTCTCCAGCCACAAGGGATGAACTCCGATTTCTCCAGTTTCCTCATTTCCCCTCCCCCCACCTTGTCTCAGTCCCAACCCTCGAACTCAGCACCACCTTCCTAACCTGCAATCTTCTTCCTGACCTCTCCGCCCCACCCCCACTCCACCCCATCACCCTCACCTTAACCTCCTTCCTCCTATCGCACTTCCAACGCCCCTCCCCCAAGTCCCTTCTCCCTACCTTAGCCTGCTTGGCACACTCCCCTCATTTCTGAAGAAGGGCTCATGCCTGGAACATCGATTCTCCTGCTCCTTGGATGCTGCCTGACCTGCTGCGCTTTTCCAGCAACACATTTCCAGCTCTTATCTCCAGCATCTGCAGTCCTCACTTTCTCTGATAAAGTCCAGTTCAGTCCAGTATTGGTGTCGATACACACAATATGTTAGGGAGCAAATTCCAGATTTTTGACTCAGTGATGCTGAAAGAACAGCAAAAATTTCCAAATCAAGATGGTGAGTGGCTTGGATGGATGTTGTAGGTGGCGTTCTATGCATCTGCTGCCCTTGTCCTCCAATTAGTCTGCCATGCTATTGTTCGCACAGACATTAATTGGTTTGCTATATTGTGTGCTTTGTGACTTAATAAGTGTTTTACAGTTTTGAATAAACTAACCTATAGAGTAAATAATCCCTGATGAGCAATTGATTATCAGATGAGTATCATTAATATGATAAATGGAACAAAAAAGATACTGAGCAAAAAACATGTTTGTGGGTCATGGTTGTGATTAAAGCTTAATAAAATAAGTCGTTGTTATTGTCAGTGACTGTTTTGTCCACTCCTTGGCACTCCCTTAAACCTGATGTGTTAAGGTTTTCCGAGCACATCTCTACCCAGTTACTAATCTGGAATTTCCTGGCTGTGGGGAAGTAGCAATAATCTGAAGGAGGCATACAGCTGGAGAAGCTGAATTGTGCAGAATGAGCTTGGAAACAGTGATCAAGGTTGGAAGTCAAACAGATCAAAATTCACCTTCTTCAAAGTCCTGACAACCCTGGAAATATCCTGGTAAAAAAGGAGGAAATTTGGATAAAAATATGATGATTGTTATGCCCCTGTTTTCTACTTGGTTTCTCTTCCATGTCGCCATGGCAGAGATTACTCCAGATCACTCCAGAAACCATTAATTTGACAGATTGTCTTGCAGCTCTCTGCGAATAATGATTGGTTCATTGATCTACTCAAAAGCTACTTCCCTGTCCTGGATTCTTCTGAACAACCCCCACAGTTATTTCGGATACAGGATGCAATCCCTTATGACCTACCACAGATCTTGTCTGGACCACGTTAATGAATCTCAATCTCTCACTCTAATGTGACACAGGAGAAGTAGCAAAATCCTTCGACTGATTGAGTGGAACATGTATCCCCTTGCAGGCTGAAATAACCTTATATTAATATAAATTACCTGAAAATTCCCCAAGCTCAAATCATCAAAATCTCTGAAATGTAAAACAGACTGACAGAAAGAAATTACACAGACTTTTACATAATTATTACTGGAGACATAGAGCTGACTGCTTCTGTGCTGATGGTCTGTTTTCATTTGCTGCACCTGGTTTCATGTCTACAATTCAATGAGGAAATTAGTAGTGTAATGGTAAAGTCATGTGACTCCTAATCGAGATGCTCCAGGCCAATATACTGGGGATGTAGGTTCAAATCCCTCCATGGTAGAGTTCAGAAGACAGTGATTGATATCTTTAAGTCTGCGGCCAATAGACTTTGTGATTATTGGGATGATATGGGTAGGTGAGATTGAGAGAAAAGATCAGCCATTAACAGATTAAATAGTGGAAAAGGCTTGAATGCCTGAATATCATACCCTTGCTCCTCATCATTTTTTGTCCTTGTGTTCTTATGTTTCCATGATGTCAGGTTAAAGCTGTTCACTTGGCGTCAATTAGAGAGATTGATTGATTCAGAACTAAATCTGAGTAAATTTGTAATTTACAATGTTTGTGCAGTTTAGAAAAGAGAAAGCCTGACCTGTAATAAGAATTTAAATACATGTTATCAACTTGTGTTTTAATACATCATTATCTGTTTTGAAATATTATGCACAAGCAGTATGTCTACCCTGTGTCACCCAGAAGTATTTCACTATAAAACTTATAACTGGGTCACAGACTATTCTAGAATCTAATTACTCAGGCATCACAACTATAACCAACCTCCAGAAAAATGTCCAAGTTCCTGTGTCGACAAAATGTAGTGACTCAATTTTTCTGTCCTCAGAAGAAGGGAGAGAGCAGAGGAATCTAAGATGCAGGATCACTTATTAGGGTTTAATAATGCACTGAGATCTAACAATTCACCTTCAAAGTGAGGCAATTGGAGAAACTTATAAAGCTGTGTCAATGACAGTAACAATGACAGATGAGCAGCTGAAAATGATGCTATGGTTCATCTCAGAGATAAATACCAATCAAGTCCACTATGCTTTGGATGCCTATTAACGGCATGGCTGTAACAGAACTTTCATAATGCAGAGACTGACCAATATTACTTGCAAACACTCTGACCCCAGTGGATTTACAATTCCAATCTTAGTCATGAAGTCATAGAGATGTTTGTTTAGCACCTCTCCAATCTCCACAGGGTCCACACTCAACTTCCCACCTCTGTGTTAGATTGGCCCTATTCCTACCCTAAATCATTCTTTCATTCCTCACATACCTATAGAAACTTCAGGGTTCTCCTTTATTCTATTTGCTAAAGACTGCTCGTGTCCTCCCTTTACTCTTCTTAACTCTCTCTTTAAATCCTTCCTAGCTGATATGTAACTCTCCATCTCCTCATCTGAACCATCTTGCCTCATCAACACACAAGCCTCCTTCTTCTTCGTAACAAGAGATACAATATCAGTAGTAAACCACGGTTCCTTTACCTTATCACTTCCTCCCTGCCTGACAGGGACATGCCTAACAAGGACACACAATATCTGTTCCTTAAACCAGCTCCACGTTTCCATTGTCTGCATCCCCTGCATTTTGCTACCCCATTCTATGCATCCTAATTCATGCCTAATCACATCATAATTGTTCTTGCCCCATCAATAACGCTTGACCTGTAGCATTTACCTATCCATTTCCATCGCTAAACTAAACATAACTGAATTATGGTCACTCTCTCCAAAGTGCTCACCTACAACTAAATCAAACACCTGGCCTGGTTCATTACCAATCACCAGGTCCAGTGTGGCCTCCCCTCTTGTCTGCCCTTCAACCTGCTGTGTCAGGAAATCTTCCTGGAAAC
Source organism: Hemiscyllium ocellatum (assembly GCF_020745735.1). Classification (NCBI taxonomy): domain Eukaryota; kingdom Metazoa; phylum Chordata; class Chondrichthyes; order Orectolobiformes; family Hemiscylliidae; genus Hemiscyllium; species Hemiscyllium ocellatum. The sequence continues at coordinate 45,070,235 of NC_083434.1, read as the reverse complement.
CCTTGGACAAAAACTGATCCATCTGACACACTAGAGTTATAGCATTTCCAGTCAATGTTGGGGAAGTTAAAGTCCCCGATAATGGCCATCGTGTTCCTTTCACTCCTACCCAGAAAAATTTTACTAATCCTCTCTTTCACCTCCCTGGTACTCTGCGGAGGCCTGTAAAAAAACTCCAAGCAGTGTGACCTCTCCTCTCCTGTTTCTAACCTCAGCCCATACTACATCAGTAGAAGAGTCCTCATCAAAAGTTCTCTCAGCCACCGTTATACTATCATTGACTAACAAGCACCACCACCAACACCCCACCCCCCAAACCCTTTTACCACCTTGCCTGTTCTTAATGAAAGATCTAAACCCTGGAACCTGCAACATCCATTCCTCACCCTGCTCTGTCCATGTCTCCAAAATGGCCACAACATCGAAATCCCAGTACCTATCCATGCTGCAAGCTCACCTACCTTATTTCGGATACTTCTGGCGTTGAAGTAGACATGCTTCAAATCACTTTGCTGTCTGCCAGCACATTCCTGTGACCCTGAAATCCTGTCCCTGTCCTCCCTACTCTCATCCTCCTGTGCACTGCAACTACACCTCTGGTTCCCATCCCCCTGCAGAGCTAGTTTAAACCCACCCGAATAGCACCAGCAAATTTCCCACCCAGGATATTAGTACCCCTCTGGTTCAAGTCAAGACTGTCTTGTTTGTACAAGTCCCACCATCCCCAGAATGAGCCCCAATTATCCAAGTACCTGAAACCCTCCCTCCTGCACTATCCCTACAGCCACATGTTCAGCTGATATCTCTCCCTATTCCTTGCCTTGCTATCACATGGCACAGGCAACAAACCAGCGATTACAACTCTGTTTGTTCTAGCTCTCAGCTTCCACCCTAGCTCCCTGAAATCCTGCCTTACATCTCTATCCCTCTTTCTACCTATGTCATTGGTACCTACATGGACAATGACTTCAGGCTGGTCACCCTCTCCCTTCAGGACTCTAAAGATATGACCCAAGATATCAGTGACCCTGGCACTTGGGAGGCAACGCACCAATCGCGAGTCTCGTTCATTCCCTACAAACCTGAGTCTCTAACTATCGAGTCCCCAATGACTAACACTCTCCCCCTTTCCCTCCTTCCCTTCTGTGCAACAGGGAGATCACCTCTCATTCTTCTATACTCCAGTGAGTAGAGTCCTAACCAGTTCAGTCTTCACTTATAAGACAATTCTTCCATACTGGAAGTCATCCTAGTGAGCCTTCTCTGAACTGCCTCCAATGAAATAATAACAACTGAAAGAACTGTGGATGCTGGAAATCAGAACAAAAACAGAAATTGCTGGAAAAGCTCAGTAGGTTTGGCAACATCTGCAGAGAGAAGTCAGAGTTAATGTTTCGGGTCCAGTGAACCTTTACCAGAACAGAATCCAATGCATTAATGCTGATTTCTCTCCACAGATACCAGCTGAGCTTATCCAATGAAATAATATTGCTCCTCAAATAAGCAGACCAAAACTGCTCACGGTATTCCAGATGCAGTCTCACTAGCACCTTGTATATTTGTAGTAAGGCTTCCCTACTCTGATACTCCAACCTCTTGAATTAAAGGCCAACATTCCTTGAGCTGTCCTGACTACCTGCGGTGTGCTAGCTTTCTGCACTTTGTATGTTGTGTTGAATTGCAGAGATTCCTGTCTGGCAAACACAAACAGGCATGGCATGAAGCAGGCTGAGCTGGAGCAGCTGAAACCGTGTGGGATCTCCTCATCAATCGTGGTATTTTGGGAAGGGTGGCTTCCAAGTTGAGCAAGTGCTCAGCATATTCCAGCATCCCTCCTTCAACCTACCTGGGAGGTGGAATAGTTAATCAGGTGCTGGTTAATTGATGTGTTTTGTTTCAGCAGGAATCAAGGACAGGCTAAGCACTTTGTATAAAGAATTGATGAGATGGAGAGTGGCTTGCAAATCTGGTGCAGAGTGGACAACGACACTGTAGTCATTAGCAAACTGTAAATCACAAAGGTCAATGCTCATTGGATATTGCTGCTATCAGTTCCCCAGATGAATGACAGTGAGACTCCATGTGTTAATGCATGAAGTAAACCCACATTCCACTCAGTTCAAACCCAAAATATGCCAAAGTATGGCAGGGGTCAATAACTTGCATGTTAACAATTTCTATCACCTTCGTCAGGTATGGCTGGTAATATCTCAGCTTCACATCAATAAGAGAGGAGATTGATGATAAATTATCCCCTACCCACTGCTTCTGGGTCAATAATAGCTCATTCCTGTTAGTCATGAGATCTCAACCCTCTCCACCAGCTTCACCAATGTCTCTGATTATACATTCAGCCCCTAAAGGAGTCCACATTGTAAATCACTCCTCAACTCTCCATCAAGATTCTGAGGAAACATAGTTGAAGCTCATTTTAATGCTAATCTGTCTTGCTGCAGACACCTGAATGTGTCAGAAATGATCATTAGTGACAGAGATAAGTAGTTTATTAAATTGTAAGGAAACATGATGGGTTTTAAAGGAAGTAAATAACAGGTTGGTTTTTTGTTTCTTTTTTCTTATTGATGTTGAAGAAGGGGATTTAAATGCTAACTAATGGAATTCTGATTCCAGTTCATAACATTTTGGCAGCTGGAAGCAATTGCACATCAAATCTGGCATAGGTCATAGGCAATGTATTTTTAATAAAGGGTTTTTTTCAGTATTTCATGAGTGATGACGCTGCAGGCTGTACTGCTTTCATTCACTCGGTGCTTCCATCTTTTTGACTATTATTATCCATCACTTTGCCTTTCACTATAACAAAGAAAATAAATGGTTGGTATGAAAAAAAAAAGCTTTGAATAAACTGAGGAGAGAAGGCAGTCTCATTCAATTAATCTTACAACAGAATGAGACTGACTTGAGTCCTGTTTTATAAAAAGCTAATCCCAGTGGAGAACACTGTTTTGCAAGAATCCTGAATATGATACAATTGGCCTGTGAGATAATTGTTTGATCAGAAAAGATGGAGTTAAGATGGGACAAGATTTATATTTTTCATGCATAGATACAGATTTATTGCTGCTTAGCTTTATGTAAAACAACTCATGTAAAAAGATACTTCAATCAAATCCCAGTGTCACAACATCCCGCATTCATGACAGGTTCTGCCTCCTCACTTTGTTCTCAAGGTGAAAGAAATGAGTGTTCAAAGTACAAATATGGAAAATAAACTACAGATCAATCTGAATCTTTACCAGTAAAAGGTAACATCGCAGTCTCACTGTTACACTTCATCTGAAGGGATGAAAAGAATGATAGCGGGGCTCCATGGGGATTGATCCATCAGCAAAACTGTGGTTTCAGTACTAAATTCGCAGTTACATATTGCACCCAGATGAAAATGGAACATTAATGGATCTTCAGCCCCAACTAATATCTATCCACAAGTAGTTTTATTTTTCATTGTTTTACTTAAAATTTATAGCTGGCCGATAGAGAGTTTCAATGTTATTATTGTCCCATTTACTTTACCTTGGAGCCTGACAGGCAGACCATAATATAGAGTTGGCTGGGGAACATTGTTAAACAGCCACTTCATTTCAGCACATAATTGATTGACCCATATCTAGTTAGGTTTTGCTCTGAGTAGATTTATTTGTTGTTGAAATCGAAGTTGTTGACATATTTTTCTTTGCCTTTATTCATTCATGTGATGAGGGCATCTCTGGCCTAGCAACATTTACTGGCCATCCCTAATTGCCCAGAGGGCATTTAAGAGTCAATCACATTGCTATGGATCTAGAGTCATGTGTAGGCCAGACCAGGTAAGAATGGCAGTTTCATACCCTAAAGGACACAACTGAACCAGATGGGTTTTTCCCAACAATCAATTCATAGTCATCATTATACTCTTAATTCCAGTTGTTTTTGTGTTTGAATTGAATTCAATTTCCACCATCTGCCATGGCAGGATTCAAACCCGAGTCCCCAGAGCATTGGGTGATCTTCTGCATCAATAGTCCAGCGATAACACCACTGGACTATTGCCTCCCCTGAATGTCAAGTCTTAGTTCTGACATGATCGGATTAATTTCCGAAATCAGCCAGTTTTAACTGTAGAAAGAAATAACCTCTCTTTGCATCAGAATTCATTCAAAATCCTGGGATTTTAATTCCAGGTTCAATATGGGAGAAACATTCCTACACAAATGAATAAGGAACAGGAGTGGGCCACGCAGCCTTTTGAGCCTCCTTTGCCATTCATTAAGATCATGATTTTACCTCCAACCCCACATTCCTACATATACCCAATTACCTTTCATTCCGTCAGTCATCAAAAATCTATCTTCCTCCACTTTTAAAATATTGAAAGATTCTGGATCCACAGCCTTTTGAGGAAGAAATTCCAAAGATTCAAAACGCCATGAGAGAACAAAAAAGTTTTCTTATTTATGTCTTAAGCGGGTGATCCCTAATTTTTAAACGATAGCCCCGGTTTGAGATTCTCCCACAAGAGGAAACATCCTTTTCAATATTCACCTGGTTAAGTCCCCTCAGGATCTTATCTGCTTCTCTTAAGTCATATCTGACTCTAACCTCCAGAGGATACAAGCCCATCTGATCTGGTCTTTCCTCATAAAACAACCCTATCATTCCAGGTATTAGTCTAATAAACCTTCTCTGAATAGCTTCTAAAGCATTAACATCTTTCTGTAAATACAGTGACCAACGCTGTACACAGTACTCCCGATGTGGTCTCACCAATGCCCTGTATAACTGATGCACAAACTCCCTACTCTTACATTCGATTCCCCTCACAACAAGAGGAGGTTTAACATGTTTCAGGAATAATGATCATTAAATTCATTTCTTTGTGCCATATTCTGGGAACAAATGTCAAGAAAAAATGGAATAATGCCTAAAAATGATCACTGTTTTTGTTTTATTTTTTCTGGGCAGCTGTTCAAACTGTGGGCTAATTGGGTCTCCGTGAGGTTAAATTATCCTGTGTTTGTTTTCCATAAAGATTCATGACTCAACCTTATTTAAAAAGAGCCTTTAAAAAGTATTTACTGTTTTGGAACAGGTTATCTTAAATATTGTATGTATTTTTTAATGTGCTAATTCCTCCTTGATTCTGCATATTGTTCCTCATTATGATAAACCTTAATTAAATATTGCAACTCAACTCTCACTCTTTCAGTCTCTCCAGTGCCTCTGTGCTGCTGTACTGTCAGCCAGGGTTCACCGAAGAGCACACCTACCTCAAATTCAGAGGGTGTGGACGGATGCTTTATTCTCGAGAGTTGCACACAAAACTCTAAGCTGATGTATTACTGAGGAAATGGTACATGTTCCCCTTGATTGAGTTGATAAAGCAGGGACCCATCTATTGTCTCATGTGGAAGTAAAATTTCTCCAAAAAAGGTTGGGATTCCTGCTAATCTGAACATTGTTTAATTCTTATCTTGCCGCAGAATGTGGGACAATTGGTTAGGCCAATAATTATTGTTCATACTTTGCAAGATTTTGATAGCACTGTTAATATACTACTATACTGGATAGAAGCAAAATATTTTGAAGTAGAACAGTTTGTGTGAATGTCTGCCTGTGAGACAATTACTTTGGGCAACTTTGTGTACGACTGGATTTAAATCATTTAAAGAGGTAGCATTGTTGGAATATGCAATTATGTCTGTTTTAATTCTCTTCAATGGGATCTAATCAGCTTTAAAGAAATAAGTCAAAAACTTGAACTTAGCAGCTTGTGCTAAATATGGGGATGCCTATTGTAAAACAAGAATCTTGCATTTTATGAATGTTTTAGATTGATCAAATCAGGTAGCAATCAACTGATATTGTAAGACAAAACATCTTACTTCATCTGAAGACTCGTTGAAGATGTTACCTAAAATGGTGACAAAACGTCTGAAAACGAATCCCCCCACTCAATGTGCAAATCTACATCCAGAAGCTCAACCTGAGCTACAAGACTTCTCAAAACTCACTAACGAAACCCTTATAATTCCAAAAGGATAGCCAGATATCTTGCTAGATATTGGATTGAGTATAAATGCTCGTTAATCTTTGGAATGTCAGGTGAATGGTTTTACAATAGTTGGCTCTGGTTGCCCAGAAGGGCATCATGGTAACCTCGATGAGGTGACTCCAGGACGAGAGAGGTGACTCAGACATTCATTGGTTTGGCAGAGGTGGAGAAAGGTGGTGACAGAGGTGTATCAACTCAGCACTAAAGGATTGGCATCATCAATATTGGTTGTGTCCAGTGTAGACAGCAATGAAGTGGCAGCTCAGGCAACATTGACGGTGATGAGCTAGCATCAACTAGCTGATGGACTCTCTTTAACCTATATCTTTCCTTTTATTACTCCTTATTCTTAAATAATTCAAAATGGTGCTATTTCATAGTGACAAATGAAAGCTTCTCACTATTTTATTAAATTCTTACTATAAAATCCATGTGACAATAAAATCAAAATCGTTATTGAAAAGAGGATACAACATTGGTTACCTAACTTCTCAGAATCTAAAAGGATGTGCACACAACAAAATGGTAAACCCTAGGATTGAGGAATAAAGATGGGCATTTGTATCATCATCAGGACTCTAGTTACAGAGGTGGGACCTGACTGATGACTTTTACTTTAAGACAACCTTAAAAGTTAATTCAAACCACTTTTCTAAGATGAAATTAGTCACATCTCAAATTAAGAATAAGACTTGGAACTTTAGAAACTTAACTTTTATTGCTCAGTGTGACCATGTGATGTCATTCCTCTGAGTCACAGTTCAATGTAACAATATTTGAAAGACAGAAGAAAAACAGATATCACCTATGTTGTTAATCAATCCTAGGCTCTGAACAATAAGAACATATCATGCTACTTCTGGTGCTTATTTATTCAGAATATATAAAATTGTTCTTCATAAACTCCATTTGTCTCATTAATATTGGTTTTTCATACCTTGTTTGGTCAATTAGAATGGAGGACCCCATTGTTAACAATCAATAATTTGGAACTCAGGCTTTTAAATAAAAGGATGTAATTTAATTTGAGTTATTGCTGTCACATGTACCTGGGTACAGTGAAAAGTTTTGTTTTGCGTGCAGTACAGGCAGATCATACCATGCAAACATCATAGAGTGATAAAACAGAGTGAGGAATACAAAGTTAGGGCCACAAAAAAACTGCATAAAAAGCAAGAGCAACATTAGATTTATGTCTGAATGATATTTCTTAGTTGTCTTTAGGGAGGTGGTAATGAGTTGCTTCTTGAATTGCTGTAGCTCATGGGGTGTAGGTAGACCCACAGAGCTGGAAGAGACAGAGTTCCGGGCTTTTCACTCACCAACAATGAAGGAAAAGAGATACAGTTCCAATTCAGGGTGCTGTGTGCGTCTTGGAGGAGAACTTTCAGGTGGGGATGTTCCCATATATTTACCGAGCTGGACTTTCTAGATGGTAAGCAACACAGGGTTGGAATATACTGTTAAAGGATTTAAATTAACTTCCCTAGCACAGGTTATCTGGTCATTAATATCTTTCCCTTTGGGGAAGTTTGCCATGAGCAAACTGACTGCTGCATTACTTACATTGTATGAGCAATTAGATACCACAAATAGATCACTGGCTGTGAAGCCATTTGAAACGTGCTGAAGTCCCTGAACGACATGATACAATTGTAAGTCTTTACTATGCAGGCTGTATTCTGACATCCAACTTTTACTTTCCATATCTTCACCTTATTAATGATGTTGATGCTGTTTGTGGGCCCCATCACAATTTCACCATTCATTATCATTTCCAACAAGACCACTGTGAGGGGCTCAGCCATACTGTTTGTCACACCTCATTTGACCTTAAGCCGAACTCTGAATCTCAAAAGTGTCCCATCATTTACCTCTCTCACTCTGCTTTCCTACATCTGCTGCTGGTACATTGGGTCATGGTGTCTTCCTCCATAGACTCCAACCTCCTGTCAACTGGCCTCCAACTTCTCATCACTCTCAAGTTATTAAAAAGTAAATTTCAACTAACAGCTCGGGTTCAGTGGTTGAGACCTGTTGATAGTCAACACCTTAATGTATGCAGGATCGACTGACTTACATCCATATCCTTCACCCACATCTGAATGAGATCAGCTTTTATAGAGCTACATATCAAAGCAAAAAGCAATTACTATTATACATAATATATTTGAAATGATGACCTCATGGTATTATCAGTAAGCTGGTAATTCAGAGACCCATGTCATGTTCTGAGGATCTGGGTTCAAATTCCACCATGGCAGATTTTACATTCAGTACATAAAATTTTTGGAGTTAAGAGTCTAATGATGACCATGCATTGACTGTCAGAGAAAAAAAAAGCTATTTCGTTCATAAATGTCAGTTAGGGAAGGAATTTGCCATCTCCAGCTGATTTGGCCTACATGTAACTCAAGACCCACAGTGATGTGGTTGGCTCTGGGTAAGTAAGGATAAGTGAGAAATACAGGACCAGCCAATGACACTTACATTCTATGAATTGATTGAAAATGAAAACAAAGTGTTCTAATTTTAGTGTTACTACTGAAGGATGGTCAATAAAAGATGGCTTTACATTTCCTGTGAACACATAGAAAGAAAATTGGTGTCATGATTTTGTGAGCTCCAATAGTGCAAATGTGTCTGACCCTCAGAGATAGAAGTTTCCCTGCGATGATAGTCAGACTAATAGTTAAGAGGATAAGAAAGAGTTAAATTGACAACAGGATAAAGGAAGAAAAGGCCATTCATCAGACACATTAATTTCTCAGATCATTTACAGTTTAGCTTTTCCATCGCCTCCTTAGCTAAAGGAAATGACTAACAGCTAACAACTGAGTGAATATAAAACTCCCCGACCCTTTAGTTCATCGACAGAAGCTCCAGGATCTGATATTACAACTTGCATTATTAAACTTTGACAATTCACGTTCAGAGGTGACATTACTGTGTTGCTATAAAACAAGAACCATCATGTTTCACAAGATATTTTATCATCGCTGTCTCAACATATCTTTCTAGCCATCAATCCTATCTTAACTCAATATTGACCCAGCTCTATTTAAAGGAAACAATCAATATGGCATTAATTGTTTTTGCTGGCAGTCTGTTCCATAGACTTCTGGGGAAAAACAGTTCTAATCTCTATTCAAACGGAAGACTTGTTCCTTGTGAACCTGTGTTTGGTAATTTTAGTCCAAATCGAAGGATAGAGATAGTTGAGAAGATTTTCCATGAGTTTATCATTCTTGACTTATTGAAAGATCATCTGTTCATCTTCATACCTAATGCTAATTCCTACGTTTATAATACTCTTCAAACATTCATTTCATCAATAATACCCACCTGAATGAAGCACCTGATTCCAAAGTAGGTGTGTGTTTGAGCTGGACCTCATTGTTCCTGGATCTTACTTCCAGAGTTATGAGCATGTGCATTAGGAGCAGGAGGAGGCCATTTGGCCTGAAGAACCTGTTTCACCATTCAATGGATGATTTGTTTGTGGTTTGAATCGTACTTTCTCATCTACCCCTAATAACCCCTTGAATCCATTTGCTAACAAGGATTATACCAGACAAAAACAGACAGAGCAGATAAAGAAAAATATTTTCTCACAGGGGATTGCATGATTTTGAAACTCCCTGCTTCAGAATGCACTGTAGGTGGAATCATTGAATATTTTTAAGTTGGAGGTGAATAATGTAGTGATTGTAATGAGGTCAGCCAGGTGGACCTCATTGAATATAAGTTCCCTGACTGGGGCCGTCAATCTGGTCCAATCAGGGAGTCCAGGCTGATAGAAATATACAGGAGTGTGAGAGATTCTGTTCAGTCTGAGAGTTAGCTCTGAGGGAGCTGGATCAGTGTCTAGGACTCTCCATGTGTAAATAAAGGGGGACTTGGTGATGGGATACCAGCCTCTGGGACATTATTTCAGATAGATCATGGTAAGCAAAGGATGGTGAGGTGTCATTGGACTTGAAATATTGTCTCTGCTCTCTCTCCACAGCTGCTGCCAGACCTGCTGAGTTTCTCCAGCATTTTCTGTTGTTGTATCAGTTTTCCAGCATCTACAGTTCTTTGTTTTATTATAATACCATCATCTTCCTTGGATATGTCCTGTCCCACCATCAGGACAGATCAAGCAGAGGTTGCACTGTGGAATATAGTTAGGTGGGAGTTCACTGGGAGTTCTCAATGTTGACTCTGGACACCATGAAGTCTCATGACATCAGTTATACATGGGCAAGAAAGACTCCTGATGATTACCATGTACCACCCCACTGCCCACAGTCACTCCATCCCTGCCACACGCACACAGTCATACACAGTCTCACTCTCGCTCTTTCACACGTACACACACAATTGGAGAATCTGAACAGTGCTTATAGAAACATTGATTTCTCATGCTCAATGTTCATTACCAAGAGTTGCTTGGTAGCACCAGTACTGTCCAAACTAAGATCATAATCATCGGAACAGAAGTAGGCCATTCAGCTATTTGCATCTCCTCTACACGTCAATGAGATCATGGTCGATTTGGTAAACCTCAACTCTGATTCCACTTTCCTGCGTTTTCCACATGAATACAGGCTCATCTTACTCAACCTCTCCTTATAAAACAATCCCACTAGACCCGGCATCCAGCCTACTGGACCTTATCTAAATTGTCTCCAATGGCAGTATATCTGGGCTCAGTTAAGGGGCCCAACACTGCTCACAGTACTCCAGCTGTTGTCTTGTATAGTTTCAGCAAAACCTTTCTGTATTTATACTGCAGAAATTTACCAAGTCTCCTTAGACAGCACCTTCTAAACCTGTGACCACTTCCATCTAGAAGGTTAATGGTAGCACTTACACGAGAGCATCACCACTTACATCTTCCCATCCAAGCCACACACCATCCTGACTTGGAAATATATCACCATTCCTTCACTGTCGCTGGGTCAAAATCCTGGAACTCCTTCCCTAATGGCATTGTGGATACAATTATGTCAAATAGAAAGGTAAAGTGAGACAAGAAGGCAGCTCACTACCACCTTCTCAAGGGATGGACAATAAATGATGTCCAGCCACTGACACCCACATCCCATGAACAAGAAAATAAATGTCATGCTGCACCTGCAGAACTTGTTGTGACTTATGCAGCAAAAGATGAACCATTTTTCTGTACCTCAGAATTCAGCAGTCATTCTCCATTTACCCTGGCTGTTTTTTTCTTCCTGAGTTCTAAAATATTGTTAAATGCTATCTGGGCATTGAGTTACTGCTCAATTCAACATCATATTTCAGAAATTAATTGATATTCAAATTAAATTAATTATAGTTACCAACTTAATTTACTAAATGGAAATGAGCAATACCTTGTATATAACGGAGGAAAGATTTTGAGTTAAAATTGAAAACTGATGATTGAGACGAAATAGTCATAGAGATAGACAGCACAGAGAAAGGCCCTTTGGCCCATTGCATCCATGGCCAATCAAAAACAGCCACCTAACTAGTCCATCCCATGCTCCATAATCTTATATGCTTTGGCATTGCAACTATACACCTGGATGCTTCTTCAATATTATGAAGCTTCTGCCTCTATCACCTTTCTCAGCAGTGAGTTTCAGATTCCCACCACCCTCTGGGTAAAAGATTTTCCTCACATCTCCTCCAAACCTTAAATCTATAGCCACCCCCCCCCCCCCCCCACCCCAACTGCACCGCCCACACTGCAACCCTCTCTCACCCCACAGGTGACCGAACATTCTATTGAGAGGGAGGGTTTCTTTCTGTCTCCCTGACTGACTGTATTACACACTCCAGCAAAACTATAGATGAAAGAAACAGTGGAGTTTTCTTTGTGATAAAATAAAATACTTCTAAAAATGTCTGAACTGCTACAATTAACAAGTGAAAAATAAGCTGTCTTTCTGAGTTAATTAAGAAAATACAATGATATAGTATATATATATATATACACCAAACAAATAATTGACATCGCAGATATGCTCAAAAATATATCCATTATATCTTTAAACAAAAAGACTTTGATAGTGTTCAACTTTAAACCTGGTTTAATTTGGACTGCTGTTGGATCAGAAAATTTGAAAATGTGATCAGCAACAATTTCAGGATTTTATATCACCCCTTCAGAATGAAAAAAATGCCCATGTCTTTCACAGATGCAGATAATGGCAAGTAACACACAAATGCCAGGCAATGACTATCACCAATAAGAGAGAATGTAACCAACACCTTTGACATTCAATGGTGTTACCATCACTGAATTCCTATCGACATCCTGGGGGTTACCATTAACTAGAAACTCAACCGGACTTGCCATATAAACACAGTGGCTACAAGATCAGGGCAGAGGCCAGGAATACTGCAGCAGCTAACTCATTCCCTGACACCCTCCCAAACCTGTCCACCATCTACAAAACACAAATCAGGAGTGTGGTGGAATACTCCTCACTTGTCTGGATGGGTGCAGCCCCAGCAATACAAGATACTCAGGACAAGGCAGGACAAGGCAGCCTACTTGATTGGGACCACATCCACAAATATCTCCTTCCTCCACCATCGATACTCACTAGCAGCAGTATATATCATCTACAAGATACACTGCAATAATTCACCAAAGATCCTTTGACTGCACCTTCCAAACGCATGGCCATTTCCATCTAGAAGAACAAGGGCAGCAGATACATGGGAACACAACCACCTTCAAGTTCCCCACCAAGCTACTCACCATCCTGACTTGGAAATATATCACCCATTTCTTCAGTGTCGCTCAGTTAATATCCTAAAATGTCCTCCTTTAAGCCATTGTGGATTTACCTACAGCACACAGACAGCAGTGGTTCAAGAGGATAAATCACCACCATCTTCTCAAGAGTAACTAGGGATGGGCTATAAATTCTGGCCCAGCTGGTGACACTCACATTCCACTAGTGAATAAAAGCAATTATACTAAATGGCAGCTTTGGCTGTTTCTACAGGTTGTTTATGAGACACTGTTTCATCACTTGGGGTGTTAGAACCTGACTGAAAATATTCAAGTTGTTTGTTCACCAGTCATCAGTTCAAAAGGCAACATGCTGAGTACCAGTGGGCGGCAAGGAAACGTAACAGAATGCCGCTCTCTTTCAGGAAGATGACACACTGATGTACCTTCTCTTCTTGGTCCCATCTGGTGCCAGCACACAAGAGAGATTCATGCCAGGGCTTGGCATAGTTGACTGTGTAAAGAAAGTGCAGCTGGGGGCTGGGTCCTACAGGGACAGTAGCTTCAGGGAGAGAAATGTCAGCTCAGGCATCAGGGGCTCCCCTGGAATTCATCCCAGTTTCCTCAATCCCTCTGATCCATCTGTCACATAGGAAGCATCACTTAGAAGTAAGAAATTAGGAGGAAAATCTTATATGAGGGGAGAGTCCCAGTAATGAGAAGTCAAAATAGTTTTATCTGATTTGGTGTAATGAATAACACGGAAATTTGTCAGCGGGATCATGTGGCTTATTCTGACGGAGTGCACTGATGTTACTGTGAGAGTGTTTCTGTTGTTTCATACAACAAAGGAATCACAAATAATGAAATATAAAGTCAAGACATTCCTGCCAGGTCCCATGGTATGTTTTGAGTCCACACATGTAATTATAGGAAAGTTATTGGCTGTTATTTCTTGGGAGTCTGACAATAGTTTTCCTGGATCCTCCGCACCTCCTTCCCAAAGAAATTCTGCAGGTGCATTGTTTTCTTCGGTCTGGTGGGAAGCTTGGAGATGGAAAGGGATTTAATTCGGTGGGCTGATGGTTTGGTTAAACTCAACATGGCTGGAAGAAACTATGAGGAGAAAGTGAGGACTGCAGATGCTGGAGATCGAAGCTGAAAATGTCTTGCTGGAAAAGCGCAGCAGGTCAGGCAGCATCCAAAGAGCAGGAGAATCGGTGTTCTTCAGGAGATTCCTGAAGAAGGGCTCATGCCCAAAACGTCGATTCTCCTGCTTTTTGGAAGCTGCCTGACCTGCTGCGCTTTTCCAGCAACACATTTTCATCTCTGGAAGAAACTATGGGCACTCGTGCTTCTCCTGTTTCTGGACCCCTTAGGGGGTTGGTTAGCCCAGTTAGCTGGACAGTGGGTTAAATATCATAGTCCTGGCCAAGTTGTCAATGAAGGATGCTCAAATCTAATGGTTTCTCTTGTGTAGTAATTGACCACTCCCAGTAGGGAGAATACTCATCTCTGAGTTTAGAGATTGGTGAGTTGGTATAAAGATCACAGGTTCCATCTTACTTGGGAAGTCCTGAAGCATGGCAGGCTATTGAAAGCATGCTGCTCTGTGTAATCTCTTGGCTTAAATATATCCAAGACACTAAAATGCCTATCCCAAATGGAATGCCTGTATATAATAGCCAACTGTTTAATACACTTCATAATTGCATTATCCATATCTAATGTGTCATTTTTCAAGGGATAAAATAAATATTGCCACATTGGGTTGAGGCACCCTGCTGGAAGTAAAGCCCATATCGGATAGTCCAGTGTGACATTGATAGCGCGCTGTGGAGGTGTAGGTTCTCAGTTATGACATTTAACAAGTACCAGTCTGTCCTGTCAGATCCTATGGTATGTTTCAGATGAAGAAGAGAGGAATGATTCAGCTCCTGGCCAATACTTATCCCAGAAACTGTGGATTCTTTATCCTCCAAGAAAAGCAAGAACACCTCCACCATGTCCAGGTCAATCTGCCTTTCAAAACCCCCCACCCTAGTGCACTGCTATTGGCCAGCCGTCACTACCAGGAGCTACTGCTTGGGCATTCCACCTTGGGAAATGGACCATCCTACTCAGCTTAGTGAACATGGAGTTAGCTACTCAGGAAGCTATTCCTTTGGAGCTTGTTTAGAGGGTCCAGGATAAAACATGTCAGCTCAGATACCCCATACAGTCCCAACACAGGGTTCCAACACCCAGTATGAACTTCAGCACAATCATTCTGTTTCTCTTTCCACATATTATGCCTGAGCTGGTGAGTATTTGAAGCATTTTCTTGTGATTTCATCCTCAAATACCAGCAGTTTCCTCATTGAGAGATAGAAATTCTTGACTTTACCTGTAGTACAGGACTGGACAGGACAGACAGTACAGCCCAGCTCTGATTTCTCTTTACTCCCTTTCCATTGAGTTTAGTAAGGAAAAGCAGCCTAAGATCTCTCTCTAACATTGACATACACAGAGGTGACAAACAGAATATAATATCTGTCTCTTAAACTGCAAAATTTGATTTTCCTTAGATTTTTAACTGAACAAATTGGAAAAAGCTAAGATGGAGATTGAAAGACTTGTGCATAGAGGCGAAGCCATTTGTGTCAATATTAAAAGCTGAATTAACTTATTAATTGAAAGACAATAACACCCAGGGGGATTTCAGCAGCTGCATTTCGAGATTGAGAGAAGCTTTTATCAGAGGATGTATAGTTCTGTGTCGCTATGTTTACTTTCAGAAGAAAAACATTAACACAAAGAAAGATTCCTGCTCACCTGCTGTAAAAGGAGATACGGAGGAGAATCTTAATCATTCTGCTCATTTTATTAAGATCAGACTAATGACACAGTTGTCTTGTGCTTGATAACATTCCAATTAAGTCTTTGCCTTTTTTCACATATCAGTGAAATTTCCAATGATTCACTTACTGTTACTCTCGAGATATCTCATGGAACACTGCATTACATTCAGGCGAGTAAATTTAAATAACCTATTGTATTTGAAATGTTAACCCTGTTTCTCTCTCTCTCTCTACAGATGCTGTCAGACCTGCTGAATTTTTCAAGCATTATCTGTGTTTGTTTCAGATTTATGGCATCGACTGTACTTTGCTTTTCTTTCAAGAATGTGCCTCAGGCTGTGTCCTTTTATAGAGTCATAGAGATGTACAGCATGGAAACACACCCTTCAGTCCAACCTGTCCAGGCTGACCTGATATCCCAACCCAATCTAGTCCCACCTGCCAGCACCCGACCCACATCCCTCCAAGCCCTTCCTATCCATATACCCATCCAGATGTCTTTTAAATGTTGTAATTGTACTAGCCTCCACCACATCCTTTGGCAGCTCATTCCATACACGTACCACCTTCTTCATGAAAAAGTTGCCCCTTAGGTCTCTTTTATAATTTTGCCCTCTGATCCTCAACCTATGCCTCTAGTTCTGGACTCCCCCACCCAAGGGAAAAGACTTTGTCTATTTATCCTATCCATGCCCCTTAAGATTTTATAAATCTCCGTAAGGTCACCCCTCAGCCTCCGACGCTCCAGGGAAAACAGATCCAACCTGTTCAGCCTCTCCCTGTAGCTCAGATCCTCCAACCCTGGCAACATCCTTGTAAATCTTTACTGAACCCTTTCAAGTTTCACAACATCCTTCTGATAGGAAGGAGACCAGAATTGCACGCAATATTCCAACAGTAGCCTAACCAATGTCCTGTACAGCTGCAACATGACCTCCCAACTCCTGTACTCAATACTCTGACCAATAAAGGAAAGCATACCAAACGCCTTCGTCACTATCCTATCTATCTGGAACTCCATTATCAAGGAGCTATGAATCTGAACTCCAAAGTCTCTTTGTTCAGCAACACTCCCAAGGACCTTACCATTAAGTGCATAAGTCCTGCTAAGATTTGCTTTCCCAAAATGCAGCAACTGACATTTATCTAAATTAAATTCCATCTGCCACTTCTCAGCCCATTGGCCCAGCTGATCAAGAGCCTGTTGTAATCTGAAGTACCCTCCAATTTTGGTGTCATCTGCAAACTTACTAACTATACCTCTTATCCTCACATCCAAATCACCAGGTTCAATTCCAGCCTCAGGCGACTGTCTGTGTGGAGATTGCACATTCTCCCTGTGTCTGCGTGGGTTTCCTCCGGGTGCTCCGGTTTCTTCCCACAGTCCAAAGATGTGCGGGTCAGGTGAATTGGCCATGCTGAATTGTCCAGAGTTGTTAGGGGCATTAGTCAGTGGGGGTGGGGTGGGGGGTTTATTCTTTGGAAGGTTGGTGTGGACTTGTTGGGCCGAAGGGCCTGTTTCCATGCTGTACGGAATCTAATCTAATGTATATAAATGATGAAAGCTGGTGGACCCAGCACAGGTCCCCAGTCTGAAAAACAACCCTCCACCACCACCATCTGTCTTCTACCTTTGAACCAGTTCTGTATCCAAGTGGTTAGTTGTCCCTGTATTCCATGAGATCTAACCTTGCTAACCAGTCTTCCATGGGGAACCTTGTCAAATACCTGACTGAAGTCCATATAGATCACATCTACTGCTCTACCCTCATCAATCTTCTTTGTTACTTCTTCAA
Organism: Hemiscyllium ocellatum; assembly: GCF_020745735.1. Lineage (NCBI taxonomy): Eukaryota > Metazoa > Chordata > Chondrichthyes > Orectolobiformes > Hemiscylliidae > Hemiscyllium > Hemiscyllium ocellatum. Next base: position 45,052,829 of record NC_083434.1, on the reverse strand, counting down.
AAGATTCAATCAACTTTATGAGACATGATTTCCCATGCACAGAGCCATGTTGACTATCCCAAATCAGTCCTTGCCTTTCCAAATGTAGGTACATCCTATCTCTCAGGATTCCCTCCAACAACTTGCCCTCCACCCATGTCAGGCTCACTGGTCTATAGTTCCCTGGCCAATCCTTACCATATTTCATAAACAGTGGCACCACATTAGCCATCGTCCAGTCTTCCGGCACCTCACCTGTGACTATTGCTGATACAAATATCTCAGTAAGAGGCCCAGCAATCACTTCCCCAGCTTCTCATAGGATTCTAGGGTACACCTGATCAGGTCCTGGGGATTTATCCACTTTTATGTATTTCAAGACATCCAGCACTTCCTCCTCTGTAATATGGACATTTTCAAGATGTCACCATCTAATTCATTACATTCTATACCTTACATATTCTTTTCCACACAAAGGTCACCTTGCTGGCCTTTGAGGGGTCCTATTCTCTGGGTAAAAAATGAGGTCTGCAGATGCTGGAGATCACAGCTGAAAATGTGTTGCTGGTTAAAGCACAGCAGGTTAGGCAGCATCCAAGGAACAGGAAATTTGATGTTTCGAGCATAAGCCCTTCATCAGGAATCCTATTCCTAGGGTCCTAGGGTCCTATTCTCTCCCTACTTACCCTTTTACAATTGGATGGACCATAAATGGACCTTCTATTCCTGTAGGTTCAGGGCTTTGTACAAACTGGAGAAACATTTGTAAAAGGCAGCAGCAAGGAGGTGAACAGGTCAATAGCAGGCAATGCCTGTACCAGGCACACTGTGAATGTCTCTTTTCGCATCTGGAGCAATGTGGTGGCTCTGAATAGGTACATTATCCCATCACATTGGGTGCTTTGACACTCACCGAATGGCTGCAATTCAGGTGCAATATCATGGAATTTTTAGGGTGATGAATCTGTTTTACACCAAAATCCCTGGAGTTAACGGGGGGAGGGGGGGGGGGGGGGGTGCGGGGTGAATGTTGGTCAAGGTGGGTGGATGAGGAGTTGAGGGCGACTTAAATCACAAAAACCCACAAGGCCCAGAGTCCAAAATCTTACCTAAGTATTTATGTATTCACCCCTGCCTGAGTACAATGGGAGTCATACATTGATGGGATTTTGAGTTGGGAGGCGATGTAAGAACTATCACTCATAACCAGGTCATGAGATAGTATTATTGTTTCGGATTGAGTGACCCTTTCTCAGAAGTCTGATTTCTTTCCACAGATGCGGCCAGACCTGCTGAGCTTTTCCAGCAATTTCTGTTTTTTCTTTCTGATTGACAGCATCTGCAGTTCTTTCGGTTTTCACATGAGGCAGTGGTGCAGTGACAATGTCACTGGGCTCCCCATTCAGAGCCACAGGCTAATGGTCTATGAATATGGGTATAAATCTCACTACAGCAGCTGAATTAAGTTTAATTAATAATTCTGGAGATGAAAGCTAGTACAGGTCATTCTGCTATAACATGCATATAAAATTCATTGTAAGACAATTAATGAATCAGGAAAACTGCTTCTAAAGCACGAACATTTAAAACGTATGTTTGCTGTAGTGCGCTTACATTGCCAACACTTTAAGCACTGTTTCTGAAGCGTGAGGTTTCTATAATGCGGAGTTGTATATGGGTGCAATCACCACATTATAGAAGAACTAACTGTATGGGTAAGGTGCCATAACAACATTTGAACAGGTGTGAGGCTGTTTTGTCTGATAGTAGTGCCCCTATCTCTGAACGAGGAGAACTGGATTCAAGTCCCACCTGCTCCAGAACAGTGTCGTAACATCTCTGAATAAGTTGATGAAAGTGATTGTTCCAGCAACAGCAGGCCATTCAGCCCAGCCAGCCTGTCCCGCTATTCTATGTGATTGTGGATAACTGAACACTTTATTGTCATTTACCCACACATCCCCATAACCCTGTACACTATTGCTAATCAGAAATCTATCAATCTCGACCTTAACACACTCAAAGGGAGATACCATAGCTCTCAGCGATAGCAAAATTCATCTTTCCACATCATACTCCATTTACCATGTTCTTTCCCATTCACTAAACATGTCCAAATGTTCCTGAAGGTGCTTCACATCTTCCTCACATTTCCATTGAACTTTGTATCACATCAGAACTCTGATCTATGTTCGTTAAAAAATGATGTCTTTTAGAGAAGGAAATCTGCTGTCTTTACCTAGTCTGGCCTAGAGGTGACTTCAGGCCCACATCTATGAGGGTGAGTCTTAACTGGCCTCTGAAATGGCAAAGCCAGTACAAAGGCAATTAGGGATAGGCAATAAATCCAAGTCTTGCCGATAACACCCACATCCCATGAAAGAATAAAGCAAGGTGCAGAGAAATTTAAGGGTTAGAGTCATTGGCAAAGAGAAGGCTAGAGTTATGTGCAGCGTAGAGGTTGGAGTCAATTATTAGTCTGGTGTCCTTCCCAATGATTGAAGTACCAAGCTCCAATGGCTACTTGACTTGTCTTTGGGAGGCAACCACTATTAGGTTCCTGACCTGTTGAGTAGCTGTCTAGACCTTCATTAGCTATCTACAGTCGTGAGTGGATAAACAAATCTGCCACTGATGTGTCTCCTGCAGAATCCTATTGAGGTGAGAGTGTGTTGTTTATCCAACTGATGAGATTTTCCTGCATTTTGTCTGATTCCCCTATCTCCAGTCCTACTACCCCCACAGGACATTGGAAATTTTGCCCATTGCATTTGGTTTCCACTCCACAGATGCTGTTGAAAAGTGTGGTGCTGGAAAAGCACAGCAGGTCACGCAGCTTCAGAGGAGCAGGAGAATCAACGCTTCCAGTGTAAGTCCATGATCAGGAATGTTGGGGGGAAGAGAGCTGAGACATAAATGGGGTGGGGGGGGGAGGTGTCTGGAGGGAAGGTAGTTTAGAAGACGATAAGTAGATGTAGGTAAGGGATGATGGTGATAGTTCAGAGTGGAGGGTGGAGTGGAATAGGTCGGAGGAAGATGGACAGGTAGAACAGTACAAGAGGGTGGTGTCGAGTTGGGGGGTTGGAACTGGGAAGAGGTAGGGGGAGGGGAGATGAGGAAACTGGTGAAGTCAATTTTGGTGCTGTGTGGTTGGAGGGCCCCAAGGCAGAAGATGAGGCGTCTTCCTCCAAGTGTCGGGTGGCTAGGAATTGGCAGTGTTGCCTGGCCTGTTGAGTGTTTCCAACCTTTCCAGCTTTAATTTCAATTTGATCTCCGCTGCCCTAACATTTCCCAATCCTGAAAACAAAACGTGAGTGGAGAACAGAAAAAGCTGTTCCAGTCACAATGTCAACATTACCACCTCGGCTTAAAATGTCAAATCTATCCCAGTGTTCTTTCCAAAATGGTGTACACAAAATCTACAGGTAGTGCCTAATTCTGTGTTGGTCAACACTGAGCATAAATGTATCACAACTACTTCACTTACATATACACTTCTAGCACAGGTGAGACTTGAACATGGGGTCTGTTGGGTTCAAGTTAGGGATGCAATCACTCTACCATGTCCCACAAGCATCCCTTTATTTTTATATTCTAGGTGCCCAAAATGTTGTGTTCCTATGACACTAATATGCCTAATAACAGTTGTACTTTCACAACCTATCTTTTTGAAACTCTACAGTTTCTCTGTTTTGATATATTGCCATTAAAGTCCATATTCCCATTCTCAACATTTCTTACTTTGCATCTCTTCCCATTAATCTATATCTACAAACACCTGCCACTCTGTAATCTTGTCGTGCCTTCCGAAGGTCTGTATGTTTTCCCTCACTGTTTGAAAATTCTGACCATGGGTTCCTCAGCAAGTTTTGAGAGTGTGCTTCATTTACTAATTTTTGAATCATATGTGGTTACCCTGAGCAATTATGGGACACATCCATTTACAATTCTCCCCATTCTGAACTATAATTTCTTTTGCTATTTGTCAACCAACATTATACCTTTGCTCCATGTTTTGTTCAAATTTTATAACAAGTCTCTCGTGTGATACCTTATTAAATTTCTGCTGAAAATCAATAAAAACAGCATTTACTGCTTTTCTTTCCTCTCTCCAATCAGTCACTTTTTCAAGAAATTCTATTGGATTTGTCAAATATGACAAATATTTAAAAGAAATCCATGCATGCTGTCCTTGATGAATCAATATATTTCTAACAGTACAAAAATGATTTTCTTGTATTTTAGGGGTTAAAGTACAATTGATATTTAGTAAATTGATTAGCTGTTCCCCCATTGATCCTTACCTCCTTCATGAATAAGGGTTCTGCATTAGCTATTGTGAAGGTCAACAGCATGCATGGCATTTTTGAGGGTTATGACATTATGGGCAAAATCTCATCTTTGACATCTCCTCACTGACCTCAATTACTTCAGGAAAATGCCATTCAGATCTGGATGGCTTAACCAATGGAAAAGACTGCTTCCCACAATTCTCATTAATAATTGGTCTATCTGGGCTCCAACAATTCTATGCTTTCATTCCTGTCATCGTTTATTAATAAATAATGGAAGAATACATTGGATATCTCTCTCTTATTTAATTCATGGGATCCAGGTATCACTGGCTGGGCCAACTTGGAGATAGAGACATTACTGCATATACTACAAGGGTCCTTTCATTTGTATATTCTAAGTGCCTAAAATTTGCAATTTTTCTATAATATTGATCTACCTAGTAACACCTGTATGCTCATAATTTATCATTTTAAACCCGTTAAGTATATCTATTCAAATACATCATTTATTGCCTTTTCATTAAGTCTATTTTCCAATCCCTATATTTTCCTGTCTTGCCCCCTGAGAAGGTGGGGATGAGCTGCCTTCTTCAAACACTGCAGTCCATGTGCTGTAGGTAGACCCACAATGTCGTTATGATTGGAATTGCAGGTCTTTGACACAGTGACCCTATCACAGGCAATATAATTCTAGATCAGGATGGTTATACATTTCTCATCCATAATTTCACAAGCCGTGACATTACAAATTGGATTTAACCATTATTTTCACTTTTCATGTGTCTGCAAAGTGATTTTATGCTATCATTTTGTCTGCTACTTTCTAGAGGAGCCTTATCCTTCCATTTCCATGGCTTTTTTTACCCAAAAAAGTTGCTACCTTGGTGGGTTTCATTCCACGCCATGATTGGCTGACCAGCAGAGTCTCCCACTCAGAGGCATCACTAAAAGGGTTTGAATGTTAACCCGTGAACACAGCCTCAGTGGCCAAGTCCCGGAGTGGGACAAAAATCTGGATCTTCTATCTCAGAGGCAGAGAAGCTGCCCTGATCCCACAATGCTTCCTAACAAAATATATTTTTCACCAAATCAGGTTCCACTTTGAAATGTGACATAGGAGCATACAGAACATGAGTGGACGGCTCAGCCCCCTCACCCCAAAGCCTACTGCATCACTTAACAAGATCTTGATCGATCTGATTCTTCTACATTCCCATTTACACCCGAGAATCCACTTCCTGGTTAAGAATCTACCGCTGTCGTAAAAATAATCAGATATCCCACTTCCACAGTCTTTCAGGAATAGAATTCCAATGCCACCCTGTCTTCTGAAAGAACATTTTCTCTATAACTCTATATTAGTGGGTGGTCCTTTACTTCTGAATGGGTTCCACTTACGCAAAATTCTCTTATATAGTCGAGACCCTTCAGGGTTTTCTATGATTCAGTCCCCAGTACTATCCTACTCTTCTTAACTCCGTGCAAAAAGTCTAACTTTTATGTTGCAGAGGTAGTGTCCTTTTGCCTGGGCCAGGAGGTCTGAGTTCAAGTCCTACCTGCTGCACAGGTGTGTAAGCAACAAGCTCTGAAAAGTTTGATTAGAAACATTTAGCCTACTAACCTTCCATCAAAAGACAATCCTCCCATTTCAATCAGCCTTTGTTGAATGGCTTCATTGACTTAAATCAGGTGAATAATACTGTTAGCAATACTCCAGAGGTCACCTCACTCATTGTGTAATGGAAGCATACCTTCCCAATTTTGTCTTCAATTCTTTTTACGATAAACAATAATAATTCTATTAGCTTTCCGAAGTTATTGCTGCACGTGCATACTGATGTTGTGTGACTCATGCACTTGGACACCCAGACCTTTCTACAATCTCTCCCCATTTATAGGATGTGCTGATTTTTTAAATCCTTTTTGCTGTGGAACTGAACAATTTCAATATTGTCATTCTTCTGCCAACATGTTGCTCAAAGCAAGTTCCCACCAGTATCAAATGAACAAAAACTTTGTCATTTGCTTTTGAGATAGCTAATCTTTCTTTATGCTAGAAGGTTGAAATATTATAGACATAAGACAACAAGATACAGGAGCAGAATTAGGTCATTCAGCCCATTCAATCTGCTCCACCATTTGATCATGGCTGTTATATTTCTCAATCCACCTTCTCCCCATAGACCTTGATCCCCTTACTAATCCAGAACCTATCTATCTCGGTCTTAAATAGACTCAATCCTTTGGCATCAAGCCTTTTGCAGCAATGAGCCCCATCTCAGTTCTAAAAGGTTATCTCTTCACTCTGCATTTGTGCCTTTGGGTCCTAGTCTTTCCCACTAGTGGAAACATCTTCTCCATGTTCCACTCTATCCAGGCCTCTTAGTATTCTGTAAGTTTCAATCAGGTTCCTCCCTCATCTTCCTAATATCCATTGATTTCACACCGAGGCATTATGTGACATATAGGATTGGTGTAAAGCTGAAAAACATCAAAGTACTTGAGGTGACTAACAACACACAAGCCTCGACCCACTCTTCAGAATCAGACTGACAATACAACAATGAGACAGGAATCTGTGCTGAGCTGATGTACTTGTCAGGGTAAATTGAAGTGGTTCTACAACTTGAGCTGGCAAATCTGTGCAGCATTTTCTCTTGGGCAGGGATTAACAAAGCCACAGTATGGTATTGGACTAAATCTGATAAAGATCAATTGACCAGCTACCTAGACAGAATTCTCTTACTTACACTCCCTGATGAAATGATGTTGCTTCAAATATTTTGTAGAAATGGAAACTTAAAAGTATCTTGCCTTCATAAATAAATAAAGTATCAGGAGAATTTTTCTTTAATATTAGGAAGGACAAAAAACATAGAAAAACTGAATGTCAGTTCCATTGCAATGATATTGAATGTGAGAGACTCTCTGGTGAGTTTCAATACATTTTATATCTCAATGTTTTCCATTTGCATGAAATCACAAAGAAGAAACATGACTGGGGGCAGAGGGAAGATGACTGTGATTTTGTGAGTGAAGTGGGGGTGTTCTGGGCAGTGATGATCGCAGTCTGTATTCTCCTTCGTCATGTGAACTCAGAGTTGAATTATACAAAAACTGACTTTGACAAGCAGAAAAAGCTGACCAACGATTTTTAAATTGTTCACAAAAATTCTCAAAGAGCTGGCTTTCACTTCAAAAAGAAATAGATCTTCAAATAAAAAAGCTCATGAGTTTTGAAAACTTAACAAACAATGTTACTGGAGGCGTACTCTGGGGAGGAAATCATGGAAACCTATAAGGGAATATTTAATTGTTAAAAGTGCAAACATGATGGTGGAAGATGGCTTTGTGACAGAATTCACTATTTATCACATTGAGTAATGAGTCAAATGAATTTCAATGCCGGTGTGCTGCTCGAATATGTAGCCCATACATCCCAAAGACTGTCAGATAATCTCAAACAACATGCCTCCTCACAATACACGAGGCATTAACTTTACCCAGCCAGCTCATAACTCCCATTGCAGTGTACATCAGTTGCTTTCCTGCTGCAAGTGGTCAATGGTTTGCTGAATATTCCTGGAAAGTGTGAAGAATGATGCTAAAGCCCAATTTCGGAATATCGGTGAGGTTCACAATGCTGTACACCTGACTGTCCTGGAAACTCCATTTGTTAATGCACAAGACACAGCTCTTTGAAGGCAGACAGAACATCGACACATTTTAAGTTTAAGAAGTGACTTGTTTTAGCAATACTTAAGGTAAAATTGGGAATTCTGAAAGTACCGCAGCTTGGAGATGCGGCCGTGTGGTCTGGTTGTCATGCAAGAGAAACTCAGACAGAAACTTGCTGAGATTAATTGACGGTTTTGACAATGCAACACAATAACTCAAACAAAGGGAACAATTGTTTCTTGAGACAGAGAGAGGGACAAAGATAATTCTGTTGTGTGGAGGAAAGGAGAAAATACAGCAGTGGAGAAGCAGGATGCACGTGAATGTTGGTTTTCTGTTCAGGAGGAAAGAGAAGAATGAATCAAAAAGTTGGAGGTCTCAGGATAAAGAATTCTCTCAACCAAACAGTTTGACAGTCCCATTGTATACAGAAACATTGACCACTATCAATAATTCTAGGAGAGCTTGCAAAAGAGAGAAAGAAGACTTTCAGCTTTTAGAATCATCAAGAGGTAAGACTCAAGATGAGGAACTGTGTGTCCACTCATTTAATCGCTACAGCAGGCCATTCAATTCAGGGAGTCCACACCAACTCTCTGCAGAACATACCACCCTATAACCCGACATTTCCCATGGATAGCCCGCCTAGCCTGCACATTGTTAGGCACTAGGGGCAAATTCCCATGGCCAATCCACCCTAACCTGCAAATCATTCGACTATGTGATGAAACCAGAGCACCCGGAGGTCATCCATACTGACACAGGGAGAATGTGCAAGCTCCACACAGATAGTCACCCAAGGGGGTAATCAAATCTGGGTCCCTGGTGTTATGAGGCAGCAGTGTTAACTACTGAGCCACCGTTCCACCCCTTAACCTTTAATTTGCCAGTCCAACAAAGTACTGATTGTCAGCATGAACCACTGACTTCTGGCAAGTATGCAAAGGAAGTGCATCATTATTGATGACAAACAGAGAAGGAAGATATCTTGCAAGCTTCAGGGGGAGTGTAAACATTCACTTTTACACCCCAGGTTTATACGAAAAGCAACAGAATTAACAAGCTATATTCAATTCAAGCCTGAGTGCCTTTTCTTCAGATTACAGAGCTCTGTTTTATAAGCTTCAGGGATAACAACTGGAAACAATATTCACCCAAGTATAATGGAGTGCCAATGGCAAAACACTGATTTCCTTTTCTCAGGTGAATCTCACACTAATCCAAGGTCACTGCTGAGAAGACGAGGTTTGAGAAATGGCAGAGATCAATAACAGGAACACATAAAAGAAGGAAAAGAAACAATGATCTGCAAGAAAAGGGATTAAGAAAGATAATACAAAGAGAAGCCTGTCAGAAACTCACTTCAGGTTTGTCACTGTGTGCCATACTAATTACTTAACTAGGAATTTGATTTTACCCTTCCCTTTTGTTCATGACAAAATTTTATTAAATTCATCGATGTAAGTAGGATGTTCCCTTTCTTGTCCAATTACAGATACAGATAGACAATTGCTGAAAAATGTGTTGCTGGAAAAGCGCAGCAGGTCAGGCAGCATCCAAGGAGCAGGAGAATCGATGTTTCGGGCATAAGCCTGATGAAGGGCTTATGCCCAAAACCTCGATTCTCCTGCTCCTTGGATGCTGCCTGACCTGCTGCACTTTTCCAGCAACACATTTTTCAGCTCTGATCTCCAGCATCTGCAGTCCTCACTTTCTCCTAACAGATAGACAATTGCTATTTTATTATGTACTAACATCAGAGAACTTAGATATGGAAAAAGGCCAGGTCCACATGCAGTTAGAACTTAACAACATTTCAGCTTGTGTTGATAAATCATAAGTAACATTCGTGACACAGGAATGCCAAGCATAAGCTATTAACAAGAAGATCCAATGGAAGTGCTTCCTCTTTAATGGCTTAATGTTGTTGAGTCACGGGGTATCAATACCCAGGGAGTTAATATTGTCCAGAATCTTATCGGGACCATCCATATTAATTCTATGCTTCCAAGAGCAAGTCAGAAACTAATCAGTCTGTGCTGAACTTTTCACCTCCTAATTGCTCAAAACCTACCAGCTACCCATAAGGCACCAGCAAGTACAAATCATCTTGCTTGATCATCAGACCCTTGCCCCATCTTAAGCATTCACTTCCTCCAATGACAGTGGCATGCCTGAAATACAGTAACTCACTGACTTCTTTCATAGCACTTTCCAACTTTATGTCTACTGTCTGAAAGGGAAGGGCAGCAGCCACATAGGAACAGCATACTGCACATTCCCTTCCAAGTCACACACTAGCCTGACTCAGAACTATGTTCCCAGTCCTTTACAATCGCTGAGTCGAAACCTTGAAAACATCTTCATATCAGCACTGAAGGTGTACCTGGACCACATAGTGGTACAAGAAAGCAGCTTCTTAAGGGCAAATAGGAAAGGCAAGAAATACTGGCATTGTTCAAGATCCTTACATCTCAGAGAAATATAAAAATGAATGACATTTGATATTTTTTGTGACTTTCTGTTTTATTTATAAATTTCTGTGAATCAGGTTTGGATCTTCCTGGAAAAATAATGTAAACAATTATGAATATGGAAATTGATCAGCAAATTCGGGAGATAGGGGTATGCCGGAAGTAATAGAGTCCCAGAAATTTCTGGCTGACTTACAGTATCCAATGTTTGGTTCATGACATCTAGCACCAACCTTCAACATCTTTTAAATAGCTTTCTGAAGGTAGATACTAATTACTCATTAACCTCATTGCAGAATGACAAGGTTAGAAATGAAAAGTGTAAGCGTTTTTTAGCAAAATGGTAACAGTTTATATAATGTCAATCAGTGAGTTTTGAGAAGATTTGTAGCTCAGATTGAGGTTCTGGCTGTAAGTTAGCTCGCTGAGCTGGAAGGTTAATTTTCAGACGTTTCATCATCATACTAGGTAACATCATCAATGAGCGTCCAGTGAAGGACTGGTGGTGTGGCCTGCTTTTTATTTGATTAGATTAGATTACTTACAGTATGGAAATAGGCTCTTTGGCCCAACAAGTCCACACTGACCCGCTGAAGCGCAACCCACCCATACCCCTACATTTATCCCTTACCTAACATGACGGGCAATTCAGCATGGCCAACTCACCTGACCCACACATCTTTGGATTTGGGAGGAAACCGGAGGAAACCCACACAGACATGGGGAGAATGTGCAAACTCCACACAGTCAGTCGCCTGAGGCGGGAATTGAACCCAAGTCTCTGGCGCTGTGAGGCAGCAGTGCTAACCACTGTGCTACCGTGCCGCCCAATTTGTGTGTTTAAGTTTCCGTGGGTTGGTGATGCCAGTTTCTGTGGTGATGTAATTTCCTATTATTTTTCTCAGGAGATCCAAGTCAATGTATTTGTTGATAGAGTTCCGGTTGGAGTGTCATGCTTCCAGGAATTCTCACGCGTGTCTCTGTGAGAGGTGCTTCTGATTTATGTCCTCAAAAATCTTGAGAAATAAATAAGACCGACTTCCAAAAAATGAAACCAGGTGGATCCAATACACTACGCTTCTACAGGTTCCCAAAATTCACAAACCAGGAACCCCCCTCAGACCCATAGTCTCGCTACCTGGAACACCAACTTACAGATCAGTCAAGGAGCTACACCAAAGACTGAAACACTTTGTAGAAGACTCATACCACTCCACCCAAGAATTCCTGAAGACCAGCAAAGACACTAAAATGGAAGAGGATGAAAAAATGATCTCCTTTGATGTCTCCTATTCACATCCATCAACATCAATCTGGCCAAAAAACATTGACTATGCTATTAGAAGAACCAAAGGCACATACACCAAACACCACCAACTTCATCAGAAAGGACAATATTGTCAAGTTAGTGGACCTATGCCTTATCACCCACTTCACCTTCAACAACAATACCTACAGACAAAATCAACAGAACACCGATGGGATCTCCAATATCAGGGTTCTTAGCAGAGGCAGTAATGTAGAGACTCGAACAAACAGATCTTCCAATTATCCAACCCAAACTTTGGGTCTGCCATGTGGATGACATCTTTGTCATCACTAAACAAAACAAATTAGAGGCAACCTTCAAGACCCTGACTAATACCCTTACTGGCATAAAATTTACTAAAGAGGAGGAAAGCAACAACAAACTGCCATTCCTCGATGTCACAGTTGAGCAAACAGTCAATGGGAAACTTCAAACCAGCATCTACAGGAAAACAACACATACGGACCAATTAAAGAAGCAATCATCCCAACCACCCATAAATGAAGACACATCAGAACATTATTTCAATAAGCCACTACTCACTGCAGCACAGACGAACTATGCAGAGCAGAGGAAAATCACCTAGACAGTGTATTCAAAAATAACAGCTACCCAATGAACACAATCCACCGATGTCTCAGCAACAAACCCAAACAAGCAGTCAAGAAATGTCCAGAAACCCTAGCCACTCTCCCCTACATCAAAGACATCTCAGAAATGACTGCCAGACTCCTCAGACCTCTTGCCATCATGGTAGCCCACAAACCCAGCAACACACTAAAACAGCAGCTAATGAACTTAAAAGACCCTAGCAATGAGCAAAACTAATGTCATTTACAAAATATGTTGCAAGAACTGTAACAAACACTACATTGGACAAATAGGCAGAACACTAACCACCAGGATACATGAACATCAACTGGCCACAAAAAGACATGACCCACTCTCATCAGTACCTTTACATACAGATGAGGAAGGACACCACTTCAACTGGGACAACACACCCATCCTAGGACAAGCCAAACAGAGGCATGCACGAGAATTCCTAGAAGCATGGCACTCCAACCGGAACTCTATCAACGAATACATTGACCTGGATCCCATTTACCACCTCCAGAGAAAAAGAACAGGAAATGACATTACCACCGGAACTAACATCACCAATCCAAGGAAACCTAAACACATAAATGAAAAGTGGGCCATACCATCAATTCTTCACCAGAGATTCTCTGATGATACCTAGTATGGTGATGAAACATCCGAAAACAAACCTTCTAGCTCAGCGAGCAAATTTACATCCATAATGCCAATCAATTTGTCTCTGAAAGAGAACAGTTTACACTGTTCAACCTAATTTCAGCACAAAATGAATTGTTGGTCATTTGAAAAATAGTAAATGCTTTCATTAATCCTATTTTTGCTTTCTTTATTAGTCTTTATCCAAATTTTCAGATCCTTTCTTTATTGGCTATGTGTGGGCCGTCAAAAAGATACACAACAGCAACTCACCAACAAGGTTCCTTAGACAGCACCTTCCAAACCCACAACCACTTTCATCTGGATGGACAAGGGTAGCAGAGACATGGGAGCACCACTCCTTGTAAGTTCCCCTGCAAACCACTGACTGTCCAGACTTGGACATGCATTGCCATTCCTTCACTGTACTAGATCAAAAACTTGGATCACTTTTTCATAACGTTTCAGATATCTGTACATTCCAAGGCATTTAACAATTCAAGAAGACAGTTTACAGTTACATCCGCAAAGGCAAATCAAGATGGGCTGTAAATACTCATCTTGCCAGCAATGCTTCCATCCCATGAATAACCACAAAAAAAAATTTTCCTTCTCTCCCTGATTCCTTTAATTTCTTTCTGTTTGACAATCTCAAGATCTTATGGATGGAGTATCCATGTTGGGTTGTTGTTACTATTTCTCACTGAGTGCTCCACTGCTCTATTAGTGATTATCAGCTCCTATTTCTCGCATGCGATTTGTAAAAATGTAATTGATTGGAGAGTGCAAAAGAAACATTTACTACCCAAACTACAAGGAGCCCTACTTCAACAAGATCCTGCCCATTATATTCTCACATTTTCTATGCACAAACTGCTGTTTTTTTTACTGTTTCTTTCATATTATGCACAGTAATTGATATAATTAAACTCTGAATTAAATGCGTAATAGTCAATTAAATTGCAAAACAATAATGAAGTCTCCTTAATAGGTGGAACTGTTCATGATGATTTATTTTCATCTTACATAAGAATTCAAAAAAGGCACTAGGTAATTAGAAATTAGAAACTCTGTCTGTGATTGTGTTTGGATAATTGTGTGAACGCTTCGGATGTGCGAATGTACATGCAAGTACCTGTGTGTATGTTGGTGTAAAAGCTGGCCAATGAGTTTACATTTGTGCTGCACATTTGAATAATGTATGTGCCTAAATGTGTACATCTATTTGTGTATATCCAAGTGAGTGTGAGTGGGTTTAGCACGTTCCAAGTATTTAATTGTGTGCATTTGTGTATTAGTGTAAGTGCGTGGATGGATGTGTTCATCTGTGGAATTTTGTGTGTGTTTATGGGCTTTCTATAAGTGTGTGTATCTGCATAAATGTTTATTTTTACTTGTGCATCTAAGTGCATGTGTACATTTCCTCATGTGTAAGTGTGAATGAGTGTCTGTGTGCATGATTATCCATAAGTGTGTATGTCTGGTGTGAGAGTGTGAAGGAACTGCATGCCCTGTTACTCTAGTCAGTAATAAGCCATATTTTTGGCAATTTTCAGGAAATCTGGTATTCTGAAATGAGACAGAAGAGTCAGAAGTTGTGTTTTAACTGTGTTTGAAATCTGAAACATGACTGACAACATTAAGCAATTACCTTAAACATTAGATTACTTACAGTGTGGAAACAGGCCCTTCGGCCCAACAAGCCCACACCGACCCATCGAAGCACAATCCACCCATACATTTACCCCTTCACCTAACACTACGGGCAATTTAGCATGGCCAATTGACCTGGCCTGCACATCATTGGATTGTGGGAGGAAACCCACGCAGACACAGGGACAATGTGCAAACTCTACACAGTCAGTCGCCCTGAGTCAAGAATTGAACCCAGGTCTCTGGCACTGTGAGGCAGCAGTGCTAACCACTGTGCCACCATGCCACCACCTGGGCACTGCAATGGGGTCTCACTTCCATCCTGCATGGGTTAGGAGGAATACACCTAGTCCTGAACTCTCCCTCCATGACTTACCCCTTTAAACTAAACCCTTAGATTGCCCTTCAGACAGGTCATTCCTCTCTGGACCTTTGTACTATTGATCTTACTAATTTAAAACCTAAATGATAAACCTTCAAATGATGAGCAGTATATATTTCACCCATGTAGCTGCTTCCTGTAGCCTTGAGTTACCTTTTGACACTGAGTATTTCATCAATCAGGCCAGGAAGCCATGTCCTCAGGGTGTCCTCTAATTAAAAATGAAGGGCCAGTTTCCAGTGTGGAAACTGGCCCTTCAACCCAACAAGTCCACACCGAACCGCCAAAGCGCAACCCACCCAGACCCATTCTCCTACACCTAACACTACGGGCAATTTAGCATGGCCAATTCACCTATCCCACACATTTTTGGACTGTGGGAGGAAACCGGAGCAAACCCACACAGACACGGGGAGAACGTGCAAGCTCCACACAGTCCGTCACCTGAGGTGGGAATTGAACCCGGGTCTCTGGCCCTGTGAGGCAGCAGTGCTAACTGCTGTGCCACAGTGCTGCCTGCATGGTGCTAACAGGGTTTTAGAGTCTAACCATTTGGCTTTGAGAGGGTGGGGAGCAATGAATTTGACTTAACACTTTTTTCTGATTCATTCAATAATTATCTTCATGCCATTCATGTAATTCTATCTTGTGTATTTAACAAACCTGAAGTTTTTCCTGGAAGATTAGTTGCAAAATATAATTCTGCGTTAGACACTGCACTAACACACTCCTCCCTCTCTATGCATGAGCAACATTGCTGAGTGTGGAATGAATTCTCTGCAGAATTGACTGATGGAAATGTTTCTCATCATAAAGTAACTTGCACCATTTGAAATGCCCAGGACAGGTTTGGCACAATTGGCACCTAAACTGTGTCAGATGCTGACAAAATAGACACACAATAGAGCAAACAGCCAATGGCGAATTTCAAACCGACGTCGACAGAAAAACAACACATACAGACCAAATATTGAACTACAGAAGCAACCATCCCAACATTCATAAACAAAACTGCATCAGAACATTATTTCAACGAGCCAACACACACTGCAGCACAGAGGAACTACACAGAGCAGAGGAAAATCACCTATACCATGTATTCAAAAAGAATGGGTACCCAATGAACACAGTCCGCTAATTTCTCAGCAACAAACCCAAACAAGCCAACAGAACACGGCCAGAAACCCAAGCCACTCTCCCCTACATCAAAGACATCTCGAAAATAACTGCCAGACTACTCCAGACCTCTTGCCATCATGGTAGCCCACAGACCCATCAACACACTAAAACAGCAGCTAATGAACTTGAAAGACCCTATACAGGCAATGAGCAAAACTAACATCATCTACAAAATACCATGCAAGGACTGTAAAAGATACTATATTGGACAAGCAGACAGAAAACTAGCCATCACGATACATGAACACCAACTAGCCACAAAAAGACATGACGCTCTCTCACGTGTGCCCTCACATACGGATGAGGAAGGACACCACTTTGACTGGGACAATACATCCATCCTAGGACAAGCCAAACAAAGACATGCATGAGAATTCCTAGAAGCATGGCATTCCAACTGGAACTCTATCAACAAACACATCGAGTTAGACCTCCTCTACCACCCCCTGAAAAAAGGACCAGGAAGTGACTTCACCACCATAAATAACATCACCACAGAAAATGACATCACCAACCCAAAGAAACCCAAAATATATAAGTAGAAAGCAGGAATTTTCAGCATTGCTTCGCACAAGGTCCACTGAAGATGTTACCTAGTAAGATAACAATATGTCTGAAATGAACCTTGCAGGTCAGTGAGCAAACCTACATCCAAAACACTGTTAAACTCTCACAATTTGTTGAGCCAGCATTCAGCATGAAAGGTATGGCACTTTTATTATTTGAAGGTACATTGGAAAGGCCAAAGTGAAGCTTGCAACATGTTCAACTTCAGATCGAATCAATGCACGACATTGAGAACTTTGCATTTTATAGTGTTTGAAAATGTTGGAGCACCACATTTCTAATAATTTCCTTGCTATCATTTTAAGAAGTTGGGTATTTATTACCATTCTGATGGGTTGTGAAAATAACCCATCTTCTGCAACCATTGAGTGGTTGCTTCAGAGGATAATTAACTATTAGCTACCCTGATATGAGACTGGACTGACTTGTTGACCCAGACTACGTAAGGAACACAAATTTTCTGACCATTTGTGAACCATTTTTACAATAATCCAACAGTTGTGTGGGATGTTGTGAAACTTGAAAGGGTTCAGAAAAGCTTTACAAGGATGGTGCCAGGGTTTGAGGATTTGAGCTATAGGGAGCGGCTGAACAGGTTGGGGCTGTTTTCCCTGGAGTGTCAGAGGATGATGGGTGACCATGTAGAGGTTTATAAAATCATGAGGGGCATGTAGTATAAATAGACAAAGTCTTTTCCCTGGGGTGGGGAAGTCCACAACTAGAGGACATAGGTTTAGGCTGAGAGGAGAAAGATATAAAAGAGACCTAAGGGGCAACATTTTCATGCAGAGGGTGGTACGGGTATGGAATGAGCTGCCAGAGGAAGTGGTGGAGGCTGGTACAATTGTAGCATTTTTAAAATTTGGATAGGTATATGAATAGGAAGAGTTTGGAGGGTTATGGGCCAGGTGCTGGCTAGTGGGATTAGATTAGGTTGGGATATATGGTCGCCATGGACAAGTTGGACCGAAGGGTCTGTTTCCATGCTGTACATCTCTATGACCCTGTGACTATGACTGGAATTGTAAATCCATTGGGGTCAGAGTAATTTGCAAGCAATATTGATCACTCTCTCCATTATGAAAATTCTGTTACAGCCATGACATTAATAGGCATTCAAAGCATGATGGACTTGATTGGTATTTATTTCCAAGATGTAATCGGTGTAGACAAGTTGGACCGAAGGATCTGTTTCCATCTCTATGACTCTATGACCCTATGACACTATGACTTGTCTCAGATTCTTATCAAAACAAGGGCCGCATGAAGCATCACATGCTGTTCAATTGTAATCGAATGCTTAGTTGCAATATACTGCTGTTGGATTTATTCATTGTCACAATATCCTCGGGCAGTTTTTAATATAATGAGCAGCAACACAAGCCATGCCCTAATAGGTGATGACGTCACTGGAGAAAATAACATCACATAGGTTCCCAGATTTTGGTTCTTGGACAAAAGATTTATATTCCCTGAAGATAGATTGGAATGTGCGTGAGGGACTGAGATGACGAGGTTGTTAATACTCACCTTTCGTGACCTCTACCGATCCGCCCTGACCGCTTTACAATTTTCGACTCGGTGAGTGAAGGATGGAGAAAGGTTGAAATCCTCTAGCTCTCACTCCTGAGGCTATGATCAGGACAGGATGTTCTTCTTCCCAGAATTACCAAGTGTAGAAAGAAGCCATTCAGCCGATTGACTCTAACTAATAGAACTAGTACAGCCCCAATGTTCAAAGTTCCTCTTGTATTCCTCAACTGAAGCTGCTTCCACCATGTTACTATGCACCACTTTCCAGACTCGAACCGCTCACTGGGGAAAGGAGTGTTGACTCATCACCATTGCTTCATTTGCACATCATTTTAAATCTGTGCCTTCTTTGTCTTATTTCTTTTACAAGTGGAAACTGCCTCACCCTAACTACTCTTTCCAGCCCACTCATGATTTTGAAAGCTTTAATCAAATCACCTCTCGGCTTTTCCTTTCTCGTGAGAACAGTCCCAACTTCTTCAATCTATCCTCATGTGGGCCCACACAGTGGCCTCCTGTCATGGCGGTCTCTCAGCCTCTCATGGCCTCAGAGTGGTCAGTCATTTTTGAGGCAATACTAGAGTGATCTCCTCACCTCAGGATCCTTAAGGTGCAGCCTGGTGTGGTCAGAGGCCAGACGCTTGTGTGATCTGGGTTGGAAGAGGTAAAAACAATGACTGCAGATGCTGGAAACCAGATTCTGGATCAATGTTGCTGGAAGAGCACAGCAGTTCAGGCAGTATCCAGCGAGCAGCGAAATTGATGTTTCGGGCAAAAGCCCTTCATCAGGAATAAAGGCAGTGAGCCTGAAGCGTGGAGAGATAAGCTAGGGGAGGATGGGGGTGGGGAGAGAGTTGCATAGAGTACAATGGGTGAGTGGGGGAGGGGATGAAGGTGATAGGTCAGGGAGGAGAGGGTGGAGTGGATAGGTGGAAAAGGAGCTAGGCAGGTAGGAGAAGTCCGGACAAGTCATGGGGACAGTGCTGAGCTGGAAGTTTGAAACTAGGATGAGGTGGGGGAAGGGGAAATGAGGAAGCTGTTGAAGTCCACATTGATGCCCTGGGGTTGAAGTGTTCCGAGGCGGAAGATGAGGCGTTCTTCCTCCAGGCATCTGGTGGTGAGCGAGCGGCGGTGAAGGAGGCCCAGGACCTCCATGTCCTCGGCAGAGTGGGAGGGAGAGTTGAAATGTTGGGACACGGGGCGGTGTGGTTGATTGGTGCGGGTGTCCCGAAGATGTTCCCTAAAGCGCTCTGCTAGGAGGTGTCCAGTCTCCCCAATGTAGAGGAGACCGCATCGGGAGCAACGGATACTATAAATGATATTAGTGGATGTACAGATAAAACTTTGATGGATGTGGAAGGCTCCTTTAGGGCCTTGGATAGAGTTAAGGGAGGAGGTGTGGGCACAGGTTTTATAGTTCCTGAGGTGGCAGGGGAAAGTGCCAGGATGGGAGGGTGGGTTGTAGGGGGGGCATGGACCTGACCAGGTAGTCATGGAGGGAACGGTCTTTGCGGAAGGTGGTAAGGGATGGGGAGGGAAATATATCCCTGGTGGTGGGGTCTTTTTGGAGGTGGTGGAAATGTCGGTGGATGATTTGGTTTATGCGAAGGTTTGTAAGGTGGAAGGTGAGCACCAGGGGCGTTCTGTCCTTGTTATGGTTGGAGGGGTGTGGTCTGAGGGCAGAGGTGCGGGATGTGGACGAGATGCGTTGGAGGGAATCCTTAACCACATGGGAAGGGAAATTGCAGTCTCTAAAGAAGGAGGCCATCTGGTGTGTTCTATGGTGGAATTGGTCCTCCTGGGAGCAGATACGGCGGAGGCGGAGGAATTGGGAATTCGGGATGGCATTTTTGCAAGAGATAGGGTGGGAAGAGGTGTAATCCAGGTAGCTGTGGGAGTTGGTGGGTTTGTAAAAAATGTCAGTGTCAAGTCGGTCGTCATTAATAGAGATGGAGAGGTCCAGGAAGGGGAGGGAGGTGTCAGAGATGGTCTAGGTAAATTTAAGGTCAGGGTGGAATGTGTTGGCTAAGTTGATGAATTGCTCATCCTCCTCGCGGGAGCATGAGGTAGGACCAATGCAGTCATCAATGTAGCAGAGGAAGAGGTGGGGAGTGGTGCCAGTGTAATTATGGAAGATCAACTGTTCTACGTGGCCAACAAAAAGACAGGCATAGCTGGGGCCCATACGTGTGCGCATCGCTATGCCTCTGGTCTGGAGAAAGTGATCCGTGTTGGAAGACCACTAATCTAGACTTTTATTTCTCTATATTCCAAGATCTTGTACCTAAAGAAGCTGTATCTTCATACCTTTATACCTAAGATGGTACTGTAGATGGTGATGTATAAACTTATGACTATACTCATCTCATTATATCTGACAATAAAACTGAATTCAATTCAATTGACTTTATTCCTGAAACCATTCTCATAAAGCACTCTGCACTCTCTCTCCCCAACACATTTGCACCTTTTCGATAATATAGAACCTATAACTGTGCACAATACTGCAGCTGGGGTCTAACAAGTGTCTTGTGCAAGTTCAACAATCCCTCCTTCCTCATGTACTCTTCCCAGAGAGCTCTCCCCTCCCCAGCTGCCATCTGAAATCTGCTTCTTAAACCTTACATTTGTCCTCACTGCCCCTTATCCTGTGTACTCTGATGGAAAACCCCTTCATCCCACTCCCTTGCCAATGCCTGCCATCCTGACCCTGGAAAAACTCACCCTCCATCTAACTTATCTTTCCATCTTAACCAACGATGACCTTCACTGGGGACTGGACTCTCTCCCAACATTGATCACTGGGCCTGAGACAGGACTATGGTGGGGTGGGTTGATGGCAAGTGGGAGGTGGGACAGAGCAGGTTAGGCCTGATGCTCCAGTTAAGGAGAAACCTCATTGTATCCCCTCCCCAGAAGTGACACTGCCTTTAGCTGGAATGAGAAAACACCCAGCCATTTAAATGGGCAGCAGCTCCTGGTGTTGGGATTTTTTTCTCCAGGGTGGATGTGTAGGGGATGGTGTGGGATCCAGCAAATTGACCCCACCTCCTAGCCCAGCTGTGAGACAGCTTGTTAAACCAGAGGCAGTTGTTTCTGTCAAATGTTGTTGTTTGCAGAGAGGGACAGGGACTCCTGTGAAACTTAAATCTGTGCCAGATTTAAAAAAAAAACAACTTGAGTTTGCATCTTTATGCTGTTAAAGGTGGTTGGCTGGTTGACTGGACCAGTGTTGTAATCGCTACATGACCATATCTGTACTTTAGTGCACTGCTGTGAGCATTGTGTACAGGCTGATAGATGGAGCTGGCAATAGAAAGGACAGAGATATTTATCTCGCAAATAAATGACTCTGAGATGAAAATAATACCAGAATATAAAATGGTTGTACCATTGTCGACTATGGAGGTGATGTCAATTAACATGGTGGCCCAGGATGGAATAACAGTGAATAAACTTTCCCTCCAAATGCCTTCACTTTAAGTATGAGAGCAGCTTTACATTAGCCTGTCAGGCAAGGAACAAATAGGATGTCAATAGACGTGAGGCCGGAAAGGGAAACGGCAGGTCAGACCACATCGAGGTGCGGAAAAGACATCGTTTCCAGCCAAAACTCTTCATCGGGACTGGGAGTGAGAGGGGAGCCCAAAAGGATATCGAGGGAGGGAGGTGGGGTGGTGATTAATGGATGCAGGTAGGGAGTTATTGGGATGGGTTAGTGGGAAGAGTGAAGCCAGTAGATGAGATGGACGATGCAGCTTTATCTCACTTTTAAAGAGCAACAGAGGGTAACTAAAAAGATAATATGCAGAGAAAAAATGAGGTACAAAGGCAAACTGGCCAAAAATATAAAGGAGGATAGTAAAAGCTTTTTTAGGTATGTGAAAAGAACAAAAAAAATGTTAAGACTAAAATTGAGCCCATGAAGACAGAAACGGGTGAATTTATTATGGGAAACAAGGAAATGGCTGAAGAGTTGAATAGGTACTGAGGAAGACACAAGGAAGGACCTAGGTTAATGGATGAACTGAAGGGAATTTATATTAGTCAGGAAATGCTGTTGGATAGACTGTAAGGTCTGAAGACTGATAAGTCCGTTGGACCAGATGGACTACATCCCAGGGTACTTAAGGAAGTGGCTCTAGAAATAGTGGATGCATTGGTAATCATTTTCCAATGCTCTATCAATTCAGGTTTAGTTTCTGCAGATTGGAGGGTGGCTAATGTTGTCCAACCTTTCAAAAAGGGAGGGAAAGATAAAACAGGGAATTATAGACCGGTTAGCCTGACATTAGTGGTGGGAAAGATGCTGGAGTCAATTATATAGATGAGCTATGACTCATTTGGATAGCAGTAACAGGGTAGGATAGAGTCAGCATGAATTTACAAAGGGGAAATTTTGCTTGACTAATCTTCTGGAATTTTTTTGTGGATGTAACTATGAAAATGGACAAGGGAGAGCCAGTGGATGTAGTGTACCTGGACGTTCAGAAAGCCTTTGATAAAATCCCACATAGGAGATTAGTGAGCAAAATTAGGGCACATGGTATTGGGAGCAAAATACTGACTTGGATTGAAAATTAGCTGACTGACAGGAAGCAAAGAGTAGTGACAAATATGTCCCTTTCGGAATGGCAGGCGGTGACCAGTGGGGTACCACAAGGTTTGGTGCTGGGACCGTAGCAGTTCATAATATACATTAATGATATAGATGAAGGCATTAAACATCAAACAGTAAATTTGCTGTTGACTCAAAGTCGGGTGGCAGGGTAAAATGTGAGGAGGATGTTATGAGAATACAGGGAGACTTGGACAAGCTAGGTGAGTGGATGGATGCATGGCGGATGCAGTTTAATGTGGATAAATGTGTGGTTATCCAGTTTGGTGGCAAAAACAGGAAAGCAGAGTATGACCTAGATGGAGTCAAGTTAGGTAAAGGGGCAGTACACCGAGATCCAGGTGTTCTTGTACACCAGTCAAAGAAAGCAAGCATGCAGGTACAGCAGGCAGTGAAGAAAGCTAATAGCATGCTGGCCTTCATAACAAGAGGAATTGAGTATAGGAGCAAGAAGGTCCTTCTGCAGCTGTACAGGGCCCTAGTGAGACTGCATCTGGAGTATTGTGTGCAAGTTTTGGTCTCAATTTGATGAAGGACATTCTGGCTATTGAGGGAATGCAGCATAGGTTCACAAGGTCAATTCCCGGAATGGCAGGACTATCATCTGTTGAAAGGTTGGAGCGAATGGGCTTGTAAACACTTGAGTTTAGAAGGATGAGAGGTCTAAGATTGGTATGCTTGAGATGCATAAGATTATTAAAGGATTAAACACTCTGGAGGCAGGAAACATATTTCCGCTGATGGGTGAGTCCCGAACCAGAGGACACAGTTTAAAAATAAGGGGTAGGCTGTTTCGAACAGAGTTGATGAGAACTTTCTTTACCCAGAGAGTGGTGGGTGTGTAGAATACTCTGCCCCAGAAGGCAGTGGAGGCCAAGTCTCTAGATACGTTTAAGAAAGAGATAGACAGAGGTCATATAGATAGTGGAATCAAGGGTTATGGGGATAAGGCAGGAACAGGATACTGGTTGTGGATGATCAGCCATGATCATAATGAATGGTGGTGCTGGCTCGAAGGGCTGAATGGCCTAATTCTGCACCTATTGTCTATTTTCTTTCGTCTATTGTCTATGTCCAGCCCCACCCCTCCCCCTCATTTCCCTAACCTGGCCTAACCTGTCCATCTTCCTAATCAACAATCCACTCCACCCTTCCCATTGACTAATCCCAATAACCCCCTACTTGCATCCATCAATCACCATCCCAACTACCCTTCCCCCTGCTCCAAGCCCCTCCCTCTTTATCCTTCTGGGCTCCCCTCTCCATCCCCAATTCTGATGAAGTGTTTTGGCTGGAAACATTGCCTTTCCTGCTCCTCGGATGCTGTCTGATCTGCTGTGCTTTTCCAGCCTCATATCTATTGACTCTAGCTTCTAGCATCTGCAATCCACATTGTCTACTCAAAAATTGGATGTGATGTGATGCAGATTTTATATCTAACTCAATTTTATCCTCATTGAAATAAATATCAGGTGTAGACTTTAGTTGGTGTACCCCAGGAGGTAATCTCTCTGACTGTTCACCATCACCACCCATACTCTGCCAGCTGCAAGTTCATGTGAATAAAGTGGATGGACAGCTCACCATCTTTCTGCTTACCCAATAATACAGGAGGAGACCCATTCGAACACTAGCAGCCCACCCAAGATCTGTGAATGAATAGGTCATTTGACTCCAAAATGACCTTGTCCATCTCAAAGTACTTCGTTGACTGCAGAAAATGTTGTGATACTCTGAGGGCACCTACTGAAATACAGATCATTCTTTTCTTTCTGAGTAAATGCCCAGCACAAGCTGAGAAAATCAAATAATTCTTTCACCTCTGACTCCTTTCATCTTGTAACCATTGCTGATGTTTTTCATCTGTCCAGATGGAGCAATGTTAGTGTAAAAGATCCAATTGTGCTCTCAGTGGAGAACACTGTTCAGAGGGAACACAATAGATACGTGAGAAACAAGAGCTAAAATTCTGAAAAAGTTCCCCGTCTTTTTGTGTCAATCTCCACCACTGAGAGTTAACAAATTAAAAATCACAAACTCTCAATCTGCAATGATTAACCCTGATGAAGGCTGATCCTGACAGTGAGTATAGTGTTACCCTGGTTATCCATTTCAGTGACCACCAACTCCTGACGTTGGTATTGAAGATTGTCTTAACTAGGGCAGTTAACCAAGAGGCTACTCCTGCAACAGAAAATAAACAACAGTTCTTCTCTCTATAGCACATTTAATAAGATGAACTATCCCCAAAATGCTTCTCATGAGGGTTATCATTCAGTCAATTCCTGAGATAAGACAGACACAAGAAGAGAAATTGGATTGGTTAGAATTATTTTTTCCAGCGTTTCAGAGAATGAGGAGGATCTACTAGAAACCTGTAAAACTGAAATAGGAGTGGACAGGGGAAAGGCAGGAAGGATGTTCTAATGAGTCCAAAACCAGTGAGTCATAGTCTAAGGGTATAGTGGAGGGCATTTAGGAGTGAGATGAGGAGAAATGTCTTCACCCAGAGAGTGAAATTCTCTGACACAGAATAAGTAGAAGGCCAAAACATTTAATGTATTTCAGTAGGAGTTAGGTATAGTCCTTATGGCTAAAGACAGTAAAGGGAGAAAGCAGCACCATGGGAACTGAGCTAACAGATCAGCTGTGATATCTTGACTGATGGGGCAGGCTTGAAGGGCTGAATGGCTTATTCCTATTTTTATTTACTAGGTTTCTATGTTTATCAACAGTATCCTGAGCCCCACACAGAGGTGTAAGCTCTGTTAATCACAAAGCTTAATGATCAAAGAGGTAGGATTTAAGGAGTTTTAGTGAAAGTATGTGAGATGAACAGAGACAGTAATACTTTGGAAGGGGATCCCTGTGTTTAGATCATTGAAATTTGACATTGTCAAAGGTGGGAGGGGATGCTGAAGAGACCAGGATGATAGGGGCTGGGATATCTCAGGAGCTCTCAGAGAGGGAGCAGATTCCAGAGATGGGGTGGTGGGGGCAAGACCTTAACTTTGCTTAGCCAGGAGCCATTGTAGATCAGTGCAGACAAAGGTAATGGGGAAAAGGGACTTGGGTGAGAGCTAAGACAAAGAATACAGAGTTTTAGACAACCTCATGTTTATGGAGTTGAGTGTGGGAGGTCAGCTAGGAACATACTACAACAATCAGGTTTCAGTAGTCAGAGACTCTGTGGTGCAATCGGTTAGTTTTACTGTAAGGTTGGTCGTTCAAGCCCCCCCGGGAAACTCATGCATATTAATTTTGGGTGGCCCAGTGCTTCACACTGCTGCCTCACAGCGCCAGAGACTTGGGTTCAATTCCCGCCTCAGGCAACTGCCTGTGTGGAGTTTGCACATTCTCCTCTTGTCTGCCTGGCTTTCCTTCGGGTGCTCTCACTGTCCAAAAATGTGCAGGTTAGGTGAATTGGGCATGCTAAATTGCCCGTAGTGTTAGGTGAAGGGGGTAAGTGTTGGGGAATGGGTCTGGGAGGGTTGCTGTTTGGAGGGTCCATGTGGACTTGTTGGGCTGAAGGGCCTGTTTCCAAACTGTCTGTAATCTAATCATAACAGATGAAGGAGTGGTGTGTTTTAGCCACAGCAATGGATTTATGTGCAGCTATATGTAGGAATAGTAATCTTAGCGCGAGGGCAAGAACCTCATCAGAAACTTGCTGTAGGCTTCGGAAGACATGAGGCTATGAACAGTAAAATACAGCCTCAGGCCAGCTGCCCAGTAGGATGGATTCAGTTTGGGACTGACCTTCCATTCGGCCTGGATTCTCCTCTGAAAGAAATATTAGTTCGATAAGGTAATAGTGCATTTACATTTATTCTCTCCTGGGATGTGGATATCATTGATACGTTCAGCTTTGGATGCCCATCTGTAATTGCCCTTGAACTGAAAGGTTTGTTAGGGCCATTTCAGGGGGCAGTTCAGAGTCAACCATATTGCTATGAGTCATGTGTAACCCAGATTAGTAAAGACAGTAGCAGTCGTGAACCAGATGATGCTTGTTTTTTAAATCAATAAAGACAAAATATTCATGAAGCTGGGAATTTGAAACAAACAGAATGTTGGAGAAGCCTGGGCAGAAAAATAGAGTTAATATTTTGAAGACAAGCAATTCAGATGAAGAGAAAATACGATACTCGAAACATTTACACAGTTTCTGTTTCCACAGATATTGCCAGACTTGCTGTGTTTTTCCAGCAATTTATGTATTTAATCAATAATAGTTTAATAGCTTTCCGATTTTGTTGTTAATTGAATAGAACTCATGTCCCTGGAGCATTAGCTCCAACCTTTGGATTACTAATTCAGTCACATCTTCCCCCCCTTGTACTGCTGTGCTGGAATTTTAATTTATCACATATAGTTAAAATGAATATATCCCTTCAAATCTATATGTACACCGTACTATAGAATGCAAGATAATTATTTGACAAATGCAACATGGTAATAAAGGCGATAATGGCCTTCTTTTCTGTTTTCAGTAGAATTACCAGTTTTGCAAATCTGTGTTGTAAAATGAAAATGAACATCACTGCCTCCCCAAGTGATTTTACAGATCATTGTGTATTTTTTACATGAGAGAAGGCTGCAATCAAAATGACTGAGAGGGCCTAGAAAGTCACTCCCTATTTCTCCACACTGTAGGAAGCTGCAGTTGCTAGAGGTTATGCAACAGAAGCCATGTCTTTAATTATGAATCTGTTTTGCAATCAGAACAAATGTCTGATTAATTTTGTCTCAATCTATATATTTTTTCATCAGCAGAAACCAAAGCTCAGAGCTTTACAAAATTTATACTACATACATGCCTGAGAGCTGTGAGGATCTGTCTTGTCTGTACATCACTGATTAGAGATGAGTTTGGGGACTTTCGCTACAGATGGTTGATTAAAATTTCAGCTCCTTCAAGCTGAACCAATTGAGAAAAATGTGAGGTTTATATTAGCATTTGACTTTGGACCACTTAAATTGCTTTCAAAAGCAAACTTCAGATATTCATCCACAATTATTCAGTTGCTGGCAAAGTGACTGCTTTCTTGTTAGTGCCTCAGTTCCTAATGGCTGCAACTTCTACCTCTTTTCCAGCTCACACACACTATCACAGACAGGCTGCTCCCAAGGCTCTCTCTAACGTGACGGCAAGTCATGAAGCCAGCATTAATTTTAAGGTCTGTGATCCCCACCACCAATTAACAAGCTTTAAATGCACATTCAAATCTACTGTGGAATGCATTTTAAAATAGCACTTCACTTTGCAATGTAGCACAGGGAGCTGGAGCTGAGGCAATACCTACACAATAAAAAAGCCAATTGAGGAAAGGTGTTTGAAATTTTTTTTCTCTCTCTGTGAAACAAGAATCAATTGTTTTCCCAGTTGGAATGTAATAGTAAGGATTGATTTGAGAGCTATTCTAATTTAAGAGAAAGAGAAGAAACCGTGCAATATGTTAGAGAATGATAAGCAACTCACAAGAAGAACAAATCTATATACAGTCTAACATCCCGTGAGAACCAAATATTACAAAAGTATGAAACTTATGGCCTGCTGCTACATTCAGTCTCTCAAGGTCTTGATGTCTTGCGCATCATTACCTTCGTCACATCGCCCACAGCCCTGTCATTTCGAAGACGAAGAGACAATAAAATGACTTTTTTTTTGCTGACCCCCATAAGCTAGTCCAGCGTTTCATATTAATCCTGATTTACATAGCGTTATTTAGACATTATCAAACTGCTTTTTGTGGAAGCTTGCTATTTATTGTTGTTTCCTGCCTCGTACTAAGATCAGATCTTCATGGTAGCCATGACGTGGGGGTGCCAGTGTTAGACTGGGGTGGACTAAATCAGAAATCACACAACATCAGGTTACAGTCCAACAGGTTTATTTGAAATCACAAGCTTTCAGAGCACAGCTCCTTCCTTGATCTCTCTGCCTACCAATTCTATATCTGTATGTTCCTTTCTCTCATTTCACCTGATGAAGGAGCGGCGCTCTAAAAGCTTGTGACCTCAAATAAACCTGTTGGACACTAACCTGGTGTTGTGTGACTTCTGACTCAGATCTTAGTAGACATGAAGAGGGTTTATCGAATTTAACTATACAAAGACTGGGAAGAGAATGTTTGTTCCTGGAACCCAACAGATTGTATTCGGTTCCATTCACTTAGTACCACAATGACATCACTCATAGGACCATGTAGAAAAGAAGAGATCCTTTAGCCCATTAAGTCTGTACCACCAAGTATACGAGTCCCCACTTTCCTACACTGTGTCCATAGCCTTCAATGTTGTGACATTTCAAGTACTCATCTCAGTACCTTTTAAAGGTTGTGAGGTTTCTTGCCTTTACCCTCCCAGACACTCACTACCATCTGGGTGGTCCCACCTAAAATTCCATCCTTTCACTTTAACATTTTGCCTCTTTGTGGCTGTTGTGGACATGCTTAGTATCTATTCTTACAATAAAGAAACAGTTAACCCTTTACTGTACTCTGAAATACATTTCAAAGGACTTCATTAGCTGCAGATGACTCTTGGATATCCTGGCTTTAGGAACTTCCCCAGGTTGATATATCAGCTTTTCTTTCTTTGCATGCTAAAATATATTTAATATTTTAAAATTCCTGGATGTATTGGTACGCTCAATAAACCAGCTCTGTTGTTTGGAGCAATGCAGGCAAAGGGAATTTAGCACAAGTTTGATGAATGGGCTAGATTGTGCTTCTGGAGATGACTTACTTCAACTGAATAGATGTGGAAGCAGCATAAGTCATGTATGCACGATCTGGGCTGGGTTTGGTGTTGCGTGACGCATCTTTGCATTCACCAACAAGGTGAGTTGCCCTCATCCAGAGTTAGGGCCAGTTCTCAGCTGAAGCAGCCCAGCCCAGCAATGACT
Source organism: Hemiscyllium ocellatum (assembly GCF_020745735.1). NCBI lineage: Eukaryota > Metazoa > Chordata > Chondrichthyes > Orectolobiformes > Hemiscylliidae > Hemiscyllium > Hemiscyllium ocellatum. The sequence goes on along the minus strand of NC_083434.1, from coordinate 45,023,016 downwards.
ACCTGAGCCAGCAGCCTGTGTCCTGGGTGGTGTGATCAGGCAGCCATTACCTCCTGGACTGTCCCTCTCCTGTGGCTTTATGCTGGAGACGCAGACTGGTCTCATGTACTTCAAAATGGAGTGCCAGATACGGATCAATCAGGCCATTATGTTTCATTATCCATGTTTTAAATGTTTTTAACAAAAACAAAATGTGCTGGAGAAGCTAAGCTAATCTGGCAGCATCTATGGAAAGAGAGAGACAAAGTTAATGTTTTAAGTCCAGTGACTCTTTGTGTGTTCTAAGAAAGAGTCAAACGAGACTCTGAACATTAATTCTGTTACTTTGTCTAAGGATGTGAGACCTGCTGAGCTTCTCTCACACTTTGTGTTCACCGCACTCTCTGTTTTGGTTTCACATTTCCAGCATTTGAAGTTCTCTGTTTTTATTTATCTCTGTGTAAGATTCAGGATAACCCACAAATTAAATCCAAAATGTTCAGTAACGGCAAGGGTCAAAGTCTCGTTAAAGCATTGAAAATGCCAAGACATCTCCTTAGGTCAATCCTCCCCACTACCTCCTGGCTTCCCCTTTTAAATAACAAGTGGCTGGATTGAGTTATAGTCGAGAGGACATCTGTAATTAAATAGAATTCCATTTACACTTCTATGTGAGAGTTTTGTTTCAGTTAAACGCACTCCATAAAACTTATAAACCACTGATTACAGCTCCTCATATTTATACATTCAATTTACAGCTAATTAATTCTTAATTAATATTTCCATAATCTGATCCCTCATTCCATTAGAATTCAGGCATTCTTTCGGTTTATATGTGATGGTAATAGGGTTAAGGAACCTCAATTATCCAGCATTCGATTATCCGAATTTCAGATTAGCCAAACAAGATCGCAAGGTCCCAGTGCTTGGCTGAACTATGTTATCCAGCATCCAATCATCCAAATATTCGATTATTCAAACAAAATACTCCCTGTCTGTGTCATCGGATAATCGAGGTTCCTCTGTACTTCGTTTTGGATTCAGATTTACAGACAGTTTAACCTCCGACTCAACCCAAACCCACCCTTTATTTTGAGGTTATCATTCCTGCATTGATCTTAGTGTCTGATAATCCCTGGTTTCCTCTTTGACTGACTGAAATACAGCGAGCTTGTTTCTGAATTCAGAGCCGAGAATGTGATGTGCTGGAAAAGCACAGCAGGTCAGGCATCATCCAAGGAGCAGAAGAATCAATATTTCGGGCATAAGTCCTTCATCAGGAAGGGTGGATGAAGGGCTTATGCCTGAAGCGTCAATTCTCCTGTTTCTCGGATGTTGCCTGACCAGCTGTGCTTTTCCAGCACACCACACTCCCGACTCCGAAATCCTGCATCTGCAGTCCTCACTTTCTCCCCATTGTATTTCAGCAAACTGTACAGTTGTACTTCCCAAAATAGCTATTTCCTGTGTCTTTATTAAAGATGTTGTTAAAAAGGCTTACAGTATCCTTGCGTCTTTACTTAGAGGGATAGAGTATGAAAGCAAAGGGATATTGCAACACCTCCACAAATTATTGGTTTAACCACACTTTGAATGTTATGTTCGGTTATGGGCAGCTTATTAAAGGAAGGATGCTAAAGCCCTGCAGAGAAGTCAAAGGAAATTCACCAGAATGTTACCAGGAATGAGGGATTTTAGATACAAGGAAAGATTATAAAGATTGGCCTTAGTCTTCTCTGCTCCAAGGAGAATAAGAGGTGACCTTATTGAGGTGTTCATAATTATGAACAATTTTGACAGGGGAAAGAAGAATCTTTTGTTTCTACCAGTCGGTATGTCAGTAACTAGGGTCACAATTTCAAAATTGTCAGCAAGAGAGCTAGGAGTGAGATGAAGAGAAACTTCTTCATTCAGAGTTGTTAGGATTTGGAATGCACTGCCTGGAAGAGTGGTCGGGATAGATTCCATAGGAGGTTTCAAAAGAGAGCTGGGTATAGATTTGAAAGTGATGGAGTAAGAGGGCTATGGAGACAGGGCTGGAAAATGGGACTAGCTGGGTAACTTTTGCAGGAGGCAATTCAGACACAATGGGTCAAATGACCTCCTTCTATCCGGTAAAATTCCACAATTCGATATGAATTTAAAGGTAAGGAATGCTGTCTATGTTGATGTTACAGTTTATATGTCAGGTATTGAAACATTTGGAGAGAATTTAATACAGAGCAGATACCACTTTGCTTTTCCTTTTCCCTCATAACCTCCTCCTGTTAGTGAATCAACAACTTAAACTGTGAAATATTGCACAGGGAATTCAGCTACTGTAAAATCCCTTGAACCTATCATCTAAAACCTGTCCCCTCTGTTCAACTCAAAGCATCAGAGCAAGCAATGCTTTTTTTTAAGAATCACTGTGAGGTTGTATTGTGTGCCATTAATAAACACCAGATGTCAGATTTGTTGCAATGATTAACTATGTTTGTAAGGCAATACTAAAAATACCTAATGGTGCCAATATTATTCTTGATATTACTATTTTAATCAAAGTAGGTAAACATAATTAAGTGTAACATTTTCAATAAACAAGTCTCATGATGTGGTCAAAGTTATGTTGGTGTAATGGCTGGTGCTGAAATAACAATTGAGTATTTGTGATCACACCCTTTCTAAGACTGTATGAATGTACAAGTCATTCAGCCCTCAATATTGTTCTGCCATTCAATATGATCCCAGTTTACTTGATTGTGGCCTAGACTTCACTTTGTCACATAAATGGCACCAACAGCAGGTCTACACTCTTGGTGCTGGGCACACCAAGTGTTATTTTTGTTTTTTTCCCATTGTGGGATGTGGTGTTACTGCCTGCTGGCATTGAGTTCCTGTGTCACTGGAAGAAGCAGGTCCACTTTCTGAACTGAACTCCACACTCTTTGGAACAGAACTTTTGAAACTTCTGCAATGTAATCAAAACTAAAGTAATGACCTTAATTGTTTTCCTTTTCCAGTCATGAACTGAACAATATAAACATATCAAATAGCACTAAAAGAGTTATTACAGGCACTAATCTTCGGGTAGAAAGTGAGGTCTGCAGATGCTGGAGATCACAGTTGAAAATGTGTTGCTGGTTAAAGCACAGCAGGTTAGGCAGCATCCAAGGAATAGGAAATTCGACATTTCGGGCATAAGCCCTTCATCAGGAATGATGAAGGGCTTATGCCTGAAACGTCGAATTTCCTATTCCTTGGATGCTGCCTAACCTGCTGTGCTTTAACCAGCAACACATTTTCAACTATTACAGGCACTAATCTGAAATCACACATTTTCTTGGAACTGACAAACTTGGGTCATTGTGCTAACAACTTTCTGACTAGTTCAACACAAAACTTACCTTCAAAGAACAAACCAAAATCTATTTATCCTATTTTGAATTCAAATACCACCTTTCATATTTATATATCAGGTCCATTTCATTACACTATTGTGATCAGTCAGTAAACATATTCAAAAGAATCTACCAATGGAACTTTTGAAACAAGAATTGATCAAACTTTAGTATCTACAAAGAAAGGAAAAATATCAATAAACAAATCAACTTAGAAGACAATTTGGAAAGCTCTTATTATAAATAGCAAAATGAAAGATTCAGTTCTGTTTCCCAACAATGTCCTTTAGTGATACTCAACCCCTTTGAAGAATCATTGATCTCATTACTGTTTAATTTCTTACTCAATTGATGAGGTCATGAGCAATTTTTTTCTTGAAAGTCTTCACATTCAACAGAGATGATTCCCTGTGTAACAGTCTCCCTCAGTGCACACAGCAGTAGCTATCTCACTGACTTTTCTCACCGACTCTAAGAAAATGATACCAGTTTTTTTCCAGCTACACTGACTACTTCTAGGCCGCTAATCGGCATATCTGCTGGAATAGGTATAGTTAGTATGTTTGCTGATGACACCAAAATTGGAGGTGTGGTGGACAGCGAAGAAGGTTACCTCCGATTACAACGGGATCTTGATATGGACTCCTGTTTCCATATTTCCATGGTTTCCCTTTCTCTGCTCAACTCAGCCAACACGTCAACAGCTGTCTCACCAATTCACTTCTAGAACACAGAACATAGACCAATACAGCACAGAACAGGATCTTCGACTCTCAACATTGCACCGGAATATGAACTAATCTAAGCTCATGTCCCGACACTGTCCCGTCATCATCCATGTGCTTATCCAAGGAGTGTTTAAATCTCCCTAATAGACAATAGGTGCAGGAGTAGGCCATTCTGCCCTTCAAGCCTGCACCAGCATTCAATATGATCATGGCTGATCATCCTTAATTAGAATCCTGTTCCTGCCTTATCTCCATAACCCTTGATTCCACTATCCTAGAGAGCTCTATCCAACTGTTTCTTCAATGAATCCAGAGACTGGGCCTCCACTGCCCTCTGGGGCAGAGCATTCCACACAGCCACCACTCTCTGGGGGAAGAAGTTCCTCCTCATCTCTGTCCTAAATGGTCTATCCTGTATTTTTAAGCTGTGTCCTCTGGTTCGGCACTCACCCATCAGCAGAAACATGTTTCCTGCATCCAGAGTATCCAACCCTTTAATAATCTTATGTCTCAATCAGATCCCCTCTCAGTCTTCTAAACTCAAGGGTATATAAGCCCAGTCACTCCAGTCTTTCAGCGTAAGATAGTCCCGCCATTCCAGGAATTGACCTCGTGAACCTACGCTGCACTCCCTCAATAGCCAGAATGTCTTTCCTCAAATTTGGAAAAGAAGGAAATACTGCACACAGTACTCGAGGTGTGATCTCACCAGGGGCTTGTACAGCTGCATAAGAACCTCTTTGCTTCTATATTCAATCCCTCTTGTTATGAAGGCCAGCATGCTATTAGCCTTCTTCACTACCTGCTGTACCTGCATGCTTGCCTTCGTTGATTGGTGTACAAGAATACCAAGATCTCTTTGGACTGCCCCTTTGCCTAAATTGATTCCATTTAGGTAGTAATCTGCCTTCCTATTCTCGCCACCAAAGTGGATAACCATACATTTATCCACATTAAACTGCATTTGCCATGCATCGGACCACTCACCTAACCTGTCAAGGTCACCCTGTAATCGCCTAACATCCTCCTCACATTTCACCCTGCCACCCAGCTTAGTATCATTAGCAAATTTGCTAATGTTATTACTAATACCATCTTCTATATCATTAACATATATTGTAAAAAGCTGCGGTCACAGCACTGGTCCCTGCGGTACCCCACAGAAATGGCCTGCTATTCTGAAATGGAGCTGTTTATCACTACTCTTTGTTTACTGTCAGCTAACCAACCTTCAATCCAAGTTAGTACTTTGCCCCCAATATCATGCACCCTAATTTTTCTCACTAACCTCCTATGTGGGACTTTATCAAAAGCTTTCTGAAAGTCCAGGTACACTACATCTCCTGGATCTCTCTTGTCCATCTTCAGAGTTATATCCTCAAAAAGTTCCAGAAGATTAGTCAAGCATGATTTCCCCTTCATAAATCCATGCTGACTCTGACCTATCCTGTTACTACTATCCAGATGTGTCGTAATTTCATCCTTTATAATAGACTTCAGCATCTTTCTCACCATTGAGGTCAGACTAACTTGTCTATAATTTCCTGCTTTCTCTCTCCCACCTTTCTTAAAATGTGGTACAACATTAGCCACCCTCCAATCTGCAGGAACTGATCCCGAATCTATTGAACTCTGGAAAATAATCACCAACGCATCCACGATTTCTCGAGCCACCTTCTTCAGTACCCTGGGATGTAGACCATCAGGCCCTGGGGACTTATCAACCTTCAGACCTAACAGTCTCTCCAACACCAATTCCTGGCAAATATAAATTCCCTTCAGTTCAGGTCCTTCAGCCACTGTTACCTCAGGGAGATTGCTTGTGTCTTCCCCAGTGAACACAGATATGAAGTACCAATTCAATTCTTCTGCCATTTCTTTGCTCCCTGTAATATATTCCCTGTTTCTGTCTTCAATGCCCAATTTTATCTTAACCATTTTTTTGCCTTTCACATACCTAAAAAAGCTTTTACTATCCTTCTTTATATTTTTGGCCAGCTTACCTTTGTACCTCATTTTTTCTTCACGTATTTCCTTCTTAGTAATCCTCTATTGTTCTTTAAAAGCTTCCCAGTCCTCCGTTTTCCCACTTATCTTTGCTATGTTATACTTTTTCTCTTTTAACTTTATATGTTTCCTAGCTTCCATCAGCCACGGCCACCCATGCCTCCTCCTAGGATCTTTCTTCCTTTTTGGAATGAACTGATCCTGCATCTTCTGCATTATACACAAAAATATCTGCCATTGTTCCTCCACTGTCATCCCTGCTAAGGTATTGCACCATTGAACTTTGGCCAGCTCCTCCCTCATAGCTCCATAGTTCCCTTTATTCAACAGAAATATTGTCACTTCTGATTGTACCCTCTCCCTCTCAAATTGCAGATTGAAGCTTATTTGTATTATGGTCACTCCTTCCCAATGGCTCCTTCACTTCGAGGTCCCTGGTCAATTCTGGTTCGTTGAACAATACCAGATCCAGAATTGCCTTCTCCCTGGTCGGCTCCAGCACCAGTTGTTCTAAGAATCCATCTTGGAGGCACTCCACAAAGTCTCTTTCTTGAGGTCCAATACCATCCTGATTCTCCCAGTCTACTTGCATGTTGAAATCCCCCATAACAACTGTAGTAACATCTTTGCGACAGGACAATTTCAGTTCCTGATTCAACTTTCATCCGACATCCAGACTACTGTTTGGGGGCCTGTAGATAACTCCCAAGAGGGTCTTTCTACCCTTAGAATTTCTCAGCTCTATCCACACTGACTCTACATCCCCCTGATTCTAGGTCCCCCCGCGCAAGGGACTGAATATCATCCCTTACCAACATGGCCACCCCACCCCCTCTGCCCATCAGTCTGAGTTAATTACATTAGCAGGCAGGGCATTCCACACCCTTATCACTCTGTGAGTAAAGAACCTGCCTCTGACATTTGTCTTAAATCTATCATCCCTCAATTTGTAGTTCTGCCCCCTCAAACAAGCTGACATCATCATCCTAGGAAAAAGATTTTCACTGTGTCTACCCTATCTCATTCTCTGATCATCTTGTATGTCTGTATCAAATCCCTTCTTTCCAATGAGAACAGACTCAAGTCTCTCAGCTTTTACTCATAAGACCTTCCCTCTAGACCAGGCAACATCCTGGTAAGTCTCCACTGCACCTTTTCCAATGCTTCCACATCCTTTCAGTAACGGGGTGACCAGAGCTGTACACAATATTCCAAGTGTGGCCGCACTAGCATTTTGTATAGTTGCAGCATGACATTACGGATCTGGAACTTTTTAATTCCTCAACCAATAAAACCTAACACACTGTATGCCTTCTTAACAGCAGTATCAACCTGGGTGGCAACTTTCAGGGATCTATGTACATGGACTCCAAGATCCCTCTGCACATTCACACTACCAAGAATCAAGGCAGAGTGGTAGATGTAATTTATGTGGACTTCAGTAAGGCATTCGACAAGGTTCCCCATGAGAGACTGCTGACCAAAGTTAGATCTCATGGAATACAGATAGAACTAGCCATTTGGATACAGAATTGGCTCAAAGGTAGAAGACAGAGGCTAGTGGTGGAAGGTTGTTTTTCAGACTGGAGGCCTGTGACCAGTGGAGTGCCACAAGGATCGGTGCTGGGTCCTCTACTTTTTGTCATTTACAAAAATGATTTGGATGTGAGCATAAGAGGTACAGTTAGTAAGTTTGCAGATGACACCAAAATTGGAGTTGATAATAGTCATGATTTGGAGATGCCGTGATTTGGATTGGGGTGTACAAAGTTAAAAATCACAAAACACCAGGTTATAGTCCAACAGGTTTAATTGGAAGCCCTAGCTTTCAGAGCACTGCTCCTTCATCAGATGGTAGTGGAGGACACAATTGTAAGGCACAATTTATAGCAAAAGTTTACAGTGTGATATAATTGAAATTATACATTGAAAAATACCTTGATTGTTTGTTGAGTCTTTCATCTGTTCGAATGACCATGATAGTTTCACTTCTTTCATGTGTAAATCACAAAACGTTTTTTTTTAGAAGTTGCATTCTCAGGTTAACTGTAACAATTGGTGTTAGCTAGACAATATATCTTGCTTCAAGTCCTTTTTAAATCTTTCTCCTCCACCTTAAAAATATGCCCTCTAGTTTTGAACTCCCTCACCCTCAGGAAAGAACATAACCTTTCACCTTATCTATGCCCATCATGATTTTATAAATCTTGTTAATGTCACCCTCAACCTCCTACCCTCCAATGAAAAAAAATTCCCTCTTTTCAATCTATTTTTATACCTCAATCCTTCCATTCCCAGTAACATCTGGCAAATCTTTTCTGAACTCTCTCCAGTTTAATAATATCCTTCAAATCATCTTCACAGAATTCAAAATCAAAACTCCAATCGTCTCTACTTTAGAATCTATATTTCCAAATAAGACTTACATATATTATGAATGTCTATCATAGTTTCTGAAGTCTGTAGAGTGGTAAGGGACTTTATTCTGATTTCAATGATCCTGTGCAATTCACTAACAAACAGCTATGAATACACCAGCACTCTCCCTTTTTATAGTGCAATATATCAGAGAGAACGACAGAGTTGGCACTGAACATGGACAGCATTAGGAAGAGGTGAAATGTGTAGAGAGATGCAAAACAACATAATCCCTTCCTGGCCAAGCTTTCCCTGATAAATAAATCCATGTTCTGCACCAGTGAAAGAACTTCTAATTGCCCATTTGCCAAATATACTGACCGTCAGAGAGGCCTTTTTGCCAAGGAGAGAGTGAGGACTGCAGACGCTGGCAATCAGACCTGAAAATGTGTTGCTGGAAAAGCGCAGCAGTTTCCGATACGGCTAGGAAGAACTGTTTGTTGAGTGTATGGATTCTTCTGTGGATGAAGAACAGTAGAGGTCCTGAAGAAGGGCACACGCCTGAAACGTCGATTCTCCTGCTCCTTGGATGCTCTTTGCCAGAATAAAATTCATCACAAAACTACCAGGATCCCAAGAATAGAATCTGTTTATTGTGAATTTTATGTTGATGGATTTTTGACATAGTAAAATTGATGATATATGTTTGCTACAGAAGTGGTTGTAATGGATTTAACACCATAACCAGACTGATGCCAATCTAAAGGATTGGTGTATCACACTTGTGCCATTGGCATAGCTGTGTCAGCTATCAACAACAAGCTTAAACCCTACAACAGCAGAATTGATTGATCCTCTGTCACCTATGACTTTTATTGATTAAGATGAGCAGAAAATATGGCATGCACTCTCTCACTTTTACAGCTGGTAGCTGCAGCATGATAGCAAGATTTTTTTTGTGTGATAGTGATTCTTTCCCTCTGTTTTGTCAATTTTCTGATTCTAGAAATCCATTTCATGTAGCTAACAAATAAGGTAATAAGCATCTTCAATGTTTTCCCAGAATTACTGAGGTGCTGCGGTGCAGAGGGAGTCCATTCGATCCACCATATTTCCATAACCTCCACTCCTTCCCTCATAAATCTGCACCTTGTTTCTTTCCAAATAACCATTTAAATCCCTCCTGAGTATAGCAATTGAGCCTATTTCCAGGCAGTATATTCCAGACCATAACTACATGTTGGGTGATTTGTTTTTCTTGTATTTGCTTCTTTGGAAAAACACTTTCAAGTTGTGTTTGCTGGTTCATGAAAATTTTATGGGTAGGAACAGCTTCTCTTTATCTACCCTGAACAGATGCCCCATGATTTTAAAATTTTCGATCAATCTCCTCCGAACCTTCTTCTCTCAAAAGGAAACAGTCCCAACTTGTAAAACCTTTCTTCATAACTAATATGTCTCATCCTGAAATCATTCCTGTAAAGTTCTTCTGCACGGTATCATTTGGAAACTTCTTCCTCTGTTGCAATGCCCTGATAAGTATCTACTCCCTTGAGAAAGACAAATGCAAGTTTTTTATTTATGCCTCAGTCATGCCTCTTGCAAGCATCTACTTTTTGGTCCCTCATCAGCCCTACTCTTTCTTTTCCCACCCTTTTACTATTGATGTGTTTCCATTAGACTTCAGGATTTCCGCATAAATTCGCTGCCAGAGATTTTTTTTCACTTGACGTCTGTAACACAGCTGTTCTGTGAAATCATTGGCCTTAGCATCATGGAGGCAACAAACCATCCTAGAGAACCATTGATGGATACACAAAACCTTGCCTGATCCCCAATCAGCACTGCCCTTCCATTCTTTTTGCTCTCACTCTGTGCAGCCAGGCACCTGTGGTACCATGGACTTGTCTCTTTCTGCACTTCTTCAGGAACCTTTGTCACCCTCACTGATACCCAGAAAGAAAATTGGTTGACGAGAGGAATGTCTGGTGATCCAATCACTACCTGCCTGTTTCTCTTGGACTTCCTGGTGGCCATCTATTCCCTATTGGCTTGCCTGGTTCTAACCTACAGAGTGTATATCTCGCTGGATGTTCTATTCATCTAACTCTCTATATAATAAATGATTATCAATGATTGTAGCTGGTGCTTGAGTTCCAAAATTTGGTGCTTCAACATGTGAAACCAGACACACTTCCTGTTCATGGCTTGTCTAGGTTATGAAAAGAGTCTGTGACTGTCTCTATCTCAGAGTCATAAAGATGTACAGCACAGAAACAATCCCTTCGATCTAACTCATCCTTGCCGACCAGATATCCTAACCTAATCTAGTCCCGTTTGCCAGCACTTGGCCCCTACCCTTCTAAGCCCTTCATATTCTTATACCTATCCAGATGCCTTTTAAATGTTGTATTTGTACCAACCTCTACCACTTCCTCTGGCAGCTCATTCCATACACGCAAAAAGTCCCTTTAATATCTTTCTCCTCTCATCTTAAACCTATGCCCACTAGTTTTCGACTCCCCTATCCAGGGAAAAGACCTTGGCTATTAACCCTATCCAAGCCCCTCATGATTTTATAAACCTCTGTAAGGTCACCCCTCAGCCTCGAACACATCCCCAGCCTATTCAGCATCTCCCTATAGCTCAAACCATCCAACCTTAGCAAAATCCTTGTAAGTACTTTTCCACCCCTTTCAAGTTTAATGACATATTTCCTAAAGCAGTTCCTTCTCTTTCTTGCTGTTTATCACACTGCTTTGTTACATTATAAATGTCAAGTAATTAAGACTCAAAAGGATAAGTGAAATTATATGAAATAGTGTTGGATAATCCAGTTGCATTATGACATTAATTCATGTTTTCTCACAGTACTCTGGGGTTTTGTTGTAATCTCATTTGGAAATCTCAGTTGGCTTAAAATAAAAAAGAAAATATCTCACTTCGCAAATAATTGATGGTTTCAATTTATGTGAAAATTAAGCAATTGGACTTGTCCTCCAAATAATCAAGAATTGTGACTTTTCAAAACACGTGTAATAATGTATTGTTAGATATGAAGTGACAAAGGTCAGTCAATCAAGCTCCATCATGTTGTGTTAACTCAATGTTATTTCAATTACACTGCCCTTCCTGTTTCCTGCTTGTTGATGTCTTGTAACTATGAAGCTGAAAAATAAAATCTTAAGGACTTTCACAACATCGAGGAGGCTTCAGGCCAATCTGCATTTAAAACCCTGCTCTGAAAACTCTGCACACATTTCAACAACTATGCTAAATTCAACACCAACAATGGAGACAATCCATAATATTCTGTAATAATCAATTTGAAATAAAATTACCCGTAAGAGCAGAAATGTTTTAAAAAAGGACATGAGGGACAACTTTTTTTTTGCAGAGAATGGTTAGTATATGGAACGAACTGCTAGAGGAAGTGATGAACATGGGCATAGTTACAATGTTTAAAAGATATTTACTTAAGTACATGAATAGGAAAGGTTGAGGGATATAGCCAAATGTAGGCATGTCGGACTAGTTTAATTTGGGAACATGGTCAGCATGGACTAGTTAGGCCAAGAATCTGTTTCCATGATATATGACTTTATGACTCTATGACTGCAACTATATAGCATTAAAAAAAATCAACGTACTCTCTTTTTCCAATATTAGTGGATTTGTCAAAAAATTCCAAAGTTCAGTTCCTAAACATATCTTTACCATAAGCCAATTAGCTCTTTCTTTGATGAAGATAAGGTATTTGTAAGGAGATGGTTAGCTCAGTTGGCTGAACAGTGATCATTGATACCAACAGTGAGAGTTCAATTCCTACACTGGCAGAGATTACACTAAAGGACACTCTACCTCTCTGCTCATCTGAGGTCATGTGCTACCCCAAGGTGTCTAAAGGGAGAGCAGCTCTATGGTTCATTAGGACAATGAAGCTGAGGACCATGTTACATGAAAACCTGTCAGCTAGATGTCGAGATAGATTGTTTATGGGAAAATAGAATAACAGATGAAGGAAATATCAATCTTCATATCTTTAGTGATGGATATAATAATCACTATAACCAAGGCAATTTCCTTCAATTTTAATTTCGAGTATTATTTATTCATTTGCTTTTGACAGAGCTCAAGTGAAATAATTCAGAATTTCTGACCCAAATTTTCTTTTTCAACGTTTTTCATCTGTGAGAGATTATAAGAGAAGAAGATTAGTTCTTTGTTATTTTCCACTTGCTGTTTGATTTGGCACTTGCACTTATTTATAACCTGGGAAATGATAATAAATGAAGTATTGACCTTGGTCCTGTTGCCCACCTACCTGGGGTTAGCACGAGTCACGCAACTCCTGAAATGCAAAAAAAAGTTTTGTTAACAATAATAAATTTTGTTTTATGGATATTTTTTATTGTTTCTTGAAACAAGAAATTCTACTATGAATTGGTGCTTTGAAATGATATACAGAATAAAAGACTCCATCCTTTTGAGATCCAAATTGATTTTTTCAGTGGTGAATGGTATTTTTGCAGGAGTAGCGTGGACAGCCATTGTTTCATTGTTGACTCCATGTGAATCAGCATCAAACTGAGATACTATGCCACTGAGAACTCTGTAGCTCATCCTTATGATGAGGTTCTCATGTCTGAAGCAATGAAAATACGCCATGTTATTATTGTGGCTTTAACAATGTGTTGTGGAATCATTGTCAAATGAAAGTTTACACAAAGACACATCAAGAGATCCAAGGGAAATTGACGCAAACCTTTATCAAGAGCTGGACTTCAAAGAACACATTAAAGAATCAACAATAAATCTAGGGAGAGATGCAATTACATCCTTCAAGTCAGGGGCCTGTAACTGTGCACAATACTCTAAATGTAGTCTCATCAAGCTTCTGTACAACTGAAGCAAGAGGTCTCTATTCCTGTACTCCGATCCTTTTGTGATTAAGGCTTAACATATTGTTTGCCTTTTGAATTGCCTATTGCAACTGAATGATAGGCTTCAGTGCTTATGAACGAGGACACCCAGTTCCCTATGAACATTAACATTTGCCTATCTCCATCAGCATTTAAGAAATACTCCGCATATTGGTTCCTCCTCTCAAAGTGGATAACTTCACACATATCCACAATTAAATAAGGGAGACAGAAGCAAAAAGGGACAGTAAGTGAAAGTAAATTAACATTTACAGAAGAACATAAGAATTAGGAGCAGGAGTAGGCCATCTGACCCTTTGACCCTGCTCCGTCACTCAATAAAATTACAGCTGATCTATTCGTGGCTTCAGCTCCACTTACTCGTCCTTTCACCATAATCCTTAAGTGGTTTTCTGTTCAAAAATCTGTCTATCTTTTCCTTGAAAACATTCAAGGAGGTAGCCTCAATTGCTTCACTGGGCAGGGAATTCCACAGATTCAAAACTCTTTGGGTGTAAAGGTTCTTCCCCCCACCCCAACAAAAGATTTCAAAATGGTATTTTAAAATCTTCAACAACAGTCAATGGTATGCTGGAATAGATTTGTGCTTTCACATGAATCTCCATTAAGTTAGGGGGCTTTTGCATTGCAATAATTACCAAACTTACTGGCCAATCCAATGTGTTCTTAACCCAGTGAGTTAGGTTCAGTGAAAAGCAAAACTAAGTGCATCCCTTAATTCCTTCTGAATTTCCAGTCAGTCTGAACAAGAATAAAGGTATGTGTCATTTCTGCTGTTTGTAACTGCTGTTATGAAGATGTGGGTGTACTGTACCTTTAAGAGAGTTAAAAGCTGGCAGGACCACCTGACAGCACCAAGTGTTCTGAATAAGGTAATAATGTAACATTTGGTCAAAAGCTAGACTAGCTGGGTTGCCTGGAAATGACAAAACAGATTTGAATTAGTCCAATCCATTTAAATTATATTCAGAAAAATACCGAACTCCAATCAAGTTTGAATTTAATATATTGCCAATCTTAAAAGCCATTGACACAGTCCGATGTTTTGTGGGTATAAGACCAGAGAAAGTAAACAATTCGAAGGAGAAGTGCCACGCCATCAGCATGTGGAGACTGCCCTAAAAGTAGCTCTTTTAAAGGTACCTTTATCGATCCATGCCATGTGAAGTATAATCCATAAGAAGAAGAAAATAAGACACAGGAAGATCCAAATAGAAGATTCAACAGCTGGCTGGTTTTGAAAACTTGAATTTTTGGTAAGTCTTAATTGGGGTTTTTATCAGATTAGTATTATAGAAGGGAAGTTAAAAAGATAGGTTAGAGGAAGGAGTTGTAAATAGTTTAGTTAATTATTCTCTGTTATACTTTAAGAAATAAAGTTGTTAATCTTCATTTTAAATAGTTCTTGGTCTCTTGAATTTTCACAGATTACTGCATAGGATAAATCTTTTCTGTGTTTCTGGTTTTAAATTAAGCAGGAGTGTTTACCCCGTGTTGTAACACTACTCCTACTGGGAGCATTGTTGTCATGGTAATGAAGGAGTCAGGGATAGAAATCATGAGACCTTGTGCTGCTCCTTGCTTGAGCTATCTGCTCCACCCCAGATTCATACACATCGGATTTCTCGAATCCTGGCTCCTGGTTGTTGGGCCTCAGTTTAAATCCTTTCCTGGACTCCTGTCGTGCACATTTAATACAGACTTATTTTTGCAACGCGATCTGACACACAGCTACACATGGCCCTCACAAAAACAATTGCACAATAAAAAAGTGCTGAATGTAATTTTTGTTAAATTAGCAGCATTGATAACAGGGACAGACACTCAATATCTCAGGAGTTAATTTCATTCTCTGGGAGTTAAATAGTATATTGTCACTTTTCCCTGAAGATTAATGAAGGTAATTACAAATTATTACATAGTCTCAACTCCTTCAACAGAGATATAAATTTCTCCCCTTCATTTTCTTTCAGTTTATATAAACAACACATTGCTTACTCGGGGGCATCTATTTCTGCCGACATTTTCAAGATCTACACTTCAATCTTAAAGTAGTTGTTTGTGCAGTTCTTTTCCAGCTAGCATGGGGTTTATCAGTGACTAATGTATCATGTTGACCAGCTTGTACTTAAAACAGGTCTGATGCTCCTGAGCTAACACACAGGGACAGAGAGACAAAAGAAAACTAGAGTATAAGCCTCTATTCATTATGAGAAAGAAAATAACACCATGATTTTGTATCACACAGTACATGTCCACAGAATGGCATTTTGTGTTGACAGCAGTCCTTTTGACACATAATGGCCATTGTAGTGTAGAAAACATGATCTCCAATTTACACAAAGCAAGCTCCCACAAACAGAAATTTAATGATTAGTATATAATTGATTTTTACTTTTGTCAGTTGCATGATAAATATTGGCCAGGTCACCAAGGATAATTTAATAGTTCCACCTGAATAGGAGAACAGCATTGAAATTAATCATGCTAAGTAAAAACAATGATATACTCTATGATGCACAGTGATGCAAGCAGTGTGGGTTCAATTCCTGCACCAGATGAGGTTACCATGAAGGACTCTCCTTCTCAACCATTAACCCTCACCTGAGGTGTGGTGACCCTTAGGTTAAACTCACTACCAGTCACCTCTCCATCAAATGAGAGAGCAGCCTTATTCTACATGCGAACTGATGCATATTTCATTTTAAATTAATCCCAGTTCATGATTTATAATTTTGGACTTTATTCATGTGTGCATTTGTGAGATGACAGAAATAAAAAGTCTCCATTGCTTGAACATTAATCTTTGTGGAAAAAGATTTGAACCACCACAGAATTAATTGATATGTGAATTACCCGGGAAGGTAGAGTTGTGATACAATATATCAGCCATGAATAGCAGAGAAGAATAAAGGGGCTGAATAATCTCCTTTTGCTGCCTGCTACTTTTATTCTAAAAGTCTCAAGGTCTGCAGTGTGGGAGCTTACAGAAAAGGCCAACAAATCTTTATTGCCGATTTACTTGTTTTGTTGCACTAACTCTTTCCTCACACACCCTCAATCCTTCACGTTCCTAGCCATGTAATTTTCTTCCACTTCAGTATCAATTTTTCAATAATGAACCCTTGCTGTAAGAGCGAACTTCACAATCAGAAACCCTGCAGCTCTCTCTTTATGGGCCAAGTTCATCACATGATCATTTATGCAATTTTCTCAATCTCAAATAGAATGCCTCAGACATCAAGCCTGCAATTGACTTCCCTTACAATCTCTTACACATCAGCCTCCACTTTAAGGCTTTACAAACAAGCCCTATAATTCTATTATTCCTGTTTACAAGAAAGATATCTTTGAATTGAACAGTGATGAAGATGACATTATTCTGCAGCTGTCATATACTATAGCATTTGCTGAAATAACAATCATTTGTATTGTTATATGGAATATATTTACTGACACAAGGTTGTAATATATGGACTATTAATCTTTAATTCCATCATTTGATTTAATAGCTGAGACTTCAACTTGAAGGAAAACAGCTTTAAAGGAGTCACTGTATTTTCAAATGGCAGTGCAAGTTTACTGACTTATAAGAATACTGTCTCTTCTTCCTCAGGGTTTATCCAGAATAACCTACAACTTTTACAGATGTACCATAAACAGCATTCTATCTGGATGCATCACAGCTTAGTACGGCAACTGGTCTGTCCAGCACCGTAAGAAACTACAGAGAGTTGTGAACACAGCCCTGACCATCATGCAACCCAGCCTTCCATCCATTGACTGCATCTACACCTCGCGATGCTGTGGAAAGACAGCCAACAAAGATCCCTCCCACTCTGGTTACCATCTCTACTGACATCTTCCATCTGGCAAAAGATACAAAAGCTTAAGTGCATGCACCAACAGGTTGAAGAACTATTTCTTTCTCGCTATTATTACACTTGTGAAGGTCCTTTCAAATTTCAAATCTACTGTTGATCTTGTGGAGATACAGCTTCACTCACTAAGTTAGAAGGTTCATTTCCAGATATTTCATCCACCTACTAGGTAACATCTTCAGTGGGCCTCCAGGAATTATCAGCAGTGCTTTGCCTGTTGTCTATTTATACGTTTGGGTTTCTTTGGGTTGGTGATGTCATTTCTTGTGGTGACGTAATTTCCTGTGATGATTTCATTTCCCATTCTTTTTCTTTAGGGGTGGTAGATGGGGTTGAACTCAATGTGTTTGTTGATAGAGTTCCTGTTGGAATGCCATGCTTCTGGGAATTCTCGTTCATGTCTCTGTTTGGCTTGTTCCAGGATGGATGTATTTTTTTCAGTCGAAGTGGTGTCCTTCCTTATCTGTATGTAAGGATACTAGTGAGAGAGAGTTGTGTCATTTTGTGGCTAATTGATCTTAGGACAAGCCAAACAGAGACACACATGAGAATTCCTAGAAACATGGCATTCCAACAGGAACTCTATCAACAAACACATCGAGTGAGGCGCCATCTACCACCCCCTGAGAAAAAGAACCAGAAATGACATCACCACCAGAAATGATATCACTGCAGGAAATGACATCACTAACCCAAAGAAACACAAACATATAAATAGAAAGCAGGAATCATACACTGTACTTTGCCTGTGACTCACTGAAGATGTAACCTAGTCGGGTGATGAAACATCTGGAAATGAACCTTCCAACTCAGCAAGCAAACCTACATCCATTACTTGTCCTTATTGTATCCTGATCACCAGCTATCACATGAACAGAACCCCATGTTATGAAAAGCTATGATTATAAACTTGCCTGTTTTCAGAGAGCAAGTAATATCAAGAAGATGTGACATGTGGAATAAAAACAATTGCGCTCTCTCTCAATAGTTCTTTATTATTAAGTCAAGCTTGGATTCAAGGTACATTGGAATACCTCAGAGGTAGAGGCATTAAAGCAGAAGAAAGTTTGGTGCCTGAGACAACTTTGCAATTGGATGGATTATAGTTTATAAGAGATTGTCTTCAGAAGAACCAGCTTACAGTTACAATAAACTTATTTGAGCCATGCAGCATAGAAAGAGGCCCTTCAGCCCACTATGTCTATGCCAAGCAACAAACATCAAACTACTGTAATCGTATTTACCTGCACTTGGCCCATAGCCTACTCTGCCCTGGCATTTAATGTACTCATCCAGATGTTTCTTAAATGTGGTGCATGTAACTACCTCTATCACTATCTTAGGCAGTATGTTCCATATTTCTACCGTCCTCTGGGTGAAAAACATTTTTACTCACATCCCTTCGAAGCCACTTACTCCTCACCCTAAACTTATGTCACGTGGGTTTAGTCATGTCTGCTATGGAGAAGAGATTCTCATAATCTACTCTAACTTAATAATTCTAACTTCAACAAATACATTCAAGTTATTAATGTGTATAATAAACAACAAGCTTTCTAGCTCTGAGACCTATGGTACATCACTGATCACAGGCTTCCAATTACAAAACTAACCCTCCACCATCACTCTCTGCTTCCTCTTTGCAAGTCCATTTTGGATCTAATTTGACAATTTGCCTTGGATTCTATGGGTTCTTACCTTCCGTGTCAGACCTCAACAAAGGTCTAACTTTGAAGTTCATGTAAAACTGTATTAATATATTTAGTCACCTTTTAAAAAAATCAATTAAATTCATCAGACAGGATCTCTCTCCAACAAATCTGGAATGACTATCCCTAATTCATCCCCGGCTTTCTAAGTATTGATCCTAGTCCTATCCGTCAGAACTTTTTCCAATAATTTCCCTCCTTAACATCAGACTAACTGCTCTGTAATTACTTGACCTACCTGTGCTGCCCTTCTTGAACAAAGGGACAACATGAGGTATCCTCCAGTCAGCTGGCTCTTCACTTGTGTCCAGTGAGGTATGAAATACTTTCACCTGGGCCCCAAAAATCTCTTCCCTTGCCTCCCAAAACATTCTGGGATACACCTTATCAGGATGTGGTGATTTGTGCATCTATATGCCCATTAAGACATTTAATACCTTACCTTATCAACGTTAATGTGCTCTAGAACCTCACCATCCCAACTGAAATCCCAGCTACAATGTCTTTCTCCACTGTGAATATGGGTGAAAAATATCCAACTAAGACCTCACCCACATCACTGGCTCCACCCATGGGTTGCTCCTACAGACTCTAATAGGTCCCACACTTTACCTGATAATCCTCTTACGCTTAATATTAGATTAGATTACTTACAGTGTGGAAACAGGCCCTTCGGCCCAACAAGTCCACACCGACCTGCCAAAGCGCAACCCACTCATACCCCTACATTTACCCCTTACCTAACACTACGGGCAATTTAGCTTGGCCAATTCACCTGACCCGCACATTTTGGACTGTGGGAGGAAACCGGAGCACCCGGAGGAAACCCACGCAGATACAGGGAGAATGTGCAAACTCCACACAGTCACCTGAGGCCTTGGGATTTGTGGTTTTTCTCAATCCCGTCTGCCAAAGATATTTCACAGCCCATCTTTGCCCTGCTAATTCCCTTTTTAAGCAACTTCCTACATCCTCTATACTTTTGAAGGGCCTCTCCTGTTTTTTAATGTACTGTACCGGACATTTATTTCCTTCATTTTGTTTACAAAACTCTCAATACCTTGGTATTCAGGGTTCCCTGGACTTACTGCCCTTGCCCTTTACTCTTACAGGAACACGTTCACCCTGAATTCTCATGACAATATTTTTATATTGTAGACTTACCTGCAAGTAACTGTTCCCACTCCATATTTGCCAGATCCTGTCTCATGATATTGAAATTATCCTTCAGCCAGTTTAGACACTTAATGTTTGTACTACCCTTATCCATTTCAATAATTATTTTGAAACTTACAGAGTTGTGGTCACTATTTACAAAATGCTTACCCTCTGAGCCACTGAATGACCAGCTTCATTCCCTTGGGTTAGATTCAGTCCTGCCCCATCTCGAGTCGGACTATCTATGTCCTGGCACAAAAATCTCTCTTTAAAAATTCTACCTTGTCTGATCCTATCACACAAGGCGATCCCAGTTAATGTTTGGAAAGTTGAAGTCCCCTGCAACTATTACCCTATTCCTCTCACACCTCTGTGTAATTTGCTCACATGTTTACTTCTCCATCTCCCTCTGACTAGCAGGAGGGCTGGAGTATAATCCCAGCAAAGCAGTCATTCCTTTTGGATTTCTAAGATTGACCCAGATGGCTCATTTGAAGAGTGAGGTCAGAAGTCACACAACCCCAGGTTGTGGTCCAACAGGTTTATGTGAAATCACAACCTGTTGGAGGTGAGCCTGACAAAGGAGCAGCGCTCTGAAAGCTTAAGATTTCAAATAAACCTGTCGGACTATAACGTGGTGTTGTGTGACTTCTGACTTTGTCCACCCCAGTTCAACACCAGCACATCCACATCATTTAAAGAACCTTCTGGAATATCCTCCCTCATCAATGCCGTAATGGTTTCCTTTATCAATAACGCAATGTCCCAACTCTCTTACATTCCCCACTTATTGTCCTGTAACTGCCCGGAACGTGGAGCTGCAATCCTGTCCTTCCTTCAGTCATGTCTCAGTCATTGTAACAGTATCATATTCCCACGTGTTGCTGTAAATTCATCTGCTGCACCATTCAGGCAACCGGAGTTAAAATCGATACAAGTTAGTTTTCTGGATCTCCCATGTGCCTTATTGTGCCCATGTATCCCCCACTTATTGGATTGTCTTGCCATTCTTTTTAGACCTGACTGGACCTTGCTCTTGATTTTACATCAACTCCCTTCCAAACCAGTTTACAGCCAGTAAAGAGGGAAGCTTGCAGTAAGGATATTGGACCCATCCCCATACAGGTGCAGTCCGTCTCGCTTGAACAGATCCCACCACCCCAGAAACCATTCCAATGATCCAAAAACCTAAAGTTCTCTCTCCTACCCTACCCCTTTAGCCACGTGTATATCTGACCTGTCTATTGCTATTTTTAGTACACTGTGGCACTGGATGTAATCCAGAAATTACAACCTTGGCATTCTTTCTTTTCAAAGTAGCCCTCTGGACATCTGCTGTAGGGCCTCATATATTTTCTATGATTTAGAGATGCCTGATGAAGGAGCGGTGCTCTGAAAGCTAGTGTGCTTCCAATCAAACCTGTTGGACTGTAACCTGGTGTTGTGTGATGTTTAACTTTATTTTCTAAGGAGTGTTGTTGGTCCTGACATAAGTGGCTGCCCGCTGTTCCATTTCTTCACCCCCCCACCCCCGTCGCCCGAGAGATCATTGACCCAGGCACTCAGTGAATCTTCCAGATGACCAGAAGAATCTTAGAATGTAGAATTCAGTGCTCATGGGGATGAGATTGCAGCCAACTCCTCATTCCCTACTTGCTCTACTCTGCATTGCTCTCGTGTATGTCTTGCGTTACACCATTAAAAATAAAATTATACTTTATTTGAGTGAGTTTATAACCAAAGTAACTGCTTATTTTTGGTAATTTAGGTGATCTATTTTGGTTATTTCTTCATATAACTTTGCACTTTGTCAAATACATACTGAATTGAAAAAGGCTGTCCATTTAAAAATTCAAACTGCTGCAACCAACCTCCAGAATGTAAAGGGAATCAATTATTTACCCCATTCGGCTTATAACGTTTCTGAAAAACTGAAGGCCGTGCATGTTACAAATCCCTGACCTGGATTTCAGCCTGGAGGTGAGGTTTGTACAGGGTGGGTGCTCATGATCAAACTTCCTGAATGTCATGTTGAATTTCACAAAAGGAAATGTTTAAGACAGTTTAGGAGCACAGGTTACCTCATTGACGGGAGGTGTCTGAAGCAGAATGCCTGCTTCATAGGTATCACAATGGCATCGGCAAGATACGTTTCATAAAGAAATTGTCTCTGTCTTTAAACAATCACACAAAGTGGCTCTTGGAAGTGACATGACTAGCTTTATGGATTCAGCTGCTCTTGACACCAAGCTGTTGGAATCTCAAGGGGACACTTTTAGCAAACATTTGAAATTGGGTTTAAAATTTCTAAGCTAGACAGAAAGTCATTGACAAAAGCTTCTCTGGACATTGAATAGCTACTCTATCTTACAGAAAGAAACCAACACTGACAGAATGAGAGTCTTCCAAAGTTTAAATAAAACAAAGAACTACAGAAGCTGAAGATTGGAAACAAAACCACAGAAAGTGCTGGAGAAACTCAACACGTCTGGCAGCATCTACGGAGAGAGAAACAGAGTTAACTTTTCGAGTTCCCGTGACCCTACTTCAGAATTTCTTCAGCTGTTCTGAAGAACAGTCACCAGACTTGAAGACATATGTCAGTTTCTCTCTCTACACATGCTGCCAAACCTGCTGAGTTTCTCCAGCAATTGCTGTTTATAACAGGCTAATAGCTGAAACTGTTGAAAATAAATTAATTACCTGAACTGAAGGAGAATGGATGGGTCTGTACTTCAGACCTGGGTTCTACCAATATCCAATATAGAAGCACGATTCAACAATTTAGTGTAGCAGTTAATTTTAAGATTAAAATTGAAGAGATTCAGGAGAGTTGTCTGAATGCCATGACAGAGATATCATGGACTCTGTTACTACTTCTCAATAAAGGGACATGTCTGTATTGGTTGCATCAAACAATGCTGTCAACAACCACGACATGTACTAACTGAGAAATGAAACATAGAAGCCTCCACTCACTCTGGGACCTGTCCTGCTCAGTGGGACCACTCTCTAGCTATTTGACTGCAGGAGGTGTCACAGATGCTGAACCTGACATCAGCTTACAACCTTCTGAAAGAGAATTTTCAAGCATGCTGAGCCAGCGACACGAGTAAAGATTGATCTCATTATCAGTTTTATATATAAATGCGATCCATACTAACTTCAAGCTTTCGTATCTTCAGTTTAGCCAATATCCTTATCACTTTGGACTTAATTAATTTGTATCAACATTTGTGCAGTAATTTAACCTTTTATCCAGTTTAAACTGAGGGGAAACTAAGTGTGGGCTACCTGTGAGGTTATATGGACCATTCTGAGGACATCCCTGGTGGTGGTTGTGGTGAAGACCACAAATGCTGCCTTAAGGATTGGAGGCACATCAGAGATCATGAGTGAGATTTGTATCACAAGACAGTCATTGTTGGATTGTGATAATGATTGGGTGGTTGGAGGGGGTTGGTTGGGGTATGTTGGGAGGTGGTTTGTTGGAGATGGTGGAGGAAATTAAACTGGTTCCAAACAGACTGCACAAGGTAACCTCCTAGTGTTTCTCATCCACTTGCAATGCTGGGAGAGCATCCAACCACATGGGATGAATGTAGATTTCTCCAGCTTCCTCATTTCCCCTCCCCCCACCTTATCTCATTCCCAACGCCCGGATTCAGCACCACCTTCTTGACCTGCAATCTTCTCCCCGACCTCTCCACCCCCACCCCCTCTCCGGCCTATCACCCTCACCCTCACCTCCTTTCAACTATCATATTCCCAGCACCCCTCCCCCAAATTCCCTCCCCTCTACCCTTTATCTCAGCCCGCTTGGCACACCAGCCTCATTCCTGAAGAAGGGCTTATGCCTGAAATGTCGATTCTCCTGCACCTTGGATGCTGCCTGGCCGGCTGTGTTTTTCTAGCACCACATTTTTCAACTCTGAGAGAGCACTTGCTTCATGATACCTCAGCTCACTTACCTCAGTCTGCAAGATGGACCCAAACCCCACAGTTGTTGGCCATTTTAAGCACCTTCCTTCCCTCACTCAGACATTTCTGTCCTGAGCCTGCTGCAATGTTCTGGTGAAGTTTAATGCAAGCAAAAAAAAAGTATCGTATTTTTGCTTAAACACTTGATAGCCTTCCAGACTCAACATTGGGTTCAACAAGTGCAGACCATGAACTGTCTCCTCCACTTTGAGATTTCTTTCTGTTCCAGTGCCTGTGGCTTTCTGGTGTCTATGTTTTGTGCCAAAGCTGACCTTTGTTGAGCTATGGATACTAGGAACATTGACTCTGGATCTTTGCTCTGTCCAATCTCTACAACGATCACCAATCCCTTTGCTCTCCTGTGCTTACCTGTGATCTCTAATCTCTCTCCCCTCTAACCCTCTCTGTTTTTTCTACTTTCTCCTTTCTTTTAGTATAAAACTCATCAACTCTTTTTCTCTTCAGTGTTCTGAAGATGGGTGATATCAGACTCAAAATGGGTCTGGGTGGGTTACTGTTCAAAGGGTGGGTGTGGACTTGTTGGGCCGAAGGGCCTGTTTCCACACTGTAGGGAATTTAATCAAAACATTAACTTTGTTTCTCTCTCCACAAATGCTGCCAGACCTGTTGAGTTTCTCTAACACTTTTGGCTTTTCTTTCATTCTCTAAAAAGTGTCTTTCCTTTCATTGTTCCCAGTGTCAGTGAAACACTATCAACATTAAATGTTTAAAGAGCAAGTTGAAATTGCAGTGTGTGCTGATCATTGACCTGCCTGGGAAAGGTTGAGAATTGTCTGTAACCTTCATTAGCATTTCATTCTGAGAATTAATGAGGCCAGCACTCAATAGTAAACTGGCTCCAATCGTCATTGTCACTTTGTTGGCTGGGAATCAAGAATATGACGCTGTAGACTATCCATCAAAACTCAGAGCCAGATACTGTGGAGAGTCAACACCCAACTATCAATAAACCAGGGGAAATTAAAGATTGTGGAACATCCACTAAAGGCTTGGAAATAATCCAGGATGAAACAGGCTGCAGCAATTTCAATAGCGATGCTGTGATGAGTGATGATTTCTCTTGACATGGAGTCATTGAGGTCTACAGAACAGTAAAAGGCCCTTTGGCCCATCTAATCTATGTCTGTCAAAAACTACTACCTAATTATTCTAAGCACATATCCCAGCCCTGTATCCCTTATCCTTTACATACTGTCTGGGTTGGGGTCAGGACAATGTATTGCTGTACCCTTCCCTCATAATACCAATTAAACTCAGTGATTACCTGGTGTCATGTGTTCCTAGCTACAATATTTACTTCATCCAGCTACATCATGAAAATCATCTGAAAAGAGAAACAAAAATCATTAAAAAGTCCCTCTGGAGAGTTTCATTTTCATGAGCACTTTTCTCAGGTGAAGAATGGACAAATCCAGTGCATTCAGTGGGAGGATCTTTATTTTTAAGAACACAGGGATATAGGAACAGGAGCAGACTATTAGGCTTTTTAAGCCCATTTTAATATTTGGTAAGATTGTGGATGATCTGACTGTCATCTCAACTCCATGTTTTTTTCACTCATTCCTGGGACATAGGTGTTGCTGGCTTGGCCAACTTTCATTGGGCAAAAGTGAACTGCAAATGCTGGAGTATCAGAGTCAAGATTAGAGTGGTGCTGAAAAAGCACAGCAGGAGGCAGCATCCGAGAAGCAGGAAAATCAACGTTTTGGGCAAAAGCCCTTCATCAGGAATGAGGCTGGGAGCTTCTGAGGTGGGGAGAGATCTTTTATTGCCTTAGTTGTCCTTGAGAAGGGAGGTGTGAGCTGCCTTCTTGAACTACTTCAGTCCATATGCTGTAGGTAGATCCAGAATGCTGTTTGGGTGGGAATTCCAGGATTTTAACCTAGCAACACTGGTGATTGTTTTTCCAAGTCAAGATGGTGAGTGGCTTGAAGGGGATCTTGCAGTGGGTGGTGTTCCCAAGTATCTACTGTCCTTGTCCCTCAAAATGAAAGGAGTTGTGCTTTTGAAAGGTTCTAAGGATTTTTGGTGAATTTCTGCAGTGCATCTTGTGGAGACTATACACTGTTGCTACTGAGAAACGCTGGTGGTGGTGTGAGAGGATGATTGTTGATATAATGCCAATCCAGCACCAATTTCTTGTACGCTGCCCTTGTCCTCCTGGATGGAAGCATTCGTGGGTTTGGAAGGTGTTATCCAAGGAGCCTTGGT
The DNA here is from genome assembly GCF_020745735.1 of Hemiscyllium ocellatum. Taxonomy (NCBI): domain Eukaryota; kingdom Metazoa; phylum Chordata; class Chondrichthyes; order Orectolobiformes; family Hemiscylliidae; genus Hemiscyllium; species Hemiscyllium ocellatum. The sequence goes on along the minus strand of NC_083434.1, from coordinate 44,996,660 downwards.
GAATTTCTGCAAACCAGCTTATTGTTATGTTTATGTTGGAGGGTGTGGACATTTGTGATATGGGACCAATTAAGCACCAATTTCTTGTCTGTATTCCACTGCCCTTCACTCCTGTGACCATCAAAACTTCACCCGACTCAGCCTTGAACAAACTCCAAGATCCGGTCTTGAGAAGTGAATTGTTCATGGACAAGTGCCATCAGGTTTCAATTGAAGACCTTGCTGCTTTATAAATACACACCACATCATGGCTGAAGCAGAAATACTGTGCTGCATTGATCTATCTTGCAATCGATCTTCTTCTGTCCTCAAGTAAAAAGTGAGGGCTGCAGATGCTGGAGATCAGAGCTGAAAATGTGTTGCTGGTTAAAGCGCAGCAGGTCAGGCAGCATCCAAGGAGCAGGAAATTCGACGTTTCGGGCCATTCCTGATGAAGGGCTTATGCCTGAAACGTCGAATTTCCTGTTCCTTGGATGCTGCCTGACCTGCTGTGCTTTAACCAGCAACACATTTTCAGCTCTTTTGTCCTCAGTTTGAGATGGCTGAGAAAATTGACAAAAATCTTCATCTTTATTTCATACATCAAGCTACGTGTGAATTTTACCATACTATACCATAATAGCATTTTATTTATTATATTTTTGTTATCATCATCATTTTATTAAACATTGATTTAATAATATTTTGTGTTTCAGAGAAGAATATTTTTCATCAGTTTGCTTTATTACAACTTTAATGCATTGAACACATCACTTGTGTTAACTGAGTAGTCTGAGTTATTATATTTTGAAGACAAACTGATAAAAGTATAAATGTTAATTTTGTGGTGGGCATTGCACCCATTTCAGCAACACTATTAATGCAAAAAAATCAATAATCTCTTTGCAATGTAGATGTATTTCTATCTGGGGTATTCATCAGATGTTTGGGTGAACAATGCTCTGGAATTCACCCCATTATTCCTGAGATTTTCTATCCTGCTCAGTTGTGCAGTACTGTTCTTCATCTTTTCATGTCTAAATTCCTTCAATAGTGGAGTCAAATTTTAACTTTCAATACAAGCATATCACTGCAGCCTGTTCCATAAAATTCCTTTGTTGCACTTCACTGCCTCAATTACCCTGCCTTTCAAGTACGTAAATTCAGTCAGACCTTCCACTGAGCATAATAAATTATTTCCCCCCACTCCCCTACATCACACACACACACAGACACACAGACACACACAAGTCTCACGGAAACATAACACATACACAAACATGCTCACATATACACTCAGACACAGGAATATACAAACACAGAAACGCAAACATGCTCACACACACACACACACAGACACACACATTTTAGGCAATGATTATATAATTGTTACAACTATAATGATCATGAATGCAAATGGAATTTTCATAATTACATTCTTTTTTAATATCAGCCTCCATTTGCTCACTGCATTTGTACCTTCCTCATTTTATTTTCCCTCCTGTTTCTAAATGTGCCATGAATGGAAATTCATTTGTTTTACTGGATCAACGATTCTGTAAATAAAAAGAAGATTGGTTATGTAAATAGTATCAGCATTTGCTGCAAAGATCACACGAATGTCAAATGAATGAGAACAGAACCCTCTGTGTGCAGAGAAAGCAGAGATCACTTGCAGCTAAAAAAGTAAGGGAAAAAAGCTTACGTGCAAATGTCCGAAGAAAATGTCGATAATATGGCATAATTAAAAACATTGGGTATGTCCAATTGCCTGTAAGCTAGAAATGGGAGTTAGAATCCCAGTTGAAAGGGAATGCAGCTAATCAGTTGTAACTAGGGACATGAAAGAGAATTCTGGAGTAGAGTGATGCTGGAAAAGCACAGCAGTTCAGGCAGCATCTGAGGAGCAGGAAAATCCAACGTTTCGGGTAAAAGCCCTTCATCAGGAATACAGGCAGAAAGGCTGCAGGGTGGAGGGATAAATGAGGGGAGGGTGGGGGTGGGGAGAAAGTAGCATAGAGTACAATAGGTGAGTTAGGGTGGGGATGAAGGTGATAGGTCAGAGAGGAGGGTGGGGGAAGGTAGCAAAAAGTACATTGGGTGAATGGGGGTGGGGGAAAGGTGATAGGTCAAAGAGGAGGGTGAAGTGGATAGGTGGAAAAGACGATAGGCAGGTAGGACAGGTCATTGGGACAGTGCTGAGCTGGAAGTTTGGAACTGGGATGAGGTGGGGGAAGGAGAAATGAGGAAACTGTTGAAATCCACATTGATGTCCTGGAGTTGAAGTGTTCCAAGGCGGAAGATGAGGTGTTCTTCCTCCAGGCTTCGGGTGGTGAGGGAACGGCAGTGAAGGAGGCCCAGGGCCTGCATGTCCTCGGCAGAGTGGGAGGGGGAGTTGAAATGTTGGGCCACAGGGCGGTGTGGTTGATTGGTGCAGGTGTCCCGGAGATGTTCCCTAAAGCGCTCTGCTAGGAGGTGTCCAGTCTCCCCAATGTAGAGGAGACTGCATTGGGAGCAACAGATACAATAAATGATATTGATGGATATGCAGGTAAAACTTTGATGGATGTGGAAGGCTCCTTTAGGGCCTTAGATGGAGGTGAAGGAGTAGGTGTGGATGCAGGTTTTGCAATTCCTGCAGTGGTAGGGGAAGGTGCCAGGATGGGAGAGTGGGTTATTGGGTGGGGTGGACCTGACCAGGTAGTCACGGAGGGAATGGTCTTTGTGGAAGACGGAAAGGGGTGGGGAAGGAAATATATCCCTGGTGGTGGTGTCCATTTGGAGGTGGCGGAAATGTTGGCGGATGATTTGGTTTATGCGAAGGTTGCTAGGGTAGAAGGTGAGCACCAAGGGGTTCTGTGCTTATTATGGTTGGAGGGGTGGGGTCTGAGGGCGGAAGTCCAGGATGTGGACAAGATGTGTTGGAGGGAAAACAGAAGTCTTGGAGGAGGTGGAGGGCATGGGTGGCGTCTCGAAAGTATGTGGGGAGTTCCTGGACTAGGGTGGATAGGACAGTATTGAGGTAGGTAGAGATGAGTTCAGTTGGGCAGGAGCATGCTGAGACAATGGGTCGGCTAGGGTGGTCAGGCTTGTAGATCTTGGGAAGGAGGTAGAACCGGACAGTGCAGGGTTCCCAGACTATGAGGTTGGAAGTTGTGGGTGGGAGATCTCCTGAGGTGATGAGGTTCTGTATGGTCTGGGAGATGATGGTTTGGTGATGGGGGGTGGGGTCATGGTCGAGGGGGCAGTAAGAGTAGGTGTCCTCGAGTTGGTGTTTGGCTTCAGCAGTGTAGAGGTCAGTGTGCCAGACTACCCTTTATCTGCTGGTTTGATGGTGAGGTTGGGATTGGAGCAGAGGGAGTGGAGGGCTGCACGTTGTGAGGGTGGAAGGTTGGAGTGTGGGAGGAGGGTAGACAGGTTGAGGCAGTTAATGTCCCGGTGGCAGTTGGAAATTAAGAGGTTGAGGGCGTGTAATGGGCCAGCGTCGGACGACCAGGTGGATGGAGTATGTTGGAGGCAGGCGAAGGGGTCCTAGGAAGGTGGGCGGGAATCCTGATTGTAAAAGTAAGCTCGGAGGCGGAGGCAGCAGAAGGAGTGTTCGACATCACGGCATGTATTAAATTCTTGATGTGTGGGCGGAGGGGGATAAAGGTGAGTCCTTTGCTGAGAACTAATCATTCGTCCTCAGTAAGGGGAGGGCGGGGGAATGGTAAACACTCGACAGGGCTGGGGGCTAGGGCCGAGTGTGGGTGTAGAGCTGGGAGTGGGGGAGGAGCCTGTAACTGGAGTGGGTGTGGTGGTGGGGGGTATGGGAGTGGAATCATGAGCAAGGGTAGTGTTCCCCTCAGCGTTCTGGGGCAGGGATAGTGACAGTGGGATCTGTGGGGGGGCGTGTCAGCAGAATGCAGGTGAGTGGCATTGGTGGGGGCAGAAGTGGTGGCAAATATGGCAGTGGGGTGGGGGTCTATGGAAGCCACTGAGTGTGTGACATCAGTGCTGTTGTGAGGGGCGGAAGTGATGTCATGTGTGATGCATGAGGAATTGTGAGGGGCGGAAGTGGCTGTGGGAGTGGCCATGATGAAGGCGAAAGTGACGTCATCAATCAGCATGGGGATGGTGGCTGCACCAGCCGCATGGCTATTGGCATCAGAGCACTTCAGAGGCCAGGAGAATCTTCTGGAATGTTTGAGGAGTGTTGGTTGTGGAGGTGAGTAGATAAAAGTTTGTTGTACTTACAGTTTTTGATGTTTGAGATGGTGTTGAAATACTGTTTGTTGAGAGTATGACTTCTCCTGAGAATATAGTACAGAGTGGGTCCTTTGCAATTCTGAGAGAGGGTGGCCCTCAGTTGAGACATTGCTGACTGTAGAGAGGTTAGGCACCAGCACATTGCTGCAAGCGTGGAGTGGAGGATCTTGAAAGAGAATCTGGTGTTTTTGAATCTGTAGTCTGTACTGTTTGTACTGATTGGATCCGAACTCTGCTGGTTTAAAGGTGTTCCGGAGTCCATGTGGGATGAGTTGGTTACGGAGGCAGGCACTGAGGAAGCAAATGTGGCTGTGGTAGCGAGTCTGTTTCACGACATGGTTGAAAGCTTCAGGGCAGAGGAAATGACCTGGGAGTTGCAGTGGGAGAGGGACTCCCTGAGATTCTTGTAGAGAGAGGAGGAAAACTTCTTCAAGGCAGGCATCCTTGCAAGAGGATTCGCAGTAAGGTTAAAATCAAAGAGGTAAAAACAATGACTGCAGATGCTGGAAACCAGATTCTGGATTTGTGGTGCTGGAAAAGCACAGCAGTTCAGGCAGCATCAGAGAAGCAGGAAAATCTGGCATTTTGGACAAAAGGCCTTCATCAGGAATACAGGCAGAGAGCCTGAAGGGTGGAGAGATAAATGAGAGGAGGGTGGGGGTGGGGAGAAAGTAGCATAGAGTACAATAGGTGAGTGGGGGAGGGGATGAAAGTGATAAGTCGGGGGAAGGGTGGGGGAAGGTAGCAAAGAGTACAATGGGTGGATGGGGGTGGGAAAAAGGTGATAGGTCAGAGAGGAGGGTGAAGTGGATAGGTGGAAAAGAAGATAGGCCCGTAGCCAGATCATGGGGATGGTGTGGTTGGATACTCACCTTGTAAAGCTTGTTTTCTGGTCATGAAAGAGGACAAATTCCAGAGAAAAGGGAATTAAGCCGTTGCATTATAAAATACCAAAGATGCTGGAAATGTGAAATAAAACGTAGTGCAGCACTGGGAAGGCTCAGCAGGTCTGACAGCATCCCTCGTGAGACAAACAGAGTTAATTTTTCATGTTTGATACATCTCTTCTTCGAAATGTTAATTTTGTTTCTCTGCTATAGATCTTCCAGAGAAGTTTGTCTCTGAATCTTCAAACTTTACACAGCCAGAAATGCTAAAGGCACTCCTCAACATTCACCCTTTCAGAACCTGACAACTTTATTATAACATCTGTAATTATTTTTAGTGCTAGTTCAGTATTAATTTCAGCTTGTCAAAACTTAACCTTCGATCAGCATCACACTATCTGATCATGTAATATTACAGTCTGGGGGAACATGCTGTGTGTAAATTGGCTGTTATGTTTCCTACTTACAAACATAATCACATTTCAAAAATTACCTCATTCACAAACCCCTTCAGATTGTAAAATTACATTATGCTGTCTGTCTGAGAAGGCTACTCATGAACTCTGTGCATTCCTCTAGCTCCAACAATCAATAGGCTGTTATTGGAAATCTCACTGAAGGCTCTAATGATATCAATTTGAATGTCACATGACCCAGAAAAGAACTTTGTTAATCCACTTATCAATTTGCTACTCCAGTCCTGCATCTCATTGACCAGTCAGGAAAACAGAATTGCAGAAATGTGTTTCTTTTGTGTACAATGTGTCATATCTTATTGGAAGGCATTTAATAGGGCAGAGAGCTCAAGCCTTTGAGATTGGGGACTTTACAGAGAAGACTAGAGTTCTTGAAAAATGTCCAGTCAAATCATATTAACTGCAACATGCCAAAAATAAACTCCCTCTGAAGATTTTCTAAGAACCAAAATCGCCTGTCACATCTTCAGGATACAAGTTTCACAATGGTTAGGAGGAGAGCTGTAATGTTCAGAAATCTAGGAGTTTACTGATATTTCATGATCAAATAGAACAAATAGACATTCAGAGTTTGTAAATGTGTCTGTGTATCCTTTTGCTGCCATTTTGACAAGAAGTTAGTGGATTCAGACATTTGGATCCTCACGAAAAAATATTTAAATTTAAATATCACCTTATTTCCAAAGTTGTTTTACTGGTACGATAAAATCCCTGTTTAAAATTAAATGAAGTAAGCCTTCTGCGTTTCAATCCTTCCAGTCAATTTTCAAGCTGATAAGTAACGCATCAGCCATTGCTCACTGCAGTAGTCCTTTTCTGAACTCTGAATGACATTTAAATATGACTAAAATCCAATCGGATCCTTTCAGCAAGAATATTTCAATTCCAGCTCAGTCTGACCATCTGTTTAAACATGATAGTGTGGGGAAGAATGAAAGCTAATATTCTGGATCATAATGAATGTTATTGGTGAGAGGAAAATCTACATTCATTTTCACACTCGAGGAGGATTCCAGCAGCTATAGTCCAGTCACATCTGCTGTACAGTTTCTCTATCTCACTGCTATGACAGATAACTTGTCTGTTTTTTACATATGTGCTGTAAGTTAGAATGCACTGTACCTGAGGCAATGTTGGTACCCTCTGTGCAGTCTCAACCAATGGGTGGGAATCAGATAGCTTCCCGATCAGATCTGGAATTAGGCAGGGCTACCCTCTCTCTCCTGCCTCGTTTGTGTGCTGCATAGAGCCATTTTTTTAGTCTATCAGGAAGAATGCGAGCCTGAGAGGGGTGACTATCCCTGGCAGCGGGGGCCTGTACATGGATGACGTTGTTGTTTTCTGCTTGGATCTGCTGTCCATGCACAGACTCATGCATCTGTAACCAATTCAAACAGGCCTCAGGAGCCAAGGTAAACCGAGGCAAGAGTGAGGCCATGCTCTTCGGTAACTGGGCCAACCAATCCTCTAACCCCTTCACCGTCAGGACTGACCACCTGAAGGTGCTGGGTATTTGGTTCTGAAAGGCTGGGCTGTGTGCCAAGTCTTGGGAGGAGCGTATCAATAAAGTGAGGCAGAAACTGGGCAGATGGGAGCAGCAGTCGCTCTCCATCGCAGGTAAAAGCCTGGTCATTAGGTGTGAGGTACTGTCAGTGTTGGTATACGTGGCACAGGTCTGGCCTATTCCCAGAACCTGTGCTGCTGCAGTCACCTGGGCCTTCTTCCACTTCATGTGGAGATCAAAGATGGACCGGGTCTGAAGGGACACAATGTACAGAGATCTGGGCAACGGGGGAAAACCCACACCAAATGCTACCCTCACCCTTATGGCCACCTTTGTATGTGGCTGCATCAAGCTGTGCATGGATCCCTGGTATGCGAACACCAAGTGTCACTCCGTACTGAGATTCTACCTGTTCCCTGGCATTGCGAAGGATGGGCCTGGCCTCGCTGCCGCGGAACGCTCCATATCACCTGTGCTTCATGGAAAAATTTATGAAACACCTTTGACCACAAGTCTATCAGGAAGTGGTCAGCACATAGTGTCCTTGAGACCCTTCGGGAAAAGAAGAGGGCAGATCCTATCGAGCGGTTCCCTGAGCAGACTGTCAAAGTCATTTGGCAGAATGCCTCATCACCAGAACTTTCCAACAAGCACCAAGACATGACTTGGCTGGTGGTGAGAAGGGCAATTTGCTCCTACATCCTCTGATTAGTGAGCATTGTACTACTGTAGACAAACACTCTGTGCGTGCTCTAACAAAACTCAAATGAATTTAAAGATGAGTTGGATCTTAAGGCAGCTCACTGATCAGCGCTGACTGCGTTACTTACTCTGGTCAATCGAGTGTGAAGGTGGAACAGAAGATTAGATTCCCTACAGTATAGAACCAGGCCCTTCAGCCCAACACATCCACACCAACCCTCTGAAGTGTAATTCACCCAGACCCAACACCTAGCATGTATTTACCCCTGACTAATGCACCTAACACTATGGGCAATTTAGCATGGTCAATTCAACTGATGTGCACATCTTTGGACTGTGGGAGGAAACTGGAGCACCTGGAGGAAGCCCACGCAGACACAGGGAGAATGTGCAAACTCCACCCAGACAGTTGTCCGAGGATAGGAATCAAACCCAGTACCCTGGCGCTGTGAGATAGCAGTGCTAACCACTGAGCTACTGTGCCATCCATTAAGGTTTAGAGTTGCTGTGATTTCAGGTGGCACTGTGAACTCCCTGTCTTTGGGATGTGATTTTGGAGGAAAGATGGAACAGCTGTGATTTGGTGAAGCTCAGAACCCATGGTCTAGCAAAGAGTGGAGCAACACTAACTTGTGGACTGCTATTTGTCTGGAAAACCTGCTGTGATACTGCCCAATAAGGTCGTTGAGCATCATAAGTATCTCCGAGGGTCCTAAGGTGCATTTTTATAGAGCCTGTTGGATCACTGTCAGAGAATTGAGCCATGGATCAGAGAAACAAACGAGGATCGTAGTGAAATTGACAAGCTGTTTATTACGCAAAGTGATATCACGGAAGAGACATTGACCAGGCTGACCCAGAAGTGATTCTCTGCACAGATGGCCAGATGTTGTTCTCTGATCAGAAAGTATAGGCATAGTTTTATAGGGATACAACACAAAGGTGATAATCGTAAAGCAGTTACAGTACAATGGTGAAAATTGTAAAGAGATTAAAATAAAAATAAACAGAATGGAAATTAATCACGTGTCCGGCAGTAGCAATTCACTTATAATTGACACAGGAGATTCCAGCCATCTCTGTGAGTGGGTGAGAATGGCTTCTGGAAGATTCTTCATTGTATTTCCCATCCATGCGAATTTGTGCAAATGTCCCTTCTCTTGGCAGCCAGGTCTGTCCCGTTGTGTTCCCTCTGCGAGCGAAATCTTCCAGTGCCACTCAGTCTGCCTGTTTGCTTATGGAGTATTGGATTCAATGGGAAATGAGCCTGTCTTTAGGGTTTTGAACTGCAGTGCTACTCGGGGCTGGGAGCTGTGTGTGAAGAGCGATTGTGTTTTTTATGTGGCCATGCTGTGGGTGAGCAAGGTGGCAGATCTCTTTGCCACAGTCACCCAGCTGGGTGATGTTTGTGTTCAGTCTGGGAGAGGATTAGGGAGGTCAGGGTGATAGGTAGGAACAGAAAAATAAGTGACTCTCTCTTATTTTAAAGGGGAGTACACATTTCCCTCAGACAGGAAGCCTCAGAATCTTTCCCAATGAGTGTACCTAATAGTGTCGGGGGTATTGCTGGGCTTAATCAATCCAGATAATGGAGGATCACCAGGGATCCACTCTACCTTTCCAAACAATTGCTTTCAGGGTTATTTGCTGATCAAGTCCATTCCCTCTGCCTTTAAATAGCCTTCCCAACAACATCTCACTCCATTCAATGGCCCACTACCCCTCTCAGAAATTCATGTCAAACCTAGCGTGAAAGATCCCATAAATAAATCTTATGGGTTGGATAATCATCAACAATGTGCTGAAATACTGGGGCCTCCTCACCTGCCTCCTGAGTTGATTCTGTTCCAAAATGGGACATGTTGGCTCAGAGACAATTCAAAGAGTCCCCGATATACTGGATCATGAGCATTGTAACATTTTGGGAGGAGGGTGGAACAGAGCTGTGTGTTGATGAAGCTCAGAACCCAACCTCTCCATGGTCTAGCATTTTCAAGGTCCTCATCTGAGGGGAATTGCCACAGTCCACATCAATTCTAGGCTTGAATATGTCTTTCAGGATATGAGGAATTAGTTAGCTATGCTATCTTAGCAACCTCAAAGGAAACACTGGAAATGCCTCCTTCAATCCAAATAAAGTACAAATCATCCATTCACATTTCATATCCATTATTCACCAATGGATTTGTAGTATTAATGATTGATTTTCATCACAACTCAAAAGAATAATATGACGTGCGCCTCTTTCTCTTGAGGTACCATGTTCTAACAAGATATTAGAAACCATGGACTTCAATAAATCTGTCCATCCTTTTTTGGGTAGAGTTCTGTCATCATTTCCCATTGTCTTCTGCAGTCTAACTGACCAAGAAAATCACCCGTTCTTGTGACCCGCCATTAGACAAAGTCAAAGAGCTTAGAGGCTGATGAACAACCTGTCTGCTCACAATATGCGCAACACTTTCTGTTGCCAACATATCCTGGCATTGTTTTGGAACCTCGAAACTCTGGCTCACATTTTACTACAAGGCTTCCATTTGAAACATTTTTTTTGGAATATTAAAATTACTTTGTTGAATTAAGTATCTCTTGTCTCAATTTTGGTTCTGGCAGAGTTATGTCGGGGCATATGTGCAGTTATTTACCCAAGTATTAAAAATAAATGGGTGATGGCACTGGGGTATTCTCTTTTAACCTTTCAATCTGTTTTCTATCAACTATTATTGCATGGATGCTGCAGACTAAAGATCATAAATGTAAGCTAATCAAAAACTCAAATAAAAAAGGACTTACATTCAATTAGCACTTGTCAACACCAGGAGATGTTTCATAACACTATAAGATGTTTCTTTATAGTCTCCTCACAATTGTGAGGCAGGAAATGAAACAGCTAATGCACACACTGTAAACTCCAACAAACTGCAATGTCCAAATAATGTAACCTAATAATGTTGATTGAGAGATTAGTGTTAGTCCAGGCATTAGAAATAACTGCTGGAAAAGCTCAGCAGGTCTGGCAGCATCTGTGAAGAAGAATCAGAGCTAATTTTGTCGTTCCAGTGACCCTTCCTCTGAACTGATGGGTTGGGGTTAGGGTTAAAGTTAGTTCAGTTCTAGGGAAGGGTCACTCATTAACTCTGATTTCTCTCCACAGATGCTGCCAGACCTGCTGAGCTTTTCCAGAACTTTCTGTGTTTGTTTCTGAATTACTGTTCTTTCGGTTTTTAGTTAGAAATAACTGGCCCGCTCTTCTTGTGAATAGGTTGGTGGGATCCATTATGTCAACCTGAGAAGACAGATGAAACCTCAGTTTAGCCTTTCATCTGAATGATGACACTGTTGACAGTGCAGCTGCCCATTGTTACCACACTGGAGAGGCAGTCTTGATATTTGTGCTCAAGTTCAGGAATGGGATTTGAAACGGGAATGTTCTGCCTCAGAGATGAGAACGCCACCAACTGCGACACGGCTCATGGTCATGAATAAATGCTGTAAGAAATTCAACTCTTAAGATTGGTTAAAACATGGAAGTTGACACCACAAGCAGTGTATAAAGTGCGCAGCAACGATGAACTTAAGCAGCAACCATACAAGTAAATGAGAGAGAATGGAGCAGGGGAGTGACGGGAGAGAGTGAGTTGAGGAAAGATGGGAGGTGAGATACTGACATGGACTAGCTGAGCTGAATTCTTTTCTTTTTGCTATAGATTTTTAGTTCCTTTTTGTTGTAGATTCAGTATAAAACAAACAGAAAAAAAGCATTTGAATTACTTACGCTCAGGTTAATTACATGGTCAGACCTTTCCTTCAGTTTTTCATATGGTCCTGAATGTTAACGAGCTTAAGGATCTTATTAGACACACTCAAATTATGTTCTCTACTCGAACAGAAATATGACAATACGGACGAGAGAGAATGTCTGTGAATTATTGCTTTCAAATCAGATGTTCTTGTGAATTAAAACACACACAGTATAGTGTTGGTTGTACTGAGAGCCCAGCTTTGCAGTGCTCTGCAAACACAGGTGTCTGGTCACAAAGAGAACTGGAAAATCTCATTTGTGTGCTTAGAGTCATAGAAATATAGAACATGGAAACAGACCTTTTGGTCCAACCTGTCCATGCTGACCAGATATCAGAAACTTTTTCCCAGTCTGTAAAAGCCATTGCTCCTTTTGAGGGAGGTAAGAGATTTATTTCAAGTCCTTCACCCTTGAGCTTTCACTCACCCTGAAAAATCTTATAATTTTGCAAGTCAGTTGGATACAATGAATCCAAACTTTCTCTTTGCAATCAGCTAAAACAAGCCAGAACTATTATTTTCACATTGCTTAAAATTTCGAGATTCACAAACTAACAGGGTATAAGAGAAATGTGTCTCTCTTAGATACCAAATTATGCGAGAATAGCATACAAGCCATGCAGGGAATAATTTCCTCTCTTTTTCACATTTTGGACAAGGAATCAGATTGAGAGCTGTTTCCAAGACAATCTTAAAATAATATTGTTCCATCTGTCATCACACTGTGTCCAACACTGCTGTTCTGAGCTTTAAAAGTCCCATTCAACTCAAAGGCTACAGGTTTACAGGGTGATAGTTATGGAACAAGTAAAAAAATCACACAACACCAGGTTATAGTCCAACAGGTTTATTTAGAAACATTAGCCTTCAGAGAACTGCTCCTTCACCAGGTGGTTGTGAGGTTAAAGATCATAAGACACAGAATTTATAGCAAAAGATTACAATGTCAAGCAACTGAAATGATATACTGAATAAACCTGGATTGTTAAATCTTTCACCTTTTAGAATTGGTTCATTAATACGTAAATCCCAGAACATCTTTAAAGTCACCTACTTAGAATAACATTAAAAATTACACAACACCAGGTTATCGTCCAACAGGTTTAATTATAAAACCTTACGTTATTCTAAGTATGATTTGGAGATGCCGGTGTTGGACTGGGGTGTACAAAGTTAAAAATCACACAACACCAGGTTATAGTCCAACAGGTTTAATTGGAAGCACACTAGCTTTGGAAGCGACTCTCCTTCATCAGGTGATAGAGGAGGCCTCGTTCGTAACACAGAATTTACAGCAAAAATTTGCAGTGTGATGTAACTGAAATTATACTTTGAACAATTGATTGTCTGTTAAGCCTTTCATTTGTAAATGCCTCACATCACACTGTAAATTTTTGCTATAATTTCTGTGTTACGATCAAGCCCTCCGCTATCACCTGATGAAGGAGCGTCGGTCTGAAAGCTAGTGTGCTTCCAATTAAACCTGTTGGACTATAACCTGGTGTTGTATGATTTTTAACCTTGTACACCCCAGTCCAACACCGGCATCTCCAAATCATGCTTAGAAGAAAGTAAGGTTTTATAACAAAAGGTGACATCTCAGTTCAAACAATACATTCAAGTTTTGGAGCAGAGCATAGCTCTTTTGACACAAAGTTTGCATATTCAACCTCCATGCTTTTGTATATTGCAAATTGCAGGTTGTATGCTAGTAACTGTCACAACTATTATAACAGCTAGGTATAAAGCATGAAAATCTAAATTCAAATTTATTCATATTGGGATGAAAGCCAAATAAACAGACTGACCTGATCTCCTTCAATCTTACTTGGTGCACTCACAGAAATAGTTCTGTACACTAACACGAAGGCTCTTAACTTCATAATCGATCTTCTTGGTGTCATCAATTTTCTACTAATCACAGCGACTATTATTGATGATGGGCTCAATGAAAAATGGTAATAAGCAGATAAAGTGTATAGTAATTGAAAAAACTCCACAGAAGCAGGTATCCTGTCACCACATCATCCTTCATTTGTAGGTGGAAGGCCCTGACTCTGGAAAAACCTCTTCACAGCCAACTCTCAGAGTGTAAGGATGCCTGACACTCCTCTTCTCACCTGTCAGCCAAGGGTCCCTGATTGGATCAGAATAACTGCCCCAATCAGGGAACTCATTTCCTATGAGGTCCAGTTGACTGACCTTGTTCCAATCACTGCAGTAATCACTCAACAGCAATCAGTAAAAGGACCAGAATCAACAGGAGAAAACATTTATTTTACACGATGAAGTGTTGTGATCTGAAATTCATTGACCGAAAGGGTGGTGGAAAATGATTCAACAGTAAATCACAAACGAGAACTTGATAAATACTTTAAGAAGCTGAAGTGGGAAAATGGGGGAAAAGCATTGGAAGGAGTTCTTCAAAGGCTTGTCAAGGTAGAATAGTTTCCTTCATCACAATGACGTATTATAATGTGCAATAGTTGTTCACAATGCACCTGTTTTGTTGATATTATTTTGAGTTTTCATCATCTAGCAATCAAGTAAGAACAGGAATATGTATCAAGTCTCTATGCCTAAGATACAGGAGCAGTGCATGTGATCCTGACAGTCTGGATAGAAAGTGGTAAGTGTATGTCTGCATTCTGTCAAACTCCCAGGAAACTCAAATCCCTTGTTGTTGAGTAACTTGAAATATCTGGATTCCTGATTACCTTGTGATACTGAATGCAATATCGGGTGGTCCAGCTAAATCTCTGCACTGCTTCATATCCTAATTGCAAAGGACAGCAAACTCAGGAAATATCTATTTTGGACATTACAATTTCAGTGCTCAGATGCATTTACATTTTCATTCTAACCTAAAGCTCCACATACATCCGCAGTGGAAGCGTGGAGAGCAGTGACATGTTGGCAAAGCTTTTGAATTGCTGCCAATTACATGATGAACAAGCACAGCCATGAGTTTTAATTAGTTATTACAACTGTGGGGGGTAGACCTTTGACTTTGTGTTGTAGTCTAAAATGAATGATTGCAAGACACCAGCCCATTTTACATCGCTCTCTATTTGTACTTCAAAGTTGACTTCAAAGTCGCAATCTACTCCCTGGAGTGAAACTTAGCGCATTAAACTTACAGGTTGGCATCTATATTAACTGTGGTATGACGTTGTTGTATTTTCATATTGATATATATATATCTATAAAGAAATGCAAGAAATTACTGTGCACATCTCATCCTTTGAAAGCCTTTATTTTACATGAAAATGGTATACATTGAGCACTTATTTATTGTGCTTTGCAGAGTCTTCATACATCACTGTCTACCAATCTGGAGTCACTTGATAGCAAGGTCTCTAAGATATATTTGCATGCAGTAAGCACAATGGCCAAGCAACATTTTCAAAGAAGCATTTCATGACAGCAATTTAGAGATGCCACTGTTCTTTATTTGAAAAAGCCAAGAAGAAAGCAAAACATCAAAAGCTCAATCACAACGATGTTTGGAAGGATAATGAACAGAAACGAGAAGTGCATATCAGAAATAACATAAGTTCAGTTTACTGCGGTAGGAATTCTGAAACAAATAAATTGGATAATTTTTATTTTTCTTTCAACAAAAGTAAACCTCAGGAAGGATATACTAGTCTTGAATGGGGCATAGTGTAGATCACGTGAGTGATACTGGCGTCTGATTATTAGGACAGGAGCAGAAGTAGGCCATTCAGCCTGCTCAATCATTCTACCCCATCACCGATGCGGTTTCATCTCCATTTTCTTGCCTGTACTCCAGAGCCTTTAAGTCCCATGTTAGTCAAGGTTGTAGAAAACTGTCCCATATTCCCTTACGTTTCAAAGATTGAGGATTGAACTAACTGAGGCCCTTTAGATAATTGAAGGAGTTGATGAGGCAATTGAGAGAGAAAAAACACTATTTCTTCTGGGAGAAGAAATGTAGAACAAGATGGAATGACCTTAAAATTAGATCTCGTCCATTCAGGGTGATGTCAGGAAATACTTCTTCTGGTGGCAGGTGATGAAGTTAAAAAACATCAAAAGCTGATCGATGTCTCTTGGGTAGGGGTCTCCACTGAAATGAAACAAAGGTGAAATGGTGGAGTTAAAACTCAAATCATTCACAATCTCATTGTTCAGTGGAACTTATTCAATGGGCTGAATGATCTCCCACTATTTTTGCATTATGTTGTGCATTGCAAACAAAAAACAGATTTTGTTGAAACCTTTTAGCTTGCACTCATTACAACATATATCAATGTAAAATTTGGAGGGGGAGGGGGGCAACATTTTATACCTTATGGAAAGAGCAAGCTGATTGATTGATTAGTGAACTCTGATTGATGGGGGCATCACCATTGAAATGCACCTGTTAGGTGGTGACAGACAGTTAACTGTCAGGCTTTGTTAAAATGTTAACAAGGTGGCTTACTCAGATTTACCAAGACTTTACCCGAAGATTGAACTAGAGAATGGCCGTCATGTCTGTTGTTGAGTTGAAACAGGGCAGTATCCGTCCACACTCTTTCAGTCTGTGGAGACCAGAACCCCATTTATTAATATATGCAGTTTTCAGAAAACAAACATACCACACATTGTGGCCCTGACTGGCAAACACTGGCTGTATGAGTACACTCAGTACAGTGCCTGTTGCAGGCAAAGAAATGATGCTTGTCATGATTTGTCAGTCTTTGGAAAACTCATTCGCCACATGACTCACTTGTGTAGTAGCAATGTGAGTGATGTGTGGCAAAATTAGGCGGTACCATTGAGCTAAGGTTATGTTCTGCCTATCATACAGGTGAGCAACATTGTATCTGAAAGTCAGTGCAGGTATGTACGCTGACTGGTGAATCATGTCGAACAACCTCTCGCTCCATTTGATCCCAGCAAGCGAGGAACTCGCCTATCCCAGCCAATGCATTCATGCAAACCTCAAAATAGTGCTAGACAAGATTCGGCATTTGCAGGGGAGTGGGACCATGACCGTAGAGTGTGGCACTGAGAAAGCACAGCCGGTCAGGCAGAATCCGAGAAGCAGGAGAGTCAATGTTTCGGGCATAAACTCTCCATCGGGAATGGAGGTGGGGTGGGGAGACTGACCTCAGGGGGCTGAGAGATAAATGGAAGGGGGTAGGGGTTGTTCCCTTCTGTATTGTAAATATCGCATGTTTTGATAAACGTAGACAAGACCTTGTGTATTAATAAATGTTGCTTCCAGTTCGTGCATGTATACCTCACTGCGGTCTAGACTGACAATCTTTAATTGGTTGTCAGTATAATTCTTAGCAAATTCTAGATTATTTAACAGTTGCTATCCTTTCATAAATAAGGCGAAAAATGTACACAACATTCCAAGTGCAGCTGAACCAATATCCTGCACATTTCTAACAAAACTCCCCTTTTTTTAAACTCCAAACCCCTTGCCAAAGGACAAAATTTTATTTTACCATTCCAATTGTTTGCTGTACCTTTATATTAACTTTGTGTGTTTTATCTACTTGGAAACATCCAGATCTCTCTGTTCTGCTTTTTTTTTGGAGTCTCTCTCTCCATTAAAAAGTTTGCATTTTGATTCTTTATGCCAAAGTATATAACTTCAAACGTTCTTAAATTAAACTCCTCCTGCCAAGTTTTTGCCCCTCACTCACTCAATCTCTCTGTATCCTCTTGTAGATTCCTTCTATCCTATCACATACAATATCCCAACTATTGTTGTCTGATCAGCAAATTTGAATACATTACACTCTACTCTTTCTAAAAGTCTTACTTTCAACAATAAGCAATTGTGGACCTAGAACTGATCCTTGTGACATTCCATAAGTTACATCTTTCCAACCTGAAAAATAAATATATTAATCCCAACTGTCTGTCTTCTGTGTATTAACCAAGCCCCAAGACCGTAGGTTCCTATATTGTGAAATATCCTTTTATATGGCACCTTATTCAATGCCTTCTGGGTATCCAAATGCACTCCATCTCCTCTATCGTCTCAGCTTATTATATCACCAAAGATTTCAAATTTTGCAAACATGATTTTCCCTTCATAAAGACTTGATGATGCTGTTAGACTGTGTTAAAGTTTTTCTAAATATTCTTTTATTTCTTTCTGAATATTGGATTCCAGCATTTTCTGAATGACACACAAGCTAACTAGCCTATAGTTTCCTTGCTACCTCTTTACTATCTTGAAAAGAGTCATCATGTTAGCAGTTTTCCAATCTGCTGGAAATCTGGAATCCAGTCAGTTCTGGAAAATTTCCACCAACGACTTATCCATTCCCCCTGCAACCACTTCCTTTAAAACTCTGAGGTAAAGGCCATTAGGTCTGGATGGAGTACACTTGTCTCCCTTTAGTCCTGTTAGCTTTTCAAATACTTCACCCCTTCTGATAGATATTATTTAAAGATCTTTCTTTCTATTAACATCTTGCTTACTTGGTGTCAGTGTGATGTTTACAATGTCCTCCATTGTGAAGACAGATGTTGAATATTGCTTTAAATTAATTGACATTTCCCTGTTCCCTGTTATTAATTCCCCAGTCACATCTTCCAATTGTTTTGAGTGTTAGTCTAAATTTGTAGCTTTTTTTGTTACACTGTCTCACACTAAGCAAGTGTTTTCTACTCTTCACAGAATCTTTATGATTTTGAATATCCCATTGAAGCTCAGCTTCACTTCCTCTTCTCTAATGAAAAACAAACTTTAATTTCTCCATTCAATGAACAAAAGCAAAAATTTTCATGCCCTGGAATTAAATATTCTCTGCACTCTCTCAGTGGATTTCATCTCCTTCCTTAAGTGTGGTGAATAGGATTGGACACAGTACACCAAACATCACTATATTTCGTGTTTCTCAACTCTCCCAACCTCAAACATACAGCGATCTCACTAGCAATTGTCAAATGATGTAGTTGAAATGCCAAGATTGGATGTTTTCACCATCTTCGCTAACTTTGATGCCTCATTCAATGAATCCCCAAGAAAAGGAATAAATGCACAAATAAATAAACATTCACTGATGTTTCTGAGATCTTTCTTCCATGTAATAAAAGCAGAAAACTGCAGATGTTGGAAATCTGAAACAAAAACAGAAGTGGAGAAAATCAACAAGTCTGGCAGCATCTGTGGAGAGAGAAACAGGGTGAATGTTTCATATCTGGTATGAATTCTTCAATGTAATGGGTGATCATCACAGCACTGCAGAACCTCACCCTTGTTAAAAGCTCTGGGGAGAGCCACAGAACTTTTATTAATTTTTAATGCATTTTTCCCACAAGGACATACCGGTGAAAGTTTATAATTGGTCTTCAGGTGTTTATCTTCGACTATATGATCGCTTGCCTTTTCCATTCCTCCAGTTATCATGTTGAGTACAGCTACAGATGCAGGACACTTTTTCAGGACAAATCACCTACGGTATAACCTTCTGTTTCATCGGCAAAAGACTATCTACTTGTTGCACTTCCGTCTGCATTGGTGTATCTACCTTTGGACAAAAGTGTTAGGCAGTGACCACCAGTTCCTTACTGATATGTGAGCAAGGTCATTGCTTGCAAATTCTATGTGCTCTGAAATTTCAGCTGAGTTTGGGAAAGAGAAATACAAAGCAAACTGGGGTGTGGAAATGAATGTTGGCCAAATGCGAGCTTTATAGCAATCATCAGCAATGATGAGAAATAGTGCATGACAAATTGAATGTCCTCAGAATACAATACTGTGTTGTTGCCTCTGGGACACTGAGTTAAGCTTTATCTAATGAAGGGAAGTGCCTTGTGCATTTTGCCTGAAAAGGACTGAAGTAAAAAGTATTTGGAGAAATTCCAGCACAATTTCTTAGATGTGTATGTTAAAAACATAAACATTACTATAATTTGGCTCAAATTAGCACATTGTGAAGGAAGAATCAGAGGAAAGCAGGAATTTTCAGACAGTGCTGCTCTTGGCCTGAATTATTTGTTACTGGGAACACTGAGTGCTAATGTAGAAAATTGTCCTATTTATCAACATCATTGCTATCTTTCTCTTCTGACCTAAAACATTACTTCCAAATTATCAAGGCCCTATCTGCCATGTCCATTGGGCCTAGATAGAGTCATAGAGATGTACAGCATGGAAACAGACTCTTCGGTCCAACCCGTCCATGCCAACTGGATATCCCAACCCAATCTAGTCCCACCTGCCAGCACCCAACCCATACCCCTCCAAACCCTTCCTATTCATATACTCTTCCAAATGCCTCTTAAATGTTGCAATTGTATCAGCCTCCACCACATCCCCTGGCAGCTTATTTCATACATGTACCACCCTCTGTGTGAAAAAGTTGCCCCTTAGGTTTCTTTTATATCTTTCCCCTCTCACCTTAAACCTATGCCCTCTAATTCTGGACTCCCCGATCCCAGGGAAAAGACTTTGTCTATTTATCCTATCCATGCCCCTCATAATTTTGTAAACCACTATAAGTTCACCCCTCAGCCTCCGACACTCCAGGGAAAACATCCCCAGCCTGTTCAGCCTCTCCCTTTAGCTCAAATCCTCCAAACCTGGCAACATTCTTGTAAATCTTTTCTGAACCCTTTCAAGTTTCACAACACCTTTCCGATAGGAAGGAGACCAGAATTGTATGCAATATTCTAACAGTGGCCTAACCAATGTCCTGTACAGCCGCAACATGACCTCCCAACTCCTGTATTCAATACTCTGACCAATAGAGGAAAGCATACCAAATGCCTTCTTCACTATCCTAACTACCTGCGACTCCACTTTCAAGGAGCTATGAACCTCCACTCCAAGGTCTCTTTGTTCAGCAACACTCCCTAGGACCTTACCATTAAGTGTGTACGTCCTGCTAAGATTTGCTTTCCCAAAATGCAGCACCTCGCATTTATCTGAATTAAACTCCATCTGCCACTTCTCAGCCCATTGGCCCATCTGGTCAAGATCCTGTTGTAATTTGAGGTAACCCTCTTCGCTGTCCACCACACCTCCAATTTTGGTGTCATCTGCAAACTTACTAACTGTACCTCTAATGCTTGCATCCAAATCATTTATGTAAATGACAAAAAGTAGAGGGCCCAGCACCAATCCTTGTGGCACTCCACTGGTCACAGACCTCCAGTCTGAAAAACAACCCTCCACCACCACCCTTTGTCTTCTACCTTTGAGTCAGTACTATATCCAAATGGCTAGTTCTCCCTGTATTCCATGAGATCTAACCTTGCTAATCAGTCTCCCGTAGGGAATCTTGTTGAACGCCTTACTGAAGCCCATACAGATCACATCTACTGCTCTGCCTTCATCAATTTTCTTTGTTACTTCTTCAAAAAAACTCAATCAAGTTTGTGACACATGACTTCCTGCACACAAAGCCAAGTTGACTATCCCTAATCAGTCCTTGCTTTTCCAAATACATGTACATCCTGTCCCTCAGGATTCCCTCCAACAACATGCCTACCACTGAGGTCAAGCTCCCCGGTCTATAGTTCCCTGATTTGTCCTTACCGCCCTTCTTAAACTGTGGCACCACGTTTGCCAACCTCCAGTCTTCCAGCATCTCACCTGTGACTATCAATGATACAAATATCTCAGCAAAAGGCCCAGCAATCACTTCTCTAGCTTCCCATGGATTTCTTGGATACCTCATTGGAGTAATGTCAAGTTCTTAGGGTTTAAGGTCAGTGAAAACCATGATAATTACATAGAATACAGTTACTCTGGTTGCTGACCGTTTCCTGGTAAGATTCCAAATTCCCTGCATGGTGAGATTCCAAATTCCCTCTAGTCCTATAGAATCTATGATCAATACTAAGGAGTGTTCCCATTCCTAAGATTCAGCTAGATAGTTGAAATAATCAGTGAGCAAAAGCATTGCTCTCAGCCTATCACTGTGGGAGATGCATTACTGTGGATAGGTTTCTGCAGGTAACCCCAAAGCCCATCTCTACATATGATCTGGCTCATGGTTTGAGCTCTTTTCTTGTTTGCTTCAGCAGAAATGTTGAGAGATTGCAGAGCTCTGAGGTACAGAGGGATCTGGGTGTCCAAGTGCATGAGTCATGGAAGGTTCACATGAAAGTACAGCAAGTGATCAGGAAAGCTGACAGAATATTATGATTTATTTGAGTGCAAGAGTAGGGAGGTTATACTTCAGTTATGTAGGCATTGTTGAGACCACAGTGTACAGCACTAGTCACTGTACTTACTGAAGGATGTTAATGTGTTGGAAGCAGTTCCGAGAAGGTTTACGAGACTAATAGCTAGGGTGAGCAAATTGTCTTATGAGGAAAGACAAGACAGGTTGGGCCTGTGTTATCGGGAGTCCAGAAGAATTAGAGGTAACTTAATTGAAACATCTAAGATGCTGAGGGCACCTGACCAGGAAGATGTTGAAAAGATATTTCCTCTTGTGGGAGAATCTAGAACCAAGAGCATAATTTAAAAATAATGGTCACCCATTTAAAACAGAGAAGAGAAAAATATTTTTGTCTCAGATGGCTGTAGGGCTTTGGAATTCCCTTCCTCAAAAGATATTGGATGCAGAATTTTTCAATTTTTTTTAAGCAGCGGTGAAGAAATTTTTGCTAAGGGGATGGAAGATTATTGGGGATATACAGGAGTGTAGAGTTGAGATTAAACTCAGATCAGGATCTTCCTAAATAGGGGAGCAGGCTCAAAGAGACGAGTGGCCTCTTGTTTCTCACATCAAGGCCACTTGTTGAGGAGGGCCTCACTTGAAGGGTCAATATAGATCCTTGTAGTGGTTGGTACACCTCACCTTATACGATGCACCGCTCATTATTCGTGAATTCGGCTTCATCCAAAAGTTTGGAAATGGGAACTGTCGATAAGGTTGTCTCTGCTACTGAGCTATCATGTGCTTTAAAGAGATCAAGGAAAACAAAGACATTTCATGAAAAGACACAGATGTGACATAAATCAATCTCATCACTTTTCTCCTGTCAATGATCAGGAGGAGCCTTGAGGAATTTTAGGATAAGAAATGACTTTCTTTGTGAGATCAACGGCTTTAAATGAGGGTGGGATTACTTCCAGCAACAAGCCTACATTCTTTGATCAGTTCACTGACTGAAGGGTTTGTGTCATATTCAGAGTGAGATTCAAACTTCTCTTGTGGTGTACAATGTTTTGATGAGACGACATAGAGCTGGGTGAGGGAGGAACCTTCATAATTTAAATAATGAAGTGTTGAAGATGATGTATTGTGCTTTTGCACTAAACCTGTTGTTTGCCTCCTTTTGGGGAAGTTTATTAAACTATAATACATACAGAAAATTGTTGGTTATACATTCAGATTTTGTGCTTTAAACTGCAAACAGAGTGGTGCAGCAGTGAATTGAAGCTCTGAGGTATTGGCTGAGCTTATCCTCACCTCAAATAGTAGTTAAAGGATTGAAGTGACTGGAACCAGTGTTAGGTAGATCTCATTGACTATGTGATCCCTGATGGGGGCTGTTAACCTGCTCCAATCAAGGAGCCCAGATATAAACATGATTCTCCTCACTCTAGGCACTGGCTTTGAGCTGGCTAGTCAGAGCCTATGTAGAGAAAGGGGATTTAATATAATAAAAAGCACAGCAGGTCAGCTCAGCTCACATTGGACGAACAGGATAATCATTGCTTGGAGTTGGGATCCTTCATCAGGGTAACTTGGTGACGAGATACCAGTCTCTGTGCAGTTATTTCAAAGACTGCAGATGTTAAAATGATAATTACCCACCTGACTTATTCCAGCTTTTAGTTTGGAATTATTGAAAAGTGAGATGATCCCTGTGTCTACCTAGAACTGGGAATTTTTCTGATGTCACCGAAATATCAACCTGTTGAGTGTAATTTAGTGATGCAACATTTTAATGATTTCAGATTGATGTCATGTGTCACACAAGAATATGCAAAATCGGGACAAGTGTTGACCATTCAGTTCTCGTTTCAATGATTCACAGCTGATTTTCTACATCAAACCTGACCATCCTGTATAATCCTTGTATTTCCTCATTCTCCAAGAACATCCAAAAAGGCTATCAATGTTAAATCTTGAAAATATTTAGTAAATGAATACGCCACTGCTGTCTGGGGAGAGAATTTAAAATGTGTATACACAACAATGGCCTAAAGAGAAGGGTTTTTGAGCTGGGATTAAAAGCAGATCAACCATGATCTTATTGAATGGCAGAACAGTCTCAAAGGGCTGAATGGCCTCCTCCTGTTAGGATCTAATTTGTATCTAGATTAAAGCGGTGCTGGAAAAGCACAGCAGGTCAGGCAGCATCCGAGGAGCAGGAAAATCAATGTTTCGGGCAAAAGCCCTTCAGCTATGAAAGGTAATCACTTACAAGAGGAAGCATGCAGGGAAAGACCCCATTACTACAATGGTAACTTTCTAAATGACCTTTGGGAAGAGCATCTACACAGAATCCTGGGATAAGATGGTAGCATTGGCAGTTAATTAATGAAAATTGACATTTGCTTGATGAGCTGAAAATGTGTTGCTGGAAAAGCGCAGCAGGTCAGGCAGCATCCAAGGAACAGGGTAATCGACGTTTCAGGCATGAGCCCTTCTTCAGGAATTTGCTTGATGAGTAGAGGGTGATGGTGAGGAGTTTAAGAATGAAAAATTACTTGGAAGGAAATGAAACCAATCATATTTAGGTTTTAAATTGTCCTTTTGAGATCAGACAGCCTGAGGACATTTGGTAGAAAGATCATTCAGGAAGCTAGGCCTGAATCAGGGCCAGGGATTAGAATGTAAGTGAGGCCAGGTTCAGGGCCGGGACTTAGAATGGGAGCTAGGCCAAGATTATGGCCATGTGTTGGAATGGGAACTAGGGCTGAATCAGGGCTGGGAGTTAACGTGGGAGCTATGCCAGGGTCAGGGCCAGGGGCTAGAATGGGAGCTAGGCCGGGATCAGGCTGGGTGTTAGGATGGGAACTAGGCCGGGATCAGGAGCAGTACCAGGACCTCTGCTGGGAATTTAGCTGGGTGTCTATTCGGAGCTGAGTAGCCTCAGCAATGCCTGTGATATAGGTGATTGCTAGGTGAAAGTGAGGACTGCAGATGCTGGAGATCAGAGTCAAGAGTGTGGGTGTTGGAAAAGCACAGCAGGTCAGGCAGCATCCGAGGAGCAGGAGAATCAACATTTTGGGCAAAAGGCCTTCATCAGGAAGGCTGATATAGGTGGTTGCTGTATAGAAGACAGGAAGTTAAAGATGAGGGCACTTTCCTAATAAAATACCTTCGATGGATAGGTAAGTCTGTTGTGTCACCGTGCTCAGGTCAGGCAGAGCCAGGCTCGAGGAACCCTCATGACACATCTCTGATCCACTTATAGCACACCTGTGATGATATTCTGGTATTTATTGGATTTCCACCTGGAGATACGAATAACTCTTTAAACATTCTGATGTCAACTAGGGTTAGAAAATGACTGTCCAATGATATTGTGACTAGCAGTAAATTGGCAGATTTCTCACAGCTGTTCTCACTTTGGAAATAAAATAAATCTTTGTGTGGCATTTTCACTTACGGCTCAGGGAAGTTTTGAGGCAACTTTAACCAAACTCAAGCAGAATTATATCTTATGGAGAAAACCAACCATATCATTTTAGAATAAAAGCAGAAAATGCAGGAAATACTCATCAGGTCAGGCAGCATCTGTAGACAGAAATGATTAGACTGTATTCGATTAGATTTTATTGCCATGTGTACCCAAGTACATGAGTACAGGAAATGTGTACAGAGTCACTACTCTCTCACACCATCTTACAATCCAATAGTTATCATTAAAAAACAAGAGCAGCGCAAAAATAAAAGAATGGTCAGACATGATTTGACTAGAAAATTTTGAGGTGGAGATGAATTACTGGTATTATTATTATTATTATTATTATTAGAAGAGAAAGCTGTAAAAGCAGAATTTGCAGTCCACACAAATTGGTTAGGATGTTCGTTAGTAAAGTGGTTTGTCTGATAAATACTCCTGATCATTGGCAGAAGATTCAGTTATGTCACATAAACATCCAGAAGCGATACCATTGCAGGGAGGAGGATATGGGGAGCGGATGTGTCAGTGGTAAGAGTAATGCAGGATAACAGACACAAAGAGTGAGGTAGATGAAAAATAGGCTGCTCACAAATGAACCTGCTGCAACTTTATTACGCAATAGGAACACTAAAATAATTAAACTGTGTTTTTATATTTACAGGAATGGGAAGATTTGGTTTGGTTACTTAGGAGGTCTAAGGAACTCTGTAGTGATAAACATCGATGTACAATAATACTACACTTGATGCAAACACAGCCTTGATGTAGACAAACAAGTTCAGGTAGAAACTGAGATTCAACAGTTACTGGGCAATCCCTTGACTGAAGCTTGTGAAAGCAGTTGGAGTTGAGAGGTGCTGTGAGTTTCTAAGCTGGATAGAATAACTAGATTTTACATAGACTATTGAAAGGTAAGAACAGACACAAAAACATATACCTGTCCACATCCTCAGTTTGAAGATTAAGTTGACAGTGCTTTCCTCCTAAAATGGATCAATTGAAGGGGACTGGGGGTTGGGGGTTGGGGGTTGGGGGCTGGGGGCTGGGGGCTGGGGTTTGGGAGTTGGGGATGGGGTCTGGGGGTTGGGATCTGGGGCTGGGGGTTGGGGGCTGGGGCCTGGGGGTTGGGAGTTGGGGATGGGGTCTGGGGGTTGGGATCTGGGGCTGGGGGTTGGGGGCTGGGGCCTGGGGGTTGGGAGTTGGGGATGGGGGCTGGGGGATAGGTGTTGGAGTCTGGGAACTGGGGGATGGAGCCTTGGGGTTGGAGTCTGGGGGCTGGGGTTGGGGGCTGGGGGCTGGGGGGTTGGGAGTTGGGGGCTGGGGTTGGGGGCTGGGGGGTTGGGAGTTGGGGGCTGGGGTTAGGGGACTGGGGCTGGGGCTGGGGATTGGTGGGGATTCTCCTGGAAAACACATAAATGGCTGAGGAGATATTTACCTTTGTCACACCAAGTGGATTATGACAGATGGGGTCAGGCCGTTTGGTTAGAAATGTCACCATTACATTTCAAAGATAGAATTCCACATGCCTAATACTTATATGATGAGATTCAAACAAATGTGTCTGTTTGATTAGAAATTTATGCCTAATTTCAGCCGTAACTTTTATGAAGTTGTTATAGAAACAGCCAGAAGCGGTCTGACCAGTAGAATGCCTTTTAGAAGCTGAAGGGAATGCTTCACCAGGTTTGGCCATTCCAGATGTTGCCAAATGTTTGAAAATAGCTATTGATTCTAAAGACTTCAGGTTAGGGGCAGTCTTGTTGCAAGACAATGAGTCAGGAGTTCAGAAGCCAATGTGATACTTTACCAAGTAATCATCAGTTAGTTCTATATCCACTGGAGTTCAGACAAATGATGGATGTGGTGGATGGATTTCACAGAAAACACTAACATTCTCACAGGACAGGACAGGGAAACGCCGGGTGTTCCCAATGCCTGGGGAAGCCAGAACTAGGGGTCATACTTGGAAGGGTGTAACATTTTGGACTGAAATGAAGATAAATTTCTTCACCCAGTGAGTAATAAGATGGAATTATTTGCCAGAGAAAGCAGCTAAGGTCAGGCTAAAGGGATCAAAGGATATGGGGAGAAAAAGCAGGAGCAGTGTTGCGTTGGATGATCAGCGATTATCATTTTGACTGGTGGAGCAGGCTTCTCTTTCTATTTTTCCATATTTTCTAAACCAGTATTAGAGGAGATACTCAAGTCTACTGACTCAACCATCCAACGTAAAGATTGTTCATATTACTAGTAAAGATAATATTATTGCAGTTGCCTTTACCTGTATGTTAAATTATGAAATACATTAAAGTTTTAAGAGATGTTAAAAGATTACGTAAGACTTGTATAAAGAATGTCACCAAGTCTCATTTCTTGGTATCTGTGTGCCACATATCATGTGATGGAAAGTAGTTTTGAAATGGCATTTCATTTTTTCTGAGGGTGCAGGTGGGTAAAATCCCCAGCTTCCTTATTTCTTTTTTTTTGCGCACTGTAGGCTAATACCATAGACTGGGACCATAGATACCCTACAGTGCAGACAGTGGTCACCCAGCCCATTGAGGTTGCACCAGCCCTCCAAAGAAAATCCACTGAGAACCAAGCCCCCACTCAATCCCTACAGCTCTGCACCTATCATGGCCAATCCACTCAAAGTGCACATCCCCAACACCACCATCCAATTCAGCATGGTTACCAGCCCCCACCCCCTCCCCAAACACAGTGCAAGGTCAGTGGGCTGAAGGGACTGTTTCTGTGCTATATTGTGTTGTATATTGTATTGCATAAGTCATGAAATGTGGTAGGACAGATTGAAAGAACAGTTAATAAAGCAGATAGTATTCTTGGCTTATGATACTGATAAGGAGAACAAGAGGACAGAGGTTATATCAAATTTGTAAAGATACTAGCTCAGCGTCAGCTGGACTCTTGCTTCCTGTTTCTGGGTGTTGAGAGTGTGGTGCTGGAAAAGCATGGAGGGTCAGGCAGCATCCAATGAGCAGGAGAATCGATGTTTCATGCACAAACCTTTCATCAGGAAGTGCTTATGCCTGAAATGTCAATTCTCCTGCTCCTAGGATGATGTCTGACCCACTGTGCTTTTCCAACACCACACTCTTGACTAGGATCTCCAGCATTTGCAGTCGTCACTACCTCCTACTTCTGGGTGCTGCAAGTTAGAAATGGAAAAAAGACATTAGAGTGCAGAAATGATTCATGATAACAGTGAGCATTGAGCAACTTCATGCTCCCATTGGTGGAAGGTTCAAGAACCAGAGCGTACAAATTTAAGATAATTTACCCAAAGAGAGCAAAATTGATTTGAAGAAAAACATCGAAATTAAAATGGAATATACTGCCTGAGAATTTAGATCAAGGCTTTCAAGAGGGAACTGAATTGTTATCTGAAAAGGAAGAAAGTGCAGAGTTCCAAGGAGAAGATGGGGGAATGGGACTTAGCAAACCATTCATTTAGGGAGAAGGTGCTGCCTGACAGACTGATTAGTTGCTGATGAAGGGCTTTTGCCTGAAACATTGATTTTCCTGCTCCTCGGATGCTGCCTGACCTGCAGTGCTTTTCCAGCACCACTCTAATCTTTACTCTAATCTCTAGCATCTGCAGTACCCACTTCTATCTAGACTGAATAGTGTCCTGTTCTCTCACCATTTTGCGATTCTCTTTGTTCTGTATAGAGTAGAGCTTTATCAGGGTAGTGTGAGACTGAAACAATGTCATAATTGTCAGTACTTTTGATACCCAAGTAATGTTCAGAGTCTTAGTTGTTTGAGAGAGAGGAAATATGACTATCTTACTTGTGTTTATTCGAGTATTTTTTCAATCCTAGCCAGCTACACTAGATTATTTATTTGTTGTGTTGATAAAAACAACTCAAATCTAGAAAGAAAGGCCAGCACCATTCGATCTATTCCAAGATAAACACATCTGAAATCTTATCCTAACTTCACAGTGCTCCAAACATATAGCTTACAGGAGAAAATGTGACTTCAAATCTCACGTCACTGATCTTTCAACAGATCTACCATGACCTGGAAATACCATTGTTGTTTGAGATATGTTTTTGGCTCTTTAAACTCAGATATGAATGAGAAGTATATTTTAGAAAGCTGCCTCTGTGGCATTTAGCACAGAAATTAATACTTAAGGAAAATGAACATGGTGATGAAGAGTACAGAATGAATGTGTTGGCACTGAGTAATACTTTATAATTTGATATGCGATTTAAGTAATGAGGAGAATGTGATGGGTTTTATAGACACTTTATCTGTCATACATCAGCAGACTTGCTGGGGATGGCTGACAGCCAGGGTATTATGGAATATTCCCATTGAAATATGAAGTTGTCTTGAGTGTGTGAAGTCCCAAGGACAAGAGGGTGGAGTTACAGAAATCCATATGCTTCTCTTCCCACTACGAAGGATAAAATTCCCTTTAATTATTACTGCATAATTCCATCATTCACCATAACGATGCTGATAGCATTCAGTACTGTGTGCATTTGCTATTTTTAAACAGAAGGCAATTCAGGAAACGTTTCCAGTGACATTCTGCTTGGTCAAACTGCATCCATTTACCATACCTTCTATCTACCAATACTTTTACTACTTGCAGACTGCTTTCAATCATCTATTTTTGCATAAAATAATCCATTAACCAGCTTCACTGACCCTCTACCACTAACACAGTATAGTTGATAAAAGCTGGCCAATGGCAAGCAGCAGAAGATCTTGGTTACATTGTCATTTTCTGACATCACTAAGAGTAAGATCATGAGAGAGTTCCATCAGTTATGTATTGTGTATCACACAAGGCACTTATTTCATATGCAGATCTGCATGCAGTCGGATTTCTGATTGTCCAGCCCTTGGCTGTTATGATTATGGATCTTGTTTTTATTCATTCATGAGATGGCTGGACCAACAGTTATTGTCCATCCCTAGTTGCCCTTAAGAAGGTGGGGGTGAGCTGCCTTCTTGAGCCGCTGCAGTCCTTGTGCTGTAGGTAGACCCACAATATTATTAAGCAGGGATTTCCAGCATTTTGACTCAGTCGCAATGAAGGAGCAGTGATACATTTCCAGGTCAGGCTGGTGTGTCGCTTGGAGGAGTAGGTGGTGGTGTTCCCATGATTTTATTGCTTTTGTCCTTCAAGATGCTAGTGGTAATGTTAGGATGAAGCATGAACAAAACATGCTGAAAAAATTCTCAGCAGATCAGACAGCACCAGTAAAAAGAATCAGGGGTTAAAAACAGCTCATGAAAAAGGACACTTGGGTTCATTTGGACATCAACAATTCCAAACCCCTTCCCATTTAACAATGACTGTTCAATTCCACGTTCTAACCAAAGTGGATAACTGCACATTCATTCACATTAGATCTGCAAAGTTTTTACCCACTCTGGAAGCCTGTCGAAATGGTTTTGTAGCCTCATTGAATCCTCCTCATAACTCATATTCCCATCAATTAAAGTGGTCAATTTTGGAAGGCACTGTATCAAGAGCTTTGATGAATTTCTGCAGTGAGTTCTGTAGATGGTACCCATGATGTGGAGATGCCGGTGGTGGACTGGGGTGGACAAAGTTAAAAATCACACAACACCAGGGTATAGTCCAACAGGTTTATTTGGAAGTCTCTGCAAATATAATTCTGCAAAGACAAATTCATCCCATTGACTTATATGTGTGTGTGCATGCCTGAGAGAGACAAAGAGAGAGAGAGAGAACAACAGTGTGTGTGTCAGTGCAAGTGAACATGAGAGAGTGTGTGTGTGAGTGTGATGGAGTATAACACACACACATATAAGTCTATGGGGTGAATTTGTATTTGCAGAATTATACTTGCAGATACATTCAATTTTGCTCAAAAAATAGACAATCTGCAGGCAGTCAATCCATGTATTATTTTCTAAATTCTACTTTAGAAATAGAACCAGTCTGTCTCAAGACAGACTTTAACCCTACACCTTTAATGCATTGTCTGAGCTGAAAGATCACCTTTTGTTATAAAACCTTAAGTTATTTTGAGAATGTGGCTTAAAAGAAGTTCTGGGATTTACATATTAATGGACCGAAACCTGAAACCCAAATCTAAAAGAGGAAAGATCGTTGTTTTAGTTGCATGGCACTGTAATCTTTTGCTTTAAATTCTGTGTCTTATGATCTTATGCTCCACAACCACCTGATGAAAGAGTAGCTCTCCGAAAGCTAGTGCTTCCAAATAAACCTGTTGGACTATAACCTAGAGTTGTGTGATTTTTAACTCTGTATATGGTACAGAATACTGCGAATGAACATTGCTGGTAGAGAGAGATGTTTTTGGATGTGTTGTCAATGAGGCAGGCTGTGGATGGTTACAGACAAAAAAAACTGTGAATGCTGGAGGCAGGAGGCTGGACGTGGTCCTGATGAAGGGTTACACCTGAAATGTTGACTTCTCCACCTCCTGATGCTGCCTGGCTTGCTGTGTTCTTCCAGACTCCTGCCTGGCTATCTCCTTGATGGTGCCAAGTTTCTTGAGTGTTAGAGACACACATAGCCAGGCAACCACCAGCAAAATGGCATTCCACTACATCTCCAGCCCTCCAGAATTCCAGCTGACCTTCCTGGCTTTTCCAGAATTTCTCATGCTGCTCCAGCTTTTCTGTTGTTTCTCCTGGAATTCTGACAGTTTGTTTGGTGTTCCTGTTGCTTAGCCAATGTTATGCCCTTACTTTTGACTTTCAGGCTATTCCTCCAGAATTCCTGTTTCTGTCATTTTCTCTTGTTTTTTGGTTGAATTTACTGCTTACGATATGGAGAAATCATACGGAAATTCAAACCTGATTGCTTCCTTTATTTTGTTTAAGCTCAAAGAGCTTCCGCGCCACTAAATGCAATGTTATTCTGTGGGAGCCACTGCAGAGATTTCACACAAGCTCTTTCTTACTCACTTTGTTTATTTTACAATGCCCATATATCCAAACAAAACCCTCATACTATGAGAGGTGTACTGTAAAATAATTATTTAACCACACAATGAACTGCCACGGCACTGAGCTTTGATGGAAGCAGGAAATGTGTCACATTGTCTTCTGTCTGCTGCTGAATGACCACTTCTAATTCGATCTTCTATTTACACACTTGTAATGTGGACCTTCATCCATTGGGAGGACAAATCAAAAGAGCGTTTCTTGTGGTTTTGTAGCTGCATGCCATCTGATCTGTCATCATTAATGGACAGAGGGCAATTTCCTAAAACAATTTACTAAAACAAAACAAGAATATGAACTTTGGCCCACCAAACTTGCACTGATTTCTAATCCTGATTTAGACCCGTTAATTATTGCCCATGCATGGTTTCTATATCTCTGTTTGCCGCACATTCATGTGTCTATCAAGATGTGTTTTTGCTAAACGTGCCTGCTTCCACCACCTCCAATGGCAATAAGTTCCATGCACTGAACAGCCTAG
Source organism: Hemiscyllium ocellatum (assembly GCF_020745735.1). Taxonomy (NCBI): domain Eukaryota; kingdom Metazoa; phylum Chordata; class Chondrichthyes; order Orectolobiformes; family Hemiscylliidae; genus Hemiscyllium; species Hemiscyllium ocellatum. Next base: position 44,964,017 of record NC_083434.1, on the reverse strand, counting down.
TCCGAGCCTTAACCCTAACCCTAACTTTAACCCTAACCCTAACCAACCTAGCCCTAGCCCTCAAACTAAACCTAACCTAAAACCTAACCCTAGCTCTAACCCTAACCTTAACCATAACTCTAAACCTAACCCTAGCTCTAATCCTCAGCCTAGCCCTAACCCTAAACCTAGACCTAACCCATACCAATCTAGCCCTAACCCTAACCATAACCTAAACCCTAACCTTAACCCAAAATGGATAGCAGGTTTCTATCTCTCTACTTGCCTCACATTCATGTGTCTATCAAGCTAAACGTGCCTGCTTCCGCCACCTCCAATGGCAATGAGTTCCAGGCACCCACCATCAAGACCCTAACCCGAAGCCTGATCCTTAACCTAATCTTAAGCCTAAACCTAAACTTAACCCAAATCTGAAGGTTTATCCTGGTCCTAACAATATCCTTGGCCCTAACCCTAATCCTGGCCCTAAACCTAGCACTAGCTCTAACACTAGATCTAGACCTAGTCCTAACCCTAATCCAAACCCTAACCCTAACCCCAGCAATAACCCTAATCGTAACCCTAATCCTTACCCAAGTCCTAACACTAGCCCTACCCCTAACCCTAGCAATTACCCTAAACTTAATCGTAGCCCTATTGCACCCACCACGTCTGGGGTAAAAATTCTTTCCTGCACTTATCCCCTAAACTTTCCCCTCTCAGCTTGAAGCTGTGCCCTTTTGTAAGGTGACCTTTACACATTGGGAAAAAAACCTCTGACTATCCACCTTATCCATGCCTCTCCTCTCAGGTTGCCGGTCGGCCTCTGTCTTTGCAATGAAAATAATCTGAGTTTGGACCCACAGCAAGCAGAGGGCTATTCAGTGAGCTCACAAGCAGGTCATTTATCTTCTTATTTACAGGACTATAAGAATTACTTGATGACAAAAGGGTCCATTCTGTTTGCCTTTTACCATCCTGGTCATCACAATGGTAATGGAACTTTGACTAATTACAGCAATCAATCTCTATCAATTAGTCTGTAATACTCACAGGCAGGAGATGAGAAAACCTCTATTGGTACAGAGCTCGAACAAACAGAGATGTGAACCATTTGTTACTCCAAAGCAGTTAATAATTACCTCATGAACAGTATTTTCCATTTCTATTTAAAACTTACACAAATTGCAATTTTCATTATATCTCATCTCATTGGTTGTTTAAGTGGTTTTTTAAATTCATTGTATTTTTTTCTATGAGCACCGATTTGTGATTTGTTAGCATATTATGAATATCCTCTCGTTTGAAATATTCCTCCTTTTTCATTGCCTTTATAAATAATAAGAGTTTATTTCTTCCTCTTCTGAGTGTCAAAAGTTAACTCAACTGGTGAATGTATCTAATTGTTTTTCTCATAAAAGCTGTGGCCACACATTCAGTGAACTTAGTCTGGAGAAGACTTCCTTCTCCTGGCCTGAGAAGATTTTGCTGGAATGCTGCGGTTTGGAAACAGCTTCTCGGCCTTTTGGCTCGGAATATGTGTAGTTCCTGAGGACCAGAGGAAGAGATTGTGCTCGAGTGCTACAGGTTCGACGCTGCGGACGTGTGCTGGTGGGCGAGAAACCACGGGGATCGTGTTGTGAGTCGTCTGAGCTGCTGGAGACCATCGCTGGATCGTGATTGGACGTTGGAGGATCATTTGGTTGTGCTGACCTTCTCTTGGTAGATCTTCATGCTGGCTTCGGCCTAAAGCCAATTCAGGTACCAGCCAACCTCAGAGCTATGGCCTCAGCAGCCGCTCGCAGCCCAGGCCAGGGCATTCACAACACAGTCAGGGTGACTGTGGGCAGCACAGTGGCACAGTAGTTAGCACTACTGCCTCATAGCGCCAGAGACCCGAGTTCAATTCCTGCCTCAGGCGACTGTCTGTGTGGAGTTTGCACATTCTCCCCGTGTCTGCGTGGGTTTCCTCCAGTGCTCCAGTTTCCTCCCACAGTCCAAAGATGTGCAGGTTAGGTGAATTGGGCATGCTAAATTGCCCGTAGTGTTAGGTAGGGGGCAAATGTAAGGGTATGGGTGGGTTGCGCTTCGGCGGGTCGGTGTGGACTTGTTGGGCCGAAGGGCCTGTTTCCACACTGTAAGTAATCTAATCTAAAAAAAAGAAGGTGGAGGAGCACACACCAGTTGATCGGATGGTGTTCATGAAGAAGATTTTGTTGGAGTGCTGTGGGTTTGAAGTGTAACATCTGCCTCCCTAAAGAAGAACAGAGGGCCAATGCAGTCAGCTGGGCTCTGCTGACGCCTCAGCTAATTATATGGGCATATGATTGAAAAATGTACAGACCTGTATAAAAAATGACAAATTCTGATCTGTGTATGTAAACGTTTACATATGTGTACTGAAAATGTGTCGCTGGTTAAAGCGCAGCAGGTCAGGCAGCATCCAAGGAACAGGAAATTCGACGTTTCGGGCATAAGCCCTTCATCAGGACATTCCTGAAGAAGGGCTTATGCCCGAAACGTCGAATTTCCTGTTCCTTGGATGTTGCCTGACCTGCTGTGCTTTAACCAGTGACACATTTTCAGCTCTGATCTCCAGCATCTGCAGACCTCACTTTTTACATATGTATGGCATGACCAACTCTACAGACCATCAAATTATTTTATGAATAAAGTATATTTTTGAAATAAAAAAAAGCGGACGTGTACTGCCTGCAGGATTTCCCTGCGGCAGGCTATTTCGACGTGACCTTCAGGAGCGTGAAGAATTGCGAGCAGTTCCTGAAGGTCTTCAAGGAGAAGGAAGGGGAACCTCTGTTCTCCATCTTGTCGGCGGTCCCGTTGTGTGTGCTTCCTGCACAGAGGAGTCGGGTTGTAACAATCCAGATGTACAACCCTCACGTCCCAGCAGCAGATGTCCTGACCTTCCTGAGAAGACACGTCCAGGTCAAGGGAGAGAGTACCGATGTGGTCGATCCTTTCGGGATCTGGACCAGCAAACAACAGGTCAGGATAATCCTGAGGGTCAATGCCAGTGGGAACATCCTCCATCCACCCTCCAGCTTTGCCATCGGAGGAAGCAGAGGTTACCTGACATACGCAGGGCAACCGAAAGTGTGCCGAACCTACGGGAGGTCAGGCCACATGGCGTCAGATTGTAAGGTGACTGTCTGCCTAAACTGCAAGCAGGAAGGCCACCCGACCAAGGAATGTAAGGAGGCCAAGAACTGTAATCTGTGCGGAGAGGCAGGCCATGTGTACAAGGCCTGCCCAAGATGAGGGGCCGCCATCTATTCACAGATGGCCGGAGGTGGCAACACGAGCCATGGACTGCCTAAGACTAGCAAGGTACCACAAAACAGCACAGAAACGGTGTCTGGAGGCACCCAGAAGGAAGGGCAGGCTGTCGGGGAGCAGATGGCAGACAGCGGGGAGATGCAGCAGCCAATCCAAGCTCCTTCAAGACAGACGGAAGAAATGGAAGAGGAGGGAACAAAGGAGGCAGAGGATTGGATTACTGTCAAAAGTAGGAAGAGGAAACCTCACCAGGCCCCCAAAGCCACCCAGCGAAGGGGGAAGTGACACCTATTCGACGAGGATATCAGGCAGCTTTTCCGATGGTGAGGACGGGTGCAAGGAGGGTCATCACCAGAGGACGAGACAGAGCGCCGCGGGGAGAAAGGAGGGCAGTACCACCCAAGCAGGAAAAGACAATCCCTCTGAGGGGATGGATAAAGGCCTCCCCCAACCCGGTGAGAACCAAGAGGTCACCACCGTCCCACAGCTCCAGGTAACTGGGAGCAACGGTCCTATGACAGCCATCAAAGTTTTACCTGCACATTCGCTAATATCATTTATTGTATCCGTTGCTCCCGATGCGGTCTCCTCTACATTGGGGAGACTGGACGCCTCCTAGCAGAGCACTTTAGGGACCATCTCCAGGACACCTGCACCAATCAACCACACTGCCCCGTGGTCCAACATTTCAACTTCCCCTCCCACTCTGCCGAGGACATGGAGTTCCTGGGCCTCCTTCACTGCTGCTCCCTCACCACCAGACGCCTGGAGGAAGAACACCTCATCTTCCACCTCGGAACACTTCAACCCCAGGGCATCAATGTGGACTTCACCAGTTTCCTCATTTCCCCTTCCCCACCTCACCCTAGTTCCAAACTTTCAGCTCAGCACTGTCCCCATGACTTGTCCTACCTGCCTATCTTCTTTTCCACCTATCCACTCCACCCTCCTCCCTGACCTATCACCTTCATCCCCTCTCCCACTCACCTATTGTTGTACTCTATGCTACTTTCTCCCCACCCCCACCCTCCTCTAGCTTATCCCTCTACCCTTCAGACTCTCTGCTTTTATTCCTGATGAAGGGCTTTTGCCTGAAACGTCGATTTTCCTGCTCCTCGGAAGCTGCCTGAACCGCTGTGCTCTTCCAACACCACTAAAGAGGGAATCACTTAGCTTCCCAGTCAGATCTGGAGTCAGGCAGGGCTGCCCTCTCTCTCCTGCCTTGTTTGTGTGCTGCATAGAGCCATTTGCCAAGTCCATCAGGAAGGATGCGAGCCTGAGAGGGGTGACTATTCCTGGCAGCGGGGGCCTACAGGTCAAGGCCTCCCTGCACATGGATGATGCAGCCGTTTTCTGCTCGGATCCGCTGTCCGTGCGCAGACTCATGTGCATTTGTGACCAGTTCAGGGGGGCCCCGGCGGCCAAGGTAAACCGAGGCAAGAGCGAGGCCATGCTCTTCAGGAACTGGGCTGACCAATCCTCGATCCCCTTCACCGTCAGGACCGACCACCTGAGGTGCTGGGTATTTGGTTCGGGGGGGCTGGGGTGTGTGCCAAATCTTGGAGGAGCGTATCAGCAAAGTGAGGCAGAAACTGGGCAGATGGAAGCTACGGTCACTCTCCATCGTGGGAAAAAACCTGATCATCAGGTGTGAGGCATTGTCATTGCTATTATACGTGGCACAGGTCTGGCCTATTCCCAGAACCTGTACCGTTGCAGTCACCCAGGCCATCTTCCAGTTTATATGGAGATCAAAGATGGACCGGGTCGGAAGGGACTCGCTGTACAAAGATCTGGTCAACAGGGGAAAAAATACACTCAATGCCACCCTCACCCTGATGGCCACCTTTGTGTGTGGCTGCATCAAGCTGTGCGTGGATTCCCGGTACATAAACACCAAGTGTCACTACGTACTGAGGTTCTACCTGTCCCCAGTGTTGCGAAGGATGGGCCTGGCTTCGCTGCCGCAGAACGCTCCGAGTAGTTGGACCGTTCCGTATCACCAGTCCTTCGTGGAGAAGTTTATGAAGAAAAACACCTTTGACCACAAGTCCATCAGGAAGTGGTCAGCGCGTGGTGTCCTTGAGACCTTTCGGGAAAAGGAGAGGGTGGATCCTATTGAGCGGTTCCCTGAGCAGACTGTCAAAGCCATTTGGCAGAATGCCTCATTGCCAGAACTTTCCAACAAGCACCAAGACATGGCTTGGCTGGTGGTGAGAAGGGCTCTGCCTGTGAGATCCTTTATACACGCTTGGACTCTCAGCCACACCGCACGCTGCCCTCGAAGCGGCTGCGGGGGGGAAGAGACTGTCACACACCTCCTTCTGGAATGTGCCTATACAAAGGAAGTCTGGAGAGGAATGCAGTGGTATTTGTCGAGGTTCGTCCTGAGCAGCGCCATGACGTGGGACTCCATGTTCTACGGCCTGTTCCCAGGTACGCACACCGAGACGAACATCAACTATGCCTGGAGGACCATCAACTCGGTGAAGGACGCTCTCTGGGTGGTCCAAAACCTGTTGATCTTCCAGCTGAAGGAGTTGAACCCGACTGAGTGTTGCAGACTGGCACATTCCAAGGTCCAGGACTACGTGTTGAGGGACGCACTGAAGCTTGGGGCAGCTACCGCCAAGGCGCGGTGGGGAAAGACCACCGTTTAACATCTGCCTGTCTGAGAAGAACAGGGGGCCCATGCAGTCATTTGGGCTTAGCTGACGCCTCAGCTAAATGACCAAAAGCAGCGTGTGTTCATTTGAAGTACACGTCCACACATGAAAGATTGATTCTGCAGTGATGTTGTTGCCTAGACAAGATCAGACGTAGAGCAGTCTGATCCAATTGCAGATTCCTTTCCCCAAAGCCCATTTTGGAGAGAACATCTCTCATATACTTGTGTGATATCCTGTCAAAGGCTTTCTCTTGGTCCCGGCTGATCAGGCAGGTCTCCAACCCAATTCTGCAGTTTATCCAAATGCCTTTGCAACCTGCAACATTCTTCCACACTGTCCACTACTCCAGGGAATTTACTGTCATCTGCAAACTTACTAATCCATCCACTTATGCCTGCGTCCAAGTCATTTATAAAAATGACAAACAACAATGGTCCCAAAACAGATCCTTATGGCAACTGGACTCCAAGCTGAAGGCATATGGTGTGTTAGGTCTTATTGGTAGAGGGATTGAGTTTCGGAGCCATAATGTTATGCTGCAGCTATGCAAAATGCTTGTGTGGCCACACTTGGAATATTGTGTACAGTTCTGTTGACCCATTACAGGAAGAATGTGGATACACTGGAAAAGATGGAGAGGAAATTTACCAGGATGTTGCCTGGTCTGGAATGAAGGTCTCATGAGGAAAGGCTGAGAGACTTGGGTCTGTTCTCATTGGAGAGAAGAATGCTGAGAGGGGATTTGATAGAGACATACAAGATGAGCGGAGGTTTAGATAGGGTAGACAGTGAAAGTCTTTTTCCTAAGATGATAATGTCTGCTTGTACGAGGGGCATAGCTACAAATTGAGGGGTGATACGTTTAAGACAGATGTCAGAGGCAGGTTCTTTACTCAGAGAGTGGTAAGGGCATGGAATGCCCTACCTGCTAATGTAGTTAACTCAACCACATTAGGGAGGTTTAAATAATCCTTGGATAAGCACATGGATGTTGATGATGATGATGGGATAGTGTAGGGGGATGGGCTTAGATTAATTCAGTTTGGTGCAACATCGAGGGCCGAAGGGCCTGTTCTGCGCTGTAATGTTCTATGTTCTACGACTCTCATTTGTATGTGGAATTGCTGCTTGAGTGAAGTAAACCTGGTTGAAAAACATGAACAACCATTTTATGTGTGATCGTCTGACAAAGCAATGGCTGTAAAGTGTACCATAGTGAAAGGTAGGTATCAATTAGACCTATTTTTGTTTTTCACTCCTGTTTTTTTTTCAAATTGACTTTTTTTTATTTTATTAAACAAATTACAAAAGTTTACAAAAAAACATTTACAGCTTACACAAGAGTCAGCAATTTTACAAGGGAGAGGAGCAGCAAAGCTAGGCCCCAAACTCTACTGTTCAACCATTTTACAGGGGGATAAGGACAAACCTCAAATCCCAGTTCCACATATGACAAGACAGTGACAACGACATTTGTACATTAAACAATACTGTTACATACAGAAGTGCAGACAACACAGATCCAGCAAGCCCCCCACCCCTCCCAACTTCCGACCACTCTAAGGCAGCCCACCCCTACCCACTTCCACCCCATGCCCCTTCCAGTTCTTGGTCCGCCCTGACACACCTTTTGACCACCTCTAGGTACCCGCCCGAGGTGACAGCGGTCAGGACGGCCTACCCACCTTCCGGCTTCACTAACCACCCTCATCACCTTTCGATATTGTGAAGCTTGAAAGGGTTCAGAAAAGATTTACGAAGTTGCTGCCAGGGTTGGAGGGCTTGAGCTACAGGGAGAGGCTGAATAGGCTGGAACTGTTTTCTCTGCAGCATCGGAGATTTAGAGGTGACCTTACAGAGATTTATAAAATCATGAGGAGCACGGATAGGATAAATAGACAAGGCCTTTTCCCAGAGGTAGGGGAGTCCAGAACCAGAGGGCATTGACTCAGGGTGAGAGGGGAAAGATATAAAAGGGACATAAGGGGCAACAGTTTCACACAGCAGGTAGTGCATACATGGACTGAACTGCCAGAGGAAGTAGTGGAGGCTGGTGCAATTACAACATTGAAAAGGCATCTGGATGGTATATGAATAGGAAGGGTTTAGAGGATATGGGCCAAGTGCTGGCAAATGGGACTAGATTAGGTTAGGATATCTGGTCAGCATGGACGGGTTAGACCACAGGGTCTGTTTCCATGCTGTACATCTTCATGACTCTGACTCTATCTAATTGAGATTTATAAGATGTTAAAATGACTGACAAAGTCAACATACAAACAATGTTTCCCTTTGTGTGGCAATCTTAAACAGGAGGTTATAGTTTTAAGATCATGGTTGGTAGGTTTAAATAGATGAGGAGAAATCATTTCTCTTAAAGGATCATGAACCTGTGGAATTCACGTCCCAGATTGTGGTGGGTTCTGGGACATTGAGAAAATTTAAGAAGGAGACAGAGAGATTTTTAACTAGCAAGGGGTTGATGGGTTGTGGGGAGAGAGCAGGAAAGTGGAGTAGAGGCTGAGAGAGATCAGCCACGATTGTATTCAATAACAGAGCAGACTTGAGGAGCTGAATGGTTTCCTAGCTGTTGTGTATTTTTTAAATAGAAACAAAGACCAGAAAAGCTAAGATGTTTTGCTGAACATACACAAAACAATTCAACCTCAGTGTGACTATATTTGCCAATTCTGAGCAGCCAAACTCTCTGAAGGGTAAAGGTGAGGAAATAAGGGGCCTAGAACCTATGATTTCTCTCTCCTTCTTTTGTATCGTATGTTCCTATGTTTTCTCAATGAAATATATCAGATATCAAATATCGTTTTCAAAACTACATGAGGTGGTCTGCTGATGATGGGTAGGATCAGCCTGACCTAGATATAAACCGGCAAGCAAGAAAGTCTTCACTCAGAAAATAAACAATTCATCAAACATTCTAGGAAAAAGCATCAGAACCTTCGAGACTGTGATGTGGTTACAGAATTGGAGGTGGGAGTGAGGAATATAAACCTTGTTGCATTATCTGTATGCCCATATTTAAATCTGACCGTTTAAGTAATTGCAAACAGTTCACGAGAACCCATGTACTGAGTTAGACAGAAGGAGCAATTTTATAAAATTGTTTTCTCAAATGGGAGCTTTGGTCATCACAAATGTAATTCCATAAAATTGCCCTGCACTTGTATAAAGATGTGACAATAAAGATGCTTTTTTTAAAGCACAACAATTTAATTATGCAAATTAAGTGAATACAAGACTCCAAAAGAAAAGTTAAGTACATTTGTTTTATTGTTCCTCACAACTAATGTCCATTTAATTACTTTCTACATGAAAAGAAAGTATACAACAATGGAAACGAGGCATAGCCAGCTTTGAACAAAGGATACTTGGTGGTGCAATGATGCAGTTTTATTTCAAGTCAAATGGGTCAAACATTCTTTCACAAAAGAGGAAATTTCAGCTCTTTAGAAGCAGAAAGAAGGTGTGTTTTGAGTGATACAGAATACAGAAAAAAGAAGTTGTTCTGGGATTCCCCAAAGGAAAGTTCTAAAATTCACTATTGACTTGGTTTCTAGCTAGTTATTGGCTATTTTATGTCTTTTTCAACATCTTATCCATACTAATTAGTGCAGTTCCAGTGAGAGACTTCAGCTATATCTCACGCTGTTATGGTTCTCTTTAAGGTGCTCAGATATATCTTCACCGTGAGTTGTTGAAGCAGCTGGCACGCTGCATGAAGATCCTGAAAGCCTGGCCCTGCTCTGTGCATCATTATCTCTGCCCTATTTGCAGGCCTTGTTATCGGAGTGATTATCCCCCGGCATCACAACACTTGAACCAGCAGCAAGGTATTTCATTATAGGACAGTTCAATCTTTTTATAATATAGATTAATGATATAGAAGATGGTATTAGTAATGACATTAGCAAATTTGCTGATGATACTAAGCTGGGTGGCAGGGTGAAATGTGAGAAGGATGTTAGGAGATTACAGGGTGACCTGGACAGGTTAGTTGAGTGGTCCGATGCATGGCAGATGCAGTTTAATGTGGATAAATGTATGGTTATCCACTTTGGTGGCAAGAACAGGAAGGCAGATTACTACTTAAATGGAATCAAGTTAGGTAAAAGGGCAGTACAGAGAGATCTTGGTGTTCTTGTACACCAGTCAATGAAGGTAAGCATGCAGGTACAGCAGGTAATGAAGAAGGCTAATAGCATGCTGGCCTTCATAACAAGAGGGATTGAGTATAGAAGCAAAGAGGTTCTTCTGCAGCTGTACAGGACCCTGGTGAGACCGCACCTGGAGTACTGTGTGCAGTTCTGGCCTCCAAATTTGAGGAAAGGCATTCTGGCTATTGAGGGAGTGCAGCGTAGGTTCACGAGGTCAATTCCTAGAATGGCGGGACTACCTTACGCTGAAAGACTGGAGCAACTGGTATTATAAGAAACTGGTAACCTTTGAGTTTAGAAGACCGAGAGGGGATCTGATTGAGACATATAAGATTATTAAAGGATTGGACACTCTGGAAGTAGGAAATATGTTTTCGCTGATGGGTGAGTGCCGAACCAGAGGACACAGCTTGAAAATACGGGGAAGACCATTTAGACCACAGAGATGAGGAGAAACGTCTTCACCCAGAGAGTGGTGGCTGTGTGGAATGCTCTACCCCAGAGGGCAGTGGAGGCCCAGTCTCTGGATTCAGAGTTGGATAGAGCTCTCAAGGATCATGGAATCAAGGGTTATGGAGATAAGGCAGGAACAGGATACTGATTAAGGATGATCAGCCATAATCATATTGAGTGGTGGTGCAGGCTCGAAGAGCAGAATGGCCTACCCCTGCACCTATTGTCTATTGTCCATTGTCTATTGCTCTGCCCTCCTCAGTTGTGAAAGGATTGTGGATATGTTGAGAGATCAGACTCAATGCAGCATTATTATATAGATAGTTCTCTCTCTCTCTCTCTCACTCACATATATATTATATATATATATATATATATATATATCTGTTGCAATTGCAAAATTGACAGAGCTATTATGCTTTCCCAGGATCCCATCAGTAGAAAAGAACTGGCCACACAACTACACTGAACTTGTTGTGACAGCTCCTGATGTGATCAGATCAGGCACCGTTATTGCTTTGAAATGTCAGGAGGCTTCATGTAGCCCCACATCTTGTTATGTGAAGGAAATGATTTTAAAAAATAGGCAGTGGAATCCCCAAAGTTGTCCTGTCACTGCTGGCTGGGATTCATATACATTGAAATGATCAAACAACTTTAATTTTTTTGTTCGTGAGAACGAGCTATTATCAGCTATCTCTGGGCTGTAGTTGAACTTCCATTTGCAAAGGTCAGAAGCAATGATTTAGACCTCTCAGTCTCAAACGTAATGTCTTTACAGATGGCAAATCATTACCACCTAGAGCAGGGCAACACATTTCCTTCCCTGCTGGCAAAAACATGCCAAGGTCTGAATGATATATAAAACTATTATTTCCCTTAAACAAGGTCAGACCCTCACCTCAAACTGTTGCCTCTTCTTGGTCAACTCTATCTAAAAACATCAAATGAGAAAAATCCGTTGAACAATTACAAATGTGCAGTGAAGTGCAAGCTATTTGGTTTTAGCAGGAAAGCTGAAATCTATAACAAGAAAGTAATTTTCTTAAATTAGTTGACCATCAGTTTGATGCACAAAAACCTTTTGGATGGTACTGGAGAATTGATGCCAAAGATATTAATGAGGTTTTTATGATGGTTTTATGTGCTCTCGAATTTATGCAAAGCTTTAATAGTTTGCTGGGGTTGTGGTGTATGAGGAGGCTTGGTTCCCTGTAGCACAGTAAGTAAGTCTAATGGGATGATTGTTTCCAGGTTATGGGTCTGAAAACAAAATTAAACTGAAATAAATTGCACTAAGGTTGAGGCAGATGTTGAATTAAGCAATGTTCAGGATGGCTTTATATTGTGAATGTTAACATTCCTTCCCCACAGTTTGAAGTAATTGGGTAAGATATGATATTGTACACACTGGAAAGAAGCCAATTGCCTCCACCCAAGTAGATAGGAAGATAAGAAGCTCAGAAATAGGAGCAGGAGGGGGCCATTCAGCCTATCATGTCTGCTGCCATTCATGGATGTTGATCTACCTCAATGTCACTTTTTCCATGTACAGTGAACAGTATTGCTCTTCTGAGTTAAGGAAAGATATTGTTTCATTGAAGCAGTTCACAAGCATGATACGAAATCAGAAATTGCTGGTAAAACTTAACAGGTCTGGCAACATCTATGGAAAGAAAGCAGAGTTAACATTTCGGGTCCAGCAGCCTTTCTTCAAAACCATCTTCGAACCCATGTTTATACAAATGATCTATTGGAAAGGAAGGATTGTCCTATGAGCAAAGGCCAAATAGGTTGGGACTCTACTCTCTGGAGTTTAGAAGAATGAGAGGTGAACTCATTGAAAAATATAATATTCTTAACGAGCTTTACAGGGCAAATGCTGAGAGAATGCTTCCCCTCATGGGAGAGTCTACGATCAGAGGGAATTGTCCCTGAATTATGGGGCATCTATTTAAGACTGAGGTAAGGACAAATTTCTTCTCTCAAAGAGTTGTGAGTCTTTAGAGCTCCTTGCTACAAAGAGCTGGCAGGGCAGAGTCATTGTGTATATTTAAGATTGAGATAGATAGATAAATTCTTGATCAGTCAGGGAACCAGGGGCTTATGGGGAAAGGACAGGAAAGTGGGCATGAGGAATGTTGGTCAGCCATGATCCCATTGAAAAGCAGAGCAGGCTCAAGGAGCCAAATGGGCCATTGCTGTTCCTACTTTTGTGGTCTTAGTCTCCAGAAATCTATCAGTATCATTTTTGAAGGTATTTCGTGTCTGCGTTTCCATAGCCCTCTCTGATGGAGAATTCCAAAGCTTCAAACCCCACTGAGTGATAGAAATCCTATCATTGCTAATCTTCAGTGGTTTGTCCCTTTCTCATGAGACTGTATCTACTGATACTGGACTCATCAGGGATAAGATTCCATCACATCTCCTTTGTCATGCCCTGCTTGAACTTTGGAAATTTCAGTGAGAATGCTTCTCCTTCTTTGAAAGATTACAAGCCCAGTTTCCTCAATCCATCTTCATAAAAGAATTCTGTTGTCCCGGGGATTAATCCCGTGAAGCTCCATTGTATACCCTCTATAGGAAGTGTTTAGATAAAAGAAACTAAATTACACACTACAATCCAGGGATGGTCTCACAAAGGCTTTGTTTATTTGCAACAAGACAACATTACTCCTGCATTAAAATCCCTCTCTCATAAATGCCAATGTACCTTTCGAAATGCTCATTGTAAATGACTCTGGTCCAAGGATTTTCGGATGGGTCAGGCACTGGCAGTGGTGAGGCTCCAACAGCAAGAATCAGCCTGGTGCCAAAAGATGGCATCTGAAGAATGGCGACTTTAATATTGGTTGGGTCCAGTATAGATGGCATTGAGGTGGTGCAGGAAGGATGGCAGCAAAAGCATCATTGATGATGAGTTGGTTCAGGACTGATGGACTCTCTTTGAGCTTCACCTTATTATTCTTTTAACTTATTATTAATAATATTCAAAATGGCACTGTATCAATACACAGATTGACAAGATGGTGGCAGAGTAAAAAGTTCCAGCCACAGATCACCTGCTCCGCCCATTCTTTTTCTTTCTTTTGCATTTTTTTCTCCTCTTTTTTTCCCCTCCTTTCTGCATTTGTTTTTCAACTGATGACTTGGACTTGTCTGGAGGAGAATGGAGGAGGCTGAGAGCCCCAGAGGTGAATCCCGGAACGGAGGAACAAATCCCTGCGAAAGTTTACCTCAGAGTGCCTGACAGCCAGTATGGAGCAGACCGGAGAATCAGAGCAGTGCAGGGACGGTTGTTGGACTGGGGTCTGGCATGGGCGGTCAGACCATGTGTGGAAACCCTTGCGCTGAGCTACTACAATGTAATGTTTATCTGTAATTTGTTTATCTTGCTGTGATGTCTATCCTCTTAACTGACTTGTCCTATGAATCTACTTTTCTGATTTATTCCTGTTTTGTATCTAACATTTATACCGAGGTGCTTTGTACCTCAGATGTTACTATAAGAGGCAACATTGGAAAGCTTTTCACTATACTCCTGTACTTGAGTTCATGTGATAACAAAGGATATTCTAAATTCTATTCATCCTGGTGACAGTGAAAAAAGCCTTTCACTGTATTTTATTGATTGACTCACTATAAAATATATATGCCCAAATCATTCAATCATTCATTCACACATAGGTCTCCATGGACACCAGCATTTCTGAACCTCTCACCATTCTCTGCCCTTCTTTCTATTTGCTATCAAAAGTTTTTTTTAAAAATTCATTTATGGGGTGAGGGCATCACTGCTCAGTATTTATTCCCATCCCTAATTACCCAGAGGGTATTTGAGAGTCAACCACATTGCTATGGGACCGGGGTTTTCTGTATGTCAGGCCAGGTAAGGATGGCATTTTCCTTCCCTAAAAGGCATTAGTAACTTCACACTAAAAGTTAGTGACTTCCCTCCAATGTACATTCTATTTCACCTTCCATGGTCCCCACCTATTTACTTAACTTGTCCAAATCTCCATGAAATATCTTTACATCCCAAAACAACAAGAGAGAGACAGAAGGAGAAGGACTCTGTGCTTTTAAACTTTACACAAAAGGTGGTAGGTGCCTGGAACGCATTGCCAGCAGAGGTAGTAAAGGGAGGCACAGAAGATTCTTTTAAGGTGAGTCTGGACAGATGCATGAGTAGGTGGGGAGCAGAGGGATACAGATACTTAGGAACTGTTTGAAAGGTTAGACAGTGAATTTGGATCAGCTCAGGCTTGGAGGGCCGAAGGGCCTGTTTCTGGACTGTAAATTTTCTTTGTTGTTTGTTCTTTGTTAAAGCAATTTAAGAGGGAGGGGACACAGTAACTTCATAAGGAGTGAGTTATAGATCTGGATCAGCAGCTTCTCCAACAACATGAGATTTCGGGACAGCAACATTGTAAAGGGCAAAGCCTGCCTGTGTGAGAAGGGTTGTAACAGTGGGAGATAAAAATCAAGTACAGAGCCACCCTTCAGCCTGTTTCTACTGTCAGAGCCGAAAGGTAACATCAAAGGAAAACAGATTGGTGATGGCTGGGTTTATGTTCCATGTCCCTTTTGATCAGTAAAGTGGCTTAAATCAGGTGATGGTATTACAGCTGAAGAATGCAGTTAATAAATTCACTTTAATAGAGTCATAGAGTCATAGAGATGTACAGTATGGAAACAGACCCTTCAGTCCAACCCGTCCATTCCGCCCAGATATCCCAACCCAATCTAGTCCCACCTGCCAGCACTTGGCCCATATCCCTCCAAACCCTTCCTATACATATAACCATCCAAATGCCTCTTAAATGTTGCAATTGTACCAGCCTCCACCGCTTCCTCTGGCAGCTCATTCCATACATGTAATTCAAACAGCAAAGGCAGTGTCCGTTTGTTTCTCTCTCTCCCTCCCTCTCTCCTACACCTCACCATGTTCTTCCTTTGCCTGCTCTTCTCCCTTTTAAAACTGTTGTTGTTTTGACTTTTTTTTTCCAAAATTCCAAAACAATGTAACACCATATAAAGCAGGAATTGCTGCTCCTGGAATTAGAGGAAATCACCTCCAGCACCTAAAATATCTCAAAAAAGGAGCAGCTGTTTCAGACAGAAATTTTACCGTCCTCCATCTTGGATTACCCAGAATCACATTTAAATTAATAGATTTAGTTGGTAGAGATGGCTGTGCAGGTGATGTGTTGCAGATGTAGAATGTGAGAGCTAGTAGATTATTGTATGCTCCACAATGACCTGTTGAGCACCAATGTTTAGTTGTTTGAGGATCTTCAGCTCAGAGTTGATGAGCTGGATTCTGGGTAGTGTACACTCCAACATATCAGTCACATACTTTAGATTAATTTCATTAAACTTGGCTCACATTCATTGACAGGAGGAGGTGACTATGAATGAGACACAAATGGGGTACAAAATCTAGGTTTGGAAGAGCCTCAGCAAGTGCCCTAATCCACAGGTAGGAAGTTCTTGCTCCTAGTGGACAAGGTCACTGAATGCAGAGAGGACAAGTGAACTGACCACAGCGCCATGATACAGTGCACCATTTCAGAAAAGGTAGGAAAGAGAAATGTATCAATAACAACGGTGATATAGTTAGGGAAATAACACTGAACAAAGTGTTGAATGTTCTGGAATCTGTGTTGCCTATTTGATACCAAGGGTCAGGATGGTACTTCTGGGCTTGAGAAAAACTTGGCAGGGGAGGGGAAGGATTCAGTTATCATGGTCCATGAAGCTACTAAAGTCATAGGTAAGATTAGGAAAGAGGTTTTGCTGAGAGATTGTCAGCAGCTCAGGACCACGTTCAAAGATCTGAGGCACAAATGTAATAATCTCCAGGTTACAACCTGAATCATGTGTATATTGGCATAAATTAATTCAACAAGGCAATTGTGTGCTGAAAGATTGATGTGAGAGAAATGAGTTCCAATTCATAGGGAACTGACACCAGTATCAGGAAAGATAGAGCTGTTCCGTTGAAATAGATTGCACTTGAACGGCTTTAAGTAAGAATAAGCAATTCAGCTTCTTGAGCCGATGTGCCATTTAATATGATGGTGGCTGATTTCATCTCAGCTTCAACTCTTTGCTTTCCTTATAACCCGTCAACCCATTGCTCACAAAATCTGACTATCTCCTCCTTAGATGTACTCAATGGTCTGGTAGCCACCATATTCTGGGGCAGTGAACTCCACAGATTCACAACACTTTGGAAGGAATAATTTCTCTTCATCTCTGTTTTGAATCTGTTACCCCCCCTCCATCCAAGAATTATGATCTCTCATTTTAGAATGCCCGACATGAGGAAACATCTTCTTTATGCATGCTTTGTCAATCCCTTTTATTATTTTATGTACTTCAATTAGATCTCCTCTCATTCTTCCGAACTCCAGAGACTATATGCTTAAAATCATTACTCTTTCTCCAGAAAACAAATCCCTCATCTCTGAAATTAAACTACCTCCAATACAACCACATCCCTCCTCAAGGAAGGAGACCAAAATTGTGTGCAATACACCAAGTGTGGTCTCACTCATGCCTTGTAGAAATCATTACTTATGAATTGTATTCCCTTAACAATAAATTACAAAATTCCATTTACCTTCATTATTATCTGCTGAACCTGCATAGGAGTTTTCTGCAATTCATGCACAAGAATACCCTGATCCCTCTGCAACAAAGCAGTCAGACGTTTCTGAAATGAAGTGAAGGTTAAAACATTAGAACAAAATGAGACAGCATGGAAAGTGCAGGTGGGGAATCAATGTGGAGCAGCAAACTGGCAGATCAGTTAAACCAATTGTTTGCATTGGTCTTCATGGTAAGCATCCTAATGAGTACAAATAAGCAAGGCACCAGCAGGAGGAAAGATCTTGCACCATGAGGCACAAAATATCTTACAAGATTAGTGTGGCAAAAGTCAGACATGTCACCTGACTGCAGCAATAGTGGAGATCTTTGTCACAATATTCCAGAACTCAGTGGATTCCAAAGGTTTCCTGCCAATTGGAAAACTGCTAATATGGTGTCCCTGCTCAAGAAGGGAGGGAGACAGAAAGCCGGAAACATGAAACTGAGTTAGCCTTAACATCTGTCATTGCAAAAAAGCTGGAGTTTATCATTAAGGAAGAAATAGCAGGACAATTAGGAAATAAACTTAATGCAATCAATCTGAGTCAACAAAGTTACGTGAAAGGAATGTTATATTTGACAAATTTTATAAAATTCTTTGAAGATTTGATAAAGGTGAACCAGTAGACATAGTGCCTTTGGATTTGCAGAAGGCATTTGATAGTGTGCCATATGAAAAGATATTGCACAACATAGGAACTCACTGAAATGGGGCAATAAATGAGCATGGATTGAAGATTGGTTAACACATGAAGAGACAGAGTTTCAGGATTAATGGGTTGTTTTCAGATCATAAAACTGTAAAGTGGATCGCCACAAGGATCAATACTCAGCCCGCAATTACTGTCCAAATCATAGAGGAGGAGACAGAGTTTTCTAGCAATAGCAAAATAGATGGGAGGACCTAAGAAATATACAAGGGATTATAGATAGGTTCAGTAAGTGTGCAAAACTTAGTGGATGGAGTTTAATGAGGGAAAAGTCATCATTTACATAGAGAGGGACTCGTAAATAGTACAGCACCTTTTAGGGATTTGCCCCCCAAACATTAACATGTAGATGCAAAAAGTAATTGGAAAGTCAAATGGAATTTTGGCCTTTATTGCAGAAATTTGGAGTTTATCAAAAAGGAAGCCTTGACACAAGTTCACATGATAATTGTTAGGCCATATCTGGAGTAAGGTGTACAGTTTATGGAAATTATGTTCTGGTATTGGAAGCTGTTCAAAAGGGATTCACTCTATGGTAAAGAAGTTGATTTTACGGGAATAGCTAAACAGAAGTTACAAGGATGAGGGGTGATCTTTATTGAAACATACAAGAGTCTGAGGGTGTTTGAAAGATCAACATTGACAAAAGGTTTCCATTTATGGGAGAATATTGAATAAGGGGACTTTTACTTAATACTGAGATGCAAAGGAATTACTTTCTTCCTGAGCAAACCTCTGTAATTCTCCAACCCAGACAGTTGTGGGGTTATGTCAGAGAAATTCAGCCCAATAAATCAGAGACCACAAACGAGGATCACGATGAAATTGACAAGTGTTTTATTAAACAAAGCAGTATGGCTGAAGAGAAATTGACCAGGCTGAGACAGAACAGATTCTCTGCACAGATGGCCAGAATGCGCTTCCCCGATCAGAAGGAGCAGGCAGGCTTTATAGGGGTACAACCCAAAGGTGAGAATTGTAAAGCATGATTTGGAGATGCCGGTGTTGGACTGGGGTGTATTGTAAAGCAGGTACAGTACAATGGGGAAAATTGTAAAGCAATTAAAACAAGCTTAAACTGAATGGAAATTAATCAAGTGTCTGGTAGTAGGAATCATTTGTAATTGACACAGGAGATTCCAGCCATCTCTGTGAGTAGGTGAGAATGGCTTCTAGAGGATGCTTCATTGTATTTCCCAGCCGTGCGAATTTGTGCAAATGTCCCTTCTCCTGGCATCCAGGTCTGTCCCATTGTGTTCCTTCTACAAGCGAAATCTTCCGGGACCTCTCAGTCTGCCTCTTTATTTATACACTATTGGTTGCAATGGGAAATGAGCCTGCCCTTAGGGTATTGGGACTGCAGTGCTACTCGGGGCTTGGAGCTAACTGTGAAGGCTGTTTGGGAAGTGTGTTCTCTGGCCTGGGAGTAGCTTGACCATGTCTGGTTTCTATGTTAGCTTGTTTGGACAAGACAGGAGCATTGCGGGTGTGTTCTGTGTGTGTGTTAGCAGGCTTAATCTCTGTGTTTCACAGGTCTGCTTCTGCGTTTTTATGTGGTCATGCTGTGGGTGAGCAGGGTAGCAGATCTTTCTCCACAGGTTAGATCACTCAAAGTATTTAAAGAAGAAGACTGTGCAGAGAAAGTTCACTAAACTGATCCTGGGAGGAAATGACTATTTGTCAAGGAGAGATTGAGTAGATTGTGTTTGTCCTCAGTGGAGTTTAGAAGAATGAAAGGAAGCCTTTTTTAAACATGTAAAGTTCTTATGGTAGATGTTGAAAAGTTGTTTCTCCTTGTGTGAGAGTCTCAGACCAGAGAGAATAATCTCAGAATAAGGGGTCACACATTTAACACAAAGATAAGGAGGAATTTCCTGTTGTGGTTCTGTTCGCCGAGCTGGGAGTTTTTGTTGCAAACGTTTCGTCCCCTTTCTAGGTGACATCTTCAGTGCTTGGGAGCCTCCTGTGAAGTGCTTCTGTGCTGATTCCTCCGGCATTTATACTGGTTTGAATCTGCTGCTTCCGGTTGTCAGTTGCTGTCCGCTGCAGTGGCCGGTATATAGGGTCTAGGTCGATGTGTTTGTTGATAGAATTTGTGTATGAGTGCCATGCCTCTAGGAATTCCCCGGCTGTTCTCTGTTTGGCCTGCCCTATAATAATGGTGTTGTCCCAATCGAATCTGTGTTGTTTGTCATTTGAGTGTATGGCTACTAGGGATAGCTGGTCGTATCGTTTCGTGGCTAGCTGGTGTTCATGGATGCGGGTTGTTAGCTGTCTTCCTGTTTGTCCTATGTAGTGTTTTGTGCAGTCCTTGCATGGGATTTTATACACTATGTTGGAGAGGAATTTCTTCTCTCAGAGTTTAGTGAATCTATAGAGGGCTGTCGAGGCTGTGTCATTAAATATATTCAAAGCTGAGATAGATGTTTAATCAGGAAGGGAATCAAGCATCACATATTATCC
Organism: Hemiscyllium ocellatum; assembly: GCF_020745735.1. Taxonomy (NCBI): domain Eukaryota; kingdom Metazoa; phylum Chordata; class Chondrichthyes; order Orectolobiformes; family Hemiscylliidae; genus Hemiscyllium; species Hemiscyllium ocellatum. The sequence continues at coordinate 44,943,617 of NC_083434.1, read as the reverse complement.
CATTTAACATATACCAGAGATAATCAAGTCATAGAGTCAGATACCTTGAATTTTATATACAGTCCATTACTAAGCAGTTTTTTAACAGTAGAACAGATCTAGCAGAAACTAATAGCATTCAGTAGACTCGTGTTCTGAACTGAAGTGGTTAGCTTGACTGCAGGTTTCTGCTCTGTAGGTAGCACCATGCACCTTTATGATCGCAATTTAATTGTTTCCTCCACATGATTTTCAGCTTTATGTGCCTTTAGGATGTTGATTTGGATTTTGAATCTTATTGGGGAAATAAGCTTAATGAAGAAGGATCTCGGATGTGAGCATTAACTGAAGCAAAGCAAAGGGGCTATTCATGCAGTTCAATTTTAAATTTTATTAACAAACACAAAATTAAGAAAAACAAATAAACGTTCATTAAACAAAAATCATTTAAATCTCAAGACATCCAAAAATATGAGAACATTTCAAAATAGGACAAAAAAAATTGAACTTAGATCTTATTAAAACAAATAATTCTATGTTGTAGAAATTCCAGAAAAAAAAACAAATTGAAACAAGTGTTTTGTTTGAAAATACAAAGGTTATTTAATCTTGAAGAAACAACCAAAGTAAGAGAAACAAAAATATAATGTAAATGTTCAATAAGTCAAAGTACAGATAAAGTAATAATACACTTTTAAGAGCCTGAACTGTGTGCCTTCATATTTAGATCCTGCACTGTTCAGATATTCATCTTCCTCAGCTTTTTTACTACCTCCTTTCCATTTAGCCCCTAGCTGCTCAGACAGTGTTAAACTTGCTGTGTGGATGCAAAAGAGGAAGGATTAGTTACAAATTTAATAAACCCTCACGGAGAAAAACATCAGTATCAGACAATTTTACAGATTCAGCTTTTCCGGTGGAAAGCCCAGCTTTCAGTTTATGTCCTCACTGCACCGTCTTCTCTCCCACCAATATGTACAACAGGTTGCTGACAGACCCCAGAGAGTCTCTCATCCCCAAGTCCCAACACTGACACACACACACACACACACTTTGAAAGACTTCCAGCCACACAGTCCTTGTTACTTATCCATAACTTTCTTAATAAGACTCAAGAAAAACAAAAACTAGTTTCTGAATGTATATACAAACTCATCTATAGAATTTGAATGATGATTGGGGACTGAAATATAAATTCTATATAATGCTGTAGATTAACAAACCTTCCAACGCAGTTTCAATTTTCCTCTTCAAGAGCTTCCCTTCCATGTCATGATAGCCTTCTCCCTGATCATTCCCAAAAACTTCCGTGCCAACGCTGTAGGGTGACTAATAGAGTGAAACAGTACAGAGGAAGAGTGATTGGACTCAAAAATTAACTCTGTTTCTCTCTCCACAGATACTGTCAGACCTACTGAGTTTCTCCATCAATGTCCATCTTTATTTGAAAGACCTGTTTGGTTTGGAATTGATATCCTAATACTGTATCCTGAAGAAGCATTCAAAGAGGAGATTGCAAAGTTTGGAATGTATGGGAATAAATAGAAAATATAAAAAGCAAAATATCTTTGTAAATCACTTTTCTATTGCAATGTTGGCATCTTCTGTACTTTTTCTGTTTTGGTAGGATCAGGCTTAATAGTGCAGGCAAAACTAAATTAACTGAAGAGGTTAATTGCCTCATATTGATTTGATATTAGATGCTGTTAAAAATAAGACAATGTTTCCTTGTTGGCGTTGTGAACAGATGTAAGTTTGCATTGTGGTCATGTTTAGTTATTCTGATAACTGCAATATCATCAGCCAACCAGAGACAATCTATTAGACCCTTGGTCATACAATCCCCTGGCTGTTGGAATATACCTCAGCTAATGGATGATGCAAATGGGATTGACATTCTAAACATTGTCAGTTCCTGTAGCTTTGGAGGAAGATGTATGGATAAATATACACTCCTCGCGTTGAGCTTAGAAGAATAGTTGGTATCTGAGAAATTGAGATTAAGGTCTTGCAGCGGATGAAGTCATGCAGGTTAACATATAAAAACCACAAACAGCAAAGCGGAGAAAGAAAGTAGGGACTAAAATCTAGTCCTGACAGCTCATAAGTGGTTGCTAAAGGATGAAAATGTAACAGTATGGATGCTGTGAAACATCTTTTTCCAAGCAGTCATCCATCAGTCTACTACTTTTCCATCCATTAGCGTCTACCTATTGTCACATTTCGCTTTTAGTGCTGTTTGTAGTTTTCTATATGTTAATTCACATAACATATATCACAGGTAGTCAGGTTCTGTTGAGTCAAAGATCTTTAAATTTATTTACAATACTAACTATTAGCAAGGCCACAATATCACAGCTGCATAGTATAGGTTTTGTGCTTACTGATGTAATTGTAAATTACTGAGATAGTGGTTGAAGGTGAGGTGGATGACGTTATACTGGAATGTCACATGTCATGTTGTCACTGATATAACTCCTTCAAGGTACAGGTCTGTGTGGGCGGCACAGTGGCTCAGTGGTTCGCATTGCTGCCTCACAACACCAGGGATGTGTAGGCTGGTGGGTTACCTAGGGAAAAGCGGGGTTACAGCAATTGGGTAAGGTAATATCCATTAGAGGGTTGGTGTAGACTCAATAGGCTGAATGGCCTTCTTCCACACTGTCGGGATTCTATGATGATAATAAAACACTCTCTACTCCAACATTTTGTATGAATATGAAGTCCTCATGTAAAACAGTTTCTGAATAATTCATAAAGGTGAAAAGATTGACAATGAATAGGAAGAAAGTTATGGATGACTCCACCAATTAAATTGGGTACAACTGACTTTTCAAGGTACCATAAAGATTAATGCGGTGAATTGTTATGGGAGCTAAGTGCTGAAAACAAAGGCATATTAACAATGTTGTTGGCCTGTGAGGAACACGGATTATCAGTTAGATTCGTCCAATAAATTGCCCAACTGGGATGGATTGAAGAATTTGAAGACAAGTTCGTCCTTCTCACCAGGAAATGGTTAGTTTCTTCTTTCGAATCAATGTGTTTTTTTTCTTATCTCTGATTGGCTGCTCAACAATATTAACTCATTTTCTCGCAGGAAGGACCACTCTTTTTGCTCTTGCTGTATGTTTAAATGTTCTTTTCCTTTACACACATAAACAATCCTTGAGTCATGGAGCTGAGTGAATGCTGTTAGATCTTTATTAACATCTGCCAATAATTTACCTTCAAAGGTTAAGTTGTCTTGACTAGATACAAACTTCTCAGTATGATCTCAATGATGAGTTAGATATCAATAAATAGTTGGTATATCCTGCATTATTACCTACTGTTAGATTTGTTTTTTAGATTTGTTTATTAGATCCAATTAATTCTCATTGACCAGAGACTCACACTGCATGAATATTTAAAACAACATTGGTTAGTAGATCTAATTGTGTTTTTGTTTTGCAATTATTGATATTTGATTTCCTCCAGCATATTTTTCCTTCTCTATTCTTTTTTTTTCTTCAATAGCTTCATTATTCTTCTTCCATTTTTGTTGTTGTTCCATAAGCCACCTTGTTAATCATACAAGAATCTGAAACGGAGCTGGGATAATTGGAACTCATCACCAAATGTAGTTCTGTCCTGTGTCGGTTTCTAATTCTGGCAAAGGTCACGATTTTGTCGTCAGGGAAAAGATACTTTTGTTATTTTCTATTAATTCCCAATCCAGTAATGCTGCTACTAGTACCACAGCACAGAGCAGGGATTGAACTTGACATCCTTGATTTATAGGTGCCTCAACTATTCATTCAATCCCACTTTAGTACCAGGCTTCATTCAGCAACCTCCCCTTTGCTCACTATCCTGCACCAAGTTATAACTGGATCAAGAAACTATTGATTCTGAGTCTCACCCATATCTTCAAATCCTTCCATAATCTTTCCCGACCTTCTCTGTAACTCCCTTTAATCTTACAGCCCTCAAGGTTCTCTATTTCTGGTATTTAACATTCCTGGTTTTAATTAACCCATGCTAGTAGCAGTCATGCCTTTAGCAGCTTGGGCCCAAGCATTGGAGTTAATAAAAATAGAAAGTGCTAGAAAAACTCAGCAGGTCTGGCAGCATCTGTGGGCATTGGGTCAGGTTCTGGAAAATGGGATGAAAATAGTTCGGGACTTAGAATAGAATCCCTACAGTGTGGAAGCAGACCATTTGACCCAACAAGTCCACACCTGCCCTCCGAAGAGTAACCCAACCAGACCCATTCTCCAACCCTATATTTATCCCTGACTAATGTACCTAACCTACACATCCATGAACACTATGGATGGTTTAGCACGGCCAATTCATCTAACCTGCGCATCTTGGGTTTGTGAAAGGAAACCCGAGCACTCAGAGGAATCCCACGCAGACACGGGGAGAATGTGCAACCTCCACACAGTCGCCCGAGGCTGGAAGAGCACCTGGGTCCCAAGCACTGTGAGGCAACTGTGCTAACGACTGAGCCATAGTATCGCCCTAGGCTTGTCTTTGACCTGCACAGACACGATGGGCCAAAGGGCCTTTATCTATGTTGTAAACCCCTGTGATGTTGTAAACTTTACACAGCTGAGATAGTCCACTTGAGTGTTGATGCAAATTTGTGATTGGAGGCTTCCCTCAGTTTGAAAAGCTGTCTGGTTTAATCTTGGACAGATGCCAGGGAAGACAGTTCAGAACAAGGCTGAAAGCAAATTCTGTTTAAGGGCGTGGAATGCGCTGCCTGTCAATGTAGTTAACTCAGCCACATTAGGGAGATTTAAACAATCGTTGGATAAGCACATGGATGATGATGAGATAATGTAGGGGGATGGGCTTAGATTAATTCACAGGTCAGTGCAACATCGAGGGCCGAAGAGCCTGTTCTGTGCCGTATTGTTCTATGTTCTTTAATTTTTAATCCCAATCTTTACTTCCAGAAACTTCTGCTTCTCTGGTTGTGCATGAGAACAATATGTTTAATTTAATTAAGCTACAATATAAATTCAAATTAATGTTTTTCATAAATTCACAAAATTTCAAAGCATATATTTGTAATATTTCCCTATCTAAATTCATCAGGTATAATTTGTCCGTTTTATGCAGGTAATATTACAAAATTTGCCGAGGGAATATTCTTGACTTGTTTCCTGTCTTCAGCTAAAACTTCAAACGAGAGATAATTCAATTATCTCACTTGACTGTCAATGATACTACCATCAATGAGCCTCCCACCATCAATATCATGGGCTTTGATTTGAGTTTGGATGAAGCTTCTCTGTCGCTACAAGAACAAACAGAGACTAAGTACTTCACAAAGAGTGGTTCATTACCTGACCCACTCAAAGCCTCTTCACCATTTGCAAGGCTCAAGTCAAGACTGGAAGAGATAGAGCACTAATCACTCACATTAATGTGGCTGCAGTCACGATCACAACAGCATTTGGACAAACACATAGCTCGTGTAGTCTCCAAAGGCTGTGCAGTCTTCATGGAAGCGATAGATACATTTTTAGATATTAAAGACATTAAGGGTTATGAAGAGAACGTGACAAGATGATAATGAGTTAAATGATCAGTCATGATCATATTTAATGATGGAGGAGACTCAGAGGACCGAATGGCCTACTCCTGATTCCAGTTTTGATGTTCCACATTTCAAACTTTACTCCATCCACCACCATATGGCCATCTATATTGTACACTCCACAGTGCAATAGCTAACAAGGGTTATTTCAAAAAGACTTCCTGAGGTAAGACATGAGCATAAACAAAAATTCATGTTCTCACTGCAGTCCCACGATCCATCACCTTTGGACATTCTGATATTCCATGATCATCAGGTGGAACATTGAAGCAGTTGATACAAACTTATTTGCATCAGAAATGACAAACATGTCTTCAAGGAACAGACTCTCAAATTAAAAAGCATTTGAGGCCAAAATAAAATGTGAAAGTGTTTGCTTGTTTCTTTGATTAAAAATGAACATAAATCATGGACTGTCTGTAAAGTCACCATAGGGGTGGATTGTCATTAGAAAGAAATAACTGATGGTGGTTTAATCTGAGGTTCATCACACCTCAGGCAAGAGGGAGAGATTGACAAGGAGAGTCCTCAACTCATGCAGGAATTGAACCCACATGCTTGGTGCTACTTTACATTGTAAACTAGCTGTAGACTGAGCTAACCATCTTGCAGGGCTAGCTGGCCCAGGGTTGGGAATGCAGAAGGAACACCATCATTGAAAATTGCAGTACCATTTGGGCCATACAGCTGTCAAACAATGACATTACAGGCATAATCATACAGCACAGAAACAGACCCTTTGGTCCAGACAGTCCATGTCAAACATAATCCCAAATTAAAACTAGTGCCCACCTGTGTTGCTAGTCTAAATCCCTCCAAACCCTTTCCATTCATGTACTTATTCAAATGTCTTTTAAATACTGCAATTGTACTTGCAACACTTCCTCAGGAAGATCATTCCACCTTTAAGAAGGGAAAATCTAAACAATCAACAACACGAACACCATTGACTCTGCTAACATCAAAGTCTTGGGGGCTATCATTCACTAGAAACTGTACTGGACTAGAAACATAAATACTGTGGTGAAAAAGGCAAGTCAGAGACTATGAATTCCATGGTGAGTAACTCACTTGATGAACATATAAGAATATAAGAACTAGGAGCAAGAGTAGGCCATTCAACCCCTTGAGCCATTCAGTAGAATCATGACTAATCTCCATAAGACTATGAGCCCATAAGACATAGGAGTGGAAGTAAGGCCATTCAGCCCAGCAAGTCCACTCCATCATTTAATCATGTCTGATAGGTGTTTCAACACCACTTAATGGCATTCTCCCTGTATCCCTTAATTCCTTGTGAGATCAAGAATTTATCAATCTCTGCCTTGCAGACATATAATGTCTTGGCCTCCACCGCGCTCCATGGCAATGAGTTCCACAGGCCCACCACTCTCTGGCTGAAGAAATGTCTCCTCATTTCCATTCTAAATTGACGCCCTCTAATTCTAAGGCAGTACCCACAGATCCTAGTGTCCCTGCAATTTGGAAACAAATTCCCAGCGTCCACCCTTTCTATGCCAAGTTTCTATTAGATCTCCCCTCAACATTCTAAACTCTAATGAATACAATCCCAGGGTCCTCAGCCATTCATCATATGTTAGGCCTATCATTCCAGGGATCGTATGTGTGAATCTCTGCTGGACACGCTCCTGTGTCAATATGTTCTTAGATTAGATTAGATTAGATTACTTACAGTGTGGAAACAGGCCCTTCGGCCCAACAAGTTCACACCGACCCACCGAAGCGCAACCCACCCATACCCCTACATTTACCCCTTACCTAACACTACGGGCAATTTAACATGGTCAACTCACCTGACCCGCACATCTTTGGACTGTGGGAGGAAACCGGAGCACCCGGAGGAAACCCACGCAGACACGGGGAGAATGTGCAAACTCCACACGGTCAGTCGACTGAGGCAGGAATTGAACCCGGGTCTCTGGCGCTGAGGTGTGAGGCCCAAAATTAGACACAGTATTCTAACTGGGGCCTAACTAGAGCTTTATAAAGTATCAGAAACAGATCGCTGCTTTTATATTGCAACCCTTTGGAGATAAATGACAACATTACATTCGCTTTCTTACCCATGGACTCAACCTGCAAGTCAATTCTTAAGAGAATCCTGGACTAGCACTCCCAGATCCTTTTGTACTTGGTATTTATGAATTTTCTCACTGTTTAGAAAATAGGCAATGTCTATATTATTTTTTCCAAAGTGAAAGACCTCGCATTTGCTCATGTTGAATCTCATCAGCCATTTCAATACACTCTCCTAAACTGTCTAAATCTTTCTGTAGCCTCCTTATGTCCTCAGTCACTACCTGCCTGTCTGCCAAACTTTGTATCATCAGTGAACTTCGCCTGAATGCCCCCAGTCCCTTCATCCAGATCATTAATATATAAAGTTAACAGCTGTAACCCAGATACTGAATCCTACAGGACATGGAGTCATAGAGTCATAGAGATGTACAGCGTGGAAACAGACTCTTCAGTCCAACCTGTTCATGCTGATCAGATATCTAGTCCCACCTACCAGCACCCACCCCATATCCCTCCAAACTCTTCCTATTCATATACCCATCCAAATGCCTTTTAAATGTTGCAATTGTACCAGCCTCCACCGCTTCCTCTGGCAGCTCATTCCATACACATACCATCCTCTGCGTGAAAAAGTTGCCCCTTATGGCTCTTTTATATCTTTCCCCTCTCACCCTAAACATATGCCCTCGAGTAGCACTGCTGCCTCACAGCGCCAGAGATCTGGGTTCGGTTCCCACCTCAGGCAACTATCTGTGTGGAGTTTGCACGTTCTTCCCATGTCTGCGTGAGTTTCCTCCGGGTGCTCCGGTTTCATTCCCCAGTCCAAAAATGTGTAGGTTAGGTGAATTGGCCATGCTAAATTGGTGTACTGTTAGGTGAAGGGGTAAATGTAGGGGAATGGGTCTGGGTGGGTTGCTCTTCAGAGGGTCGGTGTGGACTTGTTGAGCCGAAGGGCCTGTTTCCACACTGTAAGTAATCAAATCTAATCTAATCTAATCTAGTTCTGCCCTCCCCGACCTCAGGGAAAAGACTTTGTCTATTTATCCTATCCATGCCCCTCATGATTTTGTAAACCTCTATAAGGTCACCCCTCAGCCTCCGATGTTCCAGGGAAAACAGCCCCAGCTTGTTCAGCCTTTTCCCATAGCATAAATCCTCCAACTCTGGCAACATCCTTGTAAATCTTTTCTGAACACTTTCAAGTTTCACAACATCTTTCCAATAGGAAGGAGACCAGAATTGTACGTAATATTCCAACAGTGGCCTAACCAATGTCCTGTACAGCCGCAACATGATGCCCTAGCTCCTGTACTCAATACTTTGACGAATGAAAAAAAGCATAACAAACCCCTTCTTCACTATCCTATCTACCTGTGACTCCACTTTCAAGGAGCTATGAATTTGCACTCCAAGGTCTTTTTGTTCAACAACACTCTCTAGGACCTTATCATTAAGTGTACAAGTCCTGCTCAGATTTGCTTTCCCAAAATGCAGACCTCGTATTTATTTGAATTAAACTCCATCTGCCACTTCTCGGCCCATTGGCCCATCTGATCAAGATCCTGTTGTAATCTGAGGTAACCCTCTTCGCTGTCCACTACACTTTCAATTTTGGTGTCATCTGCAAACTTACTAACGATATCTCTTATGCTCGCATCAAAATCATTTATGTAAATGACATAAAGTAGACGACCCAGCACCGATCCAACTGGCACTCCACTGGTCACAGGCCTCCAGTCTGAAAAACAACCCTCCACCACCTCCCTCTGTCTTCTATCTTTGAGCCGTTCTGTATCCAAATGCTGAGTTCTCCCTTTATTCTGTGAGATCTAACCTTGCTTACCAATCTGCCATGGGGAACCTTGTCGAACGCCTTACTGAAGTCCATATAGATCACATCTACTGCTCTGCCCTCATCAATCCGCTTTGCTACTTCTTCAAAGACCTCAATCAAGTTTGTGAGACATGATTTCCTACGCACAAAGCCATGTTGACTATCCCTAATCAGTCCTTGCCTTTCCAAATACATGTACATCCTGTCCATCAGGATTCCCTCCAACAACTTGCCCACCACCGACGTCAGGCTCACTGGTCTATTGTTCCCTGGCTTGTCTTTACCACCCTTCTTAAAGAGCGCCACCACTTTAGCCAATCTCCAGTCTTCCGGCACCTTACCTGTGACTATCAATGATACAAATATCTCAGCAAGAGGCCCAGTAATCGCTTTCCCAGCTTCCCACAGAGTTCTGGGGTACACCTGATCAGGCCCTGGGGATTTATCCACGTTTATGCATTTCAAGACATCCAGCACTTCCTCCTCTGTAATATGAACATTTAGCAAGGTGTCACCATCTATTTCCCTACTTTCTATATCTTCCATATCCTTTTCCACAGCAAATACTGCAGCAAAATACTTGTTTAGTATCTCCCCCATTTTCTGCAGCTCCACACAAAGGCCGCCTTGCTGATCTTTGAGGGGCCCTGTTCTCTCCCTAGTTGCCCTTTTGTCCTGAATGGATTTGTAAAAACCCTTTGGATTATCCTTAACTCTATTTGCCAAAGCTATTCCATGTCCCCTTTTTGCCCTCCTGATTTCCCTCTTACTGCTACTTTCTTTATACTCTTCTAAGGATTCATTCGATCTATCCTGTCTATACTTTACATATGCTTCCTCCTTTTTCTTAACCAAACCCTCAATTTCTTTCGTCATCCAGCATTCCCTATACCTACCAGCCTTTCCTTTCACCCTAACAGGAATATACTTTCTCTGGATTCTCGTTATCTCATTTCTGAAGGCTTCCCATTTTCCAGCTGTCCCTTTACCTGTGAACGTCTGCACCCAATCAGCTTTCGAAAATTCTTGGCGAAACCGTCAAAATTTGCCTTTCTTTAATTTAGACTTCTATTTTTAGATCTTGTCTATCCTTTTCCATCATTATTTTAAATCTAATAGAATTATGGTCACTGGCCCTAAAGTGCCCACCACTGACACTTCAGTCGCCTGCCCTGCCTTATTTCCCAAGAGTAGGTCAAGTTTTGCACCTTCTCTTGTAGGTACATCCACATACTGAGTCAGAAAATTGTCTTGTACACACTTAACAAATTCCTCTTCATCTAAACCTTTAACACTATGGCAGTCCCAGTCTATGTTTGAAAAGTTAAAATCCCCTACCATAACCACCTTATTATTCTTACAGATAGCTGAGATCTCCTTCCAAGTTTGCTTCTCAATTTCCCTCTGACGATTAGGGGGTCTATAATACAATCCCAATAAGATGATCATCCCTTTCTTATTTCTCAGTTCTACCCAAATAACATCCCTGGATGTATTTCCGGGAATATCGTCCCTCAGCACAGCTGTAATGCTATCCCTTATCAAAAACGTCACTCCCCCTCCTCTTTTATCTCCCTTACTATCTTTACTGTAGCATTTCTATCTTTACTGGAACATTAAGCTGCCAGTATTGCCCATCCCTGAGCCAAGTCTCTGTACTTGCTATGATATCCCAGTCCCATGTTCCTAAACCTGTCCTAAGTTCATCTGTCTTCCCTGTTATGCCCCTTGCATTGAAATAAATGCAGTTTTATTTATTAGTCTTACCTTGTCCCTGCCTGCCCTGACTGTTTGACTCACTTCTGTTCTCAACTGTACCCGTCTCAGATAGATCTCTTTCCTCACTACCTTCCTCGGTCCCACCGCGCCCCCCAACCTTACCAATTTAAATCCTCCCGAGCAGTTCGAGCAAATTCAAAGTTTGTGAGAAGATTTGTAGCTCGGGTGCTCGTTGTTGTGGTTCTGTTCGCCGAGCTGGGAGTTTTTGTTGCAAACGTTTCGTCCCCTTTCTAGGTGACATCTTCAGTGCTTGGGAGCCTCCTGTGAAGCGCTTCTGTGCTGATTCCTCCGGCATTTATAGTGGTTTGAATCTGCCGCTTCCGGTTGTCAGTTGCGGTCCGCTGCAGTGGCCGGTATATCGGGTCTAGGTCGATGTGTCTGTTGATAGAATTTGTGGATGAGTGGATGAGCAAACCTCCCTGCCACTATATTAGTCCCCTTCCAATTTATGTGCAAACCATCCTTATTGTACAGGTCACTTCTATCCCAAAAGTGATTCCAATGGGCCAAAAATATGAATCCTTCTCCCATACACCAGCTCCTCAGCCATGCATTCATCTGATCTATCCTCCTATTCCTGCCTTCACTAGCTCATAGCACTGGGAGTAATCAGATATTACTAGTCTTGAGGACCTCCTTTTTAAATTCCTGCCTTACTGTCTGTTATCTCCCTTCAGAATCTCAACCTTTTCCCTTCCTATGTTGTTGGTTCCAATGTGGACAATGACCTCTTGCTGGCCCCTCTCCCCCGTGAGAGCATTCTGCACCCTCTCTGAGACATCCTTGATCCTGACACCAGGGAAACAACACACCATTTTGATTTTTTGCTGCTGGCCACAAAAACATCTGTCTGTATCTCGGACTACAGAATTCCCGAACACAATTGATCTCTTGGAAGCCGATGTACCCCTTGTTACATTAGAATCGATCTCAACACCAGAAACTTGGCTGTTCGTGCTACTTTTCCCTGAGAATCCACCACCCCCTACATTTTTCAAAACAGCATACTTGTTTGAAATGGGTATAGCCACAGATGGCTCCTGCACTAGCTGCCTACCTCTCTTAACTTTCCTGGAGTTTACTCATCGATATGACTGTATTTAAGACTTTCTCCCCTTCCTATAACTGCCATCCATCACATACTGTTGCTGTTGCTTGTAACTGTCTCTACAACTGGATCAGTGGTGCTGGAAAAGCACAGCAGTTCAGGCAGCATCCAACGAGCAGCAAAATCGATGTTTTGGGCAAAAGCCCTTCATCAGGAATAAAGGCAGTGAGCCGGAAGCATGGAGAGATAAGCTAGGGGAGGGTGGGGGTGGGGAGAGAGTAGCATAGAGTATAATGGGTGAGTACAAAGGAGATGAAGGTGATAGATCAGGGAGGAGAGGGTGGGGTGGATAGGTGGAAAAGGAGATAGGCAGGTCAGACAAGTCTGGACAAGTCATGGGGACAGTGCTGAGCTGGAAGTTTGAAATTAGGATGAGGTGGGGGAAGGGGAAATGAGTAAGCTGTTGAAGTCCACATTGATGCCCTGGGGTTAAAGTGTTCCGAGGTGGAAGATGAGGCGTTCTTCCTCCAGGCGTCTGGTGGTGAGGGAGCAGCGGTGAAGGAGGCCCAGGACCTCCATGTCCTCGGCAGAGTGGGAGGGGGAGTTGAAATGTTGGGGCACAGGGCGGTGTGGTTGATTGGTGCGGGTGTCTTAGGGATGTTCCCTAAAGTGCTCTGCTAGGAGGCGCCCAGTCTCCCCAATGTAGAGGAGACTGCATCGGGAGCAACGGATACAATAAATGATATTAGTGGATGTGCAGCTCCTCCCTGACCTATCACCTTCATCTCCTTTGTACTCACCCATTGTACTCTATGCTACTCTCTCCCCACCCCCACCCTCCCCTAGCTTATCTCTCCATGCTTCCGGCTCACTGCCTTTATTCCTGATGAAGGGCTTTTGCCCGAAATGTCGATTTCATTGCTCGTTGGATGCTGCCTGAACTGCTGTGCTCTTCCAGCACCACTGATCCAGAATCTGGTTTCCAGCATCTGCAGTCATTGTTTTTACCTTGTCTCTACAACTGATCCATTCGATTTGATAAGATTCGCAACCAACAGCATTTATTGCAGATATAATCCACAGTAACCCTTAAACTCTCTTTAAACTCCCACATCTGACAAGAAGCACATATCATTCTACTAAAGGCCATTTTTGCTCCTTCATAATCCACAGATCTAGAAAATAACATCATCTTATTCCTCTACAAAACATTGCCCCATGTTAAATTAATAGTTATGGCTTATATTTTTAGTTTAATCAAGAGACATATCTCAAAAACTTATAATCAAGAAAGAACCCACTCTACGCACTACTGCAGACTTTCTGTAGGTCACACTTAAAAACAATACACTTATTTGCTTCAGTGCTGTGAACTTCACCCAAACAGTTCCTTCATGATCAATTGTGAATTTCACTGTTTGTGAATTTTCCTCAATGCACTCCGATGTCCAGCGAAACATAAATTCAAACAGCAAAGACAATAACTGTGCAGGTTCACTGCTGTGTCAGTTTCTTTCTCTCTCTCTCTCCTGCCCTGACCTCACCATGTGCTTCATTTGTTTGTTCTTCTCCCTTTTAAAACTGCTGTTGTTTTGACTTTTTTTTCCAAAGTTCCAAAACAATGCAACACCATATAAAACAGGAATTATTGCTCCTGGAATTTGAGGAAATCACCTCCAGCACCTAAAATACCTCAATAAAGGAGCAGCTGTTACAGCAGAAATTTTTCCCCATCATCCATCTTGGATTACCCAGAATCCATTCACTTGTCACCAACTGCTATTCCAAAAAAGTACCTTTTATCCCAAGTCTCTGCCTTCTGTTAGACAGCCAATCATCAATCCATATCAGTACCTCACCTTGAACACCATGGGCCCTCACCTTACCCAGCAGCCTCACATGAGACCTTATCAAAGGCCTTTTGGAAGTCTAGATAAAATAACATCCACTGGGTTTCCCTGCTCTTACCTACTTGTTACCACTTCAAAGAATTCTAACAGGTTTATCAGATACGACCTCCTCTTACTAAATCCATGCTGACTTGTTCTAATCCGACCCTGCACTTCCAAGAATTTAGAAATCTCATCCTTGATGATGCATTCTAGAATTTTATCTACAACTGAGGTTAGGCTAATTGGCGTATAGTTTTCCATTGTTTGTCGTGATCCTTTCTTGAACAGCGATTTTCCAATCATCTGGGACTTTCCCTGGCTCCAGTGATTTTTGAAAGATCACAGTCAGTGTCTCCATTATTTCCTCAGCCACCTGCCTCAGAACTCTAGGGTGTAGCCCACTGGGGCCAGGAGATTTATCAATTTTTAGACCTTTTAGCTTTTCGAGTACTGAGTCTTTTGTAATGGCTACCATACTCAACTCTGCCCCCTCACTCTCCTTAATTGCTGGGATATTACTCATATCTTCCACTGTGAAGACTGACACAAAGTACGTATTAAGTTCTTCAACTATTTCTTATCTCCCAGCACTAGCCTTCCTGCATCAATTTGGAGAAGTCCAATTTTTACTTTTCCCCCTCGTTTATTTCTTATGTATTGAAAGAAACTTTTACAATCATTTCTAATATTACTAGCTAGCTTACCTTCATTTTGATCCTCTCCTTCCTTATTTCTCTCTTTGTTATCCTCTGTTTGTTTTTGTAGTCTTACCAATTTTCTGATTTCCCACTGCTCTTGGCCACTTTACAGGCTCTCTCTTTTTCTATGATATATTTCCTGACTTCCTTTGTCAGCTATGGCTGTGTAATCCCACCCCCCAACCCCTCTCCCCAGCTAATCTGTCTTTTCTTTGGGATAAACCTCTGCACTGTGTCCTCAATTACACCCAGAAACTCCTGCCATTGTTGCTCTACTGTCTTCCCCACGAGGCTCTGCTTCGAGTCGATTTTTGTCAGTTCCTCTCTCATGTCCCTGTAATTAACTTTATCTAACTGTAACACCATTCCATCGGATTTTGCCTTCTCTTTCAAACTGCAGACTGAACTCTACCATATTATGATCACTGCCTCCTAAGTGTTCCCTTACTTTAAGATCTTTTATAAAGTGTGATTCATTTCATAGCACTAAGTCCAGAATAGTCTGCTCCCTTGTGGGCTTCATCACAAGATGTTTCAAAAAGCCATCCTGTAAGCATTCCATGAATTCCTCCTGCAACATTATTCACCCAGTCCATTTCCATATTGAAGTCCCCCATGATCACTGTGACCATGCCTTTCTGACATGCCCTACCTATTTCCTGGTACATCTCGTGCCCTGGTCCTGACCACTGCTGGGAGGTCTGTACATCTCATCTCAGACTCAACTACACTTTCCTGTCTGTTCCGCATAGCCCTTCAACCCATTACTAATTAAAAATCTGTCTGTCTCCTCCTTCAGTTTACTCAATGTCCCAACATCCACCACACTCGACAAGTAATAAATTCCACAGGTTCACAACCTTTTGACAGAAGCCATTTCTCCTCATTTCCATTTTAAGTCTGCTGCCCCTTATCCTAAAGCTATGACCTCTCACTCGAGATTGCTGCACATGAGGAAACATTCTTTCTATGTCTACTTTGCCAATCCCTTTTAGCATCTTATATACCTCAATTAGAATTCCTCTCATTCTTCTAACCTCTTGGGATATATAGGCCTAAACTGCTCAATTTCTCTTCATAAGATAAGCCTTTCAACTCTGGAATTAGCCTAGTGAACCTTCTCTGAACTGCTTTCAATACAATTACATAAAACCTGTCCACTCTGTACAAGGCACAGTAAGGGATGTGATAGAATGCTCTCCAGCTTCCTCTCAAAATGCAGTTCTTATAGCACTCAACAAACAGAACATGATCCAAGACAAAGCTGCCCACTAGTTTGGCACATCCAGAAACATAAATGTTGACTGCTCCATGACTGTTATGTGTAAAATCTATAAGATGCCCGGTAGAAACTCACCAAATCTCCATTGATGGTATCTTTCAAATCCACACCCTCAGTTACTGAGAAGAACACAGATGAATATGAAAACCATCACCACTTGCAAGTTCCTCCCTAAGCTCCATTTCATGCTGCCTTAGATATACATTATCGTTCCTTCATGGTCACTGGGTCAATATCCTGTAACTCCCGCTCTAACAGCCCTGGTGGTATCCTGACAACACAATGATTATTGCTCACCTCTGAGAGGGTGATTAATATTGGACAATGAATGCTGCTCTTCTGAGGAACACCTATATCCAATGAATAGATTGAGAAAAAAAATCAGTAATGATTTGGTTTTCTGGTAAAGATCTTAAAATACATTTAGTGTGTTAAAAATATATTAGAGGCCAAATTTAATGTGGCTTAAACTTCAAATCCAAACTGTGAGAAGTTTTTTTATTTGTAAACATTATGGAAATGAAAGGTAAATGTGGTTTTTAACTATTTACTCATGTGGAGGGTATGTATTGACACAGACTGGTTGGGTTTTATAGTCTGTCTTTGTGTAGTGGCATTTATACATAACCATCAAATGTCTTCAGTCCTGAATAACAGCTAAGTATCATCAGTGATTTATTTCAAAAATAATGTGTTCTATATTCTCTACAGTTTTTATTAAATTTAGAAAAGAACTATTTCTGCGTTGCTTAATTGTAAAAATGCCACATTCTTAGTTTCTGTATTGTGCATGCTAATATGAAACTAACAAATAAATTAAACCTCAAACATATGTTTGCAGAACCCCAGGCATTTTGAAATAATTTATCACTTATAATGCTGCACAATTTATTTTAATTTTCCCTAAGGGTATAAGCAGAGGATAATTTGTAATTACTCTCCCGAGTGAATTTGCTTTTACTGCAATGCATTACTATTCAAGATGCAAGATTAGGCTTCACATAAATTTTAAATGTGGACAGTTGAATGTGCTGAAATCATCATTATTATTTTACTTGTCGGTATTTGATCACTCATGCATAACTGTACCATTTCCTTTATTCAAAGTCCAAGGATCTACCACACTGTAGCATCCAAACAAATCCTGTGATTGTTTAAACATTAACTTTTAATTGTTGAAGTGTCCTGCTTATTGTAGACTCCTTACTGTGTAAATGTAATGTCACCATGGTCTGACTGGACTATGGAGCTGGTTTGTCATTCAAAAGAGAGAATTGGTGATGCTTCTAACCTGAGGGTAGACATTAACCAGGCAAAGAAGAGAATCCTTCGTGATTACCTCAGCCAGTGAAGAAATTGAACTCATGTTGTTGGTGTACTCTGTATCCAAACTAACAAACAACCTACACAACTCACACACATCCATTTATCATTAACTTTAATTTTACATTGCAACTCAAATAACAAAAGTGGCATTTCAAACTTGGAAAGTTTATACATCTTTCTTTTGTTTCCCCAGAGGGCAATACATTGTGGTGTTTCATATTTTTTTCCACATAATTATCTTGCAGAAGATAGCACAATGCCATCTGGTGCAGCTACAGCTGAGGGGGAGATTATTGCAAAGCTTTGTGCAGTATTACTTCTGCATTTGACAGAAAGCTGGACTGGTAGCTTAACAAAACTTTACCCAACTAATGTTTTTGGCTTGTTGAAATAACATCAGAAATTGTTCAGAAGGTTGCTGCAAATTTTCAGGAAGCCCAAACATGATGAGTTCTTTTTTGTTTTGCACAACATTAGTATAGGCAGAAAAAAAAATGTCCTAATTGAGACTAATTGCCCTTAATACTTTGATTTTTAATGCATAAGTCTGAAGGATTAAAATATTGCATGGGAGTAAACAGGATTTAGTCAGGAGCACGTACAAATAAAACAATCCACTGGGTGGAAGAGGTCAGCTTCAGATAAAAATGGCATGTGTTGTTTCATTCAGAAACTTCACAAAACAGATAATCAGCAAAAAAAAAGAGGAAAATAGAAACCTACTTTCAATTCCAGACAGCACCTGTTAAAGCAAACACAGAGCAAGTGTCTGTCTTCTGGCAAGCTATGAATAAAAATGAGGCATGTATTCCCTGGAATGTCGGAGACGAGGAACCATTTACTTGGTATCATTCGGCTTTTGAAAGGAAGAGGACAAGTAGTTAGAGAAAAGTCTTTTTCCTGCCAGTGCAGTGACCAGGACAAGTCAGTTATAGGCTGGCTGAATTTTCTCATATTTGGGATGAGTCAATTTCGAGACTTTTCTCACATAGTTCCCACACGAGGCTCATCTCATTAATAATGTTCACGGAATCCTGTCACCATATTTAAATCCCAGCTGCATAGCAATTCAAATGCTGCCCTTCATAGGGTGTCGCTAACTTTGTGATGTCTGTGAAAGGCAGATTGACACCACACTTTTCCATCATTGATTTTCCCAACTTCACCAGCACTAACCCTGATGACTCCTCTCCCTGCAATCCCCAATCCTACCTCAACATTTAGAGCTCAAACCCCCAGGTCTGATTGTGATCCACACCCTCCCCCTGGGCTGGATTAGAAAGACAGCACCAACTGATGATGGCTGAGAGCCCTGACTGAACTTTGTGCAGCTCCCTGGACCAATTGTGATTAACAGTTGACATTGACCGTGACCTAATCAATGAACTGTGAGGATTTTGACCCCTGAACTCTGATCACAACAAGCACCAACCGACCTTGACCTTGAACAACCCCCTGGACAGATATCGGATGATATTCTTGACTGATTGTGATGGTACACCGTGACTGACCTTAGCTCTCTGTTGACTGGATAAAGAATTCTTCCTCTCAGCCTGTAAGAGAGGGTCATTTGGTAGAGGAACACAATGTCTGTTGTGTGAACTGTTGGCACATATTCGGATGTGACTGTGATGTAGCACTATGCTGTGCAGCACCATGTTCATTCACTTGACAGATCACTGCTGACAAACATGACAACATGCCTGACTTTCTGTCTGTGCTAAAAGGGAAGGCAAGACAGGACGATTGTGAGTCTGTATATTCTGAACATAGAAATGCATAAAAGGCAAGGCAGAGAGGTTGTGAACATCCTTGTTAGTGCAGACTGAGTAACAGCTAAGGAACCAAACACTGAGATACACCCTATTTCGGAGATACACCATGTCCCTGAGGTATAGCCTGTCCCTGAGGTACACCCTGTCCCTGAGGTACGCCCTGTCCCTGAGGTATACCCTGTCCCTGAGGTACACCCTGTCCCTGAGGTACACCCTGTCCCTGAGGTATACACTGTTCCTGATTTGGTAGATGACTATCACCTGATGAATGAGCGTCACTCCGAAAGCTAGTGTGCTTCCAATTAAACCTGTTGGACTATAACCTGGTTGTGTGATTTTTAACTTTGTTTAACCCAGTCCAACACCAGCATCTCCAAATCATAATGACTGCTCCTGAGGTACACACTGTTCCTGAGGTATACCCTATCCCTGAGGTACACTCTGTCCTTTAGGTATACACTGTCCCCGATGTACACCATGACCCTGAGGTATACCCTGTCCCTAAGCTATACCCTGTCCCTGAGGTTACCCGGTTCCTGAGGTAAACCCTGATCCTGTGACATACCCTGTTCCCGATGTACACCATGAAACTGAGGTACACCCTTTCCCTGAGGTATACCCTGTTCCTGAGATATACCCTATTCCTGAGGCATACCCTGTTCCTGAGATACACCCTTTCCCTGAGGTATATCCTGTCCCTGGTGTATACCCTGTCCCTGAGGTACACCCTTTCCCTGAGATATACCCTGTCTCTGAAGTATACCCTGTCTCTGAGGTATATCCTGTCCCTGAGGTATGCCCTTTCTCTGAGGTATACCCTGTCCCTGAGGTGTACCCTGTCCCTGAGCTTACCCTGTTCCTGAGGTATACCCTGTTCCTGAGGTATATCCTGTCCCTGACGTATACAGTGGGTGGCACGGTGGTAGTGGGCGGCACGGTGGCACAGTGGTTAGCACTGCTGTCTCACAGCGCCTGAGACCCGGGTTCAATTCCTGACTCAGGCGACTGACTGTGTGGAGTTTGCATGTTCTCCCCGTGTCAGCGTGGGTTTCCTCCGGGTGCTCCGGTTTCCTCCCACAGTCACAAAGATGTGCGGGTCAGGTGAATTGGCCATGCTAAATTGCCCGTTGTGTTAGGTAAGGAGTAAATGTAGGGAATGGGTGGGTTGCGCTTCGGCGGGTCGGTGTGGACTTGTTAGGCCGAAGGGCCTGTTTCCACACTGTAAGTAATCTAATCTATGCCTTGTTCCTGTGGTATATCCTGTCCCTGAGCTTACCCTATTCCTGAGATACACTCAGCATTTACTACGTAATATTCTTGTGAAAGTTTTAAGTGAATTTCTTCTCTCAGAGGGTTGTGAGTCTCACAGAGAGCTGTGAGGGCAGAGTCCTTGTGTCTATTTAAGGCTGAGATCGAGAGATTCTTGATCACTCGTGGAAGTGAGAGCTACAAGGAGAGGGCAGGAAAGTGGATGTGAGGAATGTTAGATCAGCTGTGATTCTGCTGAATTGGATGGAGAAGGCTTGAGGGACTGAATAACGTACTCCTGATCCTATTTCTTATGACCAATTACGGTGGCACAGTGGTTAGCACTGCTACCTCACAGTGCCAGAGACCCGGGTTCAATTCCTGCTTCAGGCGACTGACTGTGTGGGGTTTGCACATTCTCCCCGTTTCTGCGTGGGTTTCTTCCCACAATCCAAAAATGTGCAGGTTAGGTGAATTGGCCACGCTAAATTGCCCGTAGTGTTAGGGGCAGGGGTAAATGTAGGGGAATGGGTATGGGTGGGTTTCGGGTCGGTGTGGACTTGTTGGGCCGAAGGACCTGTTTCCACACTGTAAGTAATCTAATCTAACCTTTAAAAAAATTCAATTTGAAAACAAAATCTTGAATAAAAACCTAACCTAACGGCAGCTGTGTTGATTGTCACAAAAACATAACTAATTTACTGATGTCCTTTCGAGACAGAAGTCACTCGTCCTTACCGGGACTGGTGTGCTTGTGACTCCAGACCCACAGCGATGGAATTGACTCTGAGCATTTGGGAATGGATAATAAATTCTGACCCAGCCAGCAATGGCCACATTTCATGGTTGAATATAAAATAAAACAATGCAGTATTAAAATGACACCACTGCAGTCCCGAGAAATGTAGTTAATTACTGTACTTTGTAGATTCTTTGAGCCATTGCCAGTGAACAGCTCAGTCAATGCGGGCTATCTTCTTATTATCTGTGCAGGTGATATCACTTGAAACTCTGAGAGTGCTGCATCAATTACCTTAACCACTGACTGCCATCTTATATTAAAAATCAATGACTAACAAAATGCATTAGGTTTAACATTCTTTAACTTGTTTCTGCTTTCCTTTTGATTTATTTTTTTAATACTTTGGCTTAAACAGTGCATGCCAATGACATTATCAGTCGACAGTCTTGAGTTATATGTTGGGCACATGAGGAGGAGATAATGATTAATCAACACATTGTAGACTCTGAAGCATTTCAGGTTAATGAAATATGCTTCTAATGAAATTAATTAAATTTCCTTATATGCGCTTTATAGACCATAATGTAAAATATATATTAACATTTTAAAATAATCTCAGAACATAAATAGATGATATTAAAGAAAATATTTGCATCGTACTTTTCAGGAATTAGAGTGGCCCAAAACATTTTACAGTTTTTGAAAAGTAATGGAAGTCTCGTCATTGTTTTTGCATCAGCCCCATAGTCACCAATTTCTACACTGAAGATCCCAGAAAGCAATGACCAGATTGGGGCCACAACAGTAATAAACAAGGTCATGAGATGTAGGAGCTGAAGTAGACCATTCAGCCCATCGAATCTGCTCACCATTCAATAAGATCACGACTGTTCTGATAAAACTCAACTCCACTTACTCGCCTTTTCCCCATAACCCTTGATCTCCGACCAGAAAACCAAAAGGACTCCAGATGCTGGAAATCAGAAACAAAAACAGAAACTGCTGGGATAACTCATCAGGTCTGGCAGCATCTGTGGACAGAAAGTCTTGATTCCCACACTGATTAATGTTTGTCTGCCTCAGCCTTGAAAATGTTTCCTGATCCATCCTCAACAGTGCACTGCAGTAAAGAATTTCCCCGAATAGCAGCCCTTTGAAGGAAGAAATTCATCTTCATTATTACAATAACACATGAAATTCGACTCTATGAACTTCAGGTTCAGCTATAGGAGCCCAAAGATGTAAGTAATGAGGAGCTGGGGAAAGGGTGGAATTTGATCCTGAGGATTCCTGGCAGTGCCTGTGACCATATGAGCATAAACGTGAGCTTCTTCTGTCCACACAAAATAAGCCAATTGCACTAATGTCAGCCAGCATCTCACACTCAATGGGTGTTGCAATTTTGAAACATGCATCAATACGTGTGCAATGTAAAGACTGCACTGTTCTCGTTTCAATGGTGGGAGGTGACCAATTTCCTTTTCCTGCTGCTGAGGTAGTGCAAGTACGATGTTGGAAGAGATGTGAGTTGGTGGCTGGTAGTGGATCTTCATTGATGGTTACCATTGGTTAGCCAAGCAAAATAATGTCACCACAGTCCTGCCAAACCATGAGACTGCTCTCCACTAGACAGATGACTGTTAGCTATTCAGTTTGACTGTCATCATCCTTCATGCAAAGGGGAGAGGTTGAGAAGGAAAGTCCTTCATGATAACCTCAGCTGCTGTGGGAATTGAACCTACACTGTTGGCATCACTCTACATGATATACCAACCATCCAGCCAACTGAGCTAACTGATCCCCCAAGGCAGTAGGTGCTGGGCCTCTGCAAGCGTAAATACACAAGGATAGGATTAGGGTAAGGAAGGAGAAATTGAATACAGGCGATTCATGATTTCATAAGACAGTCAAACCATAAAAAATACCAATACCAGTAGACCATTCAGCCCCTCAACTCTGCTCCACCATTCGAAAGGATCTTGGCTGTTACAATATTCTTCATATCCACTTTCCTGCCCTTTCCCTGTAACCTTTGATTCCCAGGCTGATCAAGAATCTGTCTATCTCAGCTTTAAACAAACAAAGAATCTACCCCCCTAAGCTCTCAGTGACAAGGAGTTCCAAAGACTCACAATTCTCTGAGAGAATAAACTCAGTCTTAACCTGGCTCCCTTCGATTCTGAGACTGTGCCCTTTGGCCCTAGACTTTCCTCTGAGGGGAAGCGTCCTCTCAGCATTGACCCTGTCAAGCTCCTTAAGAATCCGATATGTTCAATGAGATCACCTCTCCTTCTTCTACACTTCAGGGAGTAGATTCAGCAATGAGCAGTTTGAATGATCCATGCTGTCTAGCAGCTTAAATTCCAGACAGCTGGATGAGGGTGAGTTTGAATTTGAGAAGGTACATGAGGCAAGAACCTGCCATAACCCTGGAGGACTACTGTCACAGCAATCGTAATGGGCAACTGATAGCCAGGTCAATTATGTCAGAAACTGTTACCTATCATCTGTCATATAAGTGTGGTTCTCCATTCATTACTGTGCTGCTGCCTCCTGCTACGTTCCAGATTATTCAGCAAGAGATCTTGAGATATGTGAGTGTGCACAAATGAGCTGGAGCTTCTGTGTGTTTGACATGATTCTTGCTTGCTAGAGTTTGTCAATGGGTGACTGATGGAAATGTGGTGCTTTGAGCTGTGTATGTGGTTGGGAGATACCGTTTAAATACATATTCACTGACCTGGACTGCTCATGTGAGGTCACTCATCTTTTTTCCAGCAATGCACTGATGGGATAGCATTGAGTCATTGTGGTCCACAGCAGAGGAAAAGACACTTTGGCCCATCAAATCTGTGCTGGTCAAAAGTAGCCAGCTAACTGCTCTCATCCTATTTTCCAGCAATTGACCCATAGCCTTGTATATTTTGGCATTGACATGTCTAAATATCTCTTGAACGTTATGAGGGTTATTGCCTCTACTACCTTTATAGACAGTGAGTGTCAGATTCCCACTGCCCTTGGGTGAAAAATGAATGTTCCCTCACTTCTCCTCGAAGCCTCCTGCCTCTTATCTTAAATCTAAGATCCCTGATCATTGAGCCCTCCACCCAGGGGAATAGGGTTTTCCTGTTTACACGTATGTCCACCTGAATGTTCATCAAAAAGATTCTACCTCTGATACAGCGTGGGCACCATCAACTGAGATGTGATGCTTTAATCTTGGGTTGGGACATGAACCTACAATTTTCTGATTTAAGAAATGAAAGTGCTACCTATTGTGACACAGCTGGCATCTGATGAAGCCTCTTAAGTTAATATCAGTTCTTGATGACTGATATTTTATTAACACCTTCTGATGTCAGCCACCTTTGAACAAAATAATGCAGACATCAAACAATTTGTCAAAGACTCAACGGTGTGGACTGATTGTGTTTGAAACCAAATTTTCCACTGCCATTGCATCAAATAATTAAGCATGTAATACCATAAACTACCAAAACATTTGTTGAGTATCAATATCCCAGATAGAACTAATTTTATTCCAATTTTTCATTGACTTAAACTAACCAGCTCAATATAAGAATTCAATATTCAGATGAATTTGCTTTTTGTAAAAGAACAACGTGGCTCAATGCCAAAAAGATCAGTGAATTTTTTGAGTATATCGAAACATCTGGTTAATTTTCACAAACTTAATGTCTGCAATTTTCAGAAGAAAACACATATAGAAAGATATTCTTTCATTTAAACTGAGAAAATATTGATAAACACTAAGTAATAATGAACGAAATGTACATCGACATTGAATGATTTTCATTCTGACAACAATCAGAGCTGATGGCTAAAAAAAGTGTTTATGTGTGATAACTTTAAATGCATCAAATGGTATATTCAATATTTCAAACACATTCACAGAAAGGTTACTTTTTGTTTATTTTCATTCAAATGCTTAATTTACTTCTACACTGCTGGTGATTCACCTATAACGCAAAAGCTCTTCTGCCAAAGAACAATTGATTCCGACTCTGAGTGAAACTCTCTGCCAGACAATTCAGACACTATCTTTATTCATAATCAGTTTCAATTATTAACCAATCAGTTTTCACACCGCACAATCCCTCCATACTAAAACACCACAAGGTGCAGCAATGCTTGTTGCCATTATAAACTTCCATTTAATACTCACCCTCCAGATCTTTTCAAAATTGTTCGGCTGATCCAAATTTTTCACAAAACCCCACTTGCACAACTGCCTTATTTCTTGTCTCATTCATTTTAATGTGTACTGTAAATCAGAGCAGATTTCTAGCCATCACTATTTCTGGGTTTGTAGCTGGGTTTTTATCCTATAATATTTCTAAATCATCAAACCAGCTCTGGTATATTTCCATCCTCATTCACCTAATCTAAGGTTTTCAAAGAGGAGTCATATTAGACTCGAAATATTAATCCTGTTTCTCTCTCCACCAATGCTGCCAGACCTGCTGAGTTTCTCCGGGTTTTTATGTATTTTTTCTGATCTGTAGCTATTTGCAGTGTTGCACAATATCTGTTAATCTCTCTGTTGTCACTAATATACTTACTAACAAAATTGGTAAAGGAGAGCAGAAGATATAGATTCCCTACGGTGTGGAAACAGGCCCTTCGGCCCAACAAGTCCATACCAACCCCCGAAGAGTAACCCACCCAGACCCATTTCCCTCTGACTAATGCACCCAACACTATGGCAATTTAGCATGGCCAATTTACCTGACCTGCACATCTTTGGACTGTGGGAGGAAACCGGAGCACTCGGAGGAAACCCACACAGACATGGGGAGATTGTGCAAACTCCACACAGACAGTTGCCTGTGGTGGGAATTGAACCTGGGTATCTCGCACTGTGAGGCAGCAGTGCTAACCACTGTGCCACTGGGCCGCCCTATATGGATATAATATACATAGATTTTAAGAAGTCTTTTGATAATGTCCACCATGGAAGGCAAGTAAGATAAATTGAAACACATGGAAAAGGAATTAATGTGTTGGCACAGATTATCTAATAGACGGCAAAGACAGAGCAGGAATAAATGGGTCATTCTTGTGTTCATGAATGTGACTTGTGGAGTACCTCAAGGATCTGTACTTGGAACCTTAGCTATTCCTAAGGTATGTCAATGTTTTTCAGAGGGGGACTAAATGCAATATTTACAGTTGATGCAAAGATAAGTGTTTTGTGAAGTAGATGTAAAAGTGGCTTTGTAAACATTTATACAAGATAAATGGATGTGCAAAAGCGTAGCAAATGGAAAATAATGTGAAACAATGCGAGGTTATCTTGTTTGGTCGGTTGGAATGGATGTGCAGACTATTCCTTAATAAGTAAGAGATTGGAAAATGGAGGTATTCAAAGGGACACAGGTGTCCTTAACTGGAAGCTATTATTTTGTTGCTGAAAACTATTTGGAAGGCTAAAGGAATGTTAGACTTTATTGTAAAATTATTTGAGTAAGGTGGCAAAGTGTTGCTCCAATTGTACAGGAGTTTGGTTAGACTACAACTGTGGTGCTGTGATGTTTTGGTCTCCTTATCTCAAGAGAGATATTATTGCCATAAGGGAAATATAATAAGGATGCTGCCAATATGGGGGACTGTCCTATGAGGAGAGATCGGGCAAACTGGGCCTATATTCGCTAGAGTTCCAGAAACGAAATGTTCTGTATCGTCAGCTGAGTGAAAAGCTTGCATAAGTTTTGAACTACTGGCCAGATGCAGGAGAAACCGACAGTCTTTAGTTAAAGAAGTGCATCATGCAAACTTCCATGGAGTCATGTTGACCAAGTCTGGCATGTCCAAGGGAGCAGAATTAGAAGAAGCTTTGCTGGTGGTGGTTCTAAGATACCTTGAAAATTGAGAAAATTCCTTTGAGATAGTTATGTGGTGTCAATGCATAGTTATGAGGTAGGGTGGTGAAACCCTTTGTAAGCTTGAAGCAATTATGGAGCATTTACTCCAAGGTCTGCAGTTGTGTGAAGAGTGTAATATGTGATAGTACGAAAAGGGAATGTATTTCTGCACTTCAAAATGTGGCTTCCACAAGAAAAGTGTATTTAGTCAATTATGTCTTTGGTCTTTTGTTACTGGAAAGATTTTAAAATGCGAAATCATGATGTGTCATTCTTCATTTATTAACACAAAGTCTTAAATTTGTTTCAAACCTTATTGGTCTCTGCAAAAGATTTTAATTCTTTCTAAACCTTTCTGCCCAAATCCTCTTTTCTCTTTTTTTTAACACATTCTTTAAAACCTATCATTGTGACCAAAAGGTAGCACATTGCTCAGTGGTTAGCACTGCTGCCTCACAGCGCCAGGGGTCAGGGTTCAATTCCAGCCTCAGGTATGGAGTTTACACATGCCTCCTATAGATGTGCAGGTCGATTGCACAGGGATGTGCAGGCTAACTATGGAAAGTTTGGGGTGTAGGGGAGTGATGTAAGTCTGAATGGGATGCTCTTTGGAGGGTTGGTGCATTCTCAATGGGCTGAATGGCCTGCTCCTGCACTGTAGAGATTCTAAGTTAAAACCTTGATGACCATTCTGAAGATTGTCTTACGTAGCTTAGTATCAAATTCTGTCTGTGATTGCTCCTGTTGAGTGTCTCTGGGTGTTTTGCTGTGTTAATGACTTTTCATAAATGCATTTGTTGCTGCTGCTGATTTATTTAATTCCTAAGGCAAAAACAAAACTCACAAGTAGAAGATGATAAAGGATGATGAAAATTTTCTTTGAATCCCCCCACTCTGCCTGCAGTCCATAAAAAATTGAGTAGAAACGTAATTTCATCAGTCTAGCATTGCTGTATACATATTTCAAATATTGACTGATTGCATGGCATATTCTGAATGGATGAGGACAACTAATATAACACACATACCCCCTAGGACTAATATATCTGCCATCACAAATGCATAAAGCATTTTCTTCACTATTAATGCAATTTCACTGAACAAAATATTCAGGCCCCATTCGCCTTTAATTTCAGGAAACTTCAGTAATGATTTAACCTGGATAAAAGTTCCCTTTATTATTTCGGCCTCCAGTTATAACGTGACACATGAAGTGACACTGTGAAAGAAAACAATTTGAACACATCGTTCCACATGTCAGACCTCAGGTCACGCTTCGACTTGAAGGTTAAAACTAAGCGAAAGATTTCAACCAAATATTTCACTGCTTCTTGTCATTTTACAGGAGCTGCTAGATCTTGTCTCAGGCTCTCCGAAGGTCTTGTTGCTGGGGATGCTTCTCAGAAGATGGCTGAAAATAATTAGGGAAGCCTTCAAGGCAGTGACTACAGTACTGAAGGTTCTCCAGATAACAAAGGGGGAAAGGTTATCACAAATGGGCTGCTTAATTGGTCCACGTTTACTTTTCAGCATCTAAGTTAAGGAATTGACGGTAGGCTTGCAAACTGTAAACTTTTCAGAATCCATTGAGGATAGTCTTTGAAGAGTAGAAATGGTCTAAAGTGATCTGTTCAGGTTTGTGTTCATTACCTGATATTGGAGCAAGATGCATGAGCTCCCTGCCTCAACAGTTGCATTGATTACCAGTGCACAGGGCGATGGTAAGGGAATGTGTTATTGTTGTCTTGAATTAACGTCCAGTGCCAGCAATTATGTCTTAATTTCAACTTTAGTTTCAGAATTAATGAAGTACGTAATATTAAAGGTCGCTTGCAGAGTCAGAAAAAAGAATTTTAATTCAATTCTCTACAGTGAAATAATGTTAGACTGACTTCAATTTTTGATGAGCTTGGTAAATCCCTTTCCTGCAGGGAATAACCCAGGAGGTCCCATTTTTAATATTGCTTTTGAAATAAAATGTGATAGTTGATATGAAAGGCATACAACATGCATTGTCTTAGTCTTGACTGTCATTTTGTTTCATCTGCTTTATTTTGTCACCTATTGAAATAACTGCATGAGGTCAGTATCCTGTCACCAAGTCCCCCTTTATTTACACGTGGAGAATCCTTGACACTGCTCCAGCTCCCTCTGAGCCAGCTCTCGGAGTGAACAGAAGCTCTGACACTCCTGTTTATTTATTTATTTATTTATTTATTTATTCTTTTTTTCCGGCAAGACTGCTGTTTTTTTGTTTCTTTTTTTCTTTCTTTTTTGTCCTATACTTTTTAAAAATAATTAACCCCCACACTACCGCCAAATTGCGGTAGTGCTTATTTTTCCTCAGCACTCATGGTGTGTGTGTGCAGGTGTGAGACACACAAAGTGCATGAATCTTTATTCAATTCCCACCACCAGGAAGATAGGAAAACACCCGAGTGGCCAGTGACAAGCAATGCCCTTCACATAAAGGGCAATGCTGTGTGATCAACTCCTGTTTATATCTGTCAATCAGGGTTCCCTGATTGGACCAGCCCCCATCAGGGAACTCATATTCTATGAGATCTAGCTGGCTGATTGTGTTACAATCACTCCATCCCTTCCCGCTGAGTCCGAGGACAGAGGCTAGTTCCTTTTTCTGTAGCTGCTTCTGTGGTGTTTTAACGTCGGGTCAGGTGCCTCTAACACTGTCTCTGATATGGGTGGTGTGTAACGCACAGGAGCTCACCACTTGTGCCACTTGCTTCTCAAACGAAATTCATTCTCCTCTTTAGATGGCAAAGGCATTGAGGCAGCAATACCATCGTGTCCATCTCAGATTCCGAGGTATCTTCAATGCTTTCTGGAGAGGGAGAGCCCACGGGTTCAGGAACATTTGGAAAGATTGTGGAAGAGTTGGACATGTTTTTCTCCTGGAGGCCAGGCAACATCCGAGGAGCAGCAGAATCGACGTTTCGGGTATAAGCCCTTCTTCAGGAATGAATTCCTGAAGAAGGACTTAGGCCCGAAACGTCAATTCTCCTGCTCCTCGGATGCTGCCTGGCCTGCTGTGTTTTTCCAGCACCACATTTTTCAACTCTGGTCTCCAGCATCCACAGTCCTCACTTTCTCCATGTTTTTCTCCTGCACTGTCTGTGAGTCTGCAGCTTTCACGTGGTCCTCGTGCTTGTTCAGCACCATCACACCAACCCAAACTTCATACATCACTGAACCTGACCTCGCATTGACCTTGCCTCTTCACCATGCAGGGCCATTCTGGCACCAGATTTCATCACCTGAAGTAAACTGTCTCTCTCACTTAGTGGAGTCCTGTGTCTGGCATTGGTGTTCCTGATGTTGTTTCACCATCCTGCTTTCCCCAACAGCTTCCCCCCCCACCAATCCCCACCAACCCCTACCGCCCCAGGTCTGGGGAGATCAGATTTAACCTGAAACAGAGTCTTCTCCTCATTAGCATGTCTGTCAGAGCTACCCCTGGAGTTGCGTGAGGGGCAGTCCTACACTCGAATAGGAACCAGGACTGTTCGGTATTTAATGAAGCTGTAAGCTTTTGTTTTCAATTCCGACTTCAAAGTTTGAAATGCTCTTTCTGCCAGACCATTGGATGATGAATGGTTTGGCACAGTCCTTACATGATTCTTACATTCATCAATTTGAAGAAATACTCAAACTTCCTGCTGGTAAACGATGGATGTTATCTTTGACCAACACATCCTGGAGTTGTCTGTTGTAAATGGGGAACACCATTTTTCTATTGTCCGCCCCATGTTTGATGAATGAACTCTATACTCTTGTGATACTAAAATGATTGAGGGATATTCGGGGGGCTGGGAGCATTGTGGTATTGAGCTTGATGCTCAGCCATGATCATGTTCAACGGTGTAGCAGGTTTCAGAGGCTGAAAGGCCTACCCCTGCATCAATCTTCGATGTTTATAATGCAGGAAAATGGGATACTAGGACAAAATGAGGGAGCTGCTCTGTCAGAGCGTCAGTACTGAGGGAGTGCTGCACTGTTGGAGGGTCAATACTTTGGAAATGTTGCATTGTCAGAGGGTCAGTTCTGACAGAGTGCTGCACTGTCAGAGGGACCATACTGAGGGAGTGCCGCATTGTTGGTGGATCAGTGCTGAGGGAGTGCTGCACTGTCACAGGGTTTGTAACGAGGGGGTGCTGCACTGTTGGAGGGTCAGTGCTTAGAGAGTGCTGCATTGTCAGAGGGTCAGCACATGAGGGAGTACTGCACTGTCGGAGGGTCAGTCCTGAGGGAGTGCTGCACTGTCGGAGAGTCAGTACGGAGGGAGTGCCACACTGTTGGAGGGTCAGTGCCAAGGGGGTGCTGCATTGTCAGGGGGTCAGTACCAAGGGAGTGCCACACTGTCAGAGAGTCAGTGCAGAGGGAGTGCTGCATTGTCCGAGGATCAGTACCGATGGAGTGCTGCACTATCACAGGGTCAGTATTGAGGGAGTGCTGCTCTGTCAGAGAGTCAGTACAGAGGAAATGCAGCACTGTCTGAAAGTCAGTACTGACGGATTGCCGCACTGTCAGAGAGTCAGTGCTGAGGGAGTGTTGCACTGCCTGAGGGCCAGTACTGAGGACGTGCTGCACTGTTGGAGGGTCAGTACTGAGGGCGTGCTGCGCTGTTGGAGGGTCAGTCCTGAGGGAGTGCTGCTCTGTTGGAGGGTCAGCGTTGTGGAGTGCTGCACTGTCACAGGTTTGGTAATGAGGGAGTGATGCACTGTTGGAGGGTCAGTGTTGAGGGAGTACTACACTGTCGGAGGGCTAGTGGTGAGGGAGTGCTGCACTGTCAGAGGGTCAGTACTGAGGGAGTGTATCCTGTTGGAGGGTCAGTGCTGAGAGAATGCCACATTGTTGGAGGGTCAGCACTGAGGGAGTGCTGCACTGTCGTAGGGTCAGTACTGAGGGAGTGCTGCACTGACGAAGGGTCAGTATTGAGGGAGTGCTGCGCTGTCAGAGGGTCAGCACTGAGGGAATGCTGCATTTTCAGAGTCAGTGCTGAGATAGCGCTGCGAATCTATGAATGCGGACAATCTAGTCAAGTCTAGTGATTGACTTTGAAATGAGGACAAATGACTCTTCAATATCAAGTCTAATACAGTGACACCAAGCTAGATAAAAACCTGTTTCCTTTTGCTAATGGTGTAATGACTGAGAACAGAGTTTTAAGGTTTTTATTGTAAAGGGTGTAGCAGAGTGTATATGATGAAGAAAGAAATATATGCGACAAGTGGTACTGACTTTTAACACACTGCCCATGAATGTGATGGAAGCACAGACAATGAATAGTTTTCACGTGAACATGAGAGAGGAGTTTGAAGGGAAGAAACTTATATTGATATGGGCATTGAGCAGCAGAGAGCGACTCACTGGATTACTTTATAGAGGGCTATCAGAGACTCAAGTGCCGAATGTCCTTATTCTGTGATATAAATAAACTAACCTGAAAGTTTCATCAATTTAGCAGGAGTTCTTAACTGCTGGAAAACTCTTGCAGATTGTGAACAGATAGCAGCCTAATGGATATTATTATGTCCAATTCAAACTCATGTTCTGGCAGCAATCAGATTACATTTGAACTCCAACACATCAGGAAGTACGCTCCTTAAAGGTTGTCACTGCTGTTGTAATCTCTCATGTTCCTTGACATTGTTTTGTTTTGCAGCATCCAGCACTGTGCACTTTGAAATGTGGAATTGCAGAATGTCAATAGAAATGCACTAATTACTGAGCACTGATGAACAAACAGGAATAAAGGGAAACATTTCAAGATTGTGCAGCAAGCGCAAGGGATTGAAAGGAGACAGGCATTAAAAGCAACAACCAATCTGCCCAGGCTGTTAGTGTCATTAGATCACAATGGAAAACAACAGGAGTGAAATAATTAAAGCAAAAAGGGCAATGTGGCATTAAGGGTTGGTTGGTTTCCAGATGCTAATGAAATTAACATAGTAATTCTTAAGGTTAAAGCAATTACTGTAGCAACATTTCCCAGACTAAGGTCATCTATGTTTCAGTTAAGTGTCATTTTCCATCTGTTTATTACATATTATTAAAAACTCGAAGCCTTCTGTGTCACATCAAGAACATCTTTAATTATTTAGCCCAATTACTGGAGGTATATGTCCTTCCAGTGTTTGGTCAATGCCATATAGTTTTCAAGTATTTAGAGTGACAGACAACTTTTTCTCACACAGCTGAATTTGTGTCTGTGCAGAAAAAAAACTGATCCCATTTGAGCTTTATAATATCTCAGCATACATAAAACACACCACAAATCACTAGGTTCTGTTGAATCAGATATTTCAAAGTTTATTTACAACACTGTTCGTAAAGCTACACATAGTCAATGTGTATACATTGCACACATATATCTGACTGACTCCATTACTTAGAGAGAGTGACTATAAGTGAAATGGGTATATTGTACCAGAATGTCACATACTCTAGTGTCATGCACCTGTCTTTAGTGCACAGACTTGTCTACCTTCACAAAATATAACATCCTCCCTTTTCCCTTTAACCAAGGGGAACCCTTTTCATATTAACATGCAAAAGATTATAAGGAGACACATTGTCTTTAAACACACTGATAACACTTCGATGAATAGACAATATGACCAGATACAGCCTTTATGCAGTATCACAATTCATTCTGCAGCACGCTGTCTGTCATTGTGGATAGACATGGATCATTTCTCATGGAAGGATGGTCCAGGGCAAACATTTACTCAAGCTGCTGGCCTGCTACAAAATCTTTGAACTTGTGTCCTCCATGTAGCTGGGTATCAATGGTATATTTGTCAAGAAATGTCTTTTGGAAGGAGTTGGAGGCCAGAGAGGCAGTGACCAGTTCTGAACTAAATCAGAAATTGCTAGAAAAGCTCAGCAGGTCTGGCAGACAAATTTGAGTTACATTTCAAGCAAAATGACCTTTCCTCAGAACTCAAACCAGTTTAGAACTGTTCAGTAAACAAAACAAGAAGGAGATTTGTCTCCCCATCATTTTTTGTTATTTGTTGAACCATTGAATTAAGATTGATTCTTGCTGCAATAACTCCCCAGAGGCCGGTATCCTGTCACCAAGTCTCTTTTTATTTCCATGCGGAGAGTCCTTGACACTGATCCCGCTCCCTCAGAACCAGCTCTCAGAGTGAACAGAACCTCTGACATTCCAGTTTGTATCTGCCAGAGAAGGCTTCTGAATTGGACAAGAATAACAGCCCCAGAATAACAGCTGACCTTGTTATAATCATTACACTTGCTTTAACAACTTAATTTCTGACAGAATGCTAAGGGCATGCCAAACCACAGTTAAACGTTTGCCTTCCAGTTCTCTATTCAAGTATTTGATTTTGTTACCTAAAAGCAGAATATAATGCAGTGTTTCTTTCTTTATTGATTTTGCTTCTCAGTCCTTTTACTTACCCCATCGCTGGTCTTATAAAACAGCAGGCTAGAGCTTGTGCAGAACATCGGTGATGATGTGCTGTTAGTTGCGTTTTTGTGGGGATTGTGTTCAAGGGAGAATGGCAGAATCGACTATCATCAGTAAAGGTGGACCTTGGAAATAAGAAAAGCTTTTTTTGAAAATTCTGCAACAGTGTCTGCCACATAAAAATTGACAAAGAGAAATTTAAATGATAATTTACTGGCGAAAGGAAGCATTGTGAGCCAAGGTAATCGGAGGGAAGGAGAAGGGTGATCATCAACAAAGTTAACGTGTGTAAAATTTAAATGCTGACAATAAGTTTGCTTCATTTCACTTTTAATTTTGTTTTTTCACATCAGCTCTGAACTCAAACAGATTGTTGGAGGACTGTCAGGAAAAACACTTTTCAAGACTGACACACTTTTGTCACCTTTTCAAATCTTAATGCCCAGAAACTGCCAAACGTAATTGTCATGACAAGCTTCTAGTGCTCAATTGTTGGAGAGTCGGGATTAATGGGGAGGGGGGGGGGAGCAGGGAGGAGAATGAATGGCCAGAGGGGGTGGCCCAGTGTACTAGTTTTTACACAAAGAGTAGTAGGCACCTGGAACACATTGCTAGAGGAGGTGGTGGAAGCAGACACAATAACAGTATTCAGGAAACACCTGAATGAATATACAACTGGGAAGGGAACAGAGGGATATGGATCCTGTAAGTGAAGACAGCTTTAGTATGGAAGGTATGGGATATGATAAATTAATGTTACTTCTGCAATTCTCAATTATTAGCTAAAAGCGTATGCAAGAAAGAAATGGGACTGTAAGACAATGGTTAAAAGGGCTCAGTGATAAGATGCTGTGAAAAGGCAAGGGTGTGCCCACAGCAGGATGAGGGCAAATGGCCTTGAGAACAGGAATGAGCATTTTTTTCACAGACAAGACCGGATAAGACACGAGATAAACAGGGGTAATGGGTACCGGTCTCAGGGAAGTGGAGGGTGTAAACAGGGGGAGAAACAATGAAATAAAGAAAAAATATGTGGGAACCAAATTATATAAATACCAAGTATTTGTTGAATTCAGTGTGTTTTGTCTCTGCCTTGTGGACATCACACCCACTTTCAAATGTGAAATAAAGGGCACTACTGATTCAGATCTTGTATCGGACTGAAATGATTGCAGTGAGTGAGCTTTGTTTCTCACAGAGGGGCAAACTGTCAGCAGAGGTTGGAGGGCTGAAGGGCCTGTTTCTGTGCTGTATTGTTCTTTGTAAAGTCTCCCACCCTCCCAAAGGGTAGGCTCACATCTTTCTTTGTCCCTTTTTTGATAATAACTTTTAAAAATGGCCTTTGGTTTCTAACTCACTGTCTTTGCCAAAAGCCTTTTGGCAGCAGAGGGAGACTGAGGCTCTTCATTACCTCTTAGTTAAGATCCTCAGCAGGCCAAAGAGACTCCATGTTATTGCAGTGGGTTGGAAATTGGGGTGAAGGTGCCATGAGGAGGCAGGAGAATGGTCACATAACATATTTTATCTGCCCCCACCACGCCAAGAGGACACCCAGTGGAGAGAAAAGAGAGCTAGAAAAATCCAGGCTCTTGTTACAGGACAATGGAGTTGGGGGTGACCACTTCCTTTTAAAGGTTCACCACTTTGTCCTATAACAAGGTGGGAGATCGCTGTAAGGGAACCTCTTTCTCCACTTTAACTGTGGAGTGAATGTAATCATTCAACCAGTATCACTTCTTCACTTACAGTACACCTTGTCATCCTACTTGTCTCATAGTTTTGTTACCATCCTCACAGAATATGGTGAACAGGCTATGATGGCTAGACACTTCAGTCACGCTCTGACACGAGTGATGAAATGAGCTGAGAGCTATAAGCAGACTGTCCAGATCAATTTCTATTCAACTGCTTCAAGAGAGGAGAGGAACAAAACTGAGTACAACAGAGGAACAGGTTTGATATAGGATTCGGGTTAGAACACGCAATCGAGGGATAGCAGTTGACCACTTGGCCCTTTCACCCTCATTCACCATTCAATAAGATTATAGCTGATCTGCTTTTAACCTTAATCCTACATCCCTGCACCTCCTCAATAATCCTTTAACTCCTTGGTCATCAAGAATCTCTCTACCTCTACCTTAAAAATATTGAAAGCATCTACATCCTCTACCTTTTTAGAAAAGAAATTTCAAAGACTCAAAATTCTCCCAGAGGGAAAAAAAGTTTCCTCATTCCTGTTCAAAATGGGTGACCCCTTATTTTTAAAATCTGGCCCCTATTTCTCAAAGTTCGGGTTAGGATTCGGATCATGGATTTTGGTTGGATGGAGAATATCAAAGGGCTGACCTTTGCTGTCACATGGTGCCTGGTTTGGAGGGAATGGTTAAAGATGCAGGAATCGTTGGTATGATGTCAACGCTCTGAGTGATTTTCTCATGGGATGCTCCAATGGGAATTGACAACATACTGAGGTTTCTGCCAGCAATGCTTCAATCGGAGCCCAATTCCCCACAAAAATGACCACTTTCCTGATCTGAGTTTCCTGCTGAATCTGGAGTCTACAGAATGGAGTTTGGAGCCTAGAGCCAGGAGCCTGGAGTCTGGAGTTTGGATTCTGGATTCTGGAGCCTGAAACCTGGATTATGCAGCCTGGAGTCTGGAGCCGGGAGCCTGGAGCCTGGAGTCTGGAGCCTGGATTCTGGAGTCTGGAGTGGGAGCTTGGAGTCTGGAGTCGGGAGCCTGGAGCCAGGAGTCGGGAATCAGGAGTCGGGAGTCGGGAATTGGGAGTCTGGAGCCTCGAGTCTGGAGTCGGGAATCGGGAGTCTGGATCCTGGAGTCGGGAGTCTGGAGTCAGGAGTCTGGAGCCTGGATCCTGGAGTCGGGAGCCTGGAGTCTGGAGTCGGGAATCGGGAGTCGGGAGTCTGGAGCCTGGGGTCTGGAGTCTGGAGCCTGGAGTCGGGAGTCTGGAGTCTGGAGTAGGGAGTCTGGAGTAGGGAGTCGGGAGTCTGGAGTCTGGAATCGGGAGTCGGGAGTCTGGAGTCGGGAGTCTGGAGTCTGGAATCGGGAGTCGGGAGCCTGGAGTCTGGAGTCAGGAGTCTGGAGTCTGGAGTAGGGAGTCGGGAGTCTGGAGTCTGGAGTCTGGAGTCAGGAGTCTGGATTCTGGAGTAGGGAGTCGGGAGTCTGGAGTCAGGAGTCTGGAGTCAGGAGTCTGGAGCCTGGAGTCGTGAGTCGGGAGCCTGGATCATGGAGTCGGGAGTCGGGAGTTCGGAGTCTGGAGATGGGAGTCTGGATCCTGGAGTCGGGAGTCGGGAGTCTGGTGCCTGGTGCCTGGAGCCTGGAGCCTGGAGTCAGGAGTCGGGAGTTCGGAGTTTGGAGCCTAGAGCCTGGAGTCTGGATTCGGGAGTCGGGAGTTCGGAGTCTGAAGTCGGGAGCCTGGAGTCTGGAGCCTGGAGCCTGGAGTCGGGAGCCTGGAGTCTGGAGCCTGGAGTCTGGAGTTGGGAGCCTGGAGTCGGGAGCCTGGAGCCTGGAGTCTGGATTCGGGAGTCGGGAGTTCGGAGTCTGGAGTCGGGAGCCTGGAGTCTGGAGCCTGGAGTCGGGAGTCTGGAGTCTGGAGTCTGGAGTCTGGAGTCTGGAGTCGGGAGCCTGGAGCCTGGAGCCTGGAGTCGGGAGTCTGGAGTCGGGAGCCTGGAGCCTGGAGCCTGGATCCTGGAGTTGGGAGTTCGGAGTCTGGAGATGGGAGTCTGGAGCCTGGAGTCTGGATTCAGGAGTCGGGAGTCTGGAGTCGGGAGTCTGGAGTCTGGAGCCTGGAGTCGGGAGTCTGGAGCCTGGAGTCGGGAGTCTGGAGTCTGGATTCGGGAGTCGGGAGTTCGGAGTCTGGAGTCGGGAGCCTGGAGTCTGGAGCCTGGAGTCGGGAGTCTGGAGTCGGGAGTCTGGAGTCGGGAGTCTGGAGTCTGGAGCCTGGAGCCTGGAGTCGGGAGTCTGGAGTCGGGAGTCTGGAGTCGGGAGCCTGGAGCCTGGAGCCTGGATCCTGGAGTCGGGAGTCTGGAGTCTGGAGTCGGGAGTCTGGAGTCTGGAGCCTGGAGTCGGGAGTCTGGAGCCGGGAGCCTGGAGCCTGGAGTCTGGATTCGGGAGTCGGGAGTTCGGAGTCTGGAGTCGGGAGCCTGGAGTCTGGAGCCTGGAGTCGGGAGTCTGGAGTCGGGAGTCTGGAGTCGGGAGTCTGGAGTCGTGAGCCTGGAGTCTGGAGCCTGGAGTCGGGAGTCTGGAGTCGGGAGTCTGGAGTCGGGAGTCTGGAGTCTGGAGTCTGGAGCCTGGAGCCTGGAGTCTGGAACCTGGAGCCTGGATCCTGGAGTCGGGAGTTCGGAGTCTGGAGATGGGAGTCTGGAGCCTGGAGCCTGGAGCCTGGAGTCGGGAGTCTGGAGTCGGGAGCCTGGAGTCTGGAGCCTGGAGTCTGGAGCCTGGAGTCGAGAGTCTGGAGTCGGGAGTCTGGAGTCTGGAGTCTGGAGCCTGGAGCCTGGAGTCTGGAGCCTGGAGCCTGGATCCTGGAGTCGGGAGTTCGGAGTCTGGAGATGGGAGTCTGGAGCCTGGAGTCGGGAGTCGGGAGTCGCGAGTTCGGAGTTTGGAGCCTAGAGCCTGGAGTCTGGAGTCTGGATTCGGGAGTCGGGAGTTCGGAGTCTGGAGTCTGGAGCCTGGAGCCTGCAGTCTGGAGCCGGGAGTCGGGAATCGGGAGTCGGGAGTCGGGAGTTCGGAGTCGGGAGCCTGGCGTTCGGAGTCTGGAGTCTGGAGTCGGGATTCGGGAGTCGGGAGTTCGGAGTCTGGAGCCTGGAGCCTGGAATCTGGAGCCTGGAGGCTGGAGCCGGGAGTCAGGAGTCTGGAGCCAGGAGTCGGGAGTCGGGAGTCTGGGAGTCGGGAGCCTAGAGTCTGGAGTCTGGAGTCGGGAGCCAGGAGTCGGGAGTCGGGAGTCTGGAGCCAGGAGTCGGGAGTCAGGAGCCTAGAGTCTGGAGCCTAGAGTCTGGAGTCTGGAGTCGGGAGTCGGGAGTCTGGGAGTCGGGAGCCGGGAGCCTGGAGTCTGGAGTCGGGAGCCGGGAGCCTGAAGTCTGGAGTCCATATTACTGCATGGGGCAGCAGTAGCAGCTCCAAGTTCTATCAGAGCTGCTCTCAGCCCCTGGTGCTGGTACACAAGGCAGAAACAACTGCGACCACATCCATTTCTGTGGCTATGGCCTCCCCTCTAACCAGATAGCCTTGACACCTCTGTATCTTGCTTGGTTAACTATGTCCAGCAGATATCCAAAACATCTCCAGTCTCCTCTACCTTCCTGAGCAGTGCCAACATCTTCCAATGGCGTTACTATTATACATAGTCTCTCATTGGGCTTTTGTGTGGAGGTTCCACCCAATATCCTTCTCTGGATGGAATATAAAGAGACAGACAATATGGAAACCACTTCTAGTAGAGTTGTTCTGTTAGGCTATTCTAGCCATCTATATATTTGTGATCTACATATGGCCCTGAAACCTCTGGAAAAGTTCAGCCCTAACAGAAGAAATCAGGAATTACGAGTCGACCATTCAGCCCCTCTAATCTCCTCCACCATTTGCTGACGTTATAGTTTCCTGCAAGCAACAAAGTGGTGCACTGAATGAAAAATTAATCTGTTTTGAAGTTATGGAGACAATAATTATAGTAGATAGGTAAACCACATCTCTGAGTATAGTAAATGAGATTTCCAAGAACCAAATTAACCCATTCCTTTTGGTTTAAACAAAGTTACCACTTGTCCTTTTCCATTGCTGCTTATCGATTCCCAGTCCAGGTAATTAAAATAATCACTTCTCCCCATTATTATTTCTGTTTCTTTATCCCTGTCTTGATCTTCCAATGACATACATTCTGGAATGTATTCTTGCACAATTCTTGCACATCTTTCCATCAGTAAAATGTTTCAGAGATAGTGAGTAAAGAAGGAAGATGTAAATTGATTTCATCAATCATTTAGTTCTGCAGCTTATAGTTCTCATTATAAATATCAGTCGGGAGGTATGTAGTGTGAAGGTCAACATTTGAATATTGCTGAAAAGAAGAACATGTTGAGTTTCTCCATGTTGTATTTTTCAGGACAAACCCAGAATACCAAATGTTAAACAAATTTTAACTTAACTATGCTGGGGAGGAGAGTACTGGTTAGCGAGATGACTTTGATTGGCGGAGGCATGCAATGGAGAAGGAAATGTACACTGGATATTTCAAAGTCAAAAGGCACATGATACCAGGTTGTAGTCTAACGGATTTATTTTAAATCACAAGTTTTTGGAGCACTGCCCATTTGTCAAGTGAAGCCTGACTCTACTTGACGAAGGGTAGCGCTCTGAAAGTTTGTGATTTTAAATAAACCTGTTGGAGTTGTGCGACTTCTGATGTTTTCTACCCCAGTCCAACACCGGCACCTCCACATCCTGGATATTGCAATTCGGTCTCCTGGATATTCCTTCAGTTTGTGGAGAGTGGATCCCTGTAATTGTCTGCATGTCACTTCGAACAAGTGTAAAAACATAGGAGTGCAATGCAAGATCTTCAACAACCTGCCTCTCTCTTCTTTCCAGAATATCTTCAAATTTCCTTGTATATAAGGAGTGTTTATGAGAAAAACTGTATTGGTTTATATTCTTCAAATGATTTTTCCTCTCACCATCAAACAGTGAATGAGCTGTAAATACAAGCCAACAGCCCAGAAACAATCAGCTCAACAGGCCTGTGCCATTGTTTCAGCTCCACATTACCTTCACAATTGTGTATAACATGTTTAAAATTATACGTCATCATAAAAAAGTATCGTTAAAATAAGGAGGAACAATTTTATATGTTTCAATTCCGTGCATTATGGATCAGAAATGTTCTCCATTTCATTTGTGTTATTTTTCAGTTTTGACATAATAATTGGCTACAACAGGTAGATCTTGATGAAACAGCTGAACAACAAAAAAAATCCCTGGACAGATTCTCCCGCTCCAGTGGCTCTTATCACTTTTTTTTGTTTCTTTATTCATGGATCATGGCACTGTTGGCAAGACCAAAATTTATGCCCATCCTTAATAGCCCTTAATCATTTCAGAACACTGGATTGAAGGACAGAGCTTTCCACCTGACTAGTTAACACTCTTCGAACAGTTTCTTGTCCTGCATTAACTTGCAAATTTATCTTTTGTGTTCCTCTGCATATCCAAACAGTTCACTTACTTTCTTCATCATTTGAAGACTGAAGTCCACATTAACTGCCTCATACTTTCACCACAATTTCACAGTAAGTTGCAATAAAACTTGTTCATTTGTTTCATGGGATTTGGATGCTGCTGGGTGGACAAGCGTTTATTGCTCATCATTAACTGCCCTTTAGGATGGTGAGCGGTAGCCTTCTTGAACGACAGCGACATCCACCATGTTGTTCGGAAATGAGTGACAGGATGTTGACCCAGTGACAATGAAGGAGCAGTGATATATTTCCAAGTCAGGATGGTGAGTGGCTCGGAGGGCAACCTGCAGGGGTGGTGTCCCCATGTGTCTGCTGCTCTTGTCCTTCTGGATGGCAGTGATCATGGGTTTGATGGATTCTATCTGAGGACGTTCAGTCAGTTGCTACTGTGCATCCTAAATGGAACTTATGCTGACACTCCATGTTAGTGGTGAAGGGTGTGGAGTTGGTTTGACCTGGATGGTGTTGAGGTTTTTGAATGGATGCTGGAACTGTATCCATCCAGGCAACTATTCCATCCCACTCCTTACCTGTGCCTTGTGAATGGTAGACAGGCTTTTGCAAATCAGGAGGTGACCCTACTCATGATAGAGTATCTAGACCTTGATTTTCTCTTTTAGCCACAGTATATGGCAGGCCCAGTTCAGATTCTGGTCAAAGGTTTCTTGGAGGATTTTGGTAGAGGCTATTTAGCAATGTTAATTTCATTGAATGCTAAGGAGTGATGTTTAAATTCTCACTGCGGCACAAATGTTACTTGTCACTTCCCCAATCAATCCGAAATATTATTCTGTTCCTGATGCATACACACACACAATCTGTTTCACTATCTGAGAAGTCACAAATGATACTGAACACTGTGTAGTTATCAGGAAACATTCCTACTTCTGACTTTATACTAAAGGTTAATGACACAGCTGAAAATGGTTAAGACTAGGCACTACCTAAAGAATTCCATGAGGGCTGTGTGGTACTGTGATGGTGTCCTTTCCTCTGAGCTAGTAGACTCAAGTTCATAATATATCTAAACAGGTTGGTTAAAAAGGTTACCACTTTACAAAGAAAGTTCTTGTAATGCAGTCTCAATATTCTTACCTCGCATCCCACACATTCCAAGAGGTAATAACATCTTCTGAACAGGTTGATTCACAAACAGCTACCCTGAGAAATTCTAGCAGTGGTCTCCTGGGTCAGAAATGATTGACCATCAAACCCATAAGCACTTTCTTTTGTGTTACATTTAACCTTCACCAATGGAGTTCCAGGATTGTGACCCTGCAGCACTGAAGGAATGACAATATAATTCCAAGTCAGGGTGATGTTTGCGCTGGAATGGAGCTTACGATTTTCCACATAGTTGGGCATTTGTAGGTGATTGTTGAAATGACAATGGAATTGCTTAACTAGAGACACACACAATTCTGGAGCACAAGTCTTAGGATTGCAATTGGAATGGTAACAAGGACAATAATATGAATAGCATTTCTTGCTGGGGGTTTGGAATGGACTCTGATAATTGAAATATATATTTACATCATTTCAAAATATTGGCATGATTTTGGTTTTTGCTAACAACTCCCACTGCTGACCTGAGAAGAAGTTACCCATAAAGAGCTAGTGATCTCTGTAGTATGTTTTTTTTTCCTTTTCCTGATGGCAGTTTTAATCTGTCACCAATTGAAAGGGAACTGCAGACATCCAGTAGCAGCGATGTTAGCAAACAAACTAATCAGCCAATCATACTGAAGTATTCACATAGGCTGCAATCCTGACATCACATTTCATAGAGGAGATATTGAAAAGGATGGAGCTATCCCCCTTCGAAAAAAGGACTGGGAGGAGATTTGTTCAAGGTTTCCAAAATCATGAGCGGGTTAGATAAATTAGATCAGAAGAAGCTGTTGCTGATTAAAAAAGGAACAAGAACAACGGGGCGTAGATTTGAAGTGAGGTACAAAAGAGGAAAACAGGAAGTGAGAAAAATATTTCCATGCAGTGAGTAGTTAGGTTCTGGAAATACACTTCCTGGAAAGTAACGGAAATACGTCCAGCTGAGGCGTGTGAGGTAACATTGGATGGTTAATTTGGTAGAAATGGTGTTCAAAGGTCTGTTGAAAAAGAAGGAGATTGGCACTGGGTAATGTTGCTTTTTTGAAGATCTAGTCCAGGCGCGATGGGCCAAATGGCCTCCTTCTGCACCGTAACATCTGTGACTCTGTGGAACTTTATCATTCCCTTTGA
This sequence comes from Hemiscyllium ocellatum, assembly GCF_020745735.1. NCBI lineage: Eukaryota > Metazoa > Chordata > Chondrichthyes > Orectolobiformes > Hemiscylliidae > Hemiscyllium > Hemiscyllium ocellatum. Next base: position 44,899,549 of record NC_083434.1, on the reverse strand, counting down.
CTTTTATTTGACAGCTAACAAGTAATTGTGAATGTATTAAGATAGAAGATAAAGTAAAAGTTAAAATTTTATATTTTTCAGTATGTGTGAATTTTGTATTATAAGAGAGAAATTCAGCAGCCTGTGAATACAAATTAAATGGCTAGTGAGGGTGTTTATCAATAATTATGGAAGTAGCATTCTGTTAAAACCCAGTATTGCTTTAATCAAAAGCTTTTAACTCTCTCAAGGGTTTTGAAAGCAAGGCTCACAATTTAAAAGTGGAAGGTGCTTTCAGCTCCATTAATTGCAGTCTGCCATTGCTCAACAGAGCATGCTCTTGTGAAGCACAGAATTACTGGTGACAGCGTCTGGCTTCCTGTATTATTCTGCATATGTACAGTGCCCCTGAAGCTGCTGTCACCTTCAGCACAGTCGTGATAGTAAGCACTGATGGGTACAGCATCATTTCCATAACGGACTCTACGGCAATGTAGCAAAGCAGACTGACCGATTGTCAATCAACTGAAAGCACCAGCCTTTCAGTCCCAGTAGAGAGGTCTCTTCAGCAGTAGTTCAGCTCAGTCAAGCAGCATTGAAATGTAACAGCCCAAACTGTTAACTGTTAGCAATTTGGAGCAGCCTCAGTATGCATTACGCCAAAATTTTGCTTGGTAGAGTAGGGTCATGGGTTGGGGTCAGTTGCATTGGGATCCCTCTTTTCATATCTCCCAATGTCTGTAGGTCATGGACTGTGAACCTTCTCTGATTTTGAAACAACATTCAACCCAATCTGTCTCTCTGAGAGCAGGTGTCAGCCCTATCAATGGATCTAATAAAATTTCCAGGTTCAGAAAAGAGGACATATCAATCCCAGATGGGGTCAGTTTATTTTCTAAGGATGGGAACAACTCCTTTCCCAGCTGTGAGGTTGAGTTGCAGTGTTTTTATTGTCCTTTCTGTGACATCGATGCCTCTTTGACCATATTGTTGGGCTTGGTTCACATCACTAAAGTTGCCTTGTAGATAATAGTGACCTTCCTGGACTGGCCCCAGTTGTTGATATTGGAATGGAACCTAGAGCATCTAATATGGGCACACTCTAAATTTTGTTCCAAGTATTTGTGGCCTTGGAATTTCAGGCCCTTTCATAATATTCTGAAGCCAGCTTCCACCTCTTCTTTCCCAGAAGATGTCAACACTTACTAAAACTATTTCTTGTTTCCTGATCCCCCTCCTGTGACTAAATTTCACTGAAGAAGTGTTGACAGTGAGTATTGACAAAGCACTTGAATGCAGACAATGTGTCTGTCAAGATCAATCCAGCCTCACTAATCATCCCCAAATGAATCCAATGTGGTTTCAATGGATAAAAATCAACTTTTTCAGTAGATGCTGCATTCAGTTGTGATAGAATCCATGCCAGATTGAGTAAGGTCAGATAACACAACACAGAACCCATTGTGACTTGAACATTTCAGTCTGTATGTGACAGTCCTGACTGCATAGCTACAATTATTAATGCATCAGCAATACTCCTTCAGATAAAATTGATATGAAGAAATCCTGTTTTCAACATACTCAAATCAGTTTTCTACTGATTAAATTGCAAAAGAAAGGTCCATCCACAATTTACTCAACACTTGTACAACAATTAAATTACTTGTTCTCATTTTGAGATTTTTTTTCCAGAAGCTTCTACTAAAAATTCAAGTCCTGGATGATTTTAGCCTCAGTGAGACTAAACAGGGATGGCTCCACATTTGGAAAACGTTCTTTTTTTGGCTTAGTGCTATTTAATGTGCATTTACAATTGAATCCTTTAAAGCTGATTCTTTTTTTAAATCCTAATGCACTCACAGATTTTAAACTCAGTTCAGAGAATATCACTAAATGTGTTGACTTTGATGATCATATTAATCTCTGAATTAGAAAACACTTACACATGCTTTAACAAAGTACCTTCAGGGCCATATTAATTTATGTTCAGGTGCTTACAGTTGTTTTCCTACCTCTACAATCAATATTATTTCAGAGATGCTCTACACAATTCAAGATGCCCATCAATAGACACTGTTGAGAGAATTATTGGACGGATGTGTCCGGGTCATCCATAAAGCTTGTTTAATACAAAGAGCTCTGAGGTATGCTTAACTGTTGGATATAATTAATTCTGAAAATCAGGTCTTACACTGAAACAAGCTTCAGCAGTAGTTCTTACAGCTAATATGGTCCTGACATTAACTGCATTAGGTATTATGCTTGTTTTGATCAGATATCTGATGGCAAATTGACATGGATACAATATTAAATTAGTCACTGGATTATAAAGGAATCAATGGGCAAAATTCAATCCCAGATTAGCAGAACTGATCAATGTTATTTTATTGGCCAAGATCTCATGCCTTAATTATCAGTGGTACATGTTATTACATACCACCATTGCTGGTCTGATGTGAGAAAAGCAATGTTGTCAACAGAAACACCAAGAGTCCTTATGTCAGAAGAAGCAAGAGCTAAGTGGTACTTGAACCTTATTTTAAATTTTGTTGATTCATGGTTTTCTTGGAAGTAGCTCACTGGTCAACTCTAGCTTAGTGAGTTGAAAATGTGTTGCTGGTTAAAGCACAGCAGGTCAGGCAGCATCCTGATGAAGGGCTTATGCCCGAAACATCGAATTTCCTATTCCTTGGATGCTGCCTGACCTGCTGTGCTTTAACCAGCAACACATTTTCAACTGTGATCTCCAGCATCTGCAGGCCTCATTTTTTTACCTCTAGCTTAGTGAGCTCTGTCAACTCAGTTACTCTTTTCATGTGATGATTGACACTCCTCACTTGCCTGGATGAGCGTAGTTTTTATAACACACAAGAAGCTTAACAACATGCAGTGCAAAGCATTTCAATTGACTGGTACCAAATTCTCATTCAGTCCATCTATCATTGACGCTCAGGAGCAGCAATGCGTACTGTCAACAAGATTCACTGCAAATTTCATCAAGCCTCCACCTACAGCACCTTGCAAACTCATAGTCACTTCCATCTAGAAGGACAAGGCCAGCAGACACAAGGGAACACCACCCCCTGCAAGTTCCCCTTCAAACCACTCACCTTCCTGACTTGGAAATATAGCACCGTTCCTTCAGTGTCATTGGATCAAAATCCTGTAACACACTTCTGAATGGTATTGTGGGTGTAACTACAACAAGGAAACTTAATTTGTTATGAATTAGGCCAGACCAGTGAAAACATTCTTAAGCAGGCGGCCCAGACCATAACTTTGCTATTTGTTTTGGTATGTGTACAGTGAAAATTACCCGGAGACTACCTAATTAGTTTTGTTGACTACCAGGTTTTAAAACAAACAAAAATTTATTCACAAAACTACAGAATGAAACACAAAGAACAGAATAAAGAGTACCTACAGAACTCAGTCTATCCAAACTAGACTTAATTATGCTTTTCTGAAAATACCTAACTGTCCCAATAAACAAACCTCTTAAACCCAGAGTAAAACTGAAACAGAGGCTTACAGGTCGAAGTTAGAAGGGCAGAAGGAGAGAGAGTAAAAAGTGAGGTCTGCAGATGCTGGAGATCAGAGCTGAAAAGGTGTTGCTGGTTAAAGCGCAGCAGGTCAGGCAGCATCCAAGGAACAGGAAATTCGATGTTTCGGGCAAAAGCCCTTCATCAGGAATGATTCCTGATGAAGGGCTTTTGCCCGAAACGTCGAATTTCCTGCTCCTTGGATGCTGCCTGACCTGCTGCGCTTTAACCAGCAACACATTTTCAGCTCAGGAGGAGAGAGAGTCTGGCAGCCTGTTTCCACACAGCTCCACTACTGAATTCTTAACTTCAGTTTATCGGACTGAACTGCTCAGCTAGAGGTTATTCTAAAAACATAAAAGCTTTAGCCTAAAGTCTCATCTGTTTACATTCAAAAAGGCGTCACATCCCCTTTTATTGCTGTACCAAGCCCAGCCCGTTTTGGAGCCCGGACTGTTCATGACCCTTCTTAAAAAGATCAAGGACACAGTATCCTTTAGAAAAGGGATAGCTTTTAGAAAAAAGGACCAGCTTTATGAAAAGTTCAAGAAGGGAGCTCACCACATTGCTCCCAAGGACAGCTAGGAATGGACAATCATTTCTGGCTCAGTCAGTGATATCCACGTCCCATGAGTGAATATTAAAAGAACATTTGTTTAAGTACAGAAAAGCATTGATAATCTTCTTGAAAGGCAAAACAAAAGCTGAAGGTCAAATGATTTCCTTCCCTGTGTGATGTTGTAACACAAAGATCAAAGGTGAAACCTGTTTAATTGGTGTATATTTGCTGCTCCTCAATATGAATGGTCTCGTTGTTGGGAACAGGATCATGAGCTTTGCTGTAGCTGGGCCAGACTCCCTGTGTCATTTCAAAGGAAAATGCTGGAACATCATCTCAAGGCCATTTCAACAGTTCTCAGGAGACTCCCTTAGTGGAGGTCAGACAATGGGATTGAAATCTGCAAAACAGCCAGACCTAGAAAACTGACCAGCAGTTGGAATGGTCCATGGGAGCAACAGATCTCCCCTCATGACCAGCTGTGTCAAGATTTTACCAGAACACAGTATCAGGCCTGAGAGGGTAAACATAACACTAAAAGAATAAGGAGCAGAAATAGGCCATTTGGCCCATCGCATCTGCTCTGTTATGCAAAAATGGCTGATGTATTTCTCAACCTCATTCTCATGCTTTCCACCTGGTAACCCTTGATTACCTTACCCATCAAGAACCTACCAATCCCTGTCTTAAAGACACTCTCATCTGCTCCTGTGGTGGTTATTTTGCCATCATTTTGTTGACATGCCCATGAAAGTAGCAATCTCTGTGACATCACAGGAATGGCAGAGGTCTGCAAATTGAGTATCTTCCAACGGGTGTCAAATGGAGTTTGGAACATCAAGTGCCACATCTCAGGCCAGTTGTCGATTCAGTAATCTCCAGTTTTCTTGACCACTGGCATGTGCCCCAGATTCAGATTTTAACCAGGTATTTTTAACATTGATTGTCATTTCAGTTGAATCTTGTGACTGTTGCATCTGGCCTGCCATGGCAAGGATACTTACTCTGTCACAGAGTTATACATGCCTCAGTCTAGAGAGCTGGGCCAATTTGATGGAGAATAGATCCTTGAGCTTCAAAGGCCAAATTTGGAGAGAGGGGAATAATGAACAGAGGGAGTGGCACACCTTGGTATCAGAAAGCAAAGGAGAAATGGTAGGCAAACTCAATGGAGGGGACTCTGTCTAGAGTTTTTCCACTATGGCTGATATAATTCTGATTCACAACATGAAACAGCGAGCTTTCTGTTATAATTTGAAGCAAATCTGAAGAACTTATTTGTCTACAGTCAATGATTAAACAATGCCACATGTTACTGTCTGCTTGGGCTGAAGTATTGCTGCCTTTTATCGTCAGATAAGCATATCATACGGAATGAACCATGTGACAATTGCCATGTTTGGGAACCAATACAATTTTGACAGGAATGATCAGATGATTGATCTTCTGTACATACAATACAGTGTTTTTTCCACAACCCGATAAAAATCAATTCTTTGTGAAGTGCAGCTGTATTATGAAAGTGTTTGCTTAAACAGCATCCAGCGAGTGAAATTGGAATGAAAGCAGCCTGTGCTCCCCTCTCAGGGGGCTGCTGGCCGTGTCATACATTGAAATAGAAAAACGTTAAGCACTTCATGAGCACTGTTCAAACATGGAATCAGTGGGAAACCAAAGTTATCACCTTTCTTATAGTGGAACAGTTGTCTGTAGCAGCATTAGACCTTGAGTACCATCACCTTAAATCAAGGTCCTGTAGTCTATCGAGCAACCCCCTTCATTCCATCTGTGCTAACATTGTTCTTGAATAAAGCCAAACATTTGTGGAATCTGAAACAAAACACAAAGAGTGCCCCTCAAGTCTGTTCCACCATTCAACAAAATCATTACTGACCAGGTTACTGTATATTGCTGTCTACCTCCGTCAATTACATCTGCATCTATTGGCGATGGGCAACAAATTCTGGTCTTGTCAATGATGTGCACATCCCATGAAAACCTAACAAGAGATGTTGATTATTCAGATTAATTGTGAGACTGGTATTATCATAGAATCCCAACAGTATGGAGCAGGCCATTTGACCAACCAATGGGTGCCCCACCTAGGTCATTCCCCAGTCTATCCCTGCATTTCCCATAACTAATCCATTTAGCCTGCACGCTGAGGACAATTTAACATGGCCAATCCATCTAACCTACACCTCCTTGGATTGTGGGAGCAAACCCATGCAGACACAGGGAGAATGTGCATGCTGCACATAGACAGTCACTCTAGGGTGAAATTGAACCCAGGTCCCCAGTGCTATAAAGTGGCAGTGCTACCAATAGAGCCACTGTGCTGCACCACAGGGCTTCCCTGCTGTGATTTGTAGATACTCACTGCAGAAACTGACTAACATCAAAGAAGTGTTTAGGTGTGCATCTGTGATGCCAAGGCGAAGGCGACAGGGTGGTGGAAAATGGGATTGGAATAGTTAGGTCATTGTTTTTAACTGGAGCAGACTTGATGTGCTATAGACCTCTATGACTCTCAAAAAAGGAATGTTGGATCGGGTATGATCCTATTGAATGGTGGAGCCGAGTCAGGGGGGCATGAATGGCCTTCTTCAGGAATGGCTTATGCCCGAAACGTCGAATCTCCTGTTCCTTGGACGCTGCCTGACCTGCTGCGCTTTTCCAGCAACACATTTTCAGCTCTGATGTCCAGCATCTGCAGACCTCACTTTCTCCTTTAAAAAATGTCATTTAGGATAAAGGAAACCCATCCTATGAGAGATAGTTGGGAAAAGCACTGATGTGAGTAGGAGATGATGACACCTCCTCCGTGACTCTATAGACAGTTTTATACGAAGATCACTTTTATCAGATTACAGTGAAATTCTATCAATTAAATAGACCAATCCAACCTCACTGCCTGAATAGATTTGTTGAGACAATATTCAAATAAACTCATTACAACACAGCTATAGGGGTAAAAGCTTGTTCGAACAATGAAGGAATCATTTTAGTCAATCATTGATTATTCTTGCAGGAGAATGCTAAAAGCGTACATCTGCATTGTTTATCAAGCGTAAATATTGCCTTTTACAACTCTACAACTCTCTGGAGTTGTACAATCACGTCAGATATATATATCAAAAAGGCTATTTATCTCATCCAAATTCATTCAGAGGGACCTGTTTCATCCTGTTGTTAAATTACTCTTGCTGCAGCTTCCCTGCTGTGTCCTAAATCCAGAAGAAAGAGCTTGTATTCATATATGGTCTCTTTGACATCCTCAGCACGTTCCCAAAACAGGTTACAAGCGATACTTTGCTTCTGAAATTCAGCCACTGTCACTATGTGACCAATTTCAAAAGTCAAACTGCACACAGCAAGGCCAACAAACTGGAAGGGATTGAATGGCCAGATTAACTCTGTGGTAGGAGAGCACCTACTGGCCAGGGAATTGGACGAGCCCCTTTGTTCATCTCGAAGCACTGCCATGGAAACCCTGATATCTAATGGAACAGACAAATGGGGCTTTGAATAATTAAGTGTTTCAATATAGGGATATAATACCTCACTTTCTTTATCATGGTCTTGTGTACTAAAGTTGAAAAATGTGGTGCTGGAACTAAAGCCAAGATAGATAGATTCTTGATCAGCAACAGAATCAAGGGTTACGGGAAATCATGGGAAAGTGAATATAAGGAATGTTGGATCGGGTATGATCCTATTGAATGGTGGAGCCGAGTCAGGGGGGCATGAATGGCCTTCTCCTGTTCCTGGTTCTATGATCTTGTAGTCTGATACTTTGAACTAATTTCAATATTTTCTTCTGAAAATTTGCTAAGTACCTACTCCTTTCAAACTTCTAAGCTAAAACAATGTCTCTAGTAATAAAAATGACGAATGTTTCATTAACAGCAGAAATGAAACAAGCAAGAATAAAGAACAGAGACAAGGAGGTAAGCAGGAATTATTTGTTTATAATGTTTTTCACAACCTCAGATTTTCCCGAAGCACTTGGTGTTAACACGTTACATCGATCCCTTCAGTGTGGAACAGGCCTATCAGCCCATTGAGTCCAGACAGTTTGAAGAGCATCCCACCCACACCCATCCCCTACCCTACCCCTGGAAACTTGTATTTCTCATAGTCAATCTGCCTAACCTGCACATCTTTGGACTGTGGTTGGAAATTGGAATACCCAGAGGAAACCCATGCAGACACGGGGAGAACGTGTAAACTCCACACTGTCGCCTGAGGCCGAGATTAAACCTGGGCCCCTGGCACTATGAGGCAGCGGTGCTAACCAATGAGCCACCATGCTGCCCAACAGTAAGAAAGAATCTGCTGGCAGCTAATTTGGAAACATCAGTTCCCAGACAGCAATATGAAAATAACCAGATAATCGACCTTATAAATTATAATCTATTTTTGTAATATTGATCAAAGAATATGTAATGTCTGGATGCCAGGGAAATCTTCAACATATTACTGTGGGATATTTTCAAACAAAATAAGTGGGTAAAATGGGTTACAATTTAGTGTCTGTCAGAAAGGTGACACCAACTTGGATAATCAACCTTGGAATTTGAGTCAAGGGTCTGAAATTGGGCATCTGTTTGAGAGATTGTATCAACTGAACCATGACTGATTACTTCATCAATAAACCTGTAAAATGGGATGTTTTTTGCACTAAATCAATATGATATGTCTGGTCCAGGGCAATAATAGTTGGCAGCGGATAGCACCACTTATTGCTTTTTCACAACAGACATTCACCCCAGCTCAATTAAAATGTCTTGGTAGATAGTTGCACTGGGTGAGTTCTTCTCTGTTCTGTTTACCAGCTAACTAACTCTCGTACCCATATGCACAACATTCGTGTGCTATGAATTAACAGCAGTGAATATTCTTTCCCGTCACTTGCCTCCTCTATACTGCTCTGCTGTTTCAATCAGTTGCAACATATTTAATGGAAATATGCACAACTTGCATTTATATAGCACTGTTAAAGTACAAAGTAAAACATCTCGAGGTTCTTCACGATTATTAAACACCATTTGACATGATGACCCATCAATGATTTAGATCACTCCAACAGGTAGTGGCACTGCCATCATCTGCTGACAGACTAAACTCTAGAATTCTCGGCTTTAATCCTCCTCTGCCCTACTCCCCCCGCCCCCAACCCCCCACCACCACCCTCCCTTGCCCCCACTCTGATATCGCTCTCATCTTTGCAGATGATTTTCATAGCTAATTCTTTTGGCTACCTTTGGTTGCCTGTCCCTTCATACACTCCTGTAGTTTGATGTCAAATTCTGTTGTTAATGCTCTGGGAAAGGTGTTGGTCCCACAGGTGGAGTGGATTAGCTGTCTTTGACCTTGGGTCTGCATCTGACTGACTCAATGAGACTCTGGGGGAGTGGGGGAGGGGGAGGTGCAGGGAAGTTAAACCTCTCCAGGGAAGAAGCTGGTTGGAGTCAGACCTGGCATACGGGAAGATGGTTGTGATTGTCGGAGATCAGTCATATCAGCTCCTGGACATCACTGCAGAAGTTCCTCAGGGTAGTCCCTAGGCCCAACCATCTTCAGCTGCTTCAATGACCTTCCCTCAATCGCAATAGCAGAAGTGGAGATGTTCGCCGATGATCAGACCATGTTCAACACCATTCGTGACTCCTCTTGCTGCCTGTGAAATCTTCTATACACACACTTCAAACACAATGAGCATTTACCCAGGTGCCCTTACTGTAGAGACAAACAATGGACTGAGTTTTAAACTTAATTTTATTAAAACCCTTGCAAGTTAAAAAAAAACACAACTCTTACACAAATTAAATTAACTTTTCCCAAATGAGGCAGACCGTCTACAAACACCGATACCACACACTCTGATGTACCTGATTGAGCAACTGGATCTAAATCACCATTCCCCATCGACGGGGCACTCAGAGTCTTACACTGCGAAGGTGGGTCTTCCACAGAATCATCAACCAGCGGAGTTTTGGCTGACCAAATGGCCACCGGTGCCCCTTCCCATCCCGACCCCTTTCTGAGCCCTTCTGGAATGTTCTCTGCCTTCAGCCAATGGAGTCAAGGGCAGGGTGTCACAGAAGTTAGGCCTGTTTCCATGGTATGAATACTCTGTGGTGCTTTTTTAAAGACTTTGGCCAAAACTGAGGAATACAAAAACAGAAAGTCTCTCCCTGCTGTTCTGGCTGACAACCTCTTAATGAGTCTCAGGTCGTAAAAAGATTCTCACTGTTGAGGTTAAGCACATCTGTTCAGAATGCACAACAGATCTGGTCTGGTTTTTGTTGACTTTTGACCTGTTGTAACCTTTGCCTCTGTGAATTTCATCAGGCCTTGCATGTAGAAACTGTTTCACCATTTTCTGCTGGGTCTAACCTTTTAGACTGTTGTCCACTGGTCACATTCTGACATTGAAGCAGTCCGGGTCCAAATGCAGCAAGATTTGGCTAATATTCTGGTTTGAGCTGATAAGTGGCATTTAACATTCTCAGCACAACTGCTAGACAATACTTACCTTAACAACAGACAGTCTATCTGTTGTGTTATGTCCCACAGTCAGTTCGCAATATACCTCTAAGGGAGATATTCATAATGTCACCACTGTACAATGGCACATTGACACTGATGGGCTAAATTTCTCAGCCTCCATCTTGCTGAAACCTCTTGCAGCATGACACACTGAGGGAAATGTGCTGTGAGTTATCTCCAATGTGTTCGGCTTGAGCCCAGACCAACGTTGTCAGTGCAATATATGTGTAGACACAAGGAGATGTAATGAAAATTGATTGAATCCTTCAGTACTACATAACTCAGGTCTCATTTTCATGTTATGGCACAATTACCATGCTGGAGGTCAAATATCCACCAGTGTATAAAGGGGAAATTGGGGAACAAATGGATCTGGAAAAACAGTGGTGACAGTTAATAAAGAAACAATTCCAAGATACCACATCACCAACCATCTCATTTAACATTCAATGTCATCATTACCACTGAATTCTCCACTGTCAATATCCTGAGGATTATCATTGACAAGAAATGGAACTGGATAAGCTGTATAAATACTGTGGTTACAAAAGCAGGTCAGAGGTTGAGAATTTTGCGACCAGTCAGTCACGTTCCGACTCCCCAGTGCCTGTCTATCATTTCCAAGGCACAAGACATTAGTGTGATGGATAACTCGCCACTTATCTCGAGGAGGGCATATCCTACAATACTCAACATGCTCAACATTATCCAGGACAAAGCTCTCAATTGAGACACTTCAACACCACCTTCAACATTCAGTGCCTTCACCAATGACACTCAGTAGCAGCAGTGTGTACCAGCTACAAAACGCACTGCAGTAACTCAGCAAGGCTCTTGCAACATCACCTTTCAAAATCTAATATCAACCAACGAGAAGAACAAGGGCGACCCCATATCCACGGAATCATTTTCCACTCAGTTACCTGCAGTTTACCATGGCCCAAACATATTAAAGGGAACCTTCTAGGAACAGGGCCCGGGGGCTGGCAGGAAGGTAAATTCCCATTGAAATGAATGGGTTCACTCCTACTTGTGGTTTCAGGCTTCTGCGGGAGACCTTGGAACATATCCCTGTGGGTACTGGGTGAGGGGGGAAAATTACTGCATCGGAATCCCATCACTTGTAATGTCCCCTCCAAGTCATGCATCAGTCTGACTTGGAACTAAGCCACTATTTCTTTGCAATTGCTTGACAAAAGTCCTGGAAGACCCCAAACTGGCTGTGGAACATAACATGATAGTTAGACTCTCTGTTGTTGAGATATTTATGGTCTGGCACTTGTGCTATGAATGTTAACCTACAGCATTCTGGGTGTACCTAAACTCCAAGGCCTGCAGTAATTCAAGAAGGCAGCTCCCCACCTTCTCCAGGGCAAATAGCGAGGGACAGCACATGCCAGGCCATTGAGTAAAGGTTGCATCCCATCAGTTAATGTCATCAGGCGAAAACACCTTAGTGCATTTTACTATATTTAAAGTGCTGTCTAATTGCAGATTTGTGTGATTGTTGCTGTTGAGTGTGAGTATGCCCTTACAGGTGAAACCTTTTCTCATTACCTGGTGATCTGCCCACTTTACTCTGAGCCAAAGAGTTAAAACTGCTGTATAATGATGTGACCATCCTCTGCAGAGCTCTACATCAGAGAAGGCAGAGATCAGAGGATAGGAACGCTATGATGATAATTCTATTTCACATGCTGCCTTTGAACATAGTACCCTGCTGACACTGCAAGCTTAATGGATTTTCCCGAATTTTAATGAGGTAATGTTTTGTGCCAAATTTTTGTGCCTGTTGTGGGGGAGGGTTTGCTCAGTTAAAGACTATAAAGTTTTATAGCTATCAATCACTGAGATATTGCTTGATCAGTGCTACAAATGATATTGACTGGGTATTCCAATTTTCAGTGGAATGAACAAAGTGTCACCATTTTTCGAAGATATGGAAACTGTGATACAACAGCATGAACAAATTGAAAGGATGTCAGATATGCAGGGAAATATCACCAATAGTTTTATTGTCATCAGACAGATATTGACACAGAGACAAAGGTGAAGTTATTAGAAGGAGGGATTACTGTGTTGGTCAAAAAGATGGCATTTAAGAAAGTCTTATAAAGGTTAGAGCTGTGAAAAAGGAACTTAATTGCTTCCACCATTGAGAGTTAAACTCTGGTGCCAACTCTGGACATAATGGGATGAAAGATACAGAAAAGACCAGTATCAAAGGATTTAAAGTTTGATGGTTCCAGAACTGGGCAAGGTTACAGAGAATTTATTTGCCTTTCATTCCTATAGGGAGTATGGACCTCACTGGCTAGGCTAGTATTTGTTATTCTGCCCCTAACTGCCATTCAGACTGACCCACCAGTTTGGCCATTTCAGACTCCAGTCGAGTTTCCCATATCGCTGTGGGTCTGGAGTCACATACAGACAAGATCAGGTAGGGATGGTAGATTTCATTCCTTCAGGGGCATTAGTGAATCAGATGCAATTTAGAACAATCGACAGAAAAAAATAATCGAAAGAAGGACAGAAGACATTGCATTGTGGAAAAAAATTTACACTCTTGGACAATTTCAAAAACATTACAAACACAGCAATGAAGAGCTTCTGTAGAAAAAAGCTACTGGTAAACTTAATGCCTCATTTGGACAGGACACTGAATGTCACTGGGATAGAGCACTGCATGTCACTGGAATAGTAAACAGAATGTCACTGGGATGGAGCACTGAATGTCACTGGGATAGGAAACTGAATGTCACTGGGATAGAGCACAAAATGTCACTGGGATAGTACAATGAATGACACTGGGGCACTACACAGAATGTCACTAGGGTAGACCACTGAATGCCACTGGGATAGAGCACTGATGTCACTGGATGGAGCACTGCATGTCACTGGGATAGTACACAGAATGTCACTGGGATAGTACACGGGATGTCACTGGGATAGTACACTGAATGTCACTGAGGCACTACACAGAATGTCACTAGGGTAGACCACTGAATGTAACTGGGATGGTTCACTGAATGTCACTGCGATAGTACAAATAATGTCACTGGGATACAACGCTGAATGTAATTGGGTTAGAGCACTGATGTCACTGGGATGGAGCACTGAATGCGACTGGGATAGTACACTGAATGTCACTGGGATAGAGCACGAAATGTTACTGGGATAGTACATGGAATGTCACTGGGATAGAGCACTGCATGTCACCGGGATAGAGCACGAAATGTTACTGGGATAATACATGGAATGTCACTGGGATAGAGCACTGAATGTCACTGAGATAGAGCACTAAATGTCATTCAAGTAGAGCACTGAATGTCACTGGGAAAGTAAACTGAATGTCACTGGGATAGTACACTGAATGTCACTGGGATAGAGCAGTAAATGTCATTAGGATAGAGCATTGAATGTCACTGGGACAATGCATTGAATGTCACTGGGAGAGTGCACCAAATGTCACTGAGACAGTGCGCTGAAAGCCAATCTCCATTAATTAGAGAATTATCAAATGAGGTAAGAATTTTACCAAATTGGTCAGAGTTTCACAATTTAGCTGTCTTTCAAAACCAGGGTGACAGAAAGCATTGAGTGGTTTCTGTATTTATTGAAATAATAATGTATGACAAATAAGGAGGTTCCTGTTTCTGTTAAACAATTATAAACCATCAGCATTTAACTGTTAATTAAAACTCAAACACAACCATAAGCCCTCCACCCATCCCATTACACACACACGCACGCACACGCACACACAAATAAAATCTGTGTTACAGCAGAGGGGACAACAAAGAAGCAGTGTAATGGTTCCTCCTCACCGTACCTCCTGAGATGATTAGCATGTTGCTTCCCAATCTTTCTTCTCTGGTTGCTATCACATACTCTCAGGAGGCACAGGTAACTGTTTAATTTGGAAAAATTCTCAGGCTTATAACTTAAATGTTACAGATTCCAGCAACTGCTGAAGGAGAAATAAACTGTGTTATTTTAAGGATGAAAGTGGGTTTTAATACAAAGAACAGAAAAAGCTTCAACGTCCCTTGGTCACAGCCCAAGCTGTTCATCTCTCCAACAATGAAGTAGCTAGTTGTTGAAGGCCTGTGTCATTGATAATTGGTCATTAGTCCACAGACCAGTCAGCTTTTTATGGCTAGCTGTGTGTCCATTTGTAGACAGCCTTTGGCAATGACTCATCTGCAAACCATCCAGTATTCATTGAGCCAGCAGCTGCGTAAACAGCACTGACAGTGAGTGTCAGGTCATCTGCCTTCAGAAACTGCAGCAATTCTTCGGCAATCCATGTTTTAAAAATTATTCTTTTACAGTTAACAGACTACAATCAAAAATACAGCAAATTAAAAACACACAGTCTTTACCAATTTGTATACATTAAGTTCCTGCAGACAACAATTTGGTAATGGCTAGATAGCCTACATTTGTAATATCAATTATGTGATAAAAATAGTCCAGGGCACCAAACAGATCATCAAAATATTGCCACTGGATATTCAAAAACCAACACATTATGCAGCTAAAGGTCTGTCTGAAAGATGTTACCACCTTGGATTGTCAACCAGGAATGTTGTACTTGAGATTCCCGGAGTGGGGCTGAAGCACACAATCCTCACTTTAAGAGATTCTCCCAACAGAGCCATGACTATCACTCCCGAAAGAAACTTCTGAAAAGAGTTTATTGTTTAGAAATGGAATTACTGTGCTGACTTGATAAGCTAAGGGAATAATAGATGGTGCTGAAAAACCTTGCTTATTATCTGTCCATGGCAGATATTCACTCAGATCACACAAGTTTTAGTTTGGTGACTGCAGTGGCTAAGATTCTGTCCTGGTATTGTATAGCCAGTGAGGTAAAAACAATGACTGCAGATGCTGGGAACCAGATTCTGATTAGTGGTGCTGGAAGAGCACAGCAGTTCAGGCAGCATCCAAGGAGCAGCGAAATTGATGTTTCAGGCAAAAGCCCTTCATCAGGAGCTAACCCTTATGTCTACATGCACAGCCTAATTACCATTAGACTGATTTAATTGCATACTCTTTTCAGAAAATAGAGCCCAGCGTTTGGTGTGACAGGATTTGAACCCTAATTTGCAGAACTTCCACCTGAGGCACTAGATTACCGATATTACCATCATCCCACCACAATCCTATCGAGAGATTAATCTTCTAGTAGCTACTTTCGGTAGACAAGCCCAAAGTCGATAGCTCAATGTGAGCCATGACATGGGAAAATGGATTTGGTTAGGCTTTTTAAAAATAATATCTATCATAACAAGAAGGATAGCTAATGGTTTTGAGCCTGCAGTCCATTTGCATTTCATCAGCGATATCTGGTCAGTGCAGTCGAGAGTTTACTGTACTGCCTTTTCTGCATTCTTTAAACCTGCCTTATATTTTTTGGTATATGTCTCTGTTGTATTTTGTCAATCCCCTGTATCTGGCCTGCCTCATGTGTTCAGTTAGGCTCTCCATTCTGTTAATGAACTCTGAGAAATTAACACTTTACAGAAATGCTAAAATCTTCAAACATTTCTTAAGTATGAGGTACCAAAATGGCTTTTTATTGGTTTTGAGTTCTATTGCTTCTTCATGGAATTTAGAAATGTTATTTGGAGAATTGTCAAAAGGGTTCAGTTACCTGATAAAGCTATGGTATGGAGGTGCTAGTGTTGGACTGGGTGGGCAAAGTCAGACGTGGCACCATACCAGGTGGTAGTCCAGCAGGTTTGTTTGAAACCACAAGCTTTTGGAGCACCGCTGACTATAATCTAGTGTTGTGTGCCTTCTGACATAATAAACCTTTTAGCAAAAGCAACAACTGAGGCACTGATCGGTGGAAGAAATGTTGCAATTCACTGTGCAAACATGTACTTTGTGACCGTGAAGATTTTGGGACTGACATTTCATCCACCGTGTGAATTATAAAAATGTTCATTGATTATTTTAATACATGTTGCACACATCTCTCCATGGAGATTAACAGTACCATCACGACTAATCTCATACACCAACCAAAAACAAACTTCTGTGAGGAACATATTTCACCTTCATGGACAAAGTCTGATGTTGGACATTACTGTCTGGCTGAAATGTCAAGAGACCTTTGAGTCATAGAGATGTACAGCACGGAAACAGACCTTCAGTCCAACCTAAATATGTCGACCAGATATCCTAACCTAATCCAGTCCCATTTGTCAGCATTTGGCCCATATCCCTCTAAACCCTTCCTATTCATATACCCATTCAGATGCCTTTTAAATGTTGCAATTGTAGCAGCCTCCACCACATCCTCTGCCAGTTTATTCCATACACGCACCACCCTCTGTGTGAAAAAGTTGTCCTTCAGGTCCCTTTTAAATCTTTCCCCTCTCACTGTAAACCACTGCCCTCTAGTTTTGGACTTCCCCACTCTGGGAAAAAGACCTTGGTTATTCACCCTATCCATGACTCTCATGATTTTATAAACCTTTATAAAGCCATAAGACATTAGGAGTAAAAGTTAGGCCATTCAGTCCATCGAGTCTGCACCACCATTCAATCATGGCTGATAAGTTCATCAACATCATTCTCCTCTTTCTCCCTGTAACCCTTGATCCCCTTGATCCCCTTGATACTCAAGAACCTATATATCTCATTCTTAACTATACCCACTGACCAGGCCTCCACAGCCTGCTGAGACAGGGAATTCCATAGATTCCCCACTCTCAGGTTGAAGAGATTGCTTTTTATCGCCATTCAAAAAGGTCTTCTCTTTAAGGCTATGCCTTCGGGTCTTAATTTCTCCTACCAATGGAAACATCTTCCCAACATTTACTCTGTCAAGGCCATTCACCCCTCAGGTCACTCCTCAGTTTCCAATACTCCACGGAAAATAGCCCCGGCTATTTAGCCTCTCCCTTTGGTCCAAACCCTCTAATCCTGCAACTTTTATAAACCAAAATGTGTACATTTTTCACTATTTCCAGACAACGTTACCTTTTGAAGCAGTGGGACGGTACTTTGAGACAGCGTGGCACCAGACATTCATGTGTTGAGGAAAATCTGCCTGACAACAGCCCCAGATTGATTCAGCTGTAGACTTGCTGTAGACAGAGGAGTCAGAGACCTCCACAGCTTAGAAATGGAAAATATCTGTCTCTCTATTCTCTTAGTGAGCAAGAAATTTAAAAGTATGAATTGTAAAATGAATTATTGCTGTATCACAAGCAGCAACAACTTGCAATTGTAAAGTGCCCTTAACCTATTAAAACCATTCATGAAACTTCATAACAGTGCAATCAAATAAAATTTGTGCCAATCCTTGTAATGGGATATTAGTTATATATAACCAAGTCATTTGTCGAAGTGTATTTAAAGGAACACAATGAGAGGGAGAGGTTTAGGGAATCAATTCTGAAGCTTGACACCCCAATCAACTAAAGGACACCAGTCGCAGAGTGATCAACTGTTCTGAAGAAGAGTCATGTCAGATTTGAAATATTAACTCTGTTTTTCTCTCTCCACAGATGGTGCCAGACTTGCTGATTTTCTCCAGCAATTTCTGCGTTGGGTGTGGCATGATAAAAATTGCCTGTTTGGACTCTCAAGTGTAATTTCTTCAGAGGTTCTGTGGTCTCAGAGACCCAGGAGATGGCAACAAGATTTGCAGCTACACTCACTTTCTCATCTGTCTCCTGAAGCAGTAAGGCTTTGTTATCCCAATGCTCCTGGTCCACCCAGATTGATGCAACTGCCAGGAAAGCACAGCAATGCCTCTACTTCCTCAGGAGACTAAGGACATTCAGCATGTCCATAAAGACGCTTATCAATTTTTATAGATGCATCCTAGAAAGCATTCTATTATGGCTTGATATGACAACAGCTTTGCTAAAGATCCTAAGAAAGGACAGAAAGTCGTGAACACTACCCCGTATCCTGTAAACCAACCTTCCAACCATTGACTCTATCTATACTTCCTGATGCCTCAGGAAGGCAGCCAACATCTTCGAAGACCCATACCAGCCCAGTTGTCATCTCTTACATCCTCTTCCATCAGGTAGAAGATATAAAAGCTTAAACACACGTACCAACAGGTTCAAAAACAGCATAGTCCTGCTGTTATTAGACTTCTGAAAGAACCTTTAAAATTTTAAATTTAATGTTGATCCAAGGAAAGCAATGGGACCTGACAGAGTACCAGGCTGTACACTCAGACCATGCGCAGATCAACTGGCAGAGGTCTTCTCAGACATCTTCAACCTCTCCCTGCAGCAGGCCACTGTCCCTGCCCTGTTTCAAGAAGATCAACATCATCCCTATGCCTAAGAAGGCTCATGCAGCATGTCTCAATGACTACTGCCCAGTGGCCCTACCTTCGGTGGTCAGAAAGAGCTTTGAAAGGCTGGTCATGGCATTAATCAACTCCAGCCTCTCCACTACTTTTCACCCACTCCAATTTCCCAACGGACCAACAGATCCAAGTCAGATGCCATATCACTTGCCCTTCACTCCTCCCTAGAATAGAAACCAAGAACAGCTAAATAAGAATCCAACTTATTGACTACAGTTCAGCCTTCAACACTATTATTCCCTCGAGACTGATTACCAAATTTAGTGATCTCAGACTAAGCTCCACTCCCTGCAACTAGATCCTCAGTTTCCTGACCCACACACCACAACCAGTGAAGATTGGGGACAATATTTTATTTTCACTAACACTCAACACTGGAGCCCCCCAGGGGTGCATACTCAACTGTACTCATTGTATACCCATGACTGCATCGTCAAATACCAGACTAATGCCATTTACAAGTTCGCTGATCATACCACCATAGTCGGTCGAATCTCAGATGGCGACGAAACACACTGTAGATGGGAGGTGGAAGAACCTGGAAAAATGGTGCACGGAGAACAACCTAGCTCTCAATGCTGAAAAGACCAAGGAACTCACCATTGACTTTTGGCGGTGTGTTCCTCATGCCCATCCCCCCAACACCTTAACAGCACAGAGGTGGAATGAGTGGAGAACGTCAAGCTCCTGGGAGTGGTCATCCACAACAAGCTTTCTTGGACTCTTCATGTGGATGCACTTGTTACAAAGGCAGCTGAGGAAGTTTGGCATGACGGTGAATAACCATGCCAACTTTTATAGGTGCGCCATTGAGAGCATTCTGTCTGGATGCATCACTACCTGGTATGGAAACTGTACCATTCAAGAGTGGAGATGATTGCAGAGAGTGGTGAACTTGGCCCATACAATCTCAAAGGCCAACCTCCCATTGATAGAATCCATCTACCAGGCCCGCTGTCAAGGAAAGGCCGCCAGCATTCTCAAAGATCCATCCCACCCTGACAATGTTTTTCTACAACCTCTACCAGTGGGGAGAAGGTACAGAACCTGAACACATGCACCAGCCGGTTTTGTAACAATTTCTACCCTACTGTTGTTAGGATACTGAATTGACTCACAAACTCTTAACATTTGCCTGTACCTGTGTTTTTGTTTTTGTTTTTGTTGCTGTTTACCTGTTATTTACTTATCTATGTTACTTAACTCTGTGATCTGCCTGTATTGCTCGCAAGACAAAACTTTTCACTGTGCCTTGGTACACATGACAATAAATTTAATTCAATTCAATTTAATTCAATTCTCTTTTTATACCTTCTCTGCAGCTGTAACATTGTATTCCTCACTCTGTTCAATCATCCAATGATCTGTACATCTTTGTATGTTATGATCCGCCTGTTTTGCTGACAAAACAAAACTTTCCACTCTATTTAGGTACATGTGATCATAATAAATCAAATCAGGGTTGTGTTAGGCAGGATCAGAAGGCCTGTGGACTTGGCAATTAGTCAATAACTTTAGGTACACAGTTTTTATCCAGTACAGGTATCAGGTACAACAGGTAGGACATTCTACCACCTCTCTGAGTAGATATGGACATTTCATCAGGGAGGAGAAAGTGAGGTCTGCAGATGCTGGAGATCAGAGCTGAAAATGTGTTGCTGGAAAAGCGCAGCAGGTCAGGCAGCATCCAAGGAACATTCCTGATGAAGGGCTTATGCCCGAAATGTCAAATTTCCTGTTCCTTGGATGCTGCCTGACCTGCTGCGCTTTTCCAGCAACACATTTTCAGCTCTGGACATTTCATCAGCCAACTTTCCCCATAATCTCTTGGTCAGCATAGCCATCCTTGTGATGTACTAACTTCTTACGATAATTCGAAAACAACTCATTCCCTGTTCATGTGATGGTTGACTGTTGAGCATATAATTCTTTTATTTCCCCCTATTTCAGTAGTGTTTTGTAACTGCTGAAGAGAAATGTTGAATGGAAATTACAAATTGGACATTTTTTTAAAGCGAAAGAACTGTGGATGCTGTAAATCAGAAACAGAAACAAAGGTTCTGAGGAAGGGTCACTTGATCCGAAATGTTAACTGTGATTTCTCTCCACAGATGCTGCCAGATCTGCTGAGCTTTTCTTGCAATTCAAGTTTTTTTAAAAATGTTCCTTGGATTTTTTTTCTACAGGTTTGCACACAGCAATCTCCAGGAGATTAACCTTCAATTCTTACAGTCCAGGTCAGTTCTGGGGTTTGGCAAGACCACTCCCATTAATGGATTCTGGATCAGTGGTGCTGGAAGAGCACAGCAGTTCAGGCAGCATCCAAAGTGCAGCAACATCGACGTTTTGGGCAAAAGCCCTTCATCAGGAATAAAGGCATTGAGCCTGAAGGGTGTAGAGATAAGCTAGAGGAGGGTGGGGGTGGGGAGAAAGTAGCATAGAGTACAATGAGTGAGTGGGGGAGGGGATGAAGATGATAGGTCAGGGAGAAGAGGGTGGAGTGGATAGGTGGAAAAGAAGATAGGCAGGTAGGACAAGTCATGGGGACAGTGCTGAGCTGGAAGTTTGGAACTAGGATGAGGTGGGGGAAGGGGAAATGAGGGAACTGTTGAAGTCCTCATTGATGCCCTGCGGTTGAAGTATTCCGAGGCGGAAGATGAGGTGTTCTTCCTCCAGGCGTTTGGTGGTGAGGGAGCGGCGGTGAAGGAGGCCCAGGACCTCCATGTCCTCGGCAGAGTGGGAGGGAGAGTTGAAATGTTGGGCCACGGGGCGGTGTGGTTGATTGGTGTGGGTGTCCCGGAGATGTTCCCTAAAGCGCTCTGCTAGGAGGCACCCAGTTTCCCCAATGTAAAGGAGTCCGCATCGGGAGCAACGGATATAAGAAATGATATTAGTGGATGTGCAGGTAAAACTTTGATGGATGTGGAAGGCTCCTTTAGGGCCTTGGATAAAGGTGAGGGAGGAGGTGTGGGCACAGGTTTTACAGTTCCTGCGGTGGCAGGGGAAAGTGCCAGGATGGGAGGGTGGGTTGTAGGAGGGCGTGGACCTGACCAGGTAGTCACCGAGGGAACGGTCTTTGACTAAGTTACTCAACACAGCTTTAGCATTCTCTCTATGTAGACTTCACAGTCAATGTTGCAATGGAATTTTCATCCAGATTTGAAATATATTTTGGTCAAAATAGTGGAAAGGAAAAAAGAACGTGCATTTATATCACCTTTTCTCAAACTATAGATGTCACAAATTGCTTCCTAGGCAATGCTACAAGGAAAGCATACACAAGTGTAGCACAAAGAATAAAAAAAAATCTCATTGGGATGATACAGAAGATTAAAGATTGCGAACTTAGAGCAAACTGCTTTCCTCAACCTGTGCCTTTAAACTGTTCTCTTTGGAAATATCAGTGTTTTAGTCTTTGAATTTTTTTCACCGCAGGGAAGTGTTTCAGAAATAAATATTTTGCAAACTCATCAAAGCCATCACATTCAGCCTGAGAAACAAATATTGCCTCCTGCGCTGAGTACAAGCAATTTTCTACATCAAATATTTTGGTTTCTGAAAGATGCCAACTTATTTTTTTTCGAGAACTTAGAGGAAGTACAGAATTCTGAGAAAATGATTGGAAGAATGACAAAGGCTATCATAAATTTGTGAAGTCAGAAATTAAAGAATGAACAAGCTCTGATTTAAATCTTTTCCACTGATTCAATCTTACTCTCTTGAGTGTCAATGGTACACTTAACTCCAATATACCATCCTGCTTCACAATTATGCTGCAGTTTTTCCCAGTTCCTCTTTAAATTTCGCCTGCCCATCTGATCTCAGTCCTTGTTGTATTTCTTGCGGCTCTGTACTTCAATACTTACCATTTCACAGTCTGTCTCAACTCTCTGATCTTGACTCAAAGCCTCTGATTTCTAACTCATCTCAGCCCGAGATTCTCTGATCTTTCTCCCAGATGCATCCCACTCTATCCTACTCAGCTCCAGCTCTTTGATCTTTCCACAACAGCAGACTCTGAAACAGCAGGAAGATTGTTGTAGATAATTGAAAGGTTTTGTACTGATAGACAATGATTTTCTGTTTATGAAGGAAAAAGAGAACATTAAAGAGAAAAAAAGTATAATACAATGTTACTGATGACACATTTATTTTGTTATGATCCAATTATATCATTAAAAGAGTTTTTTCCCAGTTTTATTGCACATTCTCTTTATAGCAACACTGACTACAGTTTGCAAAGGTTTGAGGAGCAATTTGGAACATCCAAAGTTTAGAAAGGGGCAATATAAATGCACATTCTTTTCACCATAAAGGCCAATATATTCTTCGAATTTTGATGAAAATTCGAGCAAAAGAATAATGTTTTATGGATGTATAATCCCAGTGAGGGTCCTTGCATACTGATAGTGTATGCTGCAAAACCCCTGGTGTATTTGTTGCAATTTTCAGTCGATGAGTTAGGAGTACACATACATGAATAAAATTTACCATCCTATGCATATTAATGTGAAATGTTTGTATTATTTGTAAATTCACTTTGAAATGTTTATTTATCACCCGGAAGTGATTCTCCCCTCTTTTCCTAATGTGCTGTAAATAATGGACATGCATTTGTTTTTCAAAAATGTGTTACAGGTTAATTAATCACTCCTTGCTAGCTGCAACACAACTACAGTTTATACGTTTATTCCTTTGAGTTTGTAACTTCACTGTTTTTTAAGATGGGATCCATTAATTTCAGAGTTCTTTGAATGAAACAGTTCCCTGCTTGTGGGTCAGGATCCAGGTCTGAAGTCCAGGGAAAACCATTCATTGTCATGATCATCGGCAGTTCCTCACAGATGAGGATGACTTCTCCACTCTACGAGTGAGTCCATTGGGTGGCTGTACAGATTTTTGTGTCAACTGCAGGCTCTGTTACACTGGGGGCAGGAGGTATTGTGGGAAGGGGTAGATGGGGCATCAATGTAGCAGCTCACTCCATTCGCCAACAGCAATTCTCAAGGCGCTCGATGCCTTCCCAGATGCTCCTCTTCCACTTTGGATGGACTTAGGCCAGTGACTCCCAGGTCTCTAGGGGGAGGACAATTATAATACGGTTAGGCAAGACTTAGGAGGCATAGAATGGGGTAACAAAATGCAGGGGATAGGGACAATCGAAATGTGGAACTGGTTTAAGGAACAGATATTGCATGTCCTTGATAAGTATGTCCCTTTTAAGCAAGGAGGAAGTGATAAGGTAAGGGAACTGTTGTTTACCAAAGAAATTGTGTCTCTTGTTAAGAGGAAGAGGGAGGCTTATGTGACATTGAGACGAGATTGTTCTGATGAGGTGGTGGAGAGTTACAGATCAGCTAGGAAGGATTTAAAGAGAGAATTAAGAAGAGCAAGGAGGGGACATGAGCAGCCTTTAGCAGATCAAGTAAAGGAGAACCCTAAAGCTTTCTATAGGTATGTGAGGAATAAAAGAATGACTAGGGTAGGAATAGGGCCAGTCAAAGACAGAAGTGGGAAGTTGTGTGTGGACCTTGTGGAGATCAGAGAGCTGCTAGATGAATATTTCACTTTGGTTTTCACTCAGGAGAAGGAGAATATTGTAGAGGAGAAGACAGAGATATGGGCGATCAGACTAGAAAGGATTGAGGTTCGTAAGGAGGAGATGTTATCAATTCTAGAAGGTGTGAATGTAGATAAGTCCCCTGGGCCAAATGGAATTTATCCGAGGATTCTCTGGGACGCGCTAGAGGAGATGGCAGAGACTTTGGCCTTGATCTGTTGTCATCAGTGTCTGTCTTCCTTTGGCTGAAAATTTCCCTGCATCATTTTCGGTCTTTTGCAACAAAGATATTTCATATGAGAAAGGTACCGTTAATAGAGAGTGTCTCAAATGGCAGTCTCTGGATGGCAGTTACTCTCTCCCTTTCTTATCTCTCTCTCTGGCTCTCTCTTTTTCTCCTCTCTCTCTTTGCTCAGCTGAGAACTTTTTTCCCCTTTTTTTCTCTCTCTCTTCCCCCTCTCTTTCTCTTTCTCTCTCCCTTTCTTTATCTTCTAACTCCATTTTCCTCAATTGTAATTTATGTTTTTATAACTCTACTGCACTTGTTAGTTTCTCTGACACACCTAAATGCTTTACTAACTCCCTTACAATTTCAGTTTACAGTTAAAGAATAAATTGATATTTTCTTTAAATAATATGGTTCAGTTTTTGTTCAATGTGCACAGGAAGGTTTTCTGACACAGTATGTAGACAGGCCAATAAGGGCCATTCCATATTGGATTTGGTATTGTGGAATGAACTGGGCTAGATGTTAGATTTGGAGGTAGGTGAGCACTTTGGCGATAGTGACCATAATTCAGTTATGTTTACAAGAACAATGTGCAGGAATAGGTATATACCATAGGGAAAAAAGGTATAATTGGGGGAAAGGCAATTATGATGCGATTAGGCAAGATTTATGATGCATAGGATGGAGATGGAAACAGCAGAGGATGGACACACTTGAAATGCGGAACTTTTTCAAGGAACAGCTATTGCGGGTCCTTGATAAGTATATACCTATCAGGCAGGGAGGGAGTTATCGAGAAAGGGAGCCATGTTTTACTAAAGAAGTTGAAGCTCTTGTCAAGAGGAAGAACAAGGCTTATGTGAGGATGAGGCATGAAGGCTCAGTTAGGGGGCTTGAGAGTTATAAATTAGCCAGAAATAATCTAAAGAGAGAGCTAAGAAGAGCCAGGAGGGGGCATGACACATTGTTGATGGATGGAATCAAGGAAAACTCTAAGGCCTGCTGTAGGTATATAAGGAATAAAAGAATGACTGCAGTAAGATTAGGGCCAATCAAAGGTAGTAGTGGAAAGTTGTGTGTGGAATCTGAGGACAGAGGGGAAGTGCTTAATGAATACTTTTCGTCAGAATTCACAGGGCAATGTTAGTGAGAATACTTAGACACTGATTACAAGATTAGATGGGATTGAGGTTGACAAAGAGGAGGTTTTAGCAATCTTGGAAGGTCGTAAAATAGATAAGACCCCTGGGCCAGATGGGATTTATCCTCAGATTCTCTGAGAAGCCAGGGAGGAGATTGCAGAGCCTTTGGTTTCAATCTTTGCATCATCAATGTTGACAGGAGTAGTGCTAGAAGTCAGGAGGACATTAAATGTTGTTCCCTTGTTTAAGAAGGGGAGTTGGGACAACCCTAGTAATTATAGACCAGTGAGCCTTAGTCCAGTTGTGGGTAAGGTATTGGAAAAGGTTATAAGTCATAGGATTTATAATCATCTGGAAAGGAATAATTTGATTAGGCATAGTCAACATGGTTTTGTGAAGGGTAGATCATGATTCACAAACCTTTTTGAGTCTTTTGAGAAGGTGATGAAACAGGTGGATGAAGGTAAAGCGGTTGATGTGTATATGGACTTCAGTAAGGCAGTTGATAAGGTTCCATATGGTAAGCTATTGCACAACATACAGAATTTCAGGTGATTTAGTGGTTCAGATCAGAAATTGGCCAGCTAAAAGAAGACAGAAGGTGATGGTTGATGGGGCAGATTCATCCTGGAACTCCGTTACCAAGGTGTGCCACAAAGATCTGTTTTTGGGCCACTGCTGTTTGTCATTTTTTATAAATTATCAGGAGGTGGGCATAGAAGGATAGGTTAGTAAATTTGCAGATGACACTAAGATAGGCAGATATGTGGATAGTGTCTAAGGATGTTATGGGTTACAGAGGGACATTGATAAGATGCAGAGCTGGGCTGAAAAGTGGCAAATGGATTTAACGCGGAAAAGTGTGAAGAAGGACACTTAAGAAGAAGTAACAAGAATACAGAGTACTGGGCTAATGGTAAAATTTTTGGTAGTGTAGATGAACAGAGAGAACTCGGTATCTAGGCGCATCAATTCCTGAACGTTGCCAGCCAAGTTGATAGGGTTGTTAAGAAGGCATATGGTGTGTAGGTATTTATTGGCAGGGGGATTGAGTTTTGGAGCCATGAGGTTGTGCTTCAACCGTACAAGATACTGGTAAGACCACACTTGGAATATTGTGTGCAGTTCTGGTCACCGAATTATAGGAAGGATGTGGAAGCTTTGGAAAAGTTCAGAGGAGATTTGCTGGGATGTTGCCCGGTATGAAGTGAAGGACTTGCAAGGAAAGGTTGAGGGAACTGAGGCTGTTTTCATTAGAGAGAAGAAGGTTGAGAGGTCACCTAATCGAAACTTATAAGATAATCAGAAGGTTAGACAGGGTGTAAAGTGAGAGCCTTTTTCCTCAGATGGTGAAGGCTAACATGAGGGGACATAGCTTTAAATTGAGGGGTGATAGTCATAGGAAAGTTATTAGGGGTACTTTCTTTGTTCAGAGAAAAGTCAGGCATGGAACGACCTGTCTGCAACAGTAGTAGACTTGCCAACATTAAGACCATTTAAACGGCATTGAGCATACATATAGATAATAACAAATGGTGTAGGTTAGATGGGCATCAGATTAATTTCACAGGTCAGTGCAACATTGAGGGCGGAAGGGCATGTACTGTCCTGTAACGTTCTACGGTCTATGGTCTATAGGAACAGAGGAGGCCATTCGGCCCTTCAAGCCTGCTCCATCATTCATCACGATCATGGCTGATTGTGCAATTCAATAGCATCATCTGGCTTTCTCCCCATAACCTCTGATTCCAAGTGCTGTACCTAGCTGCCTCTTGAATACATTCAATATTTTGACATCAGCTACTTTCTGTGGTAATGAATTCCACAAGCTCACCACTCTTTGGGTGAAGAAATGTCTCCTCATCTCCCTCCTAAATGGTTCACCCTGAATCCTCAGACGGTGACCCTTGGTTCTGGACACTCCCACCATCAGGAACAACCCTAACCTCATCAATCTCTCCATATAAGTCAGTCTGGCCATCCCCGGAATCAGCCTGGGAAACCTTCATTGCACTCTCCCGAGACCAAGAGCATCCTCCCTCAGAAAATGAGAACAAACCGCACCCAATATTCTAGGTGTGGTCTCATCAAGGCCATGTATAACTGTAACAACACATCCCTGCTCCTGTACTCGAAACCTCTCCAATGAAGGCCAACATACCATTTGCCTTCTTTACCACCTGCTGTCCCTGCATGCTTACCTTCAGCGACTGGTGCACAAGGACACCCAGGTCCCACTGTACACTCCCCTTTCCAAATTTACAGCCATTCAGGTAGGAATCTGCCTTCTTGTTTTCGCTTACAAAGTGAATAAACTCACATTTATCCAAATGAAACTACATCTGCCATTGATTTACCCACTCACCCAACCTGCCGCGATCAGGCTAAAGGATCTCTGCGTCCTCGTTATAGTTCACCCTCCCACCCAACTTAGTATCATCTGCAAACTTTGAGATATTACATTTTGTTCCCTCATCCAAATCATTAATATATATTGTGAAGAGCTGGCGTCCCAGCGCTGATCCCTGTGGCACCCCACTAGTTACTGCCTGCCAGTTTGAAAAAATGACCTATTAATTCCTACTTTTTTGTTTCATCTCTGCCAACCGTTTTCTATACATCTCAATACATGTTCACCCAGTCCCATGCACTTACATCTTGCACAATGATTTCTTATGTAGGACTTTGTCAAATACTTTCTGAATGTCCAAATATATCACAATGACTGGCTCCCCCTTGTCAACTCTACTAGTCACATCTTCATAGAATATCAGCAGATTTGTCAAGCATTACTTCCCCATCATAAATCCATATTGACTCTGTCTGATCCCGCCACTGCTTTTTAAATGCTCCCTTTAAAGACATTGAAAAAGAGTTCAAGAATTTTCCCCATTTTTGATGTTCAGCTTGCTGATCAATGATTCCCTGGTTTCTCTCTACCTCCCTTTTCAATATTGGAGTAACATTAGCTACCATCTAATCCGCAGGGACCATTCTAGAGTCTTTAGATTCTTGGAAGATGACCATCAATGCATCCACTATTCCTTGAGCCACTTCCTTAAGTAGTCTGGGCTGGAAATTATCAAGTCCAGGGGATTTATTTGCCTTTCATCCTCTCATTTTTCCCCAAAACCATTCTACTACTAAGATGGTGTGGTGGCTCAGTGGTTAGCAGTAATACCTCACAGCGCCGGGGCACAGTTCAATTCCCATCTTGGGTGAATGAGTGAAGTTTACACATTCTCCCTGTGACAGTGTGGGTTTCCTCCCACAGTGACAAAGATGTGCAGGTCAGGTGAATTGGCCATGCTAAACTGCCCATAGTGTTAGGTGCATTAGTCAGAGGGAAAATGGGTCTGAGTGGGTTACTCTTTGTAGGGTTGGTGTGGATTGGTTGGGCCAAATGGCCTGTTTCCACACTGTAGGGAATCTAATCTAAAATTAATCTCCTTCAATTCTTGTCTCTCACTAAATCTTGCATTCTCCAACATTTTTGGTGTCTGATTTGTAAAGACAGGGCCAAAGTATGTATTCAGTTGCTCATCCATCTCTTTGTCTTCTATTATATATTTCTCCATTCCTGTCTGTAGGGGACCTACATTCGTCTTCACTAATCTCTTTCTCTTCAGGTACCTATAGAAACTCTTCATGTCAGTTTTCATGTTCCCTGCAAGCTTACTTTTAATCAATCCCATGTACCTCTTCTCTGAATTTTAAAATGCTCCCAATCCTCAAACCTTCTTGGTCAATCTGTATGCTTCTTCCTTCGCTTGGATACAATCTCTAATTTCCTTTGTAGTCCAATAATGGGCCTCTTACCTATTTTGCTTTTGTGTCAGTCAGGAAAAAACAGTTGTTGAAGTTTCCCATGCATTCTTTGAATGTGTGCCATTGCCTATCCATTGTCAAATCTATAAGTAACTCTCCCCAAATCTATGAAGGAGAGAAGCATCAGGGAAAGAAATGGCCTAATGGTATTATTGCTGGACTGTTAATCTAGAAGCCTAGGAAATGTTCTGGGGACTGTGGTTCGAATCCTGTCACAGCAGATGGTGGTATTGGAATTCATGTAAAATCTGGAGTTGTGAGTCTAATGATGACCATGAAACCATTGTCAAGAAAGAATACATACTTTGGCTCTGTCTTCACAAAAGAGGACACAGGTCAGATGCCAGAGATGTTGGAGAATGCAAGATTTAGTGAGAGACAAGAACTGAGGGCGATCAATATTAGATTAGATTCCCTACAGTGTGGAAACTGGCCATTTGGCCCAACCAGTCCACACCAACCCTTCAAAGAGTAACCCATTTCCCTCTGGTTCACTAATGTCCTTCAGGAAAGGAAACTGCCAACATGATAATCTGGTCTGGCCAACATGAGACTCCAAACCCACGGTAATATGATTGACCCTTATCTGCCTCTGGGATGGGCAATAAATGCTGGCATGGCCACTGAGGCTTTGGACTCTGTGAATAAATTTAAATTAAAATGGCCTTGACGGGCCATCCCCCTTCTCTTTGCTCCTATAAAAGAAAGCTGAATAGGAGTGTTAAAAACCTACCTGTTTGGGCTTTTTGCTCTCTCTCTGTTATCTGTACTGGGCTCACCTGGATGGTGATAGTAGTGAACGACAACAGCTGGGAGGAGAAAGTGAAGTCTGTAGATGCTGGAGATCAGAGCTGAAAATGTGTTGCTGGAAAAGCGCAGCAGGTCAGGCAGCATCCAAGGAACAGGAGAATCGACGTTTCGGGCATAAGCCCTTCTTCAGGAAAGCCCTTCTGAAGAAGGGCTTATGCCCGAAACGTCGAATCTCCTGTTCCTTGGATGCTGCCTGACCTGCTGCGCTTTTCCAGCAACACATTTTCAGCAACGACTACAGCTTCCAAGCTGCGATCTCCTGTCAAATAAAAGTTGGATTCCAATAACATAATTGGAACTGTATTTAGTGAAGTGTTTCCATCAAACACTGCAGCTTCAGACAGAAGAAAGGAGTGGTTCTCAGCCGGTGAATTCAACAACATGCTCAAGATTAAATTTGGTCTTTAAGTACTTATTTGTCCAATTTGCATTCGAGTTTGTTTGCATCCTAATTACATTCCCGTGCCCGACTTTTTCAAAGTGAATCAAACAACATTACAATATGAGGAGTTTGAATCCAACAGAAAACCTCAGCTTGTATTTTGGGCTGATGTTTCAGAACAGCAGCAAGGGAGAGCTATATCAAAGCAGCACTTGACCAAGTGTAGCATTCATAAAACTGGGGTCAATGGGCATCAGGGCAAAGTTTCTGTTAGTCAGATTTATACAAAACATGAAGGAAGATAGTTAATGTTTCGGGGTCGAGTGACCCTTCCTCAAAACTGAGGGTCACTCAACCTGCAATTTTAACTGTGATTTCTCTCCTTAGATGCTGCCAGGTCTGCTGAGCTTTTCAAGCAATTTCTGTTTATGCTTCTGATTTACAGCATCCATGGTTCTTTCGATATTAGATTAGATTACTTACAGTGTGGAAACAAGCCCTTCGGCCCAACAAGTCCACACCGACCCGCCGAAGCGCAACCCACCCATACCCCTACATTTACCCCTTACCTGACACTACGGGCAATTTAGCCTGGCCAATTCACCTGACCTGCACATCTTTGGACTGTGGGAGGAAACCGGAGCACCCAGAGGAAACCCACGCAGACACGGGGAGAACGTGCAAACTCCACACAGTCAGTCGCCTGAGGCCGGAATTGAACCCGGGTCTCTGGCGCTGTGAGGCAGCGGTGCTAACCACTGTGCCACCGTGCCGCCCACAAAAGAAAGATGGTTGTAGTTGTTGGACTTCAGGACATCTCTGCAGGATTCTTCAGGAGACCAACTCAGGTCCAACTATTTTCAACTGCTTCATCACAACGTTCAGCACCATTCATAATTCCTCAGATACTAACCCTGTGAATCTTATCAGATTGAATGGATCAGTTGGAGAGACAGTTAGAAGCAATGTGGAATTTGCAACAGCAACCATATGTTAGGATGGCAGTTATAGGAAGGGGGGCAAGTCTCAGATACAGTCACATAGATGGGTTAATTCTAGGAAAGGTAAGAGAGGTAAACAGCTAGTGCAGGAGTCTTTTGTGGATATATCCATTTCAAACAAGTTTGTTGCTTTGGAAAATGTAGGGGGGTTGGATTCTTAGGGGAACGTAGCACAAACAGCCAAGTTTCTGGTATTGAGACTGGCTCTAATGCAACGAGGGGTACGTTGGGTTCCAAGAGATCAATTGTGTTAGGGGATTCTGTAGTCAGAGGTACAGACAGATGTTTCAGTGGCCAACAGAGAAAAGGCAGAATGGTGTGTTATTTCCCTGGTGCCAGGATCAAGGATGTCTCAGAGAGGGTGCAGAATGTTGTCACCTTGGAGAGGGACCAGCAAGAGGTCCTTGTCCACATTGGAACCAACGATATAGGAAGGGAAAAGGTTGAGATTCTGAAGGGAGATTACAGGGAGTTAGGCAGAAATTTAAAAAGGAGGTCCTCGAGAGTAGTAATATCTGGATTACTCCCATTGCTGCGAGCTAGTGAGGGCAGGAATAGGAGGATAGTGCAGATGAATGCATGGCTGAGGAGCTGGTGTATGGGAGAAGGATTCACATTTTTGATCATTGTATTCTCTGTTGGGGTAGAAGTGACCTGTACAAGAAGGACTGATTGCATCTAAATTGGAAGGGGACTAATATACTGGCAGGAAAAATTGCCAGAGCTGCTCTGGAGGATTTAAACTAGTAAGGTAGGGGGTTGGGACCCAGTGAGATAGTAAGGAAAGAGATCAATCTGAGACTGGTACAGTTGAGTACAGAAGTGAGTCAAAGAGTCAGGGCAGGCAGGGACAAGGTAGGACTAATAAATTAAACTGCATTTATTTCAATGCAAGGAGCCTAACAGGGAAGGCAGATGAACTCATGGCATGGTCAGGAACATGAGATTGGGATATCATAGCAATTATGGAAACATGGCTCAGGGATGGACAGGACTGGCAACTTAATGTTCCAGGATACAAATGCTACAGGAAGGATAGAAAGGGAGGCAACAGAGGAGGGGTGTGTGGCGCTTCTGATAAGGGATAGCATTACAGCTGTGCTGAGGGAGGATATTCCCGGAAATACATCCAGGGAAGTTATTTGGGTGGAACTGAGAAATAAGAAAGGGATGATCACATTATTAGGATTGTATTATCGACCCCCTAATAGTCAGAGGGAAATTGAGAAGCAAACTTGTAAGGAGATCTCAGCTATCTGTAAGAATAATAGGGTAGTTATGGTAGGGGATTTTAATTTTCCAAACATAGACTGGGATTGTCATAGTGTTAAGGGTCTAGATGGAGAGGAATTTGTTAAGTGTGTACAAGAAAGTTTTCTGATTCAGTATGTGGATGTACCTACTAGAGAAGGTGCAAAACTTGACCTACTCTTGGGAAATAAGGCAAGGCAGTTGACTGAGGTGTCAGTGGGGAGCACTTTGGGGCCAGCGACCATAATTCTATTAGATTTAAAATAATGATGGAACAGAATAGACAAGATCTAAAAGTTGACGTTCTAAATTGGAGAAAGGCCAATTTTGACAGTATTAGGCAAGAACTTTCGAAAGCTGATTGGGTGTAGATGTTTGCAGGTAAAGGGACGGATGGAAAATGGGAAGCCTTTTCCTTTTAACCTCTAGGAATGACCCTCTAGAAGTGAGATAACGAGAATCCAGCGAAAGTATATTCCTGTCAGGGTGAAAGGGAAGGCTGATATGTATAGGAATGCTGGATGACGAAAGAAATTGAGGGTTTGGTTAACGAAAAGAAGGAAGCATATGTAAGGTACAGACAGGATAGATCGAGTGAATCCTTAGAAGAGTATAAAGGAAGTAGGAGTATACTTAAGAGGGAAATCAGGAGGCCAAAAAGGGGACATGAAATAGCTTTAGCAAGTAGAATTAAGGAGAATCCAAAAAGATTTTACAAATACGTTAAGGACAAAAGGGTAACTAGGGAGAGAATAGGGCCCCTCAAAGATCAGCAAGGCGGTGTTTGTGTGGAGCCGCAGAAAATGGGGGAGGTACTAAATGAATATTTTGCATCAGTATTTACTGTGAAAAAGAATATGGAAGATATAGACTGTCGGGAAATGGATGGTGACATCTTGCAAAACGTCCATATTACAGAGGAGGAAATACTGGATTTCTTGAAACAGGTATAGGTGGAAAAATCCCCAGGACCTGATCAGGTATACCCTAGAATGCTGTGGGAAGCTAGAGAAGTGATTGCTGGGCCACTTGCTGAGATATTTGTATCATTGATAGTCACAGGTGAGGTGCCGGAAGACTGGAAGTTGGCAAACGTGGTGCCAGTGTTAAAGAAGGGTGGTAAGGATAAGCCAGAGAACTATAGACCAGTGAGCCTGACGTTGGTGGTGGGCAAGATGTTGTAGGAATCCTGAGGGACAAGACGTACATGTATTTGGAAAAGCAAGGACTGATTAGGGATAGTCAACATAGCTTTGTGCATGGGAAATCATGTCTCACAAACTTGATTGAGTTTTTTGAAGAAGTAACAAAGAAGATTGATGAGGGCAGAGTGGTCGATGTGATCTATATGGACTTCAGGAAGGTGTTTGACAAGGTTCACAAGGTTTGACTGATTCGCAGGTTAGATCTCTCGGAATACAGACATTTGGATAAAGAACTGGCTCAAAGGTAGAAGAGAGAGGGTGGTGGTGGAGGGTTGTTTTTCAGACTGGAGACCTGTGACCAGTGGAGTGCCACAAGGATTGGTGCTAGGCCCTCTACTTTTTGTCATTTACATAAATTATTTGGATGTGAGCAAAAGAGGTACAGTAGTAAGTTTGCAGATGACACCAAAATTGGAGGTGTAGTGGACAGTGAAGAGGGTTACCTCAGAGGACAATGGGATCTTGATCAGATGGGCCAATGGGCTGAGAAGTGGCAGATGGAGTTTAATTTAGATAAATGTGAGGTGCTGCATTTTGAGAAAGCAAATCTTAACAGGACTTATATACCTAATGGTAAGGTCCAAGGGAATGTTGTTGAACAAAGAGCCCTTGGAGTGCAGGTTCATAGCTCCTTGAAAGTGGAGTCGCAGGTAGATAGGATAGTGAAGAAGGCGTTTGGTATGCTTTCCTTTATTGGTCAGAGTATTGAGTACAGGAGTTGGGAGGTTATGTTGCGGCTGTACAGGACATTGGTTAGGTCACTGTTGGAATATTGCCTGCAATTCTGGTCTCCTTCCTTTCGGAAAGATGTTGTGAAACTTGAAAGGGTTCAGAAAAGATTTACAAGTATGTTGCCAGGATTGGAGGATTTGAGCTATAGGGAGAGGCTGGACAGGCTGGGGCTGTTTTCCCTGGAGCGTCGGAGGCTGAGGGGTGACCTTATAGAGGTTTACAAAATTATGAGGGGCATGGATAGAGTAAATAGGCAAATCTTTTACCTGTGGTCAGGGAGTCCAGAACTAGAGGGCATAGGTTTAGGGTGGGGGTGGGGGGAGATATAAAAGAGACCTAAGGGCAACTTTTTCACACAGAGAGTGGTACGTGTATGGAAAGAGCTGCTAGAGAAAGTGGTGGCGGCTGGTACAATTGCAACATTGATGAGGCATTTGGATGGGTATATGAATAGGAAGGGTTTGGAGGGATATGGGCTGGATGCTGGCAGGTGGGAGTAGATTGGGTTGGGATTTCGGCTTGGCATGGATAGGTTGGACCAAAGGGTCTGTTTCCATGTACATCTCTATGACTCCATGACATGCATCAAGTCCTAGACAAAATTCCGTCTTAGGTTGATAAATGACAGTAAGAGTGCGATTTACATTACCCCCAAAAAAGGGAATCTAATATTCTTCCCTCAATGCTCAATGACATTACTACCATAGAATCTCCCACTGTCAACAAACTGTGAGGTTATCATTGATCATCATCCAACCAGGACTAGCCATTCAGATTTTCAAGAGCAGGTCAGGGGATATAGGTCCTGCTGCGAGTAATTTAAGAGCCAAAGAAGATAGGAACAGGAACAAGCCATTTAACTCCTTGAGCTTGATTCATCATTGAATATGATTGCAGTTTATATTGAGCTCAATACTGTCATCCTGCCCTCTCCTCATATCCTTTGATTCCTTTAGCCACAAGAGCTATATCTACATTTAACATATTGTGACAGTACTTTCAGAGGTATATTCTGTCTTGGAATTTTTATGAAGAAAGGTTGAGACAGAGGTGCCAGACAATATGTTCAAAACCAATAAACTGCTTGTGAGGCCATTTTTAAAATGTTAGAACAATAGAAGCAATCTGAATGGGTGGGGTCAGGCTCCCACAGTTCCAGGATTTTTAGTTGTGGCTTTAAGCAGTTGCTGGGGCTTTGAAGCTGGACGTGTAAGCTCTTATTCCTCTCCCTGTTGCACCTAAACCTGGGGTTCTCTTCCTGTTGTTAGAATGTTTTACTGAAATTGTCTTTGCCAAAGATGTGTTTAGGGATGTTACTATATTGGAACAGTTAATTAGTAGTAGTTAGTATAAATAATTCTGTTAAGTATTTTGATTGAGTTACAGTTAAACCAGTTCTTGCTTTTGTCTGTATTTAACTGTATCATAAAATTTAAGTGTGTTTTGCTTAGCATCCAGTAATTTGATTAATCAAATTCATCTGGAAAGTAATGCCTTACAAGTGCTTTTAAAATTAGAAAAAAGTTAAGGTCCAGGCTGTCTTCTCAATATATTTTGAGGGGATTTCCCTGGTTCATAACAATATGGAAACAATATTTTGACTTGAACCACTTTCTGTGTCAGTGATTTGCACAGGCTCACTTCTCTCTGGGTGAAGAAATTTCTCTAATTTCAGTCCTAAGAGGTTTATCTCTTAATCTTAAGCTATGACCCCCTGGTTCTGGACTCCCCCCCCATCTGGAACATCTTTCCTGCATCAAACCTATCTGGTCCTATTAGAAATTTATAGGTTCCTATGAGATTCCACCATCATTCTTCTGAACTTCAGTCATTATGATTCTAACTGACTCTCCTCATACAAATTTCACCCCGACTCCAAAAGTCTATCTACCATTAACAAGACACAGGAGTGCAATGTAACATGACTCTCTTGCAGTTCTATCTGTTTGTAAGAAACTCAACACAATCCAGAACTGGATAGCCTGCTTAATTGGTACTGTTCCCATCAACTTCACCATAACTCCCTTCACACACAGTGATCTGCTGTGTGTACCACATGGGTGAGTTACTGCAAGATGAACTGCAGTAACTCACCCAAACTTCTGCCAGGGCACCTTACAAAAACTGTTAAAGGACAAGGGAAACAGAGGCAAAGGTACATCAGTATTTATCATTCCCCTTTCAAGCCACATGCCATCCTGACTTGGAACATATCGCAACTGCTACTTCAGTATTTCTGGGTCAACACCACAGGACTCACTTTGTGATAGCACCATGGGTATACCTACAGCAGAGAGACTACCACAGTTCAAGAACAGTTCACCATCATCTTCTCCAAGATAATAAACGCTGGCAGAGACACCCACCTCATGTGAATGAATTTCTGAAAAATGGAATTCGATGTTTGTTTTCAACACAATAATGATGTACGAAACATTACGGTTGAACAATCTTCGAACCTCCCACTCCCCCCTCTCCAACCCCTATACACACCCCCACACTTTTGACAGGTGAACAGAAAATGTCAAACAAATGTTCAGAATGAAGGTCCTTTCCTTGCAATCTGTTGCATTTGTTACTTGGCAATCCCAGGGATCAAAATACACAGAGAGGATCAACCTGACTGAAGTTACTTCTGACAATCAGGAGAAGGTGATGGTAGATTGAGCAAATATTCTGGAGAATCAATCATAGATTTTCCTTTGGGACTTCAATGAACAGCTGGAACACAGACCCACTTTTCAATCCATCTTATTACTTGCAATTTTATTTTTGTGGGAGTCGGTTACAATGTAGGTGTAACAATGAAAGGATATGAATATCAGTGCAATGTCGACTAGCACAGGGAAATAGTCATTTTATTCACTGAAAAAACACTATGTATTGACTGTTAGCAGCACGCGTGCTCAGTTATTTATGAATGTCTGTTTCACACAGAAACTTTGTTTTTAGATGATATAGAATGAGATTTCTGCGGTACGATTTGAAGCAAATCAAATCTTTGCATCCTACCGATAGGGTAGGTTTTGTCAATTTATGCTCTCCCTGGGGATGTTAACATTAGCAGAGAGCAAATTTGCACCCCTGGAATTGAATTCTCCATGCTGAGTGCACATAGTCCCTATTGTTTATCACAATTTTGGACTGTGGATTCTAAAACCATAAAGCTAGTACCCATCAGAGGCAGATTGACTTTTATTTAGATAAATGTGAGTTGTTGCATTTTGTTAAAACAAACCAGGCCAGGTGATACAGGATACATTAGGGTCCTGCGGAGTGTTGCCTAACAAAGAGCTCAAGGGGTGCAGGTGTGTAGTTCCTTGAAAGTGGAGTCACGGGTGGACAGAAAAGTGAACAAGGCATTTGGCACGCTTGCCTTCATTGGTCAGTGCATTGAGCATAGCAGTTGAGAGTCATGTTGCGGTTGTACAGGACATTGGTGAGGCTACTTTTAGAAGACTGTGTACAATTTAGGTCACCCTTCTCTGGGAAAGATGTTGATAAACTTGACAGGATGATGAAAAGATTTACAAGGGTGTTGCTGGGATTGGGCGGAAAAACTGAATTGATTCGGGCATTTTTTTTCCCCTGAGTATTGGAGGCAGAGGGGGTGACCATATTGAGGTTTATAAAATCATGGGGGGCATGGATAGGGTAAATAGACAAGATTTGGAGGTGCTGGTGTTGGACTGGGGTGTACAAAGTAAAAAGTCACACAACACTAGGTTATAGCCCAACAGGTTTATTTGGAAGCACCAGCTTTTGGAGAGCTCTAGAACCACCTGATGATGGAGCAGCACCCGAAAGTTAGTGCTTCCAAATAAACCTGTTGGACTATAGCATGGTGCTATGTAAAGAGACAAGTTATTTTTCTAGAGTGAGGGACTCCAAAATTAGAGGGCACATGTTTAGACGAGAGAAAACATTTTAAAAGGGACCTGAGAGCTAATTTTTCATGCAGAGGGTGGTGCATGTATGGAACAAGCTGCCAGAGGAAGTGGTAGGGGCTGATACGATTACAACATTTAAAAGGCACCTGGATGGGCATATGAATAGGAAGGGTGTAGAGGGATATGGGCCAAGTGCTGGCAAATGGGACTAGGTCAAATTAGGATGTCTGGTCAGCATGGGTGAGCTAGATTGAAGGGTCTGTTTCAATGCTCTATGACTCTATGACACCATAATTTCTGGTTAGAAATACTTCCAGCAAACATATTATTCAGCTTTTCATCACCATGCTCTGCATACATTAGATACAAGTGGCAGGTGGGTATGGAGAGAGGGTAAGGGATGGGAGCTAATTGTCTGGCTGTTTTGGTGAGTTAACAAGGCAGGATAGGCTGCATGTTCTCGAATTGTGTTGTATCAGAGCTCAGCAAGATATGTTAGAGCTTCTCCTAGTTGCTGGTGGGTTTGCCAACCCTTCTGACTGAATTCCCCATATCGTTCCCACCATTTATACACTTGGGCTTTTGCCCGAAATGTCGATTTCGCTGCTCGTTGGATGCTGCCTGAACTGCTGTGCTCTTCCAGCATCCCTGATCCAGAATCTGGTTTCCAGCATCTGCAGTCATTGTTTTTGCCTACTTTTTTAAACCAATCTGTTCAGAGCTATCATTAATTACTTCTAGAGCAGGTGGGACTTGAACCAAAGCCTCCTGACTCAGAAATAGAGATAATTTCATTTCATCACAAGAGCTATAGTACCTTCCACTTGCAGGCTGAATAAAAATAGCCACATTCTATTCATGGTAACTGTTGTATATTTTCATAGGAGCAAGACACAAAGTTTATGATAATTTATTCAGTGTGAGGACTTTTTGTTTGTAATGTAATAAGTGCTTACCTTGTACTTACACCTCAACAGGATGTGCTGATCATTGCCAAAATTGAGTTTTTAAGGAGCTTCCATCAGCTGCTTGCAATTTACTTATCCCAGAATCAGACAGCACAAACTGTGGTGACTCGGTCCTTCAACCTTCCCAATTCAACATTCAATCCCCATCTCCTAGCCATCTGCTAAATGAATGGAGCATAAACCATTGGGAAAGTGTTGTAATTGTACAAGGCATTGGTGCATTTAGGGTACCGTGTATAGTTTGGCCCCTTTGCTTGAGGAAGGATGTAATTACTTTGGAGGCATTTCAGACAAGGTTCACTAGGTTGCTTCCAGAGGTAGGGGTCTTATGAAGAGAGATTGAGCTGTTTAGACCAATACTCTCTGGACTTTTGAAGAATGAGAGGAGATCTAATTGAGGGAGTATAATATGCTAAAGGGGATTAAAAAAAATCATTGAGAGGATGTTGACCCCTATTGGGCAACCTATATCCAGAGGTCATAGTTTCAAAGCAAGGGGTAGCAGATTTAAATCAGAGAGACTCTCTCAAAGGGTCATGGACCTGTAGAATTCACTACTCTGCAGTGCAGTGGTTTCTGGGACAGTGAGTAAATTTACAGAGAAGGTAGATTTTTAACGAGTAATGGGCTGATGGGTTATGGAGAGGGCAGTAACTTTGAGTTGAGGCCAAGGTGAGATCAGCCATGATTGTATTAAATGACAGAGCGAGTTAGAGGGGCTGAATGGCCTACTCCTGCTCCTAAGTTTTAAGTTTGTTCTCCTTCGCTAACTAATTGT
This sequence comes from Hemiscyllium ocellatum, assembly GCF_020745735.1. NCBI lineage: Eukaryota > Metazoa > Chordata > Chondrichthyes > Orectolobiformes > Hemiscylliidae > Hemiscyllium > Hemiscyllium ocellatum. The sequence continues at coordinate 44,858,785 of NC_083434.1, read as the reverse complement.
TTCCTTTTCCAGTAGTTAATATATGAGTACATTAGCAATGAAATCTAACAAATTAGATATTTTTTTCCTAATTTAAGATTATATAGTTATTAAAACTGCTTCATTGATTAGTTTTCTTGTTTCATCAACCACTGAAAAAAGCCCTTGTCACCAACAGTGGAAATTGTGTGTACTTTCCATGAAAAATTCAATTCAGCAATTCAAGTGAATGAATGTGGTTCCTAACTTAAACTGAGGAAAAGCTTAGGGTCATTATTTAAGTCCTGTGTGATTGGTTCTGTCAATACCAGATTAAAAAAACGAATAGGAAGGCTGTACAATAGGAGTAAGAAACACAACATTTTCAAAACAAAACTGTTTCTAAAAATGCTGCTCAATGATGTGATGATTGGCTTTTTTCTTCTTGGCTTGCATGGGGACACACTCTCTTGATGAAATGAAGTCATGTGGCAGGAACAAAGGTAAAGTCATTGCAAAGAATGTTGCTGTCAGAACACAGGCCTGTTTGACCTCCCTGTGAATCTCCAAGTGTTCTGCTGTTGCCCTTTGATGGCTGACCTTACCCATCACATTGTCATGGAGAGTGGAGATCATAGTAACAGTTCTGGTAGGCAGCTGCTTACTTCAACAGCTAAGATAGACTGCCTCTGCTCAGATGGTCAGATGCCTGTGCGAAATCAATGAAGGCAATGCATCAAGGGCCTTTTCTACTCATGGACCTTCTCTCGCAGTTGATTGTGAACCTTCCAGTGATGAAACCATGCTGATAATCAGGGCAGACATGTTCAGCCAGGACCTATAGTTTGACCAGGGCAGCATCAGGATATTTTGGCAATTATTCCTGTACCGGGTTACAATCTTGGATTGCCATATTGTTGGATCTTAGCACTAAAGGGATCAAAGGGTTTGGGGAGGAAGTGAGGAGAATGTACAGAGTTGGATGATCAGACATGATTATATTGAGTGACAGGACAGGCTCGAGAGGCTGAGTGGCCTACTCCTGCTCCTATGTTCAATGTTTTTGTGTTTCTATAACTCTGAACCTTTCCTCGAGCAGACACTGAGGTGTTTTTGCAGGAGTGCCCAGTTTCTGTGTTGGATGAGCTGAGCAGTTGAGCATGTGCTTGGCCGAAACTGAGCAAATCAATGAATTGGAACAGAGAACAGTTGGAACAGTTTGCACATTATCCCCGTGTCTGTGTGAGTTTCCTCCGGGTGCTCCGGTTTCCTCCCACAGTTCAAAAATGTGCAGGTTAGGTGACTTGGCCATGCTAAATTGGCGTAGTGTTAAGTGAAGGGGTAAATGTAGGGGAATGGGTCTGGGTGGGTTGCACTTCGGCGGGTTGGTGTGGACTTGTTGGGCCGAAGGGTCTGTTTCCACACTGTAATCTAATGTAAGTAATCTAATACTGAGACCAGCAAATCCCACACATTCTCCGCCAGAGTCTTCCTCTGTAGCACACGTAGTAGAGACTATTGTGTCACTCTGAGACTCCTGAGTTACACTAGGTGATACTTTAGAAACAGGTTCAGTCATTGTAATGTGAAATATCATTCCATGAAACAAAAAACTGACAACGACCATCTTCTTGAAGAATGGAGGTTGTCTTCAAAGCAGTGTTCCAAGACCTTGCCTCTGTGTCTATAAAGGAATATATTTCCAAGCCAGGACGGTGACTGGTTTGGAGATGGTGCCCTCACACATCTTTAGCTTTTGTCCTTCTAAATGGTAGAGGCTATGGGTTTGGAAGTCACTGTCACAGCAGCCTTGGTAATGTAGTGCATCTGGTAGATGAACTCTGACAGCTTTGAGTGCAGGAGTTACAGATCACTGCCAAAACGTTAGTGATTTGAACATAGTTTAATATGTAGGTATAGCTTAAACATAATGCATGAGCAAAATAGATGGTATTAATTGTTCTTTCCAATTGTTCATTCCATGTTACCAATGATGTGGAGGAACCGGTGTTGGACTGGGATGAGTTGATGAAGTCTTATCCTTTTTAACTGAGACGTGTATCTGGCAGAAGTTCACAATTGACCTTCAGTATAAGAGAAGCTGCAGGATAACTGCAAAGACAAGTGATGACAGGGGAGAGATAATATTTTGTGCCATTGATCATTGGCAACATGGTTGAAAATCACACAACACCAGGTTATAGTCCAACAGGACTATTTGGAAGCACTAGCTTTCGGAGTGACGCTCCTTCATCAGGTTGCTGTGGAGCAGGATCTGAGCTGAGATGTCACCTTTTCTTCTGAAACCTTAAGTTATCTCGAGAATGTAAAATAAGTTCTGGGATTTACAAATTAATGAACTGAAACCTGCAAACCATTCTAAAAGTGAAAGACTTAACAGCAATCTAGAATTGGTCAATATATCATTTCAGTTGCATCGCACTTTAATCTTTTGTCATAAATTCTGTATCTTATGATCCTGCTCCACAGCTACCTGATGAAGGAGCAGTGTTCTAAATGCTAGTGCTTCCAGGTTGGACTATAACCTGGTGTTATGTGATTTTTAACCATGTTACCAATGATCAATGACAGCGACACAAAATATTATCTCTTCCCTGCTGTCACTTATCTTTGCAGACATCCTGCAGCTTCTCTTATACTGAAGGCCAGTTGTTAACTCCTGCTAGGTACACATCTCAGTAAAAAAGGATAAGATTTATCAACTCAAGAAAGTCAACATGGAAGCCTTACAATCCGAGATTTCAATATGAAATTCCCTTTGTTCTCCTTATTTGTATCCATGCTGAGTCTTTGGCTGCTGCAAGTTATTTTTTCAAAGAGGAAGAGACAAATAAATTACTTAATCCAGCAATGACAATTCTATAATAATTATAAATGAAGCATTCATTTTATCCACACTATAGCAAGCATGAGCCATTATTGGTGAGACTGGAAGTTTGGAAAAATATTGGATTAACTGTTGATTGTTACAATCAGTCCCTCACTGAGATTCATAATTCATTCCAGTTCCAGATGGATTGGAACAGAGAAACATATGAACATAGGAACAGGAATAGACCATTCAGCCCTTCAGTCATTTTCTATCATTCAGTGAGATCATGGCTGATCTGTGGCCTGACTTAGTATACCTGTCTTTAGTTCATCTCCCTTAATACCTGGACTTAACAGACTTAAAATTAACAACTTATCCTGCACCAACTGCGATTTGTGGAAGAGAGTTCCAAATCTCTCCCACCCTTTGTGTGGAGAAGTGCTTTCAAACATCTCTCCTGAATGATCTGACCATAATTCTCAGACAATGCCCTTAGTTCTAGATAGGTAGCAATCAACAGGAGCTGAAAATGTGTTGCTGGAAAAGCGCAGCAGGTCAGGCAGCATCCAAGGAACAGGAGATTCGACATTTCGGGCATGAGCCCTTCTTCAGGAATGATTCCTGAAGAAGGGCTTATGCCCGAAATGTTGAATCTCCTGTTCCTTGGATGCTGCCTGACCTGCTGCGCTTTTCCAGCAACACATTTTCAGCTCTGATCTCCAGCATCTGCAGACCTCACTTTCTCCAGCAATCAACAGGAGGCTGCCTTTGCCTACATTTCATGTGATGCCATGAGATTTAATTGGATCGAGAATCAATTTTGAGATCTCCCAGGGCCGTTAGCTTCCTTGACCTTTGACACTTCACTTTTAGTGGGTCATTCCTAGAGGTTAAAAGGAACCAGCAATCAAGATGAGGAGTCCACAATAATGCTGATAGCTATGGTTTTGTGAATGTATGAAAAATAATGAGACATTGTTAAGTCAAAGGGATAGTTCTCCAAACATTGACACTTCTATGTATAAAAGCAGAACTCTGAAAAGAGACTTGAAATTCTGGAAATGCACAACAGAAATCTTAACCTCTGTAAAAGGAAGATAAGTGAGCATCAGATGCAGCAGAAATTCAGAAGAATGGCTTTCTTTTTATTGTTAATATATTCTTTCAAATTCTAATCAATTTGCTGTGCACTTCTTTCAGTTTGCGCTTTTATTTCAAATATTTTAAATTTTCTCAAGCTGTTTCTGTTCTTTCATAATGCGAAGTGGAGTTACAATTTTCATTGACAGTGTTAATTAGAATCTTTTGTGGCTGTTTGCTACCTTCAATCATTCATTGACAGCATCATGAGGACAGTCTGGGGGAAACAGAGCTTCAGAAAAAGTCAGATTTCCATTCATACTTCTTTCCAATAATGCTTTGGGTCAAACTATTTGCTTACAACATGGGTGATATATGTTGCCTGCAAGCTCAGTACAGTCCTTAGATAGTTCATCTTTTATGTCTTACATACCTGCTGAGTTATTATTGTCAGCTTCTCAAGAGATAACTCTGTGAATCATCCAAAACTGTAATGGATGATTGATCATGAGCAGCAGACACAGTGGATTAAAGAGCAGTTTGCTGGAACACAAACTGGCCTGAGCATTTTGATTTTCCCTTACTTCTTGAGTTTAACCATTGCCCTGCCATGGATGAACTCATTGACTCCAAATCCAGGATTAAGGCCATGGGTGGATGATTTGTTTGTTGTAAGTCTTTGTTCGTCATGAAGGAAAACCACACCAACGTGTCATTTGTTTATAGCTATGGCATAACCCAATTACAACTATCCACGAGAATTTTTAAAAATATGTTCACAGGCTGAAGGCATTCTTGGACAGAAGCATTTGTTACTTATCCTTAGTTGCCCTGGAGAAGGCAGTGGTGAGTACCTTTTTGAACCGCTGCAGAATTTTGATGCAGTTACACTGAAAGAACAGTGATGTTGTCCAGGTCAGGATGGGGAGTGGCTTCCAGCGGAATCTGCCAATGGTGGTATTCCCATGTCCTTTCTGGTGCCCTTGTCCTTTCGGGATAATGGTCACTGGTTTGGAAGATGCTGCTGGAGGAGTCTTGGTGGGTTGTAGCTGGTGCACACTGCTGCTACTGTGCATTGCTGTTGAATGGAGTGAACATTCAAGGTGATGGAACAGGTCCCATACAGCTTTGTCCTGGAAAACTGCCACCATCCAGGCAAGGGAAGAATATTCCATCAGACTGTTAGCTTATCCCTTATAGATGGTGGACGGGCCTTATTTGAAGACATATCTTGTTGATGTGATGCAGCATTCTGATAGTACTGGGGTTAGGGCCCTGTCTGGCTAGCATTAACAATGACTCAGTAGCCTGCAGCTAAAAACACAACTCCCATCCTTTTGCACATATCAATGGGGAGTCTAATATTCAAATGATTGGAGTAACTCAGCAGGTACCTGGCCCACAGATCTACACTGATCATTGAGCTCAAAGCAGCTTTTCTGCCTTGCTGATCTCTGACATTTTCCTAATCCATTAATCTGAGCTGAAGTCTCTATATCACAAGGAACAAGGATAGGACTGGACTGCTAGGTTGACAGCTTGGAAGTGAATCAGTGAAACTTGTGATGCCTTCAGTTTTGTGAACTAGAAATACAATGACTCCTTTGATGACCAGTCACTACTCCTCTACAGTGCCTGTGATAAAAATGTGGCATGGTGGCTCAGTGGTTAGCACTGCTGCCTCACAGCACCTGGGACCCACGTTCAATTCAACACTTGGGTGACAGCGTGGAGTTTGCATATTCTCCCTGTGTCTGCATTGGTTTCCTCCGGGTGTTCCAGTTTCCTCCCACAGTCCAGAAATGTGCAGGTTAGCTGAATTAGCCATGTTAAATTGCTCATAGGGATATGTAGATTAGGCACATTAGTCAGGGGTAAATGTAGAGTAATTGGGACAGGCAATGGATCTGGGTGGGTTACTCTTCAGCGGGTTGAGGGTCAGTGTGGACTTTTTGGGGCAAATGGCCTGTTTCCACACTGTAAGGATTCTATGAATCTAGAAAATTTAGATGTCCAGTCACCTGAACCAGTCTTCCCCCATTGAACAAGAACATAACAATAACATTAACAACACTTGGGGTGAACTTTGTCTAAGGTAATGGTTAAATGAAACCAATTGTTCTACCAATCACAAGTTTCTTAGATTAACTCATGCAAGAGCATTGCTCCAGCTTAGTCTGGTAAAGCACCAACAGAATGTATCTAACCTCCACCCACCAGACAATGGGTGTCTGATCTTTTCAGTTGGACACTGTGCCCTGTTACATTGAACCACAACTGCATTCGATGCAGCACTGGCTCAGGTTCCAAATGGACAATCAACAATTAAATCTCCATCCTCCAAAACGTGCATTAGTCTCCTGAAGAACGTGATTCAGGGATCAACGCTGCTTCATAGCTGGGCAGACCCTGTCCTTTGTAACTTATTCAAATCAACGGTCGTGAATGGATTTACTGTTGCACCAATTCTTGGTGCATGGCCCACACATGAGTGGGACCTCAAATGAGGTTATGTAACAAATTAAAAATATAGTGTGGCTGGGAGGACTCTTATGGTGCAGTGGCACTGTCCATACCTCTCATCCAGGAGGCCCCAGTTCTGATCTTGCCTGCTCCTGAAGTGTGTAATAACATCTCTGAGCAGGTGGATGAGAAAGTATTTAAAGTGAGCCTGGTGACCAGATGGTGTTATGAGCTGTCTGTTCCATCCCATGCTGGGTATAGTTTTGGGTTTTCATGGCGTTGCAGGCATTACCTTGCAGGGACTGAAGAACTGGCTTGGTGATACAGTTCTCATAAACCATCTGCTGCCTGTCACATCTTCCAAACTGCTAAAGTTATGTTGCCCAGAGTGACTCTGCAAATCAATAAAACAGGAGAAAAGGAAAATACAATGTCAGTTTGAATATCTTTCAAAACAACAGGAAAATAATTGTACTGACAATTGCACTAACAAGCAGGTTTATTGACATTCAGAAACTAAGCAATGACCAAAATAAAATAACACAATTTCTCATTGTGATGTGTATCTCTACAATATCTATGATCAATATTTAGGTAAACTTCAAGCCTTTTCTCTTGCTTTTGGGATTTGGTTACAAATCTGATAGTGTTATGGCTTCCACTTGCCATAGAATGATACAGCAAAAGGCCATTCAGCCCACCATCCTCTATATCATGAAAAATATCCGTGACAACGTACATATCTTCTACCTTCATGATCCTGCTCATGGGGAAGATGGCTGAGAGGAAATTTAAAGGACGGTTTTTGAAACATACTTAGGCTCGATAGAGTAGATGGGAAGATGTTGTTCCTGCTTGGAAAAGATCAAGAGGGCACAGATTTAAAGTGATGTACAAAAGTAGCGATGGTGACGTGAGAAAACACAGATGTAGGATCTGGAGTATGTTGCTTGGAAATGTGGTGGAGGCAGGTTCAGTTGAGACATTAAAGAGTGCATTGGTTGATTATTTGGAGAGTAACAGTATAAAAGGCTTTGGAGAGAAAGCAGGAGATTGCCACTGGATCATTCCACTTGTTTAAGGAGACAGTATAGGCACAATGGGCTGTAACAATTCTGTGATCCTCTGATGATTCAAAATTAAGTGCAAGCAGCCCAGCTTGGCACCCTGTCACAATGTTTTCAAAATTCATTTCTGGAATGTGGGGGCACTGACTAGGCTAATATTTATTACCCATCTGTAATTGAGCTAGAGGAGGTGGTGATGAGCTGTCATCTTGAACTGCTAAAGCCCTCATGGAGTTGGCACAGCCACAGTGCTGTTCAGAAAGGAGTTCCAATGTGGTGACCCAGCAACAGTGAAGGAACGATAGTATAGTTATAAATCAGGATGTTGTGTCGATTGGAGAGGAACATGTAAATTGGAGGGAAAGATGGTGACATTCTCTATTACAGGCTGAAGAAAATATTTCAAGTAGTAACATCATTGTCTTCAGCTTGTGTAAGACTCTCATTCACTAGCAAAAAGTGTCTTTGACAAAATGTAACAAATGTTCATTAGAGTACCCTTGGGCATTTGGTCGTGAATGGGGATAAGCCTGTTTGCTGTTGAGTTTACAGAACGGTAGATGATCAAAATAAATGAGCAAAGTTCTGAGAGGTTGACTAGGTAGATGCTGAGAGGCTGTTCATTCTGATAGTTGGAGGGTTTAGTACTCAGGACCAGTCTCTCAGGATAAAGGGTGAACAATTTCCAACTTAGATGAGAAACTTCTTTACTCCGTAGGTTGTGCATCATTATTTTGTGAATTTGTGGATGTTCAGACATTGACAAAAGAGTTTGCTAGGTGTTTGAAGGCACTAAGAGTATCACAGAATAATGAGTCAGAGAAAGTGAAGATTAAGGTAAAAGATTAGCCATGATCATATTGGCAAAACTGAGATAGTGAAGGAACAATGATGTAATTGCAAATTAGGATTGTGTGTGGATTGGAGAGGAACATGCAACTGCTCTTCCATTTGCTGGTTGATATATTAATTAAGTGCATGGACAGTGAACAGCTCAGTCGATCTGATACAATCATGGTAAATGATAACCCTTGAGTTTTAATCTGGTCATGACATCTTTCAAGGACTGAAAAGAAAAAAACATGGATCAAACTTGATGACAATGGGGAAAGTTTATGAGATTCAAATAGAATAATCAAAACTGCCCACACTAAAATTACCATTTTATCAAAATTTATTAAGATGAGGCTACTGAACTAATTACAAGAAGTTTGCATTTCTTATCTTAATTCACAGGCTTTGATAATCCCTTAAGTTGGGAGATAAAAGGTTCTCCTTACAGTTAGTGTGGTGCTGGAAAAGCGCAGCAGGCCAGGCAGCACCCGAGGAGCAGGAGAATCGACGTTTCGGGCATAACTTCTGCTCCTCGAATGCTGCCTGTCCAGCTGCGCTTTTCCAGCACCACACTTTTCAACTCTCGTCTCCAGCATCTGCAGCCCTCACTTTTTCCTACTTTCCTTACAGTTAGCCAGTTTGAAAAAGACATTGGAGCTTGGCTTAAGAAAATATGATGAACTGGATTTAGTAGCAGCTCATGAACAGTAGAGCAAAAAGAAGGCAAAATAAATGAATGTTAATTAAACCCTCAAACTCTCTCTTGGACTCTCTACGAGGGAAAAACAACTTGGAAAATGATCATTCACTGAGAACTCAAAGAGATCTATGCGTTCTATATGGCTGCAGATACATTGACTGTTAACCAACTGTGCTCATAGCTTAAAGATTTAAGAACCGTTAAACCTTATTTCTCATGATTTGTACCATTTGTGTTTTAACCTCATTGCCTGCACTTGATGCTGCATTTTTGTTATTTTAGTTTTCTCAGCATTAGCAGAAAATGAAATTTCTCTTTGTTCCACTCAAGAGGACCTTAGTCATTTTCCAGGGAGCTACATTTTAATTGAAGTGTAATAGCTACTTACCTAAAGAAATAGTGCAATTATTTGTTGCAAACAGTGTGTGTGTGTGTGTGTGTGTGTGTGTGTGTGTGTGTGTGTGTGTGTGTGTGTGAATAAGAGTGAAAGCAATTCCCCTTCCTGACCTGGTTGTGATGGGTGACCCTCTGCCTCAGTCAAGCACCATGTGGTTTATTGACACTTCAGTTGCAGTTCAATGACAAATCACTTCTTAGCAATGTCAGGTACACATTTGTCCCAAATCTGCTCAGTTTTACGACATTATTTCACTTAATGTTTATTCAGAAAAATGATCCTTATCCTTTCAAAATCTGTTGCTGGAGATGTCCCTTTCATTGATTAGGTTGTCAGTCTCCATACCTTTATACACTGCTACTAGAATGACCAAAGGGTAAGATTTGAATTTATGTCACATCCTGCATTGAGTTTGAGCAATTCCTGATGAACTTCAACATGCATTAGGTCTTTTCCCTGGGAGTGTCCAGAACTAGATGGCACAGGTTTAGGGTGGGAGGGGAAAGATTTAAAAGGGATCTAATGGATACCTTTTTCACACAGAGGGTGGTGAGTGTATGGAATGAGCTGCCAGAGGAAGTGGTGGAGGCTGGTACAATTGCAGCATTTAAAAGGCATCTGGATGGGTATATGATTAGGAAGGGCTTAGAGGGTTATGGGCCAAGTACTGGCAATGAGACTGGATTAATTTAGGATATCTGGTCGGCATGGACGAGTTGGACCAAGGAGTCTGTTTCCATGTTGTACAGCTCTATGACTCTTTGATGCTATTTCCAGCATGAATATACTGAGCCCAGGAATCTATTTCTATATAATTACCATCTAATTGAATCAGCATTTAGTTTAGATATCTGTCTTCTTCCTCCATCAGTTGTACTACAGGCATTTTTCTCCGAGGCAAATGTGAGCATTTAATGAATAATTTCTGCATTTGGTCCACACCTGGAACAAGAATTCTAGTTACTTATATCACTTTAGTTTATGGGTCTGGACTCAGAAAGCGTTCCTTTAGTGTAAGTTCGAATTGTTCAAAAATTAAAATAGCTTTAAGTATGGAATTTTACATCTTTTGAATAACCTTATTTTTTACAGAGTACCACACGATATCCTTTTGTATAAATGCATAAATGTTCACTGCACAGTGTCAGATCATTCAGCTGCCCAATGACAATGACTGATGCTTAACTCAAATTTCCTCCTACATTTTTTTACTAATCTCCATCAGCATGCCCCCATATCCATTTCTCACGTATGTGTTTATCTACCTCCTTCTTAAGCACATCAATATTACTCTCCTTAGCCACCTCCTGAATTCCTAAATGACTAACACCTCCACGATCCCCAAACTTACCACACATTCCCCACCCTATTCAACTTTCACCTCCATCCCCAGTTCTAATCTTGGTTGCCAGTGGAAAACACATATTCAAATAAATCCATTCATATTCATCAGTATGTCTAACAAATCTTCAGAAAAGTTCATAAGAAAACTTAGCAAGTTTGCTTTTATATCTGTTAACAGATTTAAGGAGAGGCAGATGCTTCACGAAAGAACAGGCATCTTAATCTTAATCATTAATCTTCTGTACTAGAGGGAACCTCGTATAAATCTCAAAAAACTCTTAACAGGATTAGACAGGGTAAATGCAGGAAGAACGTTCCCAATGGCAGGGGAGTCCAGACCAGGAGTCACAGTCTAAGGATATGGGTAAAGCCCTTTAGGACTGAGATGATGAGAAATGTCTTCAGTCAGAGAGTGGGGAGCCTGTGGAATTCTCTACCAACAAAATCAGTTGACATCAAAACATTGAATGTTTTCAAGAAGGAGGTAGTTATAGATCTCGGGGCAAAAAGAATCAAAGGGTTTGGAGAGAAAGTGGGAACAGAGGACTGAGTTGGAGCCATGATCGTATTGAATAGTGGAGCAGGTTCGAAGGGCCAAATGGCCTACTTCTGCTCCTGTTGTTTATGTTTTTTTTGTTTCAATTATTTTTCCAAACTAGAGCTGTGTTGTCATCACATAGTAAGCCATTGAACTAATCTTAAGTGAATCATTGAAGCTAAGATATTCACAAAGATAGATTTTTTAAAAGTAAGAATTTTATGTGTTTCAATCAGAATTTCCACAACCTTAGGATATTCCAAAGCACTTTACAGCCAACGTGCTTTTTCAAACACAGTCACTGTTGCGCTAACACTGTAGCCAAATTGCTCACAGCAAATTCACACAAACAGCATTAGGATAAAGGCCAGATCATTTCATTTTGATGCAATTGATTGAAGAATAAATATTGCCCTGGATACAAGGAATAAGACTCATGCTACTTTTAAGTATTGCTGCAGGATCACTTACATTCATCAGTGTTTAATGCCTCATCCAAAGGCAGTACCTCATCCAGTGCAGACAAGCAAGCTCAAGAAGGGAGAGTGGCATTTATAGAGTCATAGAGATGTACAGCATGGAAACGGACTCTTTGGTCCAACCTGTCCATGCCGACCAGATATCTCAACCCAATCTAGTCCCACCTGTCAGCACCCGGCCCATGTCCCTCTAAACACTTCCTTAGACTATAACCTGGTGCTGTGTGGGCTTTTAACCATTTTCAATGAAATTGTGTTTCCAAGTGTCAATTTTCCATTGGCACATTCCATAATTTCCTGATGGAATAAATCACAAGGGTCATAATTTACTCAATGCTGTTGTTGAAAGACATTGAACACAAAATGAAAAATCCCACCCCTGTCAAAAGAAGGAAGAATTCCTGGATGAATTTCGCTTTAATAAAGAATGTTGAGTTTTCACAAGTGAAACAGCAATGAATTAGCAAAGCTTTAAGACTGAAAGAGAAGATTTGTCAGCTTTCCTCAGAGAAACCATTCATCTCTGTATTTTTTTTGTATAATATATTCTAGCTGTGAGGAAAACTGATTTAATCATTGATTTTGTTTCCACTGAGCAGTCTATGAACATTGTTTATGAGAAGCCACCCATATCCCTTTGTCTTGCAAAGTGCACTGGAGTGAAACAATTTATAACCCGTACTCAATTCTGTTTGCATATCACTTACAATTGGCAGGGAGATCAGGAAAGGAAGCAGAAAGGGAGTGAAATCCTGAAACAGTCTGTTTGTATTACTCACAACAAAGGCCACAAACATGGTACACGATATAAGCTGTGTTTTGTGGGATGGTGCCCTCAGGTTGCAACCGTCACAGCTGTAGTGTCAGGCCATGATTTATTCCAAATCGAACAGATTTTGTTCTGCTCTCGAGGACAGATCACCATGGAAATGCATCTGTGATTTGTTTACATCCCTTTCATGTGTAGACACAAGCCAGCACTATTGATAAGAGGCAGCAGCATCATTGAAGAATATGTAAGAAGCTGCGATCTGACAAGAATTAACAAAAATACAACAGGTCTAAACTCCAGGAAGAGAATCTGAAACTTCAGCAGCAAAAGTGCCAGGGCTCATTATTTTAGATACAGTTAAATGTCACTTAACCATATTAAGCAGCGGACTGCATGAGTAGAAAGAGATATATTAAACCCTGGTGCTGAATTTAAAAAAAACCTGGCTATGGTTAAAAGGAGAAAGAAATTGAGACAAAGTCGTTACTTGTATTCATCTGTAGATCTGGGTGCCACTGGCTGGGCTAGCATTTACTGTCCATTCCCTAATTACCCTGGAGAAGATTGCTGTATTTAAAAACCTACAGAGCTCATAGGAAGGTGGCCTCAAGGTAATTTCACTAAACTAACAACCCAGAATCCCACACCAACTGTATGGGCTCATGGGTATGAACCCACCAACATAGTCAGAATGAGTGTTTTCTTTTCCTGGCATGCAACCGCAGTTCAGGTGGCAACAGTTCAGTTTTTAAAATTATTAATTAATGTGATTGGGCATCATTAACTAGACCAGTATTTATTACCGCTGAGAAATTGTCCAGGGAGCAGGTAAGAGCCAACCATGTTTCTGTGGGGCTGGAGTCACATGTAGGACAGAGCAAGGAAGGACAATTGATTTCTTCCCAAAAGGGCATTAATGAACCTGAGGGTATTTTTTTCCCCAACATTTGACAATATTTCCACGATCATCACTTAGACGCATAATTTCAGATTTATTTTATTGACTTTAAATTCCACAATCTGCTGTAGCAGGATTTGAATCCAGGTGAGCACAGCATTTTCTGGGTCTCTGAATGAATAATCCATGATGACATCACTGGGTCATCACTTCTCCCAGTCACCAATTTTGTCAAAGGCCAATGTCACAAAATCACAGAATTATTACAGCACAGAAAGAGGGCATTAGACCCATGGTACCAAGCTTCACTGCCTTGTGCCAACCTCCTGTCTTTTCGTTATATCCTTGCACATTATTTCTATCAAAATAACCATCCAATACCCTCTTAATGTGTCAGTTGGATCTGCTTACACCACATTGCCAGGCAGCACATTCCAGACACTAACTGATCACTGAGTGAAAACGTTTTTTCTCACAGCACCCTAGCTGCGATTTGCACATGACTTAAAATCTCCTTGTATTTATTTTTGCAAAATGTAAAGGATAAAATCTGATCAATTTTAGGCATAACCATGACAAAATGACAAAGACGTGAGTTGCAATGAGAAGACATGACCTTTAGTGAGGGTCATGTAAGGTCTACTAAACATGCAGTGCTGATCAGTGCAGGATAGATTCACCGACATCAGTTCTTGTCACATTGCTACACTCTGGCTCAGAACTTTCGAAGTTAAGAAACTCATTGATGTGACACATAGAGCAGGAAGATTATTTTACATCAAAAGTTCTGTGCTATTGGCATGGTAATGTAAGAAGGTAAGCAAGACTGCCAGTCAATGTAAGCAAGGTGAAATAGAAGATATGGCCAGAGAAGATGGGAGGGAGGATGAAAGTGATTTCTGAGGCTGGTTGCCCAGTATGGGATTTGTGGAATTTACAATCAGTCATTGAAGGCTGTTTCCAAGTGTAAGAAGTGGGTTATGGGAATATGTGAGAGGGAGGCAATGGCCTATCAAACAGCAGTGGTGTTATCGCTAACCTATTAATTCAGAGAGGAGGGGAAAGTGAGGATTGAAGATGTTGGAGAGTCAGAGATGAAAAATGTGGTGCTGGAAAAGCATAGCAGGTCAGGCAGCATCCGAGGAGCAGGAGAGTCGATGTTTCGGGTGCATTCCTGATGAAGAGCTTATGCTCCAAATGTTGACTCTCTTGCTCCTTGGATGCTGCCTGGCCGGCTGTGCTTTTCCAGCACCACACTTTTTGACTATTAATTCAGAGACCTGGATAATATTCTGGGGACCAAGGTTCAAATCCCACCGAGGTGGATAGTGGAAATTGAGTTCAATAAAAAAGAAATCTGGAATTAAGATGACCATGGAACCATTACTGATTGTTGGAAAAATCCATCTGGTTCACTGATGCTCTGAACTGGGACCACCACAGAGGCAGAAAAAGTTGAATTCAACAGAAATCTGGAATAAAACAACGGCTATCATATTGGCAACCATGTAACCATCGTCAATTCTTATATAAGCCCAGCTGGTTCACTAATGCCCCATAGGGAAGGAAGTCTGATGTCCTTTCCTCATCTGGTCTACATGTGACTCCAGACCCACAGCAATGTGGCTGACTTTGAAACGTCCTCTGGGTAATTAGGGGTGGGCAGTAAATTCTGGCCCTACCAGTGATGTGCACAGCCTCTGAACAAATACTCAGTGGATAGCACTGCTGCCTCACAGCACCAGGGTCCCATTGCAGCCTTGGGCGTTTGTCTGTGTGGAGTTTGCACATTCTTTCCGTGTCTGCGTGAGTTTCCTCCCACAGTCCAAAGATGTGCAGATTAGGTGAATTGGCCATGTTAAATTGCCCATAGTGTTAGGTACTGAAAATGTGTTGCTGGTTAAAGCACAGCAGGTTAGGCAGCATCCAAGGAACAGGAAATTCGACGTTTCGGGCATATAGTGTTAGGTGCGTTAGTCAGAGGGGAATGGGTCTGGGTGGGTTACTCTTCAGAGGGTCGGTGTGGACTTGTTGGGCTGAAGGGCCTGTTTCCACATTGTAGGGAATCTAATCTAAAAAAAAATGCCACTGAGGAACAACCCAACAATAATAAAACCCCTTTAATAGAGTAAAATGTAAAAAGATGCTTCACAGCAGCATTATCAAACAAAAATTAACACTGATTCATATTAGGAAGTGTTAGGGCAAAAGGCAAACCTTTATCAAAGAGGTAAGAGATTGTGGAGTACAGATAAAGGTAGTTTATCTTTCCAAGGAAAAGGTGAGAGATATTAAAAGTAAAGTTATAGTCACCGAGGACCTGCTCTCTCATGAGAGAGAGACAGAGATGACTGCAGTTGATTTAACCTGAGGGTCACTGTACCTCAGATGAGGGGCAAGGTGGGACTGAGGTGTTAACCTCAGCTGGTCCAGGGATTGAACCTGTATTGTTGGCATCTCTCTACATTATTAACAAGCTGGTTAGCCAACTAAGCTAACAGACCCCCACCCCCAATCTCTACCCCTCCATTACTCTGCTAGGAAGAGGTAAGAAACTGTAATAATTTGAAACAAGAATTAAGATATTAAAAATAAGCAGGTTGGGCTTGGGACAGAGGTAATAACAAATTGGTTTTATTTCGAAATTTCAGTCAAGGATCAGTCAGGTTACCTTGACATTGTAATATAATTGCTGAGAACATGCTCAGTCCCATGTGGAGGAACCTTGTAGAAAGTCCTGTACACATGACAATCATTGGGCTTTATTCAGTTTTACATTCCCCAGGTTATTGTTGGATAGCATGGTGACATTTGTTCAGTGTGTGCAATGTATCAGTTTCTGGGCATGGACCATGAGCCATCTGGAGACAAGCTAAGTTACTCAGACGTGAGCGGTGGTTTTGGGAAGTTTGACTGGTATTTGATATAAACAAAACAATGATGGTATGTTTTCTTGGATATTTGTAAACACTTCAAATTGGAATTTTATGTTTATGCAGCAACTGATTTTGAAAATCAAAAAACAGAAGATTTTATTATTTTAATGGGATCCAAACCCTCATTACTGTCTTAATAAGTATTTCTGCTTTCTTTGCCAATGCCTTTATGTCAACTGCTTACTAGGAAATGCAATCAGTTGATGATAACATAAATTTGCCACTGAGATCAAAGTGATTATTTTCCACTCAACAATAAACCTACAATAGCATTATGACTGATTCAAAAATAGTTTCCCACACTCTGTCACCTCCCCACCCCACCCAGCTTCTTGCTCCCGGCTGTCAACATAGCAGCTGTACATTAGAAGCTGTTCAATTATATTCCGATTTATCACTGAATTATCCCCTCCAAATTTGCACATTTTATTTCTCAAAGGCAACTACAAATAAGAAACAAAGATCATGTGCTGTTATTCATTCAGTTAAATCAGAAGTGTTCCATTTTCCTGATTGAATCTTTGAATATGTTAAAGGTTAAAAGGTAACTTTTCTCTCCATTATTCTCCAATAACTGTAGCAAAATATGAACTCTTATTGTCTCTTCAATGGGTTTTCAAAAACAGCTGTCCACATTTTTTATCTTCAAACGACTTGATTTTAACCCCAGGATCTTGATGAACACTATAAGGCTCAAGAACACTCTTGAGTGGTGAAAATAACAGAACATTGAATATTTATAGGTCAGAGGTGGATCAATACTTGATAAGCAAGGGGGCCTTAAAGGATATTGAGCCGAGGTGGGAATGTGGAGATAACATTTCAGTCATATCAGCCATGATTTATTGAATGTTGGAGCAGTATTCAATGCTCTACTCCTGCTTAAGGGTATGGGTAGACAATGATACAGTGATAACGACATTGGTCCAGAGGTCCAGGCAGATATCAAAGAAGAAGGCAATATGAGGTCAAATCCCACAATAACTGCTAGTAAAATTCAAGTAATAAATACAGAATTGAAAAAATAATAATTGGTAACAGTGACAATGAAGTTACCATAGATTGCTGTCAAAACCCCTATCTGGAAATCTGTTCACTATAAAGCTGAGGAGCAGGGTCAGGCCATTCAGCCCATCCAGTCTGCTCCACTGTTCAATGAGACCATGGCTGGTCTGATAATCTTCAATTCCACTTTCCTGCATTTTTCTCAGAACCCTTGGTTCCATTCCTAATTAAAATTTTGTCTTTCTCAGTTTTGAATATGACCCAGATTTGACAACCCTTTGCGTTAAATATTTTCACACATTCACATTCCTCTGAGAGAAGAAATTTCTCCTCATCTCTGTATTAAATGTGCAACCCCCTACTCTGGCATTGTACCGTCTGGTCCTAGCCTTTCTGACACGGGGTAACAACCTTTCTACATTTATCCTGCCAAGTTTCCAAATAATTCTGTATGTTTCAACAAGGTTACCTTTCATTCTTTTTCATTCCAATGAGTACAAGCCCTCTGCCTTTCCTCACAAGATAGTTCCTCTAGGCCTGGTACCTCAGTGACCTCTCTGGACTGGTAAACGTGACTCCAGATCCACACAGACTTAGTCCAAAGATGTGCAGATTAGGTGGCTTGGCTGTGGGAAATTGCCTTGTTGCATCCAGGGATTGAGTCAAAGAGCTGTATCGCACAGAAACTCATTCATCTCAGCATAGCCGATCAGATATCTTAAATTAATCTAGTCTTATTAAATTAATCAGCATTTGACCCATAGCCATCTAAACCCTTCCTATTCGTGAACCCACCCAGATGCCTTTTAAATGTTGTAATTGTGCCAGCCTCCACCACTTCCTCTGGCAGCTTATTCCATGCACGCACCACCCTCTATGTGAAAAAGTTGTCTCTTAGGTTTCTTTTATATCTTCCCCCTCTCACCTTAAACCTATGCCCTCTAATTCTACTTTGGGGAAAATACCTTGACTATTCACTCTATTCATCCCCCTCCTGATTTTATAAACTTCTATAAGGTCACCCCTCAGCCTCCAATGCCCTAGGGAAAACCACTCCAGCCTGTTCAGAATAAAAACAGAAATCACTGGAAAAGCTCGGCAGGTCGAGCAGTATCTGTGGAGAGAAATCAGAGATAGCATTTCGGGTCCTGTTAGTCTTCCTCAGAACTGATGGTAGCCAGGAAAATGTTGGTTATTTAAACAGAAAATTGGGTGGGGGAGGGGTTAAGGATTAAATGATGGGTTGGGATAGAGCCCAAAGAGAGAGAAGACCAGTTGGGCAGACAAAGGAGTGGATAATAATCTGGCTAGGTGATGAATCGCTGTTAATGGAGACTGCTGGTGGCTAACAATAAGTAGTGTGTAATAGCAAGGTAGTGTGATCAAAAGGCCTGGTGTGTAAGGGTTAGGACATGGGAGAGTTCAAGTCGTAATGTTATTGAGCTCAATATTGAGTTCAGAAGGTTGCAGGGTCCCCAAGTGGAAAATGAATCATGAGAGCACTGCAGCAGGCCTGAGACAGAGATATATTAGTTCTGCCATAACACATGTTTTTTCAGCATGAATTGGCTTTAACACGATGAGGAATTTAGATTCTTATTTGCAGAACACAAACTTTCCTTACCTGTATTGGCTATAACATGATTTCAGCCTCATTAGTTTAAATGATGCGGCTATTGCATGATTATCTTATCACATGAGATCGCATGAGAACAGAACTATTGTGTTATATCAGAACCAACTGTATTGGCATGTTGGTATGTGTTGAACTGGCAGGCAACTGGAATCTTAGGGTCATTTTTGTGGATGGAGCATAAGTCTTCAGTGAAGTGGTCACCCAGTCTATGCCCACTTAGCTTCTCCCTACAGCTCAAAACTTCCAACCCTAACACATTTGTTGTGAATCTTTTCTGAACCTTTTCAAGCTTCACAGCATTCTCTCTTTCGGAGGGAGACCAGAACTATACATGTTATTCTGAAAATGGCCTAACCAATGTACAGCCACAACGTGGCCTCCCAAAACCTATACTCAATGCACTGATCAAGAAAGGCAAGTATACCAAACACTTTCTTCACTATCTTGTCTACCTGCAACTCTACTTTCAAGGAACTGTGCAACTGCACTCTAAGGTCTCTTTGTTCAGTAACACTTGCCAGGACCTTGTGTAAAATGGATGGATTAGGTGTGGTGGATCTGTGTGTGATGCTCTTCAGAAGGTTGCTGAAGACTTGATGGTTAGAATGGTCTCTATTTGCACTGTAGGGATTGTATGATTGAATGGGTGTACGGTTCTATGATTCCCAGATTGTACGTTACTATGGTTTAGTTTAGTAAGGCTTCATTTGACAAGGGCAATTAGGATTAGGCAACAAACACTGGCTTACCAGTGATGTTCACATCCCATGCATCAGTAAAAACAAATCATTTGATACCTTTACAGTAGTTAAGCCTAAAACAGCTTCCATCCCATGTAGTGCCTCTAATCTTGACTTTTCCAATCTTCTTTCAGTCACACTCCTACCTTCACCTAAATCTCAGCTGCTCACATGCAAATTTGCACCAAGTCTTGTTTACACATCACCCTCTCAGATAGCTGGCACACATTGATGCCCTGAAAATCCTAGCTTTTAAGTCATGCAGGTAGGCATTAAGTGAGCAAGAGCTACAAAAACAAGCTAGCATCGTGGAGCTGTGGTCCTGCTCCAGTCTGCAGGTTGGGTGATGTTGCAGAGCACAAAGTATCCCAGCTGCAGCCTACCCATGCCTTTGTTGGTGTGTCCTGCAATACACATTTGTGTTTCCACTTGGAGAAGTGTCAGGATTGGTCGTATTGGTCTGGCAACAATTATGGAGGAGGAATCCATGTGACTCCTGCCTGTGGATCACGGCCTGGGCTGCAGTTTGATTGTAGACAATGGAGTGGTCACTTGGAGCAAGCAGCAAGTAGAATCCACTTTGGTTTCCTTGCTGTGTTTTCCTGATACTTAGCTGTGGGAACAAACACTTCTATGTTCACACCGTAGACTGGAGCTATGGATAGTGATGGCAGAAGGTCTGACAATTTTGGATTGTATGACTCTCCGAAGAATTCCTCCTGCTCTTTCTACCTGGCATTGGCGTGTATTTAAAAGACTTACTGATTGGTAACCATCTTGTTTGACCATGGTAGCAATGCACCTTCCTCTGCTGTCAAGTCCCAGAGTAAGATAGGATCCTGTACCAACTGGCTCAGAGACTGTGACACTACCCACTGCATCATCAGGGTTCCCTCTCATTCAATATCATATTTACAATGCAGCATCTTGGGAAAAGGAAGTTATGCAACAAAATGTAGCCTCGATTATCTGGTTAAACCTTTGGTGTGGGTTTGAATCCATGGGTTTCTGATTTGAGAACAATAGTGCAATCATTGAACCAAAGCTGGAGTTGACTTTCAGATAAACTTGACAGAAATTGATCTCATTATTTTCAATCACATTCACCAGATAAATCAGTAACCTAGGTTCAAATATTTTGCAGTTATGAAAACATGGTAATAAACATGTACAATTCTAAATTAAAAACCAAATAAATTGTCACTTGGTAAAACCATTTGGGATGCAATTTTAAGTATAAGCTTTGGTCGTGAATATTACTTGCCATAAATACTCAGCACCATTTAATGGAACAACAAGTTTCATGTCATGCTATTTTTGTTTTTCTTTTCAAACCTAATCACTGAAACCTATTGATGTGCTTTCTCCCGGAGCTCCAGCAGCATACAAACATCTTCCTCCATTGTGAGCAGGAAAGTGATGGTCTTTTATCTGTCAATCATGGATTCTCTCAGTGATCCCAGAGCTTTACCAACTCTTTGATTCTTAAATGTATTATAAATATTTTTATACCCCTTTCTTCACAGTTTTGGATTCTGTAACAGGTTTTCGTTTAAGCCAGCTTGCTGACAGATATTCTTTTCGTTTTGTGACCACAATGTCGTCAGAGTCTTAACTGCAAGAATTCAAAGAATCCTATAATTTGATACTATAAATTGATAATGCACAAGTCCAATGCATAATAAATAGAAGATTAACTATTTCATTTGTGTTTAATACGTTTCCTCACTTCCTTTGTGTTTTTAATGATTGGAATATATGCCAAAGCAATTTTCATGACTCCAAGAGACAGAAATTACGTTTGATGGTGGTTGGCTATTTAATTGAGTGAGAGTGTTCTGGCCTTGCACCACTGCCCTGACTAAGTCCATGCAGAAAAGGTTATGGATAATAAACCAGGTCACACCTCCAACTGAGGACCTCAATGTCCACTTAAGGAACACCCGCTCATGGATGGGAGGCTAACTTTGCAGGAGTCCTAAGAAATAATTTTTGATTGCAGGTTTCGAGACACTGCCTCATTCGAATCTCATCTGTGCCTGATTATAGGACCCGATCATATTGACAAGGCACAAGTTATGAGTGTGAAGGAATACTCCCCACTTGCCTGGATGAGTGCAGCCCCAACAACACTCAAGAAGCTTGGTACCATCCGAGACAAAGCAGCCCATTTGATTGGCACTATATCCACAAACATCCACTCCCTACATCACGGCCACTCAGTAGCAACAGTGTGTACTGTCGATAAGTTGCACTGCAGAAATTCACCAAAGATTCCCAGACAACACCTTCCAAATGCATGAACACTTCCATCTAATAGGCCAAGGGCAGCAGGTACATGGAAACACCAACACCTGCAAAATCTCCTCCAAGTCACTCACTATCCTGACTTTGAAATATATCACTCTTCCTTCAGTGTTGCTGGGTCAAAATCCTGGAATTCCTTCCCCAGTGGAATTGTGCTGCTGTGCTGTGTCACCTGGAATTTATTTGGTTCCATTATTGCTGCTTCCACTTGCTGGCTTTGATAGTTCATTGCAGTGGTTGTATATCAGGTCTAGGTGTATGTATTTGTTGATGAAGTCTG
The DNA here is from genome assembly GCF_020745735.1 of Hemiscyllium ocellatum. Classification (NCBI taxonomy): domain Eukaryota; kingdom Metazoa; phylum Chordata; class Chondrichthyes; order Orectolobiformes; family Hemiscylliidae; genus Hemiscyllium; species Hemiscyllium ocellatum. Next base: position 44,836,518 of record NC_083434.1, on the reverse strand, counting down.
TGGATGAGTGCCATTCTTCTAGAAATTCTCTGGCTGCCCTCTGTTTACATTGTCCTATGATCGATGTGATGTCCCAATTGAATTTGTGGACCTTGCCAGCTGTGTGTGTGTGGCTACTAGGGGCAGCTGGTCATGGTGTTTAGTGGTTAGTTGGTGTTCATGGATGCGGATTGCTAGTTGTCTGCTTGTTTGTCCTATCTGGTGCTTCATGCAGAAACAGAACAGATGACATGACAGGGAATCTATCAACAACGTTTGCATACTCAAACTAATAGACCAGTGCTTAGACACTTCACATTAAACTACAAAATATGTGAACAGATCTTTGAGACATTATGGGCTCCCCCAGCTCCTGGCTCATGGCAGAAGCAGTGATGCAAAGACTGGAACAAACAGCCCATTTACAAATCCAACCCAATCTCTGGATCAGATACATGGACACCACTTTTGTTATCCTTAAAGAACAGAGATCGAGAACACACATTGGGTCATCAACACCGTGCTCACAAGGATCACGAGAAAGGAGGAAACCAACAATCAAGCCCCATTCCTGGATGTAATGGCAGAAAGAACACAGAAAGGTGAACGAACCACAAAAGTGTACAGGAAAGCCACACACACCAACCAGGTCTGGATCTACTGCAACCAACTGAACAAACACAAGAGAAGCTGCATTAGGACCCTGTTCTAAAGGGCTACAAAACAATGTAGTACTCCCGACCGATGAAGGGAACATAGAACATAGAACATAGAAAAATACAGCGCAGTACAGGCCCTTCGGCCCTCGATGTTGCGCCGACCAAATCCTACCTAACCTACACTAGCCCAATAACTTCCATATGCCTATCCAATGCCTGCTTAAATGACCATAAAGAGGGAGAGTTCACCACTGCTACTGGCAGGGCATTCCATGAACTCACAACCCGCTGCGTAAAGAATCTACCCCTAACATCTGTCCTATACCTACCACCCCTTAATTTAAAGCTGTGTCCCCTAGTAACAGCTGACTCCATTAGCGGTAAAAGGTTCTCAGTGTCCACCCTATCTAAACCCCTAATCATCTTATACACCTCTATCAAATCTCCCCAAACCTTCTTTTCTCCAATGAGAACAGGCCCAAGTGCCTCAGCCTTTCCTCATACGATCTTCCTACCATGCCAGGCAACATCCTGGTAAACCTCCTCTGCACTCGTTCCAATGCCTCCACATCCTTCCTATAGCATGGCGACAAAAACTGCACACAATACTCCAGATGAGGCCGCACCAGAGTCTTATACAACTGCAACATGACTTCAGGACTCCGGAACACAATTCCTCTACCAATAAAGCCCAGTACACCATATGCCTTCCTCACAGCACTATTTACCTGGGTGGCAACTTTCAGAGATCTGTGTACATGGACACCAAGATCCCTCTGCTCATCCACACTACCAAGTAGCCTACCATTAGCCCAGTAATCCATCTTCTTGTTACTCCTACCAAAGTGAATGACTTCACACTTAGCTACATTGAATTCCATCTGCCACCTTTCTGCCCAGCTTTGCAACTTATCTATATCCCGCTGTAACCTGCCACATCCTTCTTCGCTGTCCACAACTCCACCGACCTTTGTGTCATCCGCAAACTTGCTCACCCAGCTTTCAAGCCCCTCCTCTAGATCATTTATAAAGATGACAAACAGCAACGGTCCCAAAACAGATCCCTGTGGTACACCGCTAGTAACTGCACTCCAAGATGAACCTAGTCCATCAACTACTACCCTCTGTCTCCTTCCAGCCAGCCAATTCCTAATCCAAACCTCTAATGCACCCTCAATGCCATACCTCCGTAGTTTTTGCATTAGCCTACCATGGGGTACCTTATCGAACGCCTTGCTAAAATCCATATACACCACATCTACTGCTTTACCCTCATCCACCTCCTTAGTCACCTTCTCAAAGAACTCAATAAGGTTTGTGAGGCACGACTTGCCCTTCACAAAACCATGCTGACTATCCTTGATCACATTATTCCTATCCAGATGTTCATAAATCTTATCCCTTACAATTCTCTCTAAGACTTTGCCCACAACAGAAGTGAGACTCACTGGCCTATAGTTACTCGGGCTGTCCCTACTCCCCTTCTTGAACAAGGGGACCACGTTTGCTATCCTCCAGTCTTCTGGTACTATTCCAGTTGACAATGACGACATAAAAATCAAGGCCAATGGCTCTGCTATCTCCTCCCTAGCTTCCCAGAGGATCCTAGGGTAAATGCTATCAGGCCCAGGAGACTTATCTATTTTCATCCTTTCCAGTACTCCCAAAACCTCCTCCCTACATACTTCAAGGTCATCCATTCTAATGACTTGTGACTCAATATTCACACCAGCATTAGAGTCCCGTTCCTGAGTGAATACTGACGAAAAGTATTGATTTCGTATCTCGCCAATCTCCTCCGCCTCCACGCACAACTTCCCACTACTATCCTTGACTGGACCGATACCTACCCTAGTCATCCTTTTATTCCTGACATACCTATAGAAAGCCTTTGGGTTTTCCCTAATCCTACCAACTAAGGACTTTTCATGTCCCCTTCTCGCTGCTCTTAGCTCTCTCTTCAGATCCTTCCTGGCTACCTTATAACTCTCAATCGCCCCAACTGAACCTTCACGCCTCATCCTTACATAGGCCGCCCTCTTCCCTTTCTCAAGGGATTCCAATTCCCTATTAAACCACGGCTCCCTCACAAGACCCTTTACTCCCTGCCTGACTGGTACATACTTATCAAGGACACTCAATAGGTGTTCCTTGAACAATCTCCACATATTATTAGTGTTCTTCTCCTGAAGCCTGTTTTTCCAATCCACGCATCCTAAGTCATGCCTCACCGCATCATAATTTCCCTGCCCCCAGCTATAGCTCTTGCCCTGCAGTGCACACTTATCCCTCTCCATCACTAAAGTAAAAGTCACCGAGTTGTGGTCACTGTCCCCGAAGTGCTCACCTACCTCCAAGTCTAACACCTGGCCTGGTTCATTACCTAGAACCAAATCCAGTATAGCCTCACCTCTTGTTGGCCTGTCTACATATTGTGTCAGGAAACCCTCCTGCACACATTGGACAACACCAACCCATCTAACGAACTCGAGCTATAGCTTTCCCAGTCAATATCTGGGAAGTTAAAGTCCCCCATAACAACCACCCTGCTACTTTCACTCTTCTCCTGAATCATCCTCGCAATACTATCTTCTACTTCTCTCGGACTATTGGGAGGCCTGTAGAAAACACCTAACAGAGTGATCTCACCTTTCCTATTTCTAACCTCAGCCCAAACTACCTCATATGGCAAATCTTCCTCCATCGTCCTTTCCACCGCTGTAATGCTATCCTTGACAGCAATGCCACACCTCCCCCTCTTTTGCCCCCATGTCTGACCCTACTAAAACATTTAAACCCTGGAACCTGCAACAGCCATTCCTGCCCCTGTTCTACCCACATCTCTGTAATGGCCACAACATCGAAGTCCCAGGTACAAACCCACGCTGCAAGTTCACGCTGCAAGAAGAACACATCTACAGAGTCTTTGCCAGGAACGGATATCTCCGCAACTTCATCTGCACATGCCTAATGGACAAACAATACAACAAGGACATTCCATGACCTAACTCACTAGCCATGCTACCTTACATAAAAAAAAATTCAGAGCCAACAGCCAGACTTTTCCAACCACTCTGATTCATGACAGCCCATAAACCAACATTCCTGAAGAAGGGCTCACGCCCGAAACATCGATTCTCCTGCTCCTTGGATGCTGCCTGACCTGCTGCACTTTTCCAGCAACACATTTTCAGCTCTGATCTCCAACATCTGCAGTCCTCACTTTATCCATAAACCGACAGCCATGCTCAGACAACAACTCACCAGAACAAAAGATCCAATACCCATCATGTGCTAGACTAACGTAATTTACAGGATTCCATATGAAGACCGAATGAAACGCTATATAGGACAAACAAGCAGACAACTAGCAATCTACATCCATAAACACCAACTAACCACTAAACGCCATGACCAGCCGTCCCTAGTACCCACACACACGGATGACAAGGACTACAAATTCAACCGGGGCAACACAACAATATTAGGACAAGCCAAACAGAGAACAGCCAGAGAATTTCGAGAAGATTGGCACTCATCCACCAACAAACACATCGATCTAGACCCAATATACCAGCCACACAATGAACAACTGGAACCAGGAACCAGAAACAGCAGAAATGGAACCAAATAGATTAAATAAAACACAGTACAGCAGCACTTCACAGGATGCTCCAAAGCACTAAAGATGTCACCTAGACACAGGACAAAATGTAATGAGCCTGCAATGATCCAGCAATGATCCAGTAATCATCGTGTGATGTTCCAGCAATGATCCAGTCATGAACCCCAGCCTCACATTGAATGTGGTACCAGCAGCATCCAACAATTCCTCATTGGGACTGTCAGTCAACTGAGCTGCTACTGTTGTGAGTGCAGTGCTGGAAAAGCACAGTCGGTCAGATAGCATCCGAGGAGCAGAAGAATCGACGTTTCAGCACAAGGCCTCCATCAGCTGCTACTGTACTATTGTCTGGCTGCTCTCAGAGGGCGGGATTTACAGCTCTGGGGTCCTAGACTCAATGGAAGGCCCCATTGCTGTCCCTGGATTATCAATTGATTCAGCAGGACTTCAAGAAAAAGCAATGGGTAGCTGTCAACCGGCTTGTGAATCCCTATCACCTCCATGGTAACAGAACAAATCAATATTTAAAGTAATCACTACTGCCTTTAAGACTTTCAATGATACTGTCAAACATTTCCTTTTAAGGTGCTGGAGCATATTTATAGGCCCTAAAGGATGATTTTCTGTTTTGTACTGTGTGTTCTGGGAGAAATGACAGCTTTCCTTGGAATATGACATGACATTTGGATCAGGTGTGTGCTTTTCAGAACATGTCTGTCGTGATTCTGAAACAACTCTGGCTGTGTTCACATTGCACCGTGGGTTCAGTGCAGATGGCCTTGCTCCGCTCTGATGTTGCTGTCACGCTCACTGACTTCCCAGGTCCTTTCCCACAGCAAGGTTGTCATATGCAACTCACAGAGCATCAAAATGGGTAAGGATTCCGAAAACTTCTATCACCATGCTAAGTGCAGTTTGACTCGGGAATTAGGGTCTCTTGTGAAATCAGAGTAAAACTAGATAAGAGTTGTAGGGAATGATTCTTCAGGGAAGATTAGGTAAAGATCCAGACATGAGTTTGCAGCAACGTGAAATGTACTATGTAGTCCTGCTGGAACAATTTCATCCACTCAAACATTTCTCTCTGTAATGCCATTTCAATTTTGAATCCAGTCCTGTCTGCCTTGTGATAATCCAACACTGATCCAGTAACGATCCAGCAATGATCCAATCATGATCCAGCAGTGAGTAAAAAATGAGGTCTGCAGATGCTGGAGATCACAGCTGCAAATGTGTTGCTGGTCAAAGCACAGCAGGCCAGGCAGCATCTCAGGAATAGAGAATTCGACGTTTCGAGCATAAGCCCTTCATCAGGATCCAGCAGTGACCCAGTAATAATCTAGCAATGATCCAATCATGATCCAGCAATAACCCAGTCATGATCTAGCAATGATCCGGTGAGTCTGACGCAGATTCCTGACTAATATTTATTGCTCAAAACATATCACTGAAAACAACTTGTCTGGGTCATTATTGCATCAAGGTGAGGGGCCTTGCTGCTTGCACATTGGCTACCAGGTTTCCTAAGTTAGCATCGAGAGTACACTGCCGGGGGATTGTGTGCCATAACTGTTTGCTTTGCACTAACCACGGTCATCGTTGCAGTTTGTCTGTCAATGTTGTGTGACAGCCATCATCCAAATCAGTCTTTGTCAAACCTTCTTTCTGCTGCTCTCTACTTTGCCCTCTCAAAGAGATCTCTATCGGTTTTCAATTCTGAACCAAAGGCCAAAACACTGACATTTTCTCTTTTGCATGTTGTCATGTCTCACTCGGGAAGCACACTTGAAATAACGCTCCTGTATGCTCCATGTCATCACAAAATTCTAAGATTTTATCAAAGTTCACAAAATTCCCTAGTTTCCCCATCTTTTTTGGAATCAGGTTAAAAGAAAGTATGGGACAGTTTCTGGACTTAACAGGTGTTATCCTATTTACCACAAATAAATAGATTCTGATTACAGCAACACAGCAATGAACTGTTGACATGTAACTTTACCAGTGAAAACGCTAAACCTTTTAAATTACTCCCCATAAACACATGCACACACAGACAGACACTTACACACCGGCAAAAAAGAAAGTATTATGTGTGGAGGGAGAAACTAGGAGACCATCAGAGATATATTTCCCTCCCTACCCTATCCACTTTCCGCAAAGACCATTCCCTCCGTGACTGCCTGGTCAGGTCCACAACCCCCTACAACCCACCCTCCCATCCTGGCACCTTCCCCTGAAACTGCAGGAATTGAAAAACATGCAAGGTGGGTGAAGGTTTGTAGCTCAGGTTGAGGTTTAGGGTGTAGGTTTGTCGCTAAGCTGTAGGTTTGATATCCAAACGTTTCATTACCTGGCTAGGTAACATCATCAGTGGGGACCTCCAAGTGAAGCGAAGCTATTGTCTCCTGCTTTCTATTTATATCTTTGTCCTGGATGGGGTTCCTGGGGTTTGTGGTGATGTCATTTCCTGTTTGTTTTCTGAGGGATTGATAGATGGCATCTAGATCTATGTGTTTGTTTTTGGCATTGTGGTTGGAGTGCCAGGCCTCTAGGAATTCTCTGGCATGTCTTTGCTTAGCCTGTCCCAGGATAGATGTGTTGGCCCAGTCGAAATGGTCGTTTTTTTTTCATCCATGTGTAGGGTTACAAGGGACAGAGTCTTTTTGTGACTAGCTGGTGTTTGTGTATCCTGCTGGCTAACTTTCTTCCTGTTTGCCCTACGTAGTGTTTGTGGCAGTCCTTGCATGGAAGTTTGTACATGATGTTGGTTTGTCCATGGGTTGTACTGGGTCTTCTAAGTTTGTTTGTTTTTGTTTGAGAGTGTTGGTGGGTTTGTGTGATACTAGGATTCAGAGGGATCTCTGTAGTCTGGCTGTCTTTTCTGAAACTTCTTTGATGTATGGTAATGTGATTAAGGTTTCTGGCTGTGTTTGGTCTGCTTGTTGTGGTTTGTTCCTGAGAAATCTGCGGACTGTATTTTTTGAGTATCTGTTTTTCTTGAATACGTTGTATAGGTGGTTCTCCTCTGTTTTCTGAAGTTTGCCTGTGCTGCAGTGTGTGGTGGCTCATTGGAATAGTGTTCTGATACAGCTTCGTTTGTGTGTGCTGGGTTGGTTGCTGGTGTAGTTAAGTATTTGGTCAGTGTTTATCGGTTTTCTGTATACGCAGGTTTGTAGTTCTCCGTTGTCCTTTCTTTCGACTGTGACGTCCAGGAATGCGAGTTTGTTGTCAGTTTCTTCCTCCTTGGTGAACTTTATGCCTGTGGGGTTGTTGTTGATGATGTTAAATGTCTCTTCCATCTTGTTTCGTTTTGTGATGACAAAGGTGTCATCTACATAGCGGACCCAGATTTTTGGTTTGATGGTTGGTAGGGCTGTTTGTTCTAGTCTTTGCATTATCACTTCTGCTATGAATCCTGATAGCGGAGATCCCATGGGTGTGCCGTTGGTTTGTTTGTAGACTATGTTGTTGAAGGTGAAGTGGGTGGTGAGGCACAGGTCCACTAGCTTCATGATGTTTTCGTTGGTAATGTGATTGATGGTGGTTGGGGTGTGTGTGATGGTCTCTTCTAAAAGTGTTGTAAATGTTTCCTTTGCCAGGTCGATGTTGATGGAGGTGAACAGTGCTGTTACGTCGAATGAGATCATTGCTTCCTCTTCCTCTATTTTGGCGTTTTTGATGATTTTTAGGAATTCCTTGGGGGAGTGGATGGAGTGCTGTGACTCTTCTATTAGGTATTTCAGTCTTGCGTGTAGTTCTTTGGCCAGTCTGTAAGTTGGTGTTCTGGGTAGTGAGACTATGGGTCTGAGGGGGGGCTCCTGGTTTATGGATTTTTGGTAGTCTGTAGAATCATGGTGTGTTGGTCCCGTCTGGTTTCATTTTCTGGAAATCCGTCTTGTTTAATTGTCCGGAATCATGTAATTTTTTTTAGGAGATATGTAATTTAGTTTCCTCGATGTGGGGGCTCGGGTCTAACGTCACCTGTTGGTAGGTGTTGGTGTCTGCGAGTAGTGCTTTGGCTTTCTCTATGTAGTCCCTTCTGTTCAGGATGACTGTGAGCTGACCTTTGTCTACAGTAATATAATGATGATTATGTCTTTTTTGAGGTTTTCTAGGGCTTTCTTTTCTTGTGTGTTCAGTTTGTTTCCTTCTCTCTTTCGGCTCAGAGTAGGTACAACTGTCTGTCTGATCGTTTGTTGCGTTTCTTCCGTGAGATTGTTGTCCTTCAATGCGGTCTCTAATGCCGCTAGGAAATCCTTCCTGGCAGCGTCTTGGTAATTCAAATTTAGTCTTTTTACTAGAACCGCTTTTTCTGTGTCTGATAGGGTTCGGTCTGATAGCATTCAATCTGATAAATTCTTTATCTATGCCCCTGTTTATCGGTTTTGTCTTTTTTTGTGAGTTTGTCAAGTTTTTTCTTCAGGTCCCGATTTTTCTTTAACTGTGTTTGTCGTTGTTTGGTGTTTATGGCTCGTTCTACCGCAAATATACACAAAAATACACAACCCCCTCTCCCTCGTAGCCCTACACACGGATGAAAAAAAAACACCATTTCGACTGGGACAGCACATCTATCCTGGGACAGGCTAAGCAAAGACATGCCAGAGAATTCCTAGAGGCCTGGCACTCCAACCACAACAAATAGATCTAGATACCATCTATCAACCCCTCAGAAAAAGAACAGGAAATGACATCACCACAAACCCCTGGAACCCCATCCAGGACAAACATATAAATAGAAAGCAGGAGACAACAGCTTCGCTTCACTTGGAGGTCACCACTGATGATGTTACCTAGCCAGGTAATGAAACGCCTGGATATCAAACCTACAGCTCAGCGAGCAAACCTACACCCTAAATTGTAAAACCTGTGTCCACACCTCCCCACCTCACCTCCATCCAAGCCTCAAAGGCCTCAAAACAATGACTACAGATGCTGGAAACCAGATTCTAAATTAGAGTGGTGCTGGAAAAGCACAGCAATTCAGGCAGCATCCGAGGAGCAGGAAAATTGATGTTTCAGGCAAAAGCCCTTCATCAGGAATAGAGGCAGAGTGCCTTCAGGGTGGAGAGATAAATGAGAGGAGGGTGGGGGTGGGGAGAAAGTAGCAAAGAGTACAATGGGTGAATGGGGGTGGGGATGAAGGTGAAAGGTCAGAGAGGTGGGCGGATTGGATAGGTGTAAAGAAAGATAGGCAGGTAGGACAGGAGATGGGGACAGTGCTGACCTGGAAGTTTGGAACTGGGATGAAGTGGGGAAAGGGGAAATGAGGAATCTAGTGAATTCCACATTGATGCCCTGGGGTTGAAGAGTTCTGAGGCGGCAGATGAGGCCTCAAAGGAGCCTTCCACATCCACCAAAGTTTCACCTGCACTTCCACACATGTCATTTATTGTATCCGTTGCTCCCGATGTGATTTCCTTTACATTGGAGAGACTGGCTGCTTTCTCCCAGAGCTCTTTAGGGAACATCTCTGGGACACACGCACCAATCAACCCCACCACCCCGTGGCCCAACATTTCAACTCCCCCTCCCACTCTGCCAAGGACATGCAGGTCCTGGGCCTCCTCCACCACCACTCCCTCACCGGCCAAAACCAGGAGGAAGAACGCCTCATATTCCGTCTCAGAACACTTCAACCCCAGGGCAACAATGTAGACTTCACCAGTTTCCTCATTTCCCCTGCCTCCACTTTACCCCAGTTCCAACCTTCCAGCTTAGCACCATCCTCATGACCTGTCCTACCTGCCAATCTTCCTTCTCATCTATCTGCTCCACCCTCCTCTCTGACCTATCACCTTCAACCCCACCTCCATCTATCTATTGCACTCTTAGCTACCTTCCCCCACCTCCCATTTATCTTTTCATCCTGGAGGCTCCCTGCCTCATTCCTGATGAAGGGCTTTTGCCCGGAATGTCGATTTTCCTGCTCCTCAGATGCTGCCTGACCTGCTTGCTTTTCCAGGACCACTCTAATCTTAAGCAGTTCAATGGTCCTGTTCGCAGGATTCTTTGAGATGATCCTTTTGTTTACCAGGACTTGGTCTTCTCCAGATGCTCTTCATTTTGTTGCTGGAGGAACAGCGTAGCTACCACAGTGGACAGTTTGTGAGCCACCATTTGAATTATTTCGGTAAATGCATTGTTGATTCTGGGCACAGGCCAGAGAACCATTTTCTTTATCAGTCAAACTCGACAGTGTTATTCCAAGAAATTTAAGAAGTGGTCCATGTGTGGAATCAACTTCCTGAGGAAGTGTTAGATGAGGGCACAGTTAAAATGTTTAAAAGTCATTTAGATAAGTAGATGAATCAGAAAGGTTTGGTGGGATATGAGCCAGGAGCAGGCAGGTGGAGCTAGTTTAGTTTTGGATAATATTAGGCATGGAAAGTTGGACTGCAGGGTCTGTTTCTGTGCTGTACAACTTTATGACCCTATGTTACAAAATTGATCAAGCTGCAAAAGAATCTTGATTGTATCTCCTTTTTGAACAAATCCCACTATTTCCCATGACAACATTAGGTGTTTAACGCATGTTTCTTGCTTAAACCCTTATAGCTAACAACTATGTTTAACAGCTGTTAAACATTGTCCTTTCATATCATTATAAATCTGACTCTTTGCAAAAACTGAACTTGAATCTTCTTGATTTATTCTGCTGAAAAGTAGAAATAAAATGTTTGAATTTCACTTGGTGTACTATGAAGATGATTTACTTCTTATTTTAAAATGAAGAATTTCAGCTTATGAAGATCCCTTCACACACTTTCGCTGTGACTACTGTCTCCTTTGCAATCCTACCTAGTCTGACAACATGAGTTCACGCATGGGTTTACATTTGAAATCATGTTTCATGTTTGAGCCATTCTGCTAGACCCACAACTTTCACATATCCCTCCACTAATAAACTCCTCACACTGCAATTGAAGGCTCTCTTGAGTCATGAGAGTGCTTAGCTTCTAATTTTCTCAGCCTGAACCAGTAACTAAGGTGACCCTACTCTCAAAAACTGCATTATTGAAGTTACTTCAATTTAGTTCCTGCATTCTTTGCTCAAGATGAAGTTTCCCCTACAAATCAAACTCAAAGTGAGTGAACACTGTCCAATGCTTAGCTTGTTCTGTGTGATCCTGAGAGCATAGAGTTACTTTTTATTTTAATTTCTTGCTGCACATGGACCTCTCTGTCCACCATCACAATGTTGCATGAATAAATCTTAACATAACCTTGAGAAATATTGAAATAAATAATTCATGGGATTCTTGGGCGTCGTTGGCTGAGCCAACATTTGTTGCCTGTCCCTAGTTGCCCTTGACAAGGTGAGTGTGAGCTGCCTTCTTGAACCACTGCAATCCTTGTGCTGTAGATTGACCCACAATGTTATTAGGAGAGTGTTCCAGGGTTTTGAAGTGACGTCAAGATATTTTGAAGTCAGGCTGGTGGGTGGCTTGGACAGGACTTGCAGGTGTCCATTCCTTGAAAGACCTTTGTCAGATATCCTCTCTGCATTTAGGGAACAAAATATGGTGCTCTGACCCTAAATTGCTGAAGGTTAATAGAGGAAATCAAGAACTCTGAATTGGAAAAACACAGAAGTCCTAGGGAAGAGAAGATAGCGGTGAGAAGGGCAGTTGAACCCAAGGATGAGAACTTTAAAATTCAGGCTTTGTTGTATCATTAGGTGATTGAACAGAGGAGGGAGAGCAACATATGCATCTCAAAGATTTAATGTGATGCATATTGTTTCAGCATTGCTGCAGTGGTATTTCATGGAGACATAGAAAATAGGAGCAAGGGTAGGCCTTTCGGTCCTTCCAGCCAGCTCCACTATTCAACATGATCATGGCTGGTCAGGCAATTCAGTTCCCTTTTCCGGCTTTCACCCCATACTCTTTGATCCCTTTAGTCCTAAAAAATTCCTTCTTGTAAGCATTCATGTTTTGGCCTCATCTGCTTTCTATGGCAGAGAATTCCAACAGCTCCACTCTCTAGGTGAAGCCATTTCTCCTCGTCTCAGTCCTAAATCCTAAATGGCCTACTCTGTATCCTTAGACTGTGCACCCCCACCTCCCCCCCCCCAAACCCCCCTCCTCCCCCCCCCCCCCCACACACACACCCCTTGGATTTCTATCCATATTTCTCTTCTGCTGCCAGCTCTGGTTCTATAAAGAACACCACCTTGCATGTTGATTGTATTTCTGGTATGCAGCATGAAATATGTAGGTGCTGGTTTTGATGAACATACAGATGAGCATCTGCGGCATGTCACGATGCAGTTGTGACATCAATAATGCACTGAGAGAGGGACTCAGCTCGGAATTTAGAATTTGAGCAGCTCTTGTCAGCCCAGCTGCTGTGAAAGCACTGTGTATATATGGTTAATAAATACTGCTTGATGGAGCACCTTCAAGTCTGACCAAATGAACCCACATGAAAACAACTTGCCCAACACAAATCGGATATAATCCCAACAAAGTGGGTGAAATGATGTTTGGAGTCCACCAGTGCATAAGATTTTACTCCATGTTAAGGTCCTGTTGAGATCTGTCAGCTGGAATTAAGGCTACCTGAGTGAGTTGTACCTTGTCAAACAGTATGGTAAGGAAATAAATCAGTTGCAATGCTTCCAGGTTGACAAGAAATCTCCCCAGGAATTCTTTTGAAGTCAATTGTGATAAGCTCCCAAGCTAATTCTATGTAACGTAGTATAATGCCAACCAAGGAAGAATATTGTCACCACTTTAAATAAACCTGCTCACAAATTTACAGTGAAGTTCATGTAGTTTGATGGACTATTAAAATAACATCAGCTTCAGGAAATTGTGTGCCAGAAATGACATCAAAAAGTGACTTTGTTCTGCTTGTCACTTTTCTTCACTTTCATTTTCCTGGCTTGATCCATAATACTTCTCATTGCAGTCTGGGAATATCAAACAGCTTCCATATGAGCGTAAGACTTACCATCAGATTCAGCCCCTCACCCTTGCTCTGCTGTTCCATGGGATTTTGACGGATCTGATTTTTCCACATTCCTGCCAATCCCAATGTACTTTCACCTTCTCACTGATTAACACCTACTACTCCATCTCCATTTCCTTTTGAGAAAACATTCCAATAACTCACGAGCCTCTGTGAATTAATCCTCTTCATCTCTGATTTAATGGCTGGCCCCTTATTTTTAAACAATCATCCCTTGTTTTAAATTCTCCAGCAAGAGGAAAATCCTCTCTACATCCACTTGATCAAAAGTCCCGTGAATTTTCTGAGTCTTAGTCATATCTGCTTAATAAGAGCTGTGTATAGGATGGAGGATAGTTAGCTTATAATATGCCGTAGTTTGTTCGACACACTTGTTACGCTAGAACCCAATGTTTGTGGTCTTCATTCATTTCAGACACTGTTGATCCATTTTTGTCACCTAGTGATTTTGGTGCTTTACGAGGTGCCAAGTTTTCATTTGGGAGTGAAGGTCTGTTTCACTGTTTGAATGGCTACACTTGGTTTGTTTAAGGAACTGCATTTTTCCTCTTGATTCCTGAGCCCATGTTATTCTGTTCTGACCTTCTTGTGGTTTGGGAATGTCTAGTCTGGCCTGAAGTCAGCCTTTAGATGGAGCAAATAAAATCAGATGCTTTTTTCCCCTCTGCACATGTCATTTCTACCTGATGGAATGGGAATTTGGAAATCTATTCAAATATGAAACTTCTTGAAGAAAGTAGAAAGCTGCTGACAAGACTGGTATTCTGACAAATTAGTGTAAACTGCTTTTTGTCTCCACAAGCATCATGATGAGGCATCATGTTGCAATGGAAACTTTTTTAATGCAGTGATTCATCATAGAAATTAGCCCTCCAAATTAATTCTTACATTGCCATAATAGTAGCAATTGTCCACATGCATTGCAGTACTTTTCCCAGGAGAGAAAAATGTAAACATAAAGCAATGGAACTATAAAAACATATACCCTGCATTGTCATAATTTTATTTTTAATTATTTGGACTATAAGTTCTGGCTGTTTTGAAAAGAAAAAAACATTGTATTTGGAATCAGGGAAATGGTTCTGCAGCTGTTCCCCTCTTTTGGTTGATTGGCACTCTGGTTTGAAATGGAAATTACATTTTTTATCCTTTCATCAAAGCTGCAAGCTTTTATTACGATTGTTGCTCCATTATGAATGCCTGACTGGGGTTTAAAAAGCGATACCTCAGCATGTGGTCTCAAAAGTATTGAGTGTTTCCATACTTGTGGCTTCTTACGTGCTAATAATTCTAATGAGCACTTATAAAATTACAAGCCATTATGTCAGATTTTTGTGCATAATAGTTTGTTTACAAATTAGAGCTTTCTTGAATAGTTTGAATTTAATATTTTTTTCCAATGATTCTAAAATTCCTGTTCTGATTGTATTATTTCTGAAGCATTTACACAATGCAATTATTTTTTTATTCACTTGATGGATGGGGATGTCACTGGCTGGTTCAACATTTATTCCCTGTGTCTAGTTGCCCTTCACATGGTGATGGTGAGCTGTCTTCCTAGACTATTGCAGTCCATGTGCTGCAGATTGCCTCATAGTGCAGTTAGAGAGGGAATTCTAGGATATTGACCCAGTGACAATGAAAGAAGTGCAATGTATCTCCAAGTCAGGAATGGTGTGTGGCTACAAGGATTCGTGAAGTGGCGTGGATAACCTGGGGAGGTCATGAAGGATATGTGTGGAGATCGAGGAGGCAGTGGGTACATATATAATCTGAGATGGTGAAGGCTGCCATTATGTGTGTGCTGTGAAGGAGGTGAACTGTGTGGTATGGGGGGTGGGAGATTGAAGTTATGAAAATGCAAGCCAATCCTTCTAATAGCTCTGCCTCCATTTTATATTCTCCATGCACTCTGAAGTAGAAGGGCTTGTATATTTTTCAAAATCTTTCAAATTGTGTGACATGTAAACTGTTTGGTTTATTCCATTTAATTATCTTATCTTTTCCTTTCGATCACCAAGTTTCTGTTTTATTGTTAAGACGAAATGTGCAGTATTGAATGTTTATACTTTAGTGAGTACCATCTCATTAAATAACAAAAGACCCCCATAAAATGTGATCTATCAAGCCAGATTTCAATCTTATCCAGTAATAATATAAACTGGGATCAGAGCAATTTGTCTCTACTGTTTGATTAGATGATGCATCAAATATTTCAATCTCAGTTCATGAGGGTGAATTTCTGCAGAAAATATTTCCACTTGACAAAGAAGACTTTTTCAAAGTATGTATCCATTTTTCATGTGGGAGCATGCTATAGTTATATAACGTAAGAAGGGAGCTGTCAACATTGACTGTAAAGATAAATTTATTGCTGCATTAATTTCCACCTCTCACCAATTAGTGTCAAATGGAGCATGCTTGGATTTGAGTGATGGCTGTTGCTCCTTTGTAAACTGAGAGAGTAGGTCTTCCCTATTGGGCAGTGAGTCAGAATTGTTGGCAAGCAGTGTGACATGCAGGATTCATTTTTACGCAGTGATCAAAAAGATATAAGGTGGCCAAATGCCCCTTCCATTCATACTATTTTAAACATGGAGGAAATGAGGAACATGAGGATAAGACTTGCAGAAACCCCCCTGAATCAATGCTGGTTTTAGTTCTCACCTGCAACAAGACTGTGAGAGCTATTCACTGTCAGAGATAACAATAAGTATATATCCTTCATTACGAATGAATTTTCTGCTTGTGAGAATGGATAGTCAGCTGGATAAGTGAGCCATCATAATGGGAGCTGATTACAAAGCTGCAGTTCTGCCAATAGAGCCAAGCTGACAAAATTACCAGGGTTATCCTCACTCAACACATTTGCACATCAGGAATTTGGGAACAAGCTGCACATAAATTTATGATGTTATTTTAGTATCTGTCATTCTGATAATTGCATTTTGAGATTGTATGAACTGTCCCAAAATCAAAGGGTTGTGGGGTATTTCCAGACTGATGCCATTTTGAAATGTAGAGGAAAGGCTCATGGAGTCAGGAATATCATGAGCAAGGGTGGCATAGTAGCCCACTGGTCAGTACTACTACCTCACAGTATCAGGGACCCAGGTTCAATCCCACCCTTGGGCAATTATCAATGTGGAGTTTGTGTATTCTCCCTGTGTCTGAGTGGGTTTCTTCCATATGCCACAGTTTCCTCCCACAGTCCAATGATGTGTAGGTTAGGTGGAATGGCCATTCTAAATTTCCCGTTGCTTCCAGGGATGTGCAAACTAGATGGGTTAGTCATGGGAAATACAGGTATGGAAGGGTCATTGTGGAATTGATGGGCCAGATGGTTAGCTTTCACATTGTATTCTGTGACATCAAGACTTTGATTTAGCTTCGAATTAAATCTTCTGTGAACGTGACATTTTGATAAAATTTCATAATTCTGAATTATCTCTTCAGCAATGTATCTTGAAAAATGTCAACTCATTGAACAGACATAGAACATGGAATGTTTACACTAATATGTGCTTTGCAAAGTCTTAGAGAAGGTATTAGATGATCAAGTAAGAGTTATTTTTAATAAGAACAATGTTATTTTATCTTAAAATTTGTATATGTGGATGGAAATAGAAAAAGAAGACTGTTTTAATACAAACATCGTGGAAGGAATTGCTGAAATTCAGTGCATGTTGTGCTTATGTTGCTGCTTTGACCAAGTGGTTGGGGAAGCTGTTTGTCAAAAGCATGACACCAAATATTTGACAATGAACAGTTGATTGGTTTGTGCGGTTGTGACCGGTCATGGAATGCAAAGGTTATCAGTTTGACAACGGCTCTCTGACTGGCTCCAGGGCAGCTGAATAGCTTGTGGGTGTGAATATATATAGTGAGCAGCCTTCAGACTGCCGCAAGGGCAGAATATGTTTATGAGTTTTCCTCTTCCTCTTTCTCCCTGCAGTAAAAAAGTACCTGAAGTCTGAGAAAGCCAATTATTATTTCTCCACCTGGAAGTTAGTTAACCAGTAACTGAGAGACTTTGTTCCTAGTGTAACCAGTCAAATAATGCTTCCTGTGAGGAATTGAAAAAAACCTGGAGAAAGGAAATCTAAGAACTAAATGTTCTGGAAAGTAAAATGAATATCTTAAAGGATCCTGTGAATTAGTCCCCTGTGTTTCCCAGGTATTCCTCCCTTTCATCCATAAAGCCAGTTACATATTTGTTCACTTATGATTAAACAAAACTATGTGTGCAAGGATTTCAAAAAAAGGGTCAGAGTTTTAACTGTTAGAGCCATACATTGGTGGTTTTTAAATGTTTACCCGTGGTTACAATTTATTTTGGAGTAAAGGGTAATTCTTATTAAGAACAGAAGCCTGGCCATTGCTTTGGTAATTTAAATCGATCAGGCAGCTAAATCATAGCCTCTACTCTCTTGGCTAGCTCAGTTGGCTGGACTGGCTTGTCATACACAATGATGCTGACAGCATGGTTCACCTCCCACACTAGCTGAGGTTACAATGAAGGGCCCACCTTCTCAACCTCTCCCCTCACCTGAAGCATGGTGATCCTCAGGTGAAGCTACCAGCAGTCATCACTGTCTAATGACAGAACAACCCTATTGTTTGAAAGACTGACATCTTCACCTTTTGCTGTAACAATGGCATAAATCTTGCTTGCAAAATGACAGCCCTGTTGCCTGTACACACAACTAGGATGGCACACCTGGGAGCTGGTCTGGTGGGGTGATGATACTCGGGTGCTGGGGATGCCAGTTCTCTCTGGCCTCTCACATGCCTCGGCCATGATGGCTGTACGCCAATGGATTGCAGGACATCTGGAGGATCCTCCTGGACCACATTTTAAGCACTGACCTCAATAGCCTTTTGTAAATCCTCAAAATGTATCGGTACATTAACTGTTCTCTCCGACATGATTTGCAAAATGACTGGTTAACAAGGTACAAAGAAGTGGCATTCAGAAGGTGATGAGCAACTGCACAGTCAATTAACAGCTCAGCACACCCTCGCTCCAGATTCAAAATGCTGCAGCGTTGAGTGACTTTAGCAGGAGAAAGTAGCACTGCAATCTCAGTCTCATCTTTCAATCGCAGGCCGGGTACTTCCTACTGCGAAGAGATTTCTTCATGTGCAGGCACATTACACACATCAGCATTGAATGAGATGTCAGGAGCAATAAACCTTTCTCTGTTTCAAAATACTCCTTCACCTGACTCTTCCAAATTTACCTGCAGGATCAGCA
Source organism: Hemiscyllium ocellatum (assembly GCF_020745735.1). Lineage (NCBI taxonomy): Eukaryota > Metazoa > Chordata > Chondrichthyes > Orectolobiformes > Hemiscylliidae > Hemiscyllium > Hemiscyllium ocellatum. The sequence goes on along the minus strand of NC_083434.1, from coordinate 44,818,019 downwards.
CCAGGGTTCTGCAAAGTGGATCATAACCCCAGTGCATTACACTTCCCTTCCTCCCCCCTGTCTCTAACGTTTCAAGGGCCCGATGTCCTCGTTTAACTGTGGCAGAGCGACAGCCGTGGAACTAGCCCCAGGTCTGGACAGCAGACAGCAGAACTAATAATTTGACATTTCCTAAAAAAAGAAAGCAATTACTCTCCTCAGCAGATAGAAGGAAGGTCGGGAAAAACAGTGGATCAACTGATTAGC